>NC_040878.1:24561105-25853448 GCF_003676215.2 Rhopalosiphum maidis
AATAATTTTAAAAACAAATATAAAAATTTTCTGGTTACAACTTCATTAGTTGTCAGTGTATTCCAATTTTGTTCACAAAATAGAAATGTATATGGGTAAAAATTATCATATAGGTAAGTACCTACCGGTAAAACAAAGTTCAGAGTAAAAAATTGAAATCACCAAAACAAAAAAATCCCTCGGGACTAGGTTTGAAAGAGCTTTTTGATCCCCCCCCATCAACGAATATTACAATTTTTGATTAATAGTATTGGTTCGTATGATGAACGAATGTGCCTTTGAAATGTAAATTTCGTCTGTCCAAAAGCAGAATATCTACTAACGCCTATTTGAACCCCTGGGGAAGGGTGGCTAAGTTCATATTGTTACTAGCCACTACTGTTAAACTCGTTAACAATGAAATGCCTGACGAACCGATAATTTGCTCTAGAATTAGTTAGACCGAAAACTGAAATATTTATCTAAACTAGAGAATTAGAAAATATTATCGAACACACTAAATTTGTAATTGACTCAATTATTGATTAATATTTTCGTATATTAGTAAAATCCTTATACTCTATATTAAATATCTTAGAGTAAATGTGTACATTTTTCAACCAATTTAGATACTAGTATACTACGATAATCCTATCTTAAAACTATTTATTTTATGCAAATACAAAATTATAATATAGACCAATACATTATATTATAACAATTTAAAAACTGTATTAAAAATAAAATCAGAAAACATGTGCCCTCGTGATTATGAAAATGTCTTGTCAGTGTTTTTTTGGTGTATGATATTTTATAGCAAACACAAGAACCCTTAATAATAAAAACCTTTTTCATTTGAGGGAGTTAAACTTTATGACTTGTGCACTCTAAATGTTCAAAAAATATAAAATTGTAAAAATAAATCTAATGCAATTAACTTATGTACATCTCTAGTTATAATTCAAAAACCAAATTTAATGTTTATAACAAGAATAATGTACAAAAAAATAAATAAATACACAAATCCCACATTTCCACAGTAATATGGCACCAAATAAACATAAATACTGAAAAAAAAACAATCATTAATTTTACTCAGGTTACTATCGATTTTGTTATAAAATAATAATACATTACTTTATTGAAATTATATAAAATATTTATTAAAAAATAGTATAATATAATTATATAATAATAAAATATATAATAATACTTTATTAATAGTATCAAATAAATATTTTTAGAATAAACATTATTTTTTATTAATAATATTATATAATATTAATCACAGCTACAGATTATATTTTAAAAACATTTAAAGTGTATTTATGTACAAGGAATAAAATATCAATTTCTATCGTAGTAAATAGGTAATGATTCAGTCTTGAAAAATCGTAGGCTGAATTATTTTTAGGTAGGTAAAACATATTTAATTTAATTTTATGTATCCAAAATGAATATGAATCAAAAAACTTTTTCAAAATAATATGACTAAATGAATGTTGACTGATTGATATTTTTTTTAAATAAATATATTGTTAATATCAATTTTTTATTCACCAATATCTTTACTTTTTTACCTTAATTTACGACATTAAGACACAAATAAGGATCGGATTATAGTTTAAACTGCTAATTAATCGAATAAAAAAATCTATATAACAATAGGTATCATATTATATTTTAAATTTTAAATTATTTTATTATTTAAATATATATATATATAATACATATCTACAATAAACATATTAATTTAAATTTGCCATTTATTAATTATATTACTGAATAATGTACATACTTACACGTATATGCTATAGATTTACAACCTACCTACATAATTAGATTACATAATGTTGAGTTGCTGTATTCAGTATTGATTATGTTAATACGTTAATCAACTTATTATGATTATGTTCATAAACTCTCAAACTTAAAAACGTTCATTTTAGCTTCGCTTTTTAATAGGTCATCTACTATTTTTATTATTTTTATAATTTCAAGCACAATTATAATCATCGCATTACTTGTTAACCCTTTAATATGCCGTGTAACCGCATATCGTGCATGATAAAACAGGCGTATTTTAGTAAATTTCATAGTTAATCCTTCAGGAAACGGGTTGGCTGGGAAAGGCATTATATTACACGCCGTTGGCGTATTGCACTTAAAGCCGATTATCTCGTGTGTATATACCAAATAATCCGTCATTATTTCATACTTCATTAAACAGCATTATCACAAAAGCGAAATCATATTATTTGACAGATAAATAATTGGACCACAAGGGAATGTATTATGAATCGGACCTTGGCCATTCATGTTATTATCGTATTATTATTAAGTGGCCAAGTAGGTAGGCAAAAGTTATATTCAAATGGTGTGTGATTTTAAGTCTTATTATTTCAATCGTTATTTTTACTTATTCCATTTCCTAATAGTTTAAAAAGTTTATGATAGGTATATAGAATTGTATACACGGCGATTCGATTAGGCAATTTAGGTACATTTACGTTCTGTAATAATATTTACTCGAGTACGTCTTAAAACTATAACATTGAAACATATAGTTATTAGGTAATAATAATTTAAAATAATTTACTAAATAATAAATCAAATTTTAATAGTATATAAATAAACATGCAACCACATCCAATTTTATGCATAAAAAAAAAAACTGATGATCCTTAATTTTAAGGCATACAAAGGTGAGAAACGTTTTCCTCTACACAGTTGACATACATGCACTATTATTTTAAGAGTCTGTAAAAAGGTTTGATGATAAGGTAAAAAAATTAAATCCAAAGCACAAAAAAAAAATCAACCCTCTAGAAAGAGCTCCGTCCGGAAAGCTAGTACCCACCACAAAAGTGGTCACGTTATTTATACACCGGGTGGCGAATGAATATTCATGCTCTCTCTCTCTATATATATATATATATGCATGTATATACTATGCAACTGACTAAGGCTCGTGAATACCATCATCATCATAATACTATATTTAATGTACATAAATATTTTTATTCGTAAAATAAAACTATACTAACTCGACCAAAAGAGCTAAAACAATGTTTAACATGTGTTGTTTATCGTTAATCCTTAAAGGGATGTTTCGACATACCTAATCAGACTTAATTCCTTTTTTAAAGTCCTACCAATTTCCTTGCAGAGGATGTAGTGTCCCAACTAGGAATTATATTTATTTCATATATCACATAACACCCATGTTAAAGTAATCCTGAGACGTTCACATTTTTTGTATAAATATTCACGCATGTAATATTATGTCAAATAAATTTAAGTACAATACACTAATATAAAAATAATATTGATATCGTCTAACCAAAAATATTAATGTGAATTGTTTATTGAACTTTTCTAATGATGACAATCCCGATTGACAATAAAAAGTAAAATGTATTTTTATTACATTGAAATTAAGTTTTATCTATTTTGCAGATAAATTTAACAACCTCCGTCAATTTTTTCACTTCTGTTTCAATTTTGCTCAAATTTTAAAAAGGTGCGTAAGTGGGTGTCACTCTACTGTATATTATCGAGTGAGTAACTGTAATGGATGTGTTAAGTTCTTAAATTTGAATTCAATTATATATCATTACATATAAAGGTTAGGTTAGGTACATTACCTACAATTATTTAAGCAAAAGCGACCTATATCACTAAGTATATTTCATAAATAGCTCAAAAATATTTTTTTAAATGTATACTGTGTTTATAAAATTATAGTATAACACTTGGTGAAAATGTTAAGTTTTTATAGTTATTCATTTTTGAATTATAACAAAAAAAAAAAGAAATCAACTTATCCAAAAACTAGTTTTGATAAAAATTCAGTTTTTCCTCAACTTTTTTTTCACCCGATTAATAAAGAAATTATTAGACAATTTTTTTCTTTTACCAAAGTACCTATTAAATCAAATTTTTATCAGAACCACTCCTAAAGTTAAAAATTGAAGATTTTTACTGTTCCAAAAAGTGATAACAGGCATAAAAAAAAACACATCATAAATAATAAAATCAATACATTCATTGCTCCTCTCAGAATCTAAAAGAAAATATCTTAAAAAATATTGATAAAGAAAATGCTTGATAAATTGTATAGACTGTTATGTAACTAGTTCAACTAGCTATATAAATAAAATAAACATATAAGAGTTAGAATATCTATCAAAACAACTTTTAAACATAAAAAAAAAATTCTACACAATACATATTACAATATAGGTTAGGTTAGGATAATATTTTGGAACATACAACTATATTTTGAAATTTTTACTGAATTTTTTTATAATAGGCTTACCTTTTTATCTCTTATAGCCTATAGATAATGCAAATTTTACTTAAGGATCTAAATCATATCACTCCTATGTTAATTATTATGCATTTATTCATAGCTTAATTACCTATGATTGCATAAAAACAAATTTTAATACAAAATTTAAAATAAAAAAATTGTATATTTTAAGTATTCTGTTATCATATAAAAGTATGAAAGATAAGTTTCAGCCTACATCAAAACGTATGGTATAAATACACGGTGTTTAATTTTAAAAGATACCTATAACAAAGTAATTACAACCCTTTTTAGTATGTAGTTTTCAGAAAGATGCGTAAATGGAAATTACTTGATGAATAAATGAATATAAGCTAAATATTTAATAATATGAATAATAAATGAAAAAAGAATGAATAGAACACTTATTTTTAATTAGTTAAATTAGTTTGAAAATATAAGTGAACTATTTTATACATCGCATACTATTATTGTTTTCACATAACAATTGATCGATTATTACAAACCTATATTTATTGACTAATTATTTTACATTAAATTAACTAAATATTTATATTTATATATATATATATATATTCAAAATAATTTGATAACTTGTGGTTTTACAAGGATTAAATCATACTTTTTAGTCTATTAGTTTACATTTTAATAAAACATAATATATATTTTTCATAACTTAACTAGCATTTACTTATCGAGCTTGCTATTATTATTATAACTAAAATAGCCATAAGACCGAGGGGCTTTAATGAAAAAGAATTAAATTGTACCTACTTATAAATCTCAAAAACATACATTTTTTTAAACTTATTCAAAAGTTTAACACAAATATTAAAGGATGCTTTTTCTTAGTCATATATAATCTTTTCAAAAAAGGTTACAGTGGTTTTCAGAACTCAATAATAAATTTATCATATATAGTATAAAAACATAAAACAATGTTTTAAATATTGTTACATACTATTTTTAATAATTCAAATTTTTATGTTTGGGTTTTAATTAATTTGTTTTTATAGAAATCCTCAATATTATAACAAGAAATAAAAATAATTTTTTGTCTAAAGATTTTAAACAGTCGAATACACATTGTAATTTATTGTAAATTATTTAGATTAATTATTAATTAATTAATATAATTATCATCACGGTATCATGTATCATCTTGAATATCCTGATAACAGTCGTCAATTGTTATACAATAAGATTTCTACCATATAAATTTACGTTACTTTTGACAGATTGAAGGGAAAAGTTTTATCGAATCCTCACAAAAAATAAAATGTATAACGAAATTATTTGAATTTTTTTTAAAGAACACAAAATATATGGCATAACCATAAGAACAACGTAAATATTTATATTTCAAAAATAGACTTACGTGTGATATTAAGTAGGTAGAATGACTAGAATTTAAATATTTAATTATTTTATATTCAATAATACATCATATTATTATATTAACATATATATATATATATATATTATATACCATATATGTCACCTTGAAATCGTAAATATTATATAGACATCGTGCGATCGTTTTCTTCCAACATCAGTTTATACTTATTAAATTGACTATAGAAACTTATTTTTGAATTCCCAATTGGAGCACATGCATTCCCATGGCCGTTCGAATAAGCGCTTTTACTATTCACATGTATCACTACGGGAATGGGAAATGATGGATACACAACAACAACAACAGTTCAAAAGTTTATATTAATATAGGCATGAGTATTCATAGGTAAACGTGTGGGGGTTTAATAATAATATTTATGATTTTACGAGAACATCGCGGACACTGACCTGGTGGCGAGGCCGACAGTGCCAACTCGCAGAGCAATCCGACTGTGACGAACGCTTTGCACCACATCGGCGGTGCGCGACGTCCACGTGGCTTATTACTATTCATCGTCGCATCGCAGTCCGCGGGACCAAAAAAAAAAAAAAAAAACAAATAAAATTGATAACGATAACGTCTGTTGCAAGCGGTTACAACAACGTGTGCGCCTCGTCAACTCGCGCGATAAAGTGACGATCGTCGTCGTCGTCGTCGTCGACGGCGTCGGCGGCGGGCGGTCGGCCACGAGACGGCGTATCGTCTACAATGTCCCCGCGGCGGCACGCGACTAACAGGCCCGCGACCGTGGCGGTCCGGAGGCGATGCCCCCCCTCCCACCACCCCCTAACCAACATTGCCACCGACGAGACCGCCGCGGGCCGTGCGTGTCGCCCCACCGGCGGCTAAACCAATTACAGGCGACAAACGCGGTGCGCAAACGTCGCGTGGGCGTGGCCTACGACTTGAGGCCGCGACGGATACCGGTAGACAACGAGCCACGCGCGCGTGTGTGTACGTGTGTGTGTGGGTAGGTGTGTGTGTGTGTGGATGTATAAGTGTGTATGTGTGTGTGTAGGTGTGTAAGTGTGTATGTGTGTGGGTGTGTGTGTGTGGGTGTGTAAGTGTGTATGTGTGTGGGTGTGTGTGTGTTTACGATTTCGTGGACGTGCGGCAAAAAGACAAATTGACACTGTGTACGGTGGCCGGCGGGTGAAAAAAAGATGCAAAAATCGAGATAAACAAACATAAAAAAAATTTAAAACACCACTGGTTTCAAGCCCTGTCCCGTAGTCTTTGTCGACATTTCGTAACCGGATCTCGTTTTTGAACACTTATTAATGTGTTTATTTATTATTATTATTATTATTATTATAATATTTTATCATTCTCTACCACGCCACGACACCTGACGAAAAAAAATATCCTGTCGACCTCCGTGATCTTGTTTGGCGTAAAAAAAAGAAAGAAAGAAAGACAACTTAATCAGAGTCTAATCAAGATGCATTCATTTTAAATGATGTTAAAATTAAAATCACGTAACAAATGCTATTAGGGACAGCCTATAATACATGTATTAATGGTATATAATATTTTTTTTTTCCTAGGCATACACTATATTAACGATATACCAAAGAGAAAATTAACTAATTTAACTTATTGTATTTACATAAATAAGAAATTAAAAATGTACCTACATACATTTTTATACATGCAATCACGAAGACACCTAATTTTTATTTTACCATGTTGCAAATTATTTAAACTTTATTTAAGTTACTTCAATGCCATGGTCAATCTATTTATCAATATATAAATACACGCAAAAGTATATAGCATAATAACTAATACATATATTATGAATAAATATGTAATCTGATTTTTACGTCATACACTCATTTACGATTGCAACAAATAACACTGGAGTTTAGTTTTGATTTAGAAGTAACAAATAATAAAGATAAGGCAATGAAGTAAAAAAATAATAAATAAATTCAACGAGTAGAAAAAATAGAAAATTTAAAAATGTATTCATAAAAATATTACATGCATACTTATAGAAATCTAAATATCTAAAAAGATTTAAACTCGCATTTTGTTTAAGAAATAAAAACAAATACAATAAATTAAAGTCAAAAGAAAAATGTTCAAAAATGTACTTTATACAATTTATAATAGATACACCATACAACTACTTGACAGTTGACAATCATAAAAATATTATACGAGAGGAAAACAAGGAAAATAAATTTACTATCCCGTGGTCCATTTGACATTATAATATGTAGAAAAAATGAAATTACGGTTTAACACATTATTATAATAAACTAAATAAACTAAAAATTAAAATTAACAACTTCTTTTAGAAAAACATGCGAGTATATGTATTCATATTTATTCATAAAAGATCAATAGTGTCATAATTAATCAAATACTCTTATAAAAAAATTAAAAAATCCACATTAAAACGATAAATATTTTATAAAAAATTCCGTTTATATGACTCCCCTTCATATTGAACCAATTAAATTACAAATACGCTTAAGTATTATTTATTGGGTACTTTATTAGTAAAAATCACAAAGCTATCTATAAAATTAAAAATTAGTAAATTATTCGAAGTATAAAAAAATTTAATTTAAACCACATAATTTTTAAGAACAAGAAACATACAACATAATTATTTTTAACTAAATTAAATTTTTTTAATAATTAGTTTCATAAAACCATAGCTTTAAATAAAGTAAATTTAATTTAAAAACTATAACTTTAACGAATTTATTTCAAAAATATTTTTAGAGTGCAACCATAAAATTATACCTATAAGTAATATAGGTACCAATATATTCAAAGTGCTTATACGTAGGGGTTAACATTTAATTAAAACTTGCCTGATTGAAATAATACCCAATATATCAATTTCAATAATTATAAATTTATAATAAATCATTCCTCAAGTTAAAAATAGTAATAATTGTTTATGGTGTTTAATAAAACCTAAAGGTCTTGTTTATAGAATAAAAGTTGATTAGATCTTTTTATTATGACTTCATTGTTTAAGTTTTTATAAAAATATTGTCACTCTTTTGTTACCTTACAATAAATTATACTTCACTTTTAAAAGTTTTGGATATATATATATATATATTACATAGGTATTATCTAACTTCAGAAGTACATTTTTCGAGAGGGGAGACTTAAATACTCAACAGCTGTATCCTGTATGGATAATTTACTTAATAATAACACATATATTATATTATATACTTAGAACTTACATATATAGTACTCATGTATATTGTATAATGTATATGCATTTACTTTACTTTTTCTTGTACTCGTATATAATTACTATTATATATAACTATAGAAGGTGTCAATAACTTTTGCTATGTTATTTTCTACAGATTATAATACTTTATTTAATTAATTATATTACTAGGTATACATAAATATATTTATGAGTATAATGTGTATATATATATATATATATATATATATATATAAATTTATATTAAATATAGTTATGCTTAATAAATTATAATACGTGGTAACTATATTAATCAACCAAATACCAATTAAAAAGTGTCGTTTCTTGAGAAAGAAGAATCCTTTTACACTTTAATTTTCTTTAACTGTACGAACAAAACTTATATTACAAATTGGGAAGTATATAGGTACTGGTAAAATAATATTATATTATGTGGTTAATTACATTTCAACTATAATAATGTTACCATATTGTCCAAATTAAATAAAAAAGTAAGTGTTTCATTACCATTTTTATCATTTAAACTGCCCATATTTTTAAGTATACTTATTTAAAAACCATACAATAAAATAATAAAATATTAAATATATGTATACAACGTCGAAAAAACAATACATGCAGAGAAATATTTATCACAAAAAAAAAACCAACAAAATTACAAAATATTGTTATAACAGAAAATTGTTGAACTTACTTTGCATCAGAATCATAGGAAAAAAACAAAATTTTTTACCTTTTTACAAAAGGTTAGTAATTTATTAATCTATTTTAAGCGTGTTAAGAAATTCATGATTTATCGTGTAAGCTATTAGATAATAATGATTTATTTTTATGGTTAATAAAAAAGTCAAAAAGGAATAAAATATTTCCCACATTACCTAATACAGTAATTATGTCTAAGTTCTATTATACTCTATGCACACTAGTGGATGTCCACCCAGTGTATTTTGTTAATACAAAACAATAACTTTATAGGTATGTATAGGTATAGTAAGTAATACGGAGTGGAAAAAGTTAACTAAGAATACATTATAATTGGTAAGTCGAAAAAATAACTGTCGTGATTCCTGTAATATTACCTATATAGTAGTCTGACGTGATTATTTTAAATTTCGGCACTAATTTGTACAGTTATTATTTTGTCTTTTTAATTGATTATTGATTCCATTGTTGAAACAGTTAAAAATAATTATACATACATTGAAATCATGTATATTACGAAACCACGGTCAAAAGGTCACCAAATAAATCATAGGTACCTACTTTACCAGCTAAGAAATAACCCTACAATGTAGCTACAATGTACCATAGGCGCGAGTATACATTGGTCGCAGCCTCGCAGGGAATGTTGCTGATAAATGTATTCCTCAAAAATATAATTAATGATCATGGTACCTATTAAATATTGCTTTAAAATATTTATAATATTAATTTTTATTATCACTGATTTTTATAACCTAGAAAATAATAAGTTTTTCAATTTTTTTTTATATTAAAAATTAGAAACATATTTTTATAAAGACGTGTTTATTGATATCGAAAAGCATATTATAATCATTTCATAATTCTTGTTATATAATATTAAGCCGTTAATGTAGATCGTACAATATCATATCGTATCTATAAATATGTAATAATAAGTACATTATTAGTATTATTGATATTTCATGAGAGGTTCTTTTCAAGGCGAAATGTACCGTGTTCGTTATAGTATTGCACTATTGCACTATTGCCTATGATTTCCTATGTCATTTATATTTCGTGAGCATACTACTTATATTGTTAGAAAAAAATTTACCTTTCGTAAAATATAATCTAAATAAATAAATATAATTTTCAGTTAAATATTACTTATTATTATTGTAACTAATTGTGTAGTTTATTTTATGTTTTGTCGATCGATATTATAATCGTCATTCAATAATACATTTACTATAAGTAATTATGTAAGAGCACTAATTCTATAGTAGTACTTACTATTATCCTGTGTATAATATTTTTGCCTAAATTTTTTTCACGCGAATATAATTTAAAAAATATATTAAACTTTATGCCAATATTGGAATCTATTTTGTGAAAATTGAGAATAATTGAAAAATTCAGTGATGATAAGAAATTGTTACTTTTCAAAATAAATTAAGATACATCGAGTCTTGAATTATTGCGAATGATCCAGTAACAATCATTGGTCTCTGACGACCAAACGTGCTAAAGTTGATCCAGCGTAACGACGTAAGCGTGACATCATTAGGAAAACCGCCACCGAAATGGAACAATGTATCAATTTTTCTTTATTCATGCCTTATGGAGATAAAGAATGATACCGTAGCTTATATTTTAAAAAAACTGAATGAAATATTATAGACTTTTTTTAATGTTATAATAGTAATATGCATTTATAAAAATAAGTAAACTACGTGTGTAATGTTTTTCAACAAATCAGTTTAAAAATGTTTAACTTTTTATAAATTAGTTTTGAATAATTTTATAATTAACATTTTATTACCATAACATAAGTAACGTCATAATAAAATTTTAAATTATTTTAATAAATAAAATGAATAAACTATTCAGTTTTATTTTTTTAAAATATTATATTTAAATGTACACATACTATTTACACCATATGCATATGTATTATTAAAATAATTTTTTAATTTAATTAATATTTATAATTTATTAAAAGTTATGTTTAATGTTTAATGCCGAATAATACGATAAAAAGAAACCTCATAGAACATTATTACATTAAAGTGTAATACTGTGAATTGATTCAAAAGCAATAATTTAAAATGGCTTATATATGTATATATTAATCTTATTATATTATTTCATTATAATCGTAAGCCATTGAGTTGGTATATAAGAATAGGAGGTACATATATAAATCTAAAAATACTAACGAGATAAATATAATATATATATACATATGTATATTTATTTATTTATTTAGTACTTATTATTAAATGTATAAAATAATAATAAAATCTGTAATTTATTTATGTTTAATAAAAAATACGGTTATTAAACACAATGATTTTTACGAGTCAAAATAAAAATATCATAAAAACTCCGATGGCAACGAAAATCACGATAGAGGACACAGTTGGCTTATAAGTTATTTGCTAAGACCTTAATCCAAACCAAACAATTTTGAACTGTTTCAAATACATTACTACTTACTTACCACTTGCAACGTTCATTACTAAATGTACATTGTATATCCAGAAAATGTATGTTATTATAATCGATTTTTCACACATATATTATCATGGCATCCCATAAGGATACTATCCAGCATACACACGTTATTCAACATATATATTACCATGATATTCATATACAATACCACAATTCTCTCAAATAGCAGTATTTGCAGATTAAACCGCAGTAATAATTAATAACACAACACGAAACACTGGAGGAATCAGTACTACATTCAACTCAATGAGCTATTATTATAGTTAAGAAAATTGAAACTAGGATTAAATTATAACAAAAATATTTATCTTTAGAACTCAATGTATAACAACTATAATAATCCACTAAAACAACATATTGTCAGTTCAATAATTGATGAGTAATCAGTAAAGTATAAATTATTTATTAATATAATAAGACATTTTTCAAAAACAAAACAATATCTTTATAAACATAAATTTAAATTAAAGATAAACAAAAATAAAAATCTATAGTATAAACTAGTAAATACGATTCAATATTAGATATAATATTATGTAACGTACAGTTCTGTTTATTAAACAATAATTAAATAAATAAAAAATATTAATTAATATTATTTAATATTAATTCTATATAGCAGAATTATATTATAAACACTGCAATAAAATAAGGATTGATACTATAAATTATAATAATACTTATACGGAAAACCGAAGTCGCAGTTTAACGCAGTGCATATTATAAGTACTATACTAGCTTGTTTATACCTCAAATTGTGAAAACTCACTAAATTAGCCATACAAATATAATACTACCTAGTTATATCTACATTAACAGATTTACAAGAAATTAAAATTAATTAATTAAATATAATACCCATTATACCTAAATAACTTTACCAAATTACTATTTTATAAATTTCATACATCATTATATCAATGATAAAAAAATAAAATCATTAATCTTAGACATATAAACGTTATCGTATAGAAGAATTTATTACTTCGCAGCATATATTATATAATTTATCAAATCGTTTAACGTATCTCAATCATTATACACTGAATCAAAAAATGCTGAATTAGATAGGTGTACAATAAAAAGATGTTTCTCGTATATAATTTATCAATATATATATATATATATATGTTTTTTAAATGTTATCAACGTCTTGAAAAAACTAATCAAGTGGAAAAAATATTCAATAAATAAATTACAAAAAGTATTTTATATGTACACATAATGTGGATCTTGTTTAGTAAAATGTTTAAAAACTATATAACTTGACATTTTTTGTGTCGCATACTCGAGTATAATACTGTTTATAAACCATGGTAATAAATAGTTTCAAATCTTGGTTTAAAATAAACCAATAAAACCAATGTTTATTATATACAACAATTTATTTTATAACTAAAATTGAGGTAAACAAGCAAATATACATTATTAATTAAATTCAATTATAATACATTTAATATCGTCATTATCGTGTACCTTTTTTTTTTTTTGGCACAGAAAAGGACAAATACGCACTCAATCAGACACCCCCCTCTGAGCAATAAAACGTGATTCATTTGTCGAAATGCTTGGATGTTGTGTAAAATCGAATACTAGCAACAGTAGTACTTAAAGTCGATTGGTTACTGCTGTAGACATTAAACACCTTAGTGAAAAATGCACTGTCGGTCGTTCATTAGCCAACAGACACGTATAAGGGGATATGTGAGCGGCACCCACGTTAATTCCCCGCGGACAGGCAATTTATCATGGCACCGAGATTGGCAAATCAATCTTGCCAGGTAACTTCTGGCAGACTTTTGGACAAATATCAGTTGGCAAAAAAAAAAATCGAAACGATATTGATTCCATCGACGGTGGCGGGAGAATTGCCGTCGAAAACTCAGAATCCACGAAGATTTGTGTACACACGCGATCAGAATGACAAATGTGATACTATACTACCACAAGGGCTTAAAGCCGTGAGGTAAAATAATGCGTATTCACCATATCCATGCACGGATGACTTGCCTCTGTTTTTCTGGTACACACACGAAGCCCGTGATTCCACGTGATAATATAAATGCGTGTACACAGCCACACAGACCCACATAGGCGCGTGCGCACACACACACACACACACACACACACACACACGTGCGCCAGGATTGTTTTCTGGTGACGGTAGCAGTGGCTCTGGAAGTTAAACCGGCCTCGGTGGAAGAAAGTTTGGCCGCCCTCGGGGGTTGATTGTGCTGGTGCTCCGTTGAATACGAAAACGGCCAGCGACGCGCGGGCTGCTGCAGAAGGGCACCTCTAAACAGGACAGGGTGGCAGGGCAAGACGTTCCAGTCGACCAATCAAGTCATGTCTTTTCTTCACTTCCCATTCACCCTCCACTACATAACAGACGGACGGAATCCGTGGACTGCTTACTAAATCAATTGTATATCTACTTGGTGTGTGTGTGTGTGTGTGTGTGTGTGTCGTCATCGCATGCCGAGGATCGCATAGTCTATAGTCGGAGGAGTGGGTGTGGATGTGGGGCCCCTCCTAATCAACGATAATCCTGTTAACTATACACCGGACTCAGGATTCACCTAGTAATTATTGGACTAGGACGTGTTTTACGTACTACTATGAAACCCTTAATTGCAATGTACGCGATGTGTATTCAAAAAGTAGGTATACGAAAGAGTGAACATAATATTGTCATAGCTGTAAATGAAAGTTCAATAATGGAAAAATAGACATGTCAAAATTAAAATCACTGTTTCGTGTATACTGTTTCTATATAGTATATAGGTACATGCCATTATCGCGCTAATAAAAATTATAAATCGATTACTGTAGAAAACCTGAAAACGCAATGAAATATTATGCAATAAATAATATATGTATGTAATATTTATATTTTATATATTTAAAATTAAAATATGTTTACATTTTTTTCATTTATTTTTCATAGATCAGTGAAGACCACGTAATATTTTGTAAAATCATAACGATATTATTTTCTAACCAATAAAAAAGTATATGTAAATCATATTTCTACTTCTAAAAATAATTTTCAAAACAAAATCAATTAATTCCTGATTTAAAACCGATATCATGCTTACTCTATTTAGAATATAAAAATGCATAAATGTTGTATACATTTGACAACTGCTTTCTGTAAATTATTTCCAAAGTCTAATTTAACGTATAATACGTATTTATGAAGAGTTACATAAATAATAATTTTAATTATTAATTAACTGAATTTTTAATAAATGAAATATGCCTATTATGTTGTTAAACTAACTTAAATATATGAAAACGGTACTGAATATTAATAATTGAAATGAAATTCTACTCTAATTTCTTGATTTTCTATTTATTCAGCCCTTTTGCAACCATATTAGATCCATTATGTATAATTTAATTTCTACGAGAAAACAATATATCCTTCAGATTTTGCATAATTTTATATAAATATCTACTTATGTACAAGATGGGCCTCATGACCTATTATTTGATTCTAATATAATATTTTAAACCTAATAAAAATAAATGAGAAATGTATAGCTATATATTTATAATTATTACGCAACCCAAATATGATTACAATTTGCACAAGAAAAATAGACTAATTAAATTTATCCACAAATATGACTATATTTTACCAAATAATTTGATATATTATGTTTATATATATTTAGTATACATATTGTGTATTTATCTACAAGCATATTAAAAACCAAATTGAAATATTAATTTACTCAATTTTGGAACATACCAAGTACCAACAAGTATAATAATATGTATTAAATATATTATAGTAATACTTGTACAGTATGACTTAATTTTTCTTTGTACTTAATTAATAAAATACAGTAACACGAACATTATTTTTAATATAGAACTTGATTTTTTGTTTTATTACTTTACAGAGGCGTCAGAACTTATTTTTGAAACTTGTAAATATACGTGTTTTACATGAAATATAGGACGTGACGTTAAATTTCGTTACACACGTTACCTATATGTTCATCTTAATACCATCTTCAGACTAAACTGATTAAAAAAAGTTTCTACTAACGGTCTTGGTGAGCTCAACTCAAGACTTACACAATTTAACTACACGATAATACACAAATACACAACAATAATATATTATTTGTAATCTAATTAGCCATTTGTACGGGTTAAAAAAATTTAAATATTTTGTACAATTATTATTGTCACCAATTGTTATATTTATAAAAACCAATTGCTACATTTAAATCGATTATTATAATACAATATAAGTTCTAAAAGTAAAACAATTTGGGATGAATTATACTATTAAAAATACCTACAATTGTAATTTTTTTAAACTTCTGAAAATAATCATAGATATAATTAATAAAAAAACATTTTCTTAAGAACTGATTATGATTAAACATCGTATAAAAACCTTATTGTAACTTTTAATTGTATACATATAACCTTATTCACATTTATTAAAACTAAATTAGGTTTTTTTTTATAGGAATATCTATTGTGTACCATTATGTCAATGATAGATCTACTCATATACATATATATAAATATTTTCAAAAATCTCATTTTTGATCGGAAATATGAAAACGTACAAAAATTGTGGATAGTATAGTATTCATGTTGTCAACTTGTCAGTGCATATACATACTATTCAAATAGTATAATATTGACAAGACATGTATGAAAAATCTAATCACATTTTCTCAGAAAAACTACTTTTTTAACCTTCTAAATACTGACACACATCATAGTATTATAAATATGATAAATATATATGCAGATTGCAGATACATACAGATGTTTAAATGTAAAATTTACTTCAAAATTATATACGCTTAACTAATGATAATATAAGATATTTTAATATAAATAAAATTTAAAAATATTAAGCAAAAAATTATATTATTATTGTATTAATGAAAATATATTCTCAAGACTTACGAGCACAATATTAGTTATATAAATAATAAAATCTAAAAAAGTAAAGTAGTAAGTGATTCTCTGCTGTACATTAGGCGTTGAGTGGGTCACTATGACTGTGTAAAATTTGAATTCAATGATATATACCTATTATCGTATACGAAAAACAATTCTGAGCAGAAACGGTCTAAATCACTAAATATATTTCATGATGATATGTCTAATGTTTATACATATTGATATTAAAATAATTTATTTCACTATTTAAATTACGATAGATTGATATTTTTTTCCTAAAACATTGCATTTATTATGTTATTATAGTATTTAATTTTTATAAAAATATATATTTATACGTATACCATATTATAATTTGTATTATTGTTATTAACTTTAAAGTTAAAACCATTATACCATAAAAAAATGGTATACAAAATTATAAATTGGTAATATCTTAAAATTAATTTACAGATTTTGAACATTTTATTTAGTATAGTAAAATTCATAATCCATATACTATGTCAAAGTAAAAGTTTCGCGAATAGTATTTTTGAATTATGACAAAATAATAACATGGTTAAAATATGTAATTTTGTCTAAATTTAATCTTCAAATATCTATAAAAAAATATTTGTGTAGGTATAATTTAAAATTTTTAAAAAAATCATTGTATAAAATTTTATAAATTATTAACTATTATTCGTAGTTAATAAATTATCGTGTTTTTTAGGAATATCGCTTTAATTTATTTGCATAATTAATATTCGTCTGGTTAGAACACTTTAGTCGTATATATAAACAATAAACATGTTTTACTATTTTAATTTCAATAACATTTTTAACTTTTATAGTATTTTTATGCATTAAATTGATTTTTTTTAATTTTTGTTTTTTACCAGTATTTAAATTCACTTTCTAGCTAACATTATTTAATAACTTAAAAACAAAAATTTATGATGTTATAACTGTTAACTGTACAACAAAAAAAATAATTAAAGATTGAGATATTTTTATGAATTTAAACTACAATAAATGTAAATACTTTTAATAACATAGGGTTAATTAATCATCAAGTAATTTAATTGTATCTACGAAGTGTTCGATCGGTGTTCGTGTTCATAATAAAATCGATATAAAATGTAATCAATTCTTACCGATAAATTCGATAATATTTTTAAAGGCAAAATGTTTGTGTTATGATAAATGAAAGAACTTTAAATTTAAAATTAGACATTGTAGAAGTACACGGATAATAAACGCAATCATAATAACCGTGTAATAATAATCAAAAATACAAAAATTAGATTAATATTTAACGTAGATATGTAACATGAGCATAATTTTCTCGTTATACTTGATTTGATTTAATAGTGCACGTTTATTACTATCTACACGACAAAACCATCGTTTTTGTGATAGTGTAAAAAAACCGCCATACTCAGATCTTTGTGACAATTTACATATTGTGCCCATCACACAATAATGGCACGACTAAGCTTAAGCTTATCGAATTTACTATAATACATGCGGATGCTTCACCGTAAACAATTTTGGACCTCCGCCGTGCTATACGCCGACGACCACCAACACCTACTTCGCAACCACCAAAGTCGGTGTCGACAAATTATTGCGGCAACTTTTCTAACTCAACCAATTTTTTTGGCACCACCACCACCACCGGAAACTCATCGCGACAAAATGCGTACCCAACGTGTACTGCGATATGTCACGCGTGCCAACCACGCGCGGCTATTTACTGCCTACTCCTCCTCCCACCAACGATGGTACTATACGGTAGGGGGGTAATCATTGTTTCGATGCCAAACGGCCAAATGTTCGAATTTATTATGTGGTGCTGGCCGGCAAACAATTACCGCCGAAAACTCGTGGCGAAAGAGCCATACACGCGCGTGCGAGAAAAAAAAACAGAAAAAGAGAGAATACGAACGGATAAAAGCAGAATAGGACTATGACATATCGTGTATATATATACATATATATATATATATGAATGCGGAAGAAATTACTCCACCGCAAGTTACCGATATTAATTATATATAATATAAATGAATATCGTGTACAACACAATATACTCGTTTTTATATATGTATGTATAAGTATATATACTATTTCGCTACACGCAGTGGAATCCGATGCGAAGGATATCTCGTATCGCACTTCCGACGGCGGCAGCAGCTGTGGCAGCTGCCGGTGCTGGTTTCGTGTTCCGAGGACGAAGACACTATATAATTATATACATGTATTATATAAGCTTGGAGACCTCGGGGCAAAGAAATTCGCGTAATTCAATTATTATATTATACACAGCGGGCTAGCGACGAAATCCGCTACCGCTATGGTCATAACATTAGTATGGATAACAGTGCCGTGCAACAATGCAGAATTGGTGGCGGTGGCGGGATGAAAGTTGTGCGACTATACATAGCACGACAGCGAGCCCCTTGTCATCGTCGTCGTCGTCATCGCGTGCGCGAACCCGAGAGAGGAGTTTTTGCGGTCCGACAAAAAGGGTCTGTGGCGGTGGTAGTACCTCTACTTACACCTCCGCCATCGTACACACCTTCACGGCCGCACCCCGTCGTACATCGTGACGACCGTTGTTGCAATTGCCGTGGCAAGAACATCAGAAAATTAGATTAAAAACTTCGACGGGGTCGACGAAACGATAGCATTGGGGGAGGGAGAGGGAGGATGCTGCGTGTGCAGATGGTGCAGGCGAGATGTGCAACGCTGGATCGATGAGGGCCCGAGACAATAAATCTCAATTTACATGCGCTTATATAAAGCATAGAAACCTGAAATAGAGATGTCTTTTTATTAGTCTTTTAGTCTTTGTGATAATATAAAACCGTCTCAGACACATCACTCGCCATTCGCTATACAGTCACTATATATATATATATATATATATAGATATAGATATATTAAGATTACGAATTAGTATTGTTTTTCAGTATCACACGTACTGCGGCGGCCGTGCGAACCGTTTTCGTTAACAATCTATTTATTTCGAGCGTATTTCGCTGTACAATATATTATCATTATATATATATACACGCAATACCGAAGAGAGTTCATACGGAATTCACATTAGGTGTTATCGACAGTAAATAGCTGTTGACGAGAATATTTTTTTAAGCCGCGTTTCGTAACAGCAGCAATACAAATAAAGAATACAATATAATATAATACACGCATAATACGTATAGGTACCTATATATATATTCTAAAGTATTATCGCGATCGATCGACCACAAATAATACATTTATTTTTTATTTTTAATACAAAAATGTTTTGAATATTTAACTATTACGCGTAATAAATATCGATCGACTTTCCGTCAAAACTTTTAATTTTCTATTAACATAACTTAAGGCTTAATCGAGCGTAAACTAATAACGATTTACATAAAATGTATTTAGTTAGCGGCAAGTTTTGTTTCCAATTCAGCTAGACACTTTTAAAGTTAAATCTTTTTTTTTTTTTTGTATTTTGTATTTCCACAATGTATAAATTACATTGTTAATTATACTATAGTTAAACATATTAATTATAGTAATTATATAGTAATTTATTAAAATGTACCATAAAAACCTGAATACCTAACGTTTACAAAATGCAATAAAATTAAAACATTATACTTGTCGTAATGATTTTATTAATGGTTATGATAAATTTCCTGAATTTTCGAATTTGTTCATTGTACATTACAACCTTTAACTGGCTTTCTCGTTTGTCAATAATTACAAAATCGATTAACTTTGTATAATATACATATTCATAAGGTTTAATCAAATATTTTTTTAAACAATTTTAATTTTTCACTGATGACTATACTTTATGGATAACGATAAACGGTATTAAAAAACAAATATTTATATTTATAGGTTATGCATAGTTTATACGATTTGAGATATTTTTCCGATTCCAAAGGGTATAGGTACGTACAAAACGATTGTTATGCGAACGGTACATAATAATAAAGTGCATTCCCGTGAGGGTCGTTGATTCGCCTCGATGTTCGGGCGATATGTGCGTATACCTACTGTACAAAGCGCCGCAAGTTTGATGACTGTTTGATGGGTTAACGCGCTCGAAACGAATAAAAAACTCGTTCGAACGATCACAATAGTCGGTGGCGAATGGTGATGGTGTACTATTAACCCAACAAACCTATTTGCGCGAAAAAAAAAACAAAAAGTCGATTCACGATAACTTTGTCTCTTGTGTATCTGTGTAATATTATAATAATTAGAACGATACCGCGATATTGATTGATAAACGGCAGTTTTTACGCATTTAAACGTAAGTACGTTACGTAAATTCTACAAGAAAAACCGTCGATACAATAATATAATATTATTAGGTATATTCACTATATTGTGTTGCGAATAATTCGATTCATAGGTGATTTCGGATTTGAGTTCTTTTAAGTTTAACTATATTCCAAATTTGTAAAAAAAAAAAAACCATAATAGAGAACAATAAAATGTCTGCCCATAAACACGCGAGCACGTAAAATATGCATAACCGCATAAGTATGAGTAACTACTAACTAGTGTTGTCTGTGTCGCGTTATTTTATAACTATATCATGTGTGAGCTATACACACACACACACACACACACATAATATCTTAAATCGCGTTTATGTCGTCGGCGGTCGTGTGTGCAAATGGGTGAGCATTATATAACAATATATTAGTCGATCGTAAAATACGCGCGAGAACACCATCCGAACGGACGTTTTATATCTTTGTGCATCGCCGCGACTTTCGCAAACCGTTGCGAATGTGACGAATGTTACGATATACGATTTATAGGTTGCCCGCCACCGCTCATCTGTGTTTATTAAAATAACCACTCAGATTTAATGAACGCCACGGTGCCGACAGACGTTCGATTAACTATATTATGTTCAAAATAATATACAAAAATAGGTAGGTAAGTAATACACTTCCAAGTATATATGACACGTACAGGGAACGTAGCCCCACATAGGTTATCACACCATCTACACAGATGGCTATATTATGTAAGCGCGTTTGCGCTATTCTCGGTGGCCCAATTATAGCCTTTAGTTTTTTTTTTTTTTTATTATATAACTAAACAATCAGCGCTACAGCTGTCCTAGCCCGTAAGCACTCCAACACGACGGTTGTCCGATTCATATACCGAGGATTCGGACATACGGCTATAACAATATTAAACTATGGTGACAATTTAGAAACCACGTAAAAATCTTGCAGATTTTAAGGATAAATAGTAATCGGTAATTATCGCAATAGTACGTAAATGCAGTAACATTATCATTAAATAGTATATTGTATATGGTTTATTTCCGTAACAAACGTATGCTAGTTATTTGTCCCATAAGTGGTAAAATACGTTTAACTAGTAAAATTAGTATTTATTATAAGGGCATCGTATGGTGACTGACTTTATTTTTGACCTATTTTGATAGTCACGATACTAAAATGATTGAGAAAAGATATGAGTAATATACTGAACTATATACGAGTATACATATAATATAAATATGATAAAATGTTTGAAAAAATAAAATTGTATATGGATTGATATTTATATAAGAAAAACTTTCCCACTTAACCGCGAGACCACTAATATAACAAATTATTGACACAATATATACTTTGGTTGGCTCGTGGGCACTGCTACCATAAAGTATCCGTATAAACCAAAACATACAAACCAGACGTCGTCGCGTCGATATTCCTGTGAGCCGATGAGTGGTTGCTGATTTATTATATAATAATAAACAATGAAAACTCTCCTAACGGACATGTCCAAACCCTAAATATCGGACACCTTCAAATAGTAAATACAATCTTTTCGGAAACAAACTACAAACTAAACCTACTCGATAGCAAACACCTCCAAATTTCGGACAAGATTTCAACGACCCAAGTGTCCAATATTTAAAAGTTTCACTGTTATAATAAAAACATCGAACTTCATAAATACTTGATAATTTATGATACCATACGCTGATTCAGTGATGGCTGCCAGAAATCTACTAGGTACACGATAAACAGTGTATTGGCTATACCGCAGACCACGCGAACGCGTTACATTCCTCCTTCGTATACTCGTGGCACCGCAGGTTACCGTATTTTAAGGTACGCTGCATATTAATTTCGATTTCGCACGATCGCGTCGTTTGAAATCGATTTTACCATTCTAAAAGCCCGATTATCCATGAGCCACAGTCTACCAGCGTACAGTGTTCTAAAATATAATCGTAAATTAAAAACAAATGATAAAAAACAACCTATATTATGATTTTAATTTGTATAATATTATACACCTTATGCAAATAAAAGTTATTTTAACGGTTATCGATGTGCGTTGATAATAACATAATAATTGCGCGATTCTCGTAAATGTATCACGATTCAAGACTGCATTCACTTTTGCTAAACTTCGATTTATGAATATGTCTCTACTCAGTCTACTATCTAATTTTAATGATTATAATATACAAATATGGCGTCATTACCGCATTATGGACACTGATAGCCTTAAATGTTTTATTACAAGGCCTCAGATTTTATCATCATATACGCATTTTTTTTTAAATTTAATATACAAAACATAATAATTTATTAACTGTGGCGTTTTAGAAAAAATAAACGTATAATAAATATTAAAGATAATACTTTCATGATAAGTGCAAGTAATGCAACTGTAGTACCTTACAGATTATTGTCCAACGTGCATTTTCTAACTAATATGTTACATGAGGTGGCAATTTAGCTAGTTATAGCCCTAAATACGTTTAACCCGGGTTTCCTCTACATATACTGCACAGCCGTTCTATTAGGTATATCTACGAGCAGTTGCCCGTTACACATTTTGCAAGAGAGCAAAAAAAAAAAAAGTATTCTACGTGCTTTCAGTTATATTTAATGAACGTGCATTACGTACATAGTGCAGGTTTGTCGCAAAAATGGCGACGTTTTGAAATAATATTTTGGTTATAATTTTATGACAGAGAATAAAGAAACTCGATTTTCAAAAATAAAATTTCGCTTATAATAGGACTAATAGGTAGTGCAATTTAATTTATTGAATGCGCGGAGAGGTTAGAACTAGAACGTATATAACCTGTATTCGAATTGTAACAACGGAAACTTGCAGACTTATTACGACTTCTTATATGATTTACACCATAGCCTTTACGGTTAACAGTCGCGTCACCGCCGTGCTATAAATGAGGATGATGATATTTCGTTTGTATAGATCGGAACCGGCGACGGCGGCGATGGCGTAACGAGACTCTATTATTGTTGTTACGCATATTATACAACAATAAGGTTAAATAATATAGTGTCGTTGTAGTATATTTACCTATATATGTGTATATCTATTGTTAGTTGTTACGTGTATACCTTCGACTCGGAGTATGAGGATAACACGCTTGCGGAAAACAATATTCACGATCGACGGGCGCCGTCGTCGTCGTTGTCGCCGTCAAAAGAGCCGCTTATATGTATAGACCTATACCACAACCTCCACCCCCTCCTACCACTTTCACCTCCCCTTCATTACAACTGTCGTCATCACAATAACCTCAGCCCCCCATCCGTAGCTTATTATTAAATTGGATTTAGAAGCTTTCCGATTTACGTGTGTCTGACCCAAAACATGGGACGCACGCACGCAACGGGTCCTTTTGTGTACGTGAAATTGGTTAATGGAACGTACGGCTTTTCAACGTCGGTGCCGGCGCCCGGCACAGACGAGCGGAGGCTGCGCGGCAGTGCCAGTGATGATGACGACGAATTCCCTGGATAAGAGAATGATTATTACCGTGCCTATTGGTGTAAAATCGTGATGAAAAGAGGTGTAGAGCAGGAAAAATCGAGGTGAAATAAATTAATTTATAAATAAAAACGCACTCAAACAACACAAAAAGTGCAATTATATTCGTCAAAGTCTTCCATCAAAGTAGTTTTCAAAGAAAGTTTATTACTTCTAAATATACTTCATTTCTCCACATTGTTAAATAAGAATAGTATTTACATAGTATATAATATTTTAATCACCTATATCTATACCTAGTATAGGCTCTAAATTTAAAAACGCGTATTTTATACATAATCTGCAGTAGATACAATTACAAATTTTAATATTATTAAATAAGTACCTTATACAGTACTTAAGTTAATATTGTATACGTGATCAGTGGTGATCAGTGACGAGCAAGGCTCGGGATTTAAAGCATTTGCTTATTTTTATGGATTAACTTAAAATGTAGCAGATTGCTATGGAAATGTATGTCATGTTACCCGTGGCGTAGCTAGGAATTTTAATTGGGGAGGGGGGAATTTCAAAATTGTTCATAATAATCATGGTATAAAGTCAAATACATAAGTATATAGGTAGTAATTAATAATTCATTTCAGTAAATGAATATAATAAAATAAATGATACAATATAAAACTTAATAATATACAACTTCTTATACAACTTCAATATACAGTTTTTTTAAATTACTAAATTTTGTTTAAAAGTTAATTTTTAAAGGAGGTTGGGGGGCAAGCGCCTCCTTTGCCTCCTCTTAATTACTTCACTGCATGTTACAATACGTTCAATTATGAAATTTGAAAGTGCTTTTTTTGCTTTTTTCAACGATTTTTTAAAAAGATGCTTATTTCCAGTTTTTCTGATTATTTTTGCTTTTTTGACCAGTTTTTTAACTTTTTATAGTTTTTTCAGAAAATCCCTCGGAAAGTCTTTAAACAATAATACAAAAGGTCTCGGACGTGAAGTTTGATTTTTTTTATAATATATAGGATAAGGATAAACTGATAATCTATAATGATTTTAGAATGGTATACTACCTAATTAAAATTAATGTATCAACATATTCAACATTTATAGTTTGTAAAAATGGTTAAACTATAATAAATACTAGAATACTAGATATAATATTACATATAATTTATATTTTTGTGAAATCATTCTTAAGGACTAAAATACTATTATATTCTTATTAAATAAATTTTAATAACTGAGAAAAAACTGGTACAAATTTTTTATTAGGTAAATGGAAATTTTCAGAAAAATTAATCGTTGAACAATTTAAATTAGAAAAAGAGGATTCTCATTTAAAAAAAAACAGAAGTTTATATGGCCAAAGCCAAAGTACACTTTTTATGTAGAACAAAAACTCTTAAACATTTGAAAATATGATGGTATTTTTAAAAATTTAAAAAAATCAGAATTTGAATAAATTCATTGTTAAAAGAAAAAAATAGGGTGAACATGATTCATGAATTGACCTGTATAATCTCCACGCTGAAAGTTGTTTTATAAAAAAAATGATTTTGTTTAATTATACTAATAATCTAAACAATTAAACATTTAAATGCGACTAAAATGTCAGGTAAACTGATTAATGTGTTTAATGAAACGTTGTGTACTTACTTAAACTTTTTCTACTATTTCATATTCATGAAATTAAAATAACAAAGCTATTTTTTTATTCTGTTTAACTAGCTATTAAACAAAAAACTTCAAGAACCATCAATAACATTATAATTGGTCTTCTTGAACTTCAAATCAAATTTATATTTCTCGAAAATCAAATACAAGAAAAAATAGATTGTTAAAAATACCTCTAAAACTAATCACACCTTTATAATCATTTTTATCAAGTTATCGAAAAATAATATTTAAATTTTAATAGTCGAAATAATATAATATATTATATATTTATCCTTTAATTAAAGTTTAATTATAATAATAATATATAATTTCACTGACTTAAAGGTATAGAATACAGTACCGCAGTATTAGTATAATAAACTCATTGATAAAAAGAACACAAATAAATTACCGAGCAATTATCAATATTGTTTAATATTTATGCATTTTGGGTTTATAATTGAAACCACAACAACAAAATTAAACTCATATCAAATGTCTACAAATATTATGACGAATTTACCACTCGAAAACTGAAAATTTCTGTTCCTATTTAATAAAAAACTAGAGTAGGCAACGGTGAAAAAGTCTCTTTGAACAATTTTTTTAACGCAGAAATGCTTAACTCAATTACGTTGTTTGTCGTCGAATATTTTTTACAATAATAATGAGCGCGTCGACACATCGATGTTTTTCGTAAGCGTCGGATGTATGTGATCACTGCTGCTGACGAATGTTTGGATGGTGTGAGTGTATATCTGCAGAAGCGTGGATGTAGTGGAAGGGTGTAGTTATGGTGCGGGACGAGGGGGAGGGGGGAGGAGGGGAGGGGGCGAAGAAAATGCGTATACGTATAATAATTATGCTGTGGTTTCCCGAGGGACACGGATTCTCTCCGATGGGTCTCTGGGCCGAAAAGAAGAGGGCAAAAATAACCTTTACCAGAGATCATCATGAATAATGTAACACCAAATGTAGTACAACACCACTACGCCCAGACCCCCTCCAACCAGCCACTCCTTCCAAACGCATACTAGTTATACGGATGCGAATCTAATTTAAAACGCAGTCATCGGGATAGTTCGACATTTCTCCCAACTATATACTCATGTGGTGTGTACAGTATACATATATAATAATATATAGATAGAGCATCGGAATCATGCAATGAGTGTGTGTAGAGCTTATATATATATATATATATATAATAAGTTAGTGTGTGGTGTAATATATGCACCGTGTCAGAGAGCCGCACTCTTTAATGAAAACAAAAACGAAAACATATACTCGTATAAATCATAAATTTGAATTTCTAAGTACAAAAGTTTAACTATCATGCGTGTATGGTGAACCGTTTTTTTCTGAATACATCCAAATCGTTGAAGCTAAGGGTCAAATGGCCTCGATTCCTTTGCCAAGTGTTCAATGTACATGCGGGACTTTTAATTCAATTAAACTTTGTTCGCATCTATTGCTGCCTACACTATCTATTATACTAGTTATCACTATACCACAGTACAATAATTTATACTGTTACAATATATATATATATATATATAAGTATTAGGTTCTACAACTTTTAATTTTTTTTTTCAATCACTAAAAACCTGGTGATTTTTTTTTCAACGGCTACCTTTGCAGTGGTACACTGGAATAATTATGACTTGATGTTGAGCGAAGGGGATTCACGTAAAACAAAATTGTTCACCACTCAAAAATGTATACCACAAATACAAATGAACACGTGGAAATTGTACGTTATAAATGTTATAATTTATGAATATTGAATATCTAACAATACGTTACACAGCTTGATTCAATACATTATTTATATTCATTAGTAATTGATTTCAAATTAAGTGTATATTTCTTTAATCAAATAAATTACCCAAAAGAATAAAAACAAAAATGTTAATATTTTTATGATACAGATTTATATAATATTCAACTATTTATCGATTTTTTGTAATCTTACTACTTTAATAATATATTATAAAAACTCGTATTTCCGGTTTTTTCGTTAGAACAAAACAATTTTTTTTTAATATTAAATTATTCAATATTATTAATTTTCTTTTAGATTTCATCACAAACAAATTTTACAGTTTTTGTATAAAAATTTTAATTCTTGAAGTAATTAGTTTAGTAAACACAAAAAAATGATGTAAAGATGAAATTAACACATTTGTAAAAGGACTAATAAATGTGGTTTAATAATTATTAACATGAAAAAAGATTCACAGTAATACAGCATAGACAGGTTGTAACGTATATTTCTCTGGCCTCCGCCACATTTAATATATTGTCATTTTTTATTTGTACGAAATTGTAAATATAAGTACTACCTATATATACTTGGTTCAATCATTACGAAAATACAAAATATCGAGAACGAATTGACAGGTTTTCAGCATCGTCTATATCATAGGCGAAGATTTAGGGATGCTTGGGGGGCCTAACCCGCCCAAAAAAAAAAAAAAAAATTATTGAATATTTTTCAAAGTCATGTAACCGGCCGGACATCGGACTTATTTTACAACAATTGCCAAAATCTTGGAACTTTACAAAAAATTATTTTTTCCGAAATTTAGTCAATATAATAATTATTACAACATTTATCTACCTACTCGTCATCGGCACGCACCAGGCGGCTGTCACGACGGATTGAAAAATTTAATAACTCTTCAATATTATACATTGAAAAAAATATCAATATCAGTATTGAAAACATTATTAATATATTTGCTAATCAATATAGGTTCATTATACTAAAATAATAAAATATTTATTGTATTATAAATTAATGATTTTAAAGTACATATGTAGTTAATAATGCGTATTTAATAGGTTTTTTTTTTTATTTGGTAATTATTAGTTGGTTATTTAGTTAACACGTATTGGAGGTAATACAGTAGACGCCGCTTATAAGACTCACTTTTGGACCAACACAAAGTATCTTATAACCGAATTAATCATGTATAGGCGATAGGCCAAGTGGGAAAAAAAATTGAATAACATATTTATGAATTTTATTTTACTATATTTTTTATTTAATTTTAATTTACTTTAATACATGTACTATTACATATTACATATATATTATTGAATAAATTTAAAAACTCTGATAAAAAAATTAAAATTATAATACATATAAATATTATAAAAATTATTACATATTGATAAAAAATTATAAAAGATGTATGATGTATTTATGATTTATGAAAAAAAATTGTAATTTTGATTTGTTTTGAGTATTAATATTTCGAAAATATATTTCTCGTACTCATATTACAATAACGATAATTGCAAAAAATGTGAAATGCCATAACATTTATTGTAAATACACACACTAAAAAGCATGATTTGAAACCAGAAATAACCCAAAAAATATGTAATTTTTAAAAACCAACTTATTTCTAAATTTCAATCAAAAATGTTTATTTTTTTCGAAATTTGAGTCTTATAAACGATTTTTTTATAATGTATTTGGATACGTCCGGATCGTTCCAGACGATGTTGAGTCTAATAAGTGCGTGACTGAACTTTATATCCGTGAGTCTTATAAACGGCGTTCTCTGTATATATTGATATTAGTGAGGGGGCATGGGGGCAAAGCCCCTTCGGATTTTTTTGCAAAGAAAGATTTAAGCCCCCCCTTCCCTAAAATTCAATCAAATCTCAGCCTATAGTCTACATACCATCACATACAAAACCGAAGATAGTTTTTATTAATAGATTATAGGATTGCTATAATACTATAATATATTAATGAAATAATAATAATAATATGATTGTACAAAAAACAGCATGACCAACAGAAATGTCGATATTCAAGTTCTCAAATAACAAGGTTTATAAACTTAAATAATTAATTTATTAAATTTATCATGTAAAGAATAACTATAATTTATGACAGCCAACAGGTTTAGTTTGAAATAATACCAAAATAATGCTAAAAGACTTAAATAGTTAAACCTTATAAATATTCAACGAAAAACAGGCATTAAATAAAATTAATAAAGGAAATTATTTCAACGTAATGATAAAAATGTAAAGTAAATTCAAAAATAATGAAAAAAAGTATAACTAAGCCATATTATACTTCATTAAACAGAATAATAAATAATAATACGTTTAAGGTATTTATAATAAGTCACGTGAAACACGATTGAGTTAATTGGGGTTAAAATACATTTCGTCACAGGCTTTTGATGACAAGCAAAGTTTTTTTTTACACTTTTTCAGAGTTTTGGCCAGAAACCTTTTTCCCCTCCACAAGACGAGTATACATTATTGAAGTTAGGAAAGTGAAGTCTGCATGAAAAGAAAGGGGAAAAAGTTTCAGCTGCGAAAGAAAAAAATAGCAATGATAAGAGGAAAAAAACGGAATGACACTATTGAACACTTGCAGAATACATTATTAGTTGGGACATAGTATTTATAAAATTGCCAACACATTCTCCGGACGGAGTTCTCATTGTAACTTTTTTCTTCATATTATTTGGTTTTATTTTGCCGTCACCACCGTTGTCAAACTTATGGCGACCAACCCACAGCAAATGGTAACAACATTTCTATAACATAATATAAGTTTCCAACAAGAAAAGATGAGGAGCTGCTATTTTATAATATTTATTTTTATAAAACAATATAATTTTTTTTATAATTTGTATATAAAATTAATTTGATAAATTAAATAAATTAAGCTTTACATATTAACATTAACTCTACAATATATTAGATACCAAAATAAATCGGTATCTATATGAATTTATTATAAAATCTTTAATGAGTTTAATACACACGTTTTATTTTAGATTAAATCAAAATGTAATTAAAGTAATAAACTAATATATTGATTTATAATTGTATGTAGATTATGAAAATGTATTAGTGTTATTACTTATTAGTTATACATCCATAATTTTATTGAAAATATAATGATTTGATCATTTTTATGATTTTTTTAATTGTATCTAATAATGTATTATGACTTAAATAGGTACTTTTACAATATTACGTAATATAATACCTATTAGATACCTATACTGATTATATCAATAATTATCTTTATCTCTGATTATATTTTTGTTTTACTTTTATGTGTATTTACGTAATACCATTAAGACTTAATGTTTGAATAATCTTATATGTCTTTTATAAGTATAGGAGTTCGGTACTTCCGTGAACATTGTAGAACCCACTACTACCCTATGAATATACAGCATAAAATGTTTATGAATAAATAATTCTATTTATATATAATTACCTATTAATTAATAATTGTATTACAATAACAATTTCAACATTATCATTTAGAAATAATGCATGAATAACAAACAAACAAAAAAACTAAAAAAATTACTTTGCTATATAGTATTAGTATCTATTATACACAATTATAAAGTTCAAAAATGTATTACAATTTACAAGGTTCTTCATAAGTTTTAACATTGTAATTAAAAAATATTAATTGTAAATCTACAATCATATTTATCATCTTTGAAGTTAACATTTTGACGATGATCGTCAAAATCGTGAAAATGTTATTATTTGTCATTTTGTTAAAAATATAGAATATTAATTTTCATACCTAAACGTAATATGGTTTACATGGTTCCATGTAAATTTTGCTTTTACAAGAATGATGATAAAGTTAAGTGAAATTCCACAAATATTTTTTATAAGTTTTTATTTGAAATGAGCGTCATAAGTTTAAATTTTGATAAAATTAGGCATTTATGGCTAATATAATGATTTCTCATAAAACAGTTTAAGTTTTTTTGTTATAATAGTGCAGAAACTATAAATATATATATATATATATAATATTATTATATTATATTATATATATTATATATTATTATATTAGGTATTGATTTTCTAAACTCAATGAACATTTTTGAACTATTTAGACTTCTTTTAAGCTATTGTTGGGTTTTTTAATCAAAAATGATTACCTAGTTTTCTTTTAAATATTGATAAAAATTGTTAGGCTTAGTCAAAAATCTTGAAATTTGATTAAAAATTCCACAAAAATTATTCTTATAGTAGGTACTCGTAATACGAGTTATCTATTTATTTTATGCAGTAAAGCAAGTTTCCTGATTTATTTATTTTGTTTTTTCTGATTATTTTGAAAAGTACTGTAGTTTTTTCTCTTGTCCTCAAAAAAATACTAACTTTACAATTTTTTTTTACCAAAAAACCCTTTGAAATGGAAGGTCAAAGCATTTTTTATATTACTCCGCTTAGAATCTAATTCAGAAATAAAGTAACAATTTATAAGTAGCAACTTATTATTTTTTCGGTATAAGCAATACTTAAATTAGAAAAATAATTAGTATACATAAATATTTTTAAAAATATGAGGGACTTTGTATACCAGCGTCCACCTACATTCAAGTATAGGTACTTATAAGTATATACTTAGTCCGAAAATTGTGTACAAAATGAAGACTCGTTCATAGGATATGATAATGCGTATTTTAATTACAAAAACAAAGTATACTTGTATGTTAGCTACCACTATTCATCAAGAAATGTCAATATCATATAGCAATAGTAAGTATAGACATGTTTATTGCTTGTGCAGGCTATATTATACTAGTAATTATCTATAACCTAACATTCCTAACCAAAACCAAAACTCACAATTAAAAATATTACTCTCGTTATTAGATCATAAATAGTTATAACTATTATGGCCTATTAATTTATGTATATTTTAATATTTATATTTTATAATCGATTAAAATTTATAAAATAATCACCTGAACTACTGTAGTACACTAATATTATAATTTATACAATTATACAGTATTGTCAAAAACTTTTAATCGCATAAGCATAAACTATTACATTTTACAGGAATTAGAGTACAATGTCATCTAACATGGAGTGCAATAGCAAATCTAATCTGTTAGTTTTAAAGACAAACATCCTTAGAAACTACCATGTTTCTAGTATTCTACTCTCAGAATATAAATTGAAGCTGACTTGAGGTATATAGATACTATTTTGTATACATTACGCAAAATCTATTCGTTCTCTAAATTTGAGTAAACAAAAACGCAGTACAATTAGTGTCTTCAGACATTCAGAGTTAATATTAATTTCATAATATGTACCTAATAAATTACGATAAATAAGTAATAAATACATAGCTATAAAATATGTACTAATTAGAATTCATATGCAACGCCAATTGATACTTATCAATTATCATAATATATTAATTCCCATACCTATACTATATGAATATCAGTAATATACCGGTGTTTGTAGATATTGTATTGTTATAAATAATATTTAAAGTATATATCTTATATTTATTGGCCATATATTATTTATATATACTGTATACTTGTCAAATAGCTTTTTAATATGTTTGTTAACAGTTGAATAAGGGTAAATACAAGTTTTTAGTTTTTCTTAAATAAAATATATTTGTTAGCACTAATTAACACGGTAATGGTATTTTTATTAGGTATGGTTGACCTATTCGTTGAGAGGCACTTCATTTATGTCCTAAAAAAAAGGAATACACGAATAATTGTCGCGTCCACCTGTATTGGTTAAATAGTAGAATTTTTTTTTCGAAGCTTTCTCTTCTCCGTGTTATTTTTGCAAGGAGTTTTTAACTCTATATAATATTATAAATTACGATAATAAATTGTTTTTTCCTAATTTCTAATTAATAAGCAATAATAAGCAAATTGTCGTTTATCATTATTATGATCAAACTAAAATATTGACCTCTATACTATATATACTATATAGGTACTATCGGTTAAGCTTTATATTATGTATGTATAATATTTAGTTTCTCAATGCACCAAAATCATTTAAAATATTTTAGGTATAGTGTTAAAACTTATCACTCTTATGTAATAAATATTAACTGATAACGTATAATCGTGTATTTACACTGTCTTCTCATAAAAAACGTTTTAGTCAACTAATTTTTTTAATAACTCCTATCTGACCTATCTGAATATTTATACATTGAAAGATGTTTTGAAAATAGTTCAAGCTGATAATGCAATGCAGTGGCGGATCCAGCGAGTGCGATCGGGGCAATTGCCCCCCCCCCTCTTTCTCTAAAAAAAATAGTTTGAAGTCCTTGATTTTAGTTTTTGACGTAATTATTATTATTATGTTATTATATTTCAAGTGTAACAAAATTATAGTGATATATTTTTTTTATTACTATTACTATAAAAATTGTATAAGTTAAAAAGCTCACTAATTTATTTACCTCAATTTAGGAAACAACGCCAAAAGAAAAATTGTACGTATTTGTTAAAAAAACAGATAAGATATCCAAATGAAAATAAAATAACCAAATTAGATTCTATAAAAAGCCTATCTTTTAAGTATAAAAATAATATATGTCCAACATTTTGATTAATCTTATTATTAATTTGTTTATGTATACATTTCGATTGACTTATACTTTATGATTATATTTATAACTATTATTTATTTCCTCTATTATATCATAATTGACATTTGATTATATTTAACGCATATTTGATTTTTATGAATTACTTATTATAGATACATTCAACAAACAATCAATAATAAAATAAAAAAGTATTTTATTTAATAATTAGTTTATTAGGAACCCTGAATTAACACTATGATAATATGGATCCCAATTCGTGTATACCTATTTTATGGGGCGCAACTCATGTAATCCCAATCATTGGCGCCTATTTATTATTGTATACCTTTAGTCTAACTCGCGAAATGAGCGGTACCGCGGCTTGACGAAAACCGGTTATACCTGCTCATTCCCAGGCCGCACCAGTATTAGTACCCCACCACATTCGGTCCGACACCGGTTTGTTGTTCAGTTGACGTGCGTCAAACGGCACCATCCTTTTGGGTGACTGATTCAGACAGAGTATAGGTCATCGGTGTCGGCACCTTTTTCATGGTATTTTCAGTCAATTTCGTTGTATCTACCTGTGTATTAAATTTAAGATGCTATCGTTATATATATTTTAACATACTAAATAGAAGCAGGGGTCTGCAACTGCTGGAAAGCAAAACCCTGGACTCTGTCGATACCAAATGATATTATTTTATTTACCTAATATTGTAATTTTTAATATAAATTAATTTTAATAACGATGATTTTTTTTGATTTTTATACTAATATTTTTCAGTTTTAAAGATTTTACAATGATTTTACAGTTCACTGGACCTCATTAGTCATTGGTTTATTATTTTAATCTATAGGATTAAAGACCTCCAATAAAATTACTTGCCGACCCCTGCTGTATAGCATATAATATATTTATTATAAGAATGTGTTGCCATATGCTGGAGAATCTATTTGCATAATAATATTATAATAATAATTATTGGATATATTGTTTTGTTGCTATTTGGTAGTTAATGGGTATTATTATCGATAACATTTGATATGTATTAACTTATATGAGTATTGAGTAGGATAAAAAGGACAAAAACGCCACAACTATTACAATTTTCCCATCTCTGGGACAGAGTGGTATAGTAGCTATAAGCGGTCAGAAGATTGTTCTGTTTTTATAATATGGTAACAAAGAGGACATACTAATAACAGGAAATATTATTATTTTATAATTATATATTTTATACAAGTAAGACTATAAAATGTATTTTTTGAGAGTATATAGTTTACAGTTGCTCTCCGCAAGTATTAGTCATGAGGAGAATCTTCCTTATCATAAGGTGGCTACTGGCTGTGCATCAAGCCACCAAATATACCAAATATGGTGTGGTTTGGGCCATAGTAATATAATATACATATTATATATTAAAAACTACATTATTTAAATTAACGTTATTTAAAACGTATCATTCTAATGATAATGTATAATGTATCGTATTAAATGTATAACGGATTAAAATACCTTTTTTTTTTTTGTTGAAAAATGTGTCTGTAGTGTTAAATTTAAAGAAGTAAAACATAATATTAAATAAAATATATATATATCACATAAAAAATATTAGAACTTAGAAAAGTACAGAATAATAAAAATCGAAATACGAATCCTCGTTAAAATATGTCTACCTATGTAATAATAATAATAATAATAATATTGACCGATAAGAATAAAAAATGTATACGTTGGCTAGGAGTCGGGAGATTTTTTAATTTATCGAACACCGCGTCGATTGAAACCCAAATTTAAATTAATTTGCAATTCGAAGTTCAAACGCTACAAGAACAAAAACGATGGTAGTCAACGAATCTGTGAGCGTCGACGAAATTTCAAGTGTAAAGGAGCAGTTTCGGCGACTTCGTACTAGAACGACGATAGCTACGCCGTTGGCTGCACACCGGGACAGCTATATAATAGTCGTGACACACAACTCATTACGAAATGCACGATATGGTCGATACGATTTTATCGATGGAACGACTAACGTAACAGACGTCATCGAGGAGGACACGCGGACGCACATGCACTCGCATACCATTGTATGTATAGACTACCAATCGGCCAACATCGACGAAGTCAAATTCAACGGGATCATCGACGATATCATCATTATATTTATCATAATCTCATCGACGGAACCGATCTGAGGTACTCATCAATGGCGAACCTCGAAAACTCGTTGCACCGATCACCGTTGCACGATTCAGACCACGTCCCCCGCAGAATCGATCACAATTTTCCGCCGAGATAAGAGACGTCTAACGTGTAGTTTCGCTACGTATCGTACACGGCGCCGAAATCCTTTGCCGTTAGCCGAAGTCGTCGAACAAGACGTAATAATAGTAAGCTGCTATTGCGTATGTTTTGTGTCGGTCTGATGAGTCGACTGCGCGCGTTATTCGGCCACCCGAAGACGGTGGCGGCTCGATGGAGGTTACCCGTAAAAGCGAGACTCTCGGCGTCTCCTCTACGACTACGGCCGTACCGGATGTTGCGGTGACGATAGCGACACGTTACGACAGAGATTTTTCACGGTTCAGCGTTGCGGTGGTCGAGCGTCCGATTAAACGGCATTCCGAGCGCACGTCGATGCCGCCGAAAATTAATGTGCTCCGTTTGGTCCGCGACACGACGTCACGCCGATGTCACCGCAGTCGGCGTATATGTATAATTTATATGGATCTCGTTCAGTACCTACCGCGCGCCACGGCAATTAGACATTGTCACTGCGTTCAAACGCATGCCGACCACAGTAGTACGCGTGTATCACAACGATATCTGTTTTTGATTTTTATATTTTCTTTTCGAATGTGTTCCCCGACACCCCGGCATTATATCTGTGTACGATCGCAAGACACCATTTGCGATGTGGATCGCCGGGACGTTTTTATTTTGACGTGGGTCCGAGTGTGCCACCGCTTCGCGCGGCGGATTACTCGACTTCAAACGCTTTATTCGTACGTTTTTTTTTTAATGTTTTTATCGTTGTCGTCCGGCTTCTTGGCTGGGTGTTCCGTTGCCGTTGCCGCCGCCGCCGACTTTTTATGCCGTTTTTCGTTACCGCTTTGTACTCGCGACGCAGTACGATCTCGCTGTGACTCTACACCCGTCTCGTGTTTATCAAGCAGTCGGTCACATTGTTACGTAACAACTAATTGTCGATCTCTCGTAAACTAGTAACGAGTGCTGAAGCTGCGCTATTAGTGCCATCAAAGCGGCACCGTTGTCCACTCGGGTGCCGCGCTAGTCACCGTGTCGCCGTCGCCGTCGGGCCGCGCGATTGTAAAAGGAGAGTGCCGGTTGCCATAGAGGGTGTCACGCGTTCATAATGACTGCAGAGCGTGTGACACCACGGGGTACCGGTGAACGTGCGGTTTGTGACTTACCGTCAGACTCCGTTCTTCCCCTTCTCGTATTCCACCATCGCTGTCGTCATATCCGACGGGGTTTCGGCCTTCTTTTTTTCCCCGGCACCAAACTTACCGAGATAAGGTCGTTCGGGACCCAATTTACCAATTGGTTGCTCGATAAAATATAACATAACCGCGTACGTTTGGACGTTGTTGTTATTTGTTTTACCAATGTGGTTTTATGATTTTGAAAATTTACCAATCATTTGATGTTTTTTCATCTGTACGTTAACTTATACTTTATGGCTTATGCTGTAGACGTTTTGAACATTTCGTGATTGTTATTTTTAGTCCGCCCACATAATCAGCCCTAAAATATTATACAATAATTCACGTTATAGAAATACGAGTAAATCGGATAATTTTCGTCACGATATAATAATTATTATTATGATTTATGATTATCTCGTCAATTTTTGCAAGTTACGTCTAAAATAAATGTATAAACAGATCTGTCTTGCAATGGGTTGGTGTACATTTGTTCGTGTATACAAAAGTCAGATCTGGCGTCTAAAATGGTCTAAGTGTACCAATAATATGTGCTCAAAACGACAACGTACATGACCGAAATAATAATAAAAATTTTTTTGCGAACGAGTGTAGGTGAAAGTGAAAATGAACATAATATTCCATCCGGGTCGGACGAACTGACTATACGATATTATTTATAATTGCGTCTTAAATTTACACATATTACACAATCGACAACAGCACGTGAAATAAAATTGAATCCTACATATCTTAATTTTAATTTATAAGTGAGTACTTATACTCCATTTATTATTTTATGTCGAATTCGCGTGTATAAAGACTTATTTTTCAATTTTTGGCTCAAAAACCATAGATTTCTTTAATAATTCACTATGATAATTGTATTTTATTATAATTTACCTATAATCGACGCAAAACAATTATAGTTATAATTTTAATTTAATTTTGACCACGTTTTACGATATTTTTTTCAACAAACAACAAAAAACAGATAACTTTTAATTTGTTATGTAATTTTATAGGTATATTTGTATTTAATATATTTTAACCAAACCTTGCAGAGGAAAAACGTGTATATGGTAGTACGCTACTGCTACCATTATACTTTTTTATTTTTGTGTTTACTCTTTGAGGATGTTATTGTATTTTTAAACAATTAAAAGAATAATGAATAGCAACAGTATAATGTTAAAAAATATATATATCATACACATAGACGTATTGTGGAACACCTTTGAGATTTTGTTCAAGTCGTACAGCCATCACTGGTCATCTTGATTATATTATTCTCGTTGGCGGCCCTTGGCTGAAAATTGCCACATGCAAACGACGTGCGTTTTGACCTTGACGTGTGTACGGCTGCGGCGACCGGACGTCCATAGTTTGCTACGATAACGGTGATGATGACGACGACGACAACGAATGCGCGAGTAAATTACTGCGGACAGCACTCTGCCGCCAGCGTTCCAGGGCGTAAAAGAGGTGCGGGCGGTCTACGGACGGCCGCCGCACAGGTCCCCGATACCGCGTAACCATCGCCCCGTCCGCGATGTCTGTATTCGGTCGCAGCCGATCTCGCGCACCTGCACCGTACCCGCGGAAACCGCAGCTCGGTCGACACTGCTGACATTTTTACTCCAAGCAACTCGCCCCGTACCGTCTTCGCCATCGATACGTCGCGCGTCGTCGCTATCGCAGCAGTACACGGTCATCACTGTCGGGGCCCGAGCGCGTACCAATAGCCGCCGCGAGGCTACGACGATCCGCCACCGTGACGGTAATTATATTCGGTTTTGTCTGTCGTGCGCGCGGTCAACACGAACATTTTGTATTCTGTCCATATGTCTTGCGTAGAACATCAATAGACGATGCTCGCATCGATACGAGACGTAATTGTACGTCCGTAGACACGCGCACGGCGCGGCTCGGCCGGACATTTCTTAGGGGCACAGTGCAGTTCGCGTGCACGTCGTATTATATAATTAATAACGCATAATATAATTTGTGCATAATGATAGTTGTATTCGTGGAGATCACGAACGTTATATTTGCGGGGATAGTATGGTAAAATTAGGTAGGTATTACCATTATTACTGTACTAAAATTACTCGGTGTAATACCAATTACAAGTTGTACCTACGAACTAGTCAGGGTCGTATGCAGAGTTTCGAGGCGAAAGAGCGTAGGCCATATGGACGCAATTCTATGGGGGGGCCTAAATTTCAATTCTACTTATTTGGGCGGATGTACGCGATAAAGAAAAAAGCTACGTATGAGAGTTCCTACACTGCATATATTATATTAATATTAATATATATATATATATATATATAATTATTCAACAATTGTAAAAATACTGTATTTTATACAATACTATAATTAATAATAATATGAAAATAGTAAAATAAATAATGACGGCGATTAGTGCCTTAACAAAAAGCAAAAGAAAGATACGGTGATTCTCGCACGCACACAATGTAATAAAAAGTGATGATTCGCGCCTGAACAATATAATAATAAAACGGTGGCGACTAGCGTACACGATATAAAAAATACTAGTCTTTGGAGCTCAAAATCATTAATGGGTAAACAATTTTACTATAATAGACAATAAAAATGATTATAATATTCGCACGTGCCGATGCGCGACATTACCGCTACAACGTACAGAGCGAGAAGGCCCGGGGGGCGGCCATGTTATTCTGTGCACCCGGCAAAACGGCGGTGGACGATAACGCGTCTACATAATATTATATTATATACCTCAAATGTGAAACGAGTACATAACACATAATAATTTAACAAAAATACAGTATAATAAACAAATATGTTATTCTTGTGCGTGTGTATCGGCCAGCGATTGTGGCGGCTATATTATTGTCGCGTTATTGGGCCTCAACAAACACTAACCAAAGAAACATAAAGATTATATTATTAAAATAAACAATGGTATTTATTATTTAAATATTTTTGGAACGAAATAATAAGAAATAAACAGTTTGATAGGTTTTTAGTTCCTTATACTTATTAAAAGAAAATTAACAATAACATTATTTATAGCCAGCAGATTATCTTATTAGTTATTACTATCTATTATAAATCTTATATAGAATTATATAATACTTATAATATCAAATATAAACAAATAGCTTACGATTCATATTATGCTTATAGTCAATCATATACGTTCATAAAAAATAATGCTAACTACCATAAAGTACTTTAAGTATTACATAAGTATAGTCGGTGGTGTAACAAGGGTACAACGTAATTTCATTATTCATTTTGATTTTTGAAATGTGTATGATTTTGTTTATTTGTACACACTAACCGTGGTTAATTTACACTGAATGATTAATCTAGTAATATGGATGTCAGCAGCTCTGGAGTCTGGACCCACGAAAATGTTCAACGACGTCAGACACAGACTTGAACGACCGGGCGCCATATGGAGTATCGTGGCCACGGTGCGAGGCGGTAGCAACCACGATCAAATTGGGGAGTGTATAAATACTATAAATGGCCGGTGCCGGCGTCCACACGACTATAAATCGTTACAAAACAAAAAAAAATGTTATCCACGTGGGTGTGATGGCGTAACGATAATACAATATGTAACGTCGCAACGTCACGTAAGACTGTAGGACGGCGGTGTTGAAACCGTACGTATATAGACGCACTTCGCGTACAAAGGTCAGCGTTCGGTATGCTGACGGCAACAAAACGGTACAATACGACTTTCAGCTGGCGAAAATGCCGAACAAACCGTAAACGTACTGAACTCGCGTTAAATTTCCACGCGATAAGCGTCGTCACGCACAGAAATACAAATTTGTCTCAAAAACATCAGAATACAAATTACAAATACACGTCTTATAGAATGATCGATGAATCATACTCATGATTTTAATTATTATATTTATTAAAATTATACATAATGTATCAAAATCTCACTAAAAATTGGCTATTAAACTCTAATTATGTAGTATTATGTTTATGTTAAATACTAAAGTAATAAGCCAGTAATAAGTATAATGTTTAAAATTAAACATTGCGAAGAAAAAATTAACGAATTAAGTACAGCCTATCTTTATATGCAACCTAAATCAATCTTTAATTATAAAATAGTGAGGTTATTTAATATAAATTAATATAAATATAATAATAATACATTATATTATGTGTATAACGTATTACTGGGCTTGTCCGTCGCATTGTAATGTGTAGTACAGACTATTCGACTATATATTTGTGCGTAGAGTAACACATTAATGATAAATTGATAATGTATTATATTATAATGTCTAATCAAAGTGTTGCAACATACTATCTACATCAAGTGATTTAACTCGACACTTGGTGTAAGTATACCATTAGCCGAGAAAATAATAATACATAGCTAACTGAATGGATATTTCTAGTTGACAGTCTTTTAAAGAAGAATGTTATATAATAATATTTGTTTAAAGATTTAAATCGTTTTTATATATAATATGCATACAAATATTATACAGGTAAGACTTATCGACAATTTGTTCATTACAACCACGAATAATTTTCATGCGCGTAGCCCTAAAAATAAATTCTAACATGATCGACTTTGAAACTGTCCGCGATCGCTCGTTTGACCGCCCCCGGATATAATGTATACCAATGCATGATAATATAGTAGATTATTATAAATCAGTTAGTATTAATTGAGTGATGAGTACACTCAAAACCATATTGTATCGTTTTGGTTCGTACAACTTTAGCCACTCGACGATTCACCAATACACCATTCGTCTTGGTGTTCCATTCGCATTTCCGTCACCTATACGCCTGTCGTTCGTACGTCGGCCCCGTGTTTTATCGGTGACGCATCAGTTTCGTTGTCAACACCCGGGTTGGGCTCGTCTTGTGCACTTTTGCCGGACGACCCATCACGCCGAAATAGCACGTGCTCATCGGTGCAAAAGCCGGCCGGTCACCTATTGTAATCGTGTCGTATCATATTATACGCCCGTTGTGCATGTTATTATGAATGTGCTTCGTTTCGACCGTGACGGTACTGTGTTACCCCAAAATACATTATTGGGCCACAGAAAATAATTTCTACCTAGTCCCTCAGGTACCCGGGCCGACCCTGCGTAATATACATAACAGGGGTGGCCAGCGAGAAGACTCGCGAGCCACCAAATATATTAATAAATATAAAAGAGCCAAAATGTAAAAAAAAATAAGGTCATACATAATTATAAATATACATAAATTCATATTAAAAAATGTTACGATAAGATACGAGCCGCAAAAGTCCATAACGCGATTTTGCCACCTCTGATATTTAACATTTAATTATATGTATAGTATTATTGTCAATCAGTGGCCGCCAGCTGGTATATTAATATTGTCGTGAATTCGTGACTCGTTTTTAAGGGCGAATAGGCCTCTACCGGGAACCCGGACATTTCCCGGTGGGCCCCCCTTTTTAAAAATTAAATGAAATTATTAAATCCAGATTATGACATTATTATTAGTGTATAAAACATTAATTTTAAAGACGCTCATATAGATCATAATTCACTTAAAAATTAAAATAACATAAAAATCCAATAAAATAACGTAGACAATACTAACATTAATTTTTAAAATAAGCCAATTCACAATAATATTTGGGATAATAACGAAAGAACACAAAATTGGAACATCTGAACGTGCATTTTAGTATATTATGCTTAAGACACGTCCTCTTAACATCGGATTAAAAAATATAAAGAATATTCATTTTACTAATGAAAACTCACGAATATTATAAAGATACATATCTGAGTATTGATATAGTGGAATAAATAAAAACGATTGGGTATATTTTTGTTTTATTCTAGAAGGATAAAAAATGATGTCTTGTCAATAATTTAATTATACACAATATAATAGCTTAGGTATCTAATAAATACTAATACAACCTTAAGAAAAATTTAATTAATTTCAAAACTTAAATTTTATATCAGTAAATATAATCATTTGTGTAAGTAAATTCTTGCTACCTAATATAACCAATTAATTTAATAGTTCGATGAATTAAAGTGGGGACCTATGACGAGCCACTAAATTATGTTTTGGGGGCCTTTAGCTTGTTATTGATTCATTAAATGTTAAGTGATTAAATATATACCACTAAATATATATTAATAATTATTATTTGATAGATACAGATGTATACTAGGCCAGGTGCCCAGACATGAGTCGTCCACTCACCCAGGCCTTATTCCATCCTAAGAATTTTTCCTGTTGACCAAATAATGAAAGAAGAATTAATATCTAATACTCTGATGTATAAGGATCAAAAAAAGGATGTAGAAATGATTTTTATATTCAACAACTAGGTATACTTAGTTCAAAAAAAATACAATCTCGACTGCGACAAGTTTTGGCCGGCGGCAGTGATCTGGTCACCCACTATACCGGTTTCCCTACTATACTAAACCATATATTGTGATTATGTAATATGCCACGCCCATTGCGCAGAAGCCGGCCGCTGAACTCACATTTTTTATTTTGAACCTAGTATAGGTACCTATTTATTATTTAAATAAGAGTGGTCCAAGCCACGGCACTCGAAGCCTTTTTTTTTTGGCTTCCCCCCAAAATTACGGAATTTTTATCTTGAAATTTTTTCTTTATTTGAAAGTAAGTATATTTATGAATAATTGCAATTTTCAACTATAAATTTAATAAAGTCTAAATCAAGAAATCATTTTCCCAATTCGTCTTTAAAATCGAGTGTCGAATTAACCACTAAAGAGTGTTCAATTGATATTGAAAATTGTTTTCATTAATTATCTCAAATCTAAATAATTCTAAATATAAGTAATCTAATCATTATTATTATATATAATCTGTAATGTAATAATTTGTGCATTATATAATAATATCATTTATCATATATTTTCTTTTAGCGGCCCCCGAGTTTTTTTATGAAAGTATAAATTGACCTACCAACTACTAAATTTTGTCCACCCTGATTTATGAGCTACACAATTATAATATCATTTCCGAATCGGCTTTGGGCCAGTTAACTTAATAATACAGTATAGCTAGATCTTTTATTTTATAAAAATTGAGCGATTAAAAAGGGTTCTTGTTGAATTTTAAAAGTATTATAAAATATACGTATCATCATTTTGTTGCATCGGTACAGAGAATCGAGTTCTTTTATCACCTCCTCCCCCCTCATCGGGAATTTATAATGCAAATAATGTTGTATCATTATAAAATCTATAACAAAATTGAAAACACGTTTTAAATTTGATGAAAATGTATTTTATAACGATATGTATCGTTTTTCGATATCGGCTTTACCATTTTGTAGTCTATGGTATTCGCCAGTCGCCCATCTACATTAGCCGAGTCCCTTCGATCGTCGTACACGGACTCACAACATATCAGTGTAAGCAGTGTTCATCAATCGGCCATCGAAAATATTTTAATATACGTTCGGTGAACGGTGATATAGTTTGCCTCGTCGTAGTGATGATTCAAAATACACATACACCCCACGGGTGACGCAACCCCGGGTCGATATCGCATTTCACAAGGGTACAACGCGACTATTACGTAGAGCGCTCTTGTGCACAAATGTCGAACTACTTGAGATTGCGTTATGATGAGTTCTGCTGTGTTGCTATTGTCCCTGCTGTTTTTGTAATAATAATTATTTTTTGTTTTAATCCAACAATTACCGAACAGACGTGTTTTATATAAAATATATACATATTATAAATCCATATATTTGCGCAAGGAAATAACATTTTTTGACACCCTTATAAACGCTGAACCGTAGTTATTGATATTTGTCAGAATCAGCTGATTAGGTTTGATGATTTCCCCCGCAACAAGCTACACCTTATCGATTAATATGTATTGAATATAAACTAAACGATGTTCTCCAATTGGTGGTCACGTATCACTATTAAATTTATATATACATATATATATATTAAATACAACTGCGCATTTATATAAAAGTATTAATACGATCCGTACATCGATAGTTCGAAGTTTATAGTAGTTTCATCGGGATTTAGCGTGTCGGCCATCGTACACCCTCCAACGATCGCGGTTCTAATTCGTGAATTTTCATTAAATTTCACTTAATCGCGGGGTGATTCGTCCGTAGTGAAAGTCAACGAGATTACGCCTATCTACCGCCATTGTGAAATTCGTACGCAGTCAAATTTCAAGTGACCGATTACTTTAGAAAATACGTTTTAACAAAACTAAAAGCAATAATGATTTCGATCACGGGATATATCTTCATAGATAGCATGAGCTCGGGGCGCAAATATGGTACGCGGGTGAACCACTCCATTGTCGAAATCTCCAATGTAAATGGCACATACACAATATTTCTAATGGAGAGACCGAATCAAGTGGAATTTGAATATAAATTTCACAACTTGGATGGCTTAATTTTTCTTGATAAGAAAATCGTGCTACGGTTTCGAAAACCTAGGCACGAGGTGGTCATTTTGACTAATGATGTCGGCAAGGCGAAAAATTTCTCGAATGATCTGATATGTCTCATTAAAAACCTGAACTTGAACATCAGCGAATCCTTTCAAACTGATATTCTCAAATTCTTCGGGAATAACAGTTCCAATACATTGTCCGGTTTTGACGTAGAATATCTGAGAACTGTCGCCCTGGAAAACTGCGATTTATCTTATCTGCCAGCGGGGATTGGAAATTTACCAATTGTAAGTCTTAGCCTGAATGGTAGCAAACTGAATATGCCAGATAGTGGTCGAAATTACGTTTGGGATTGGATGACTAAGGACATTATAAGTAGAACGTTGAATGAGTTTGAAATGAATTCAATCGGCTTAAAGAAATTGCCATATGAAATCATATATCTGAAAAAACTACATAGTTTGTCAGTGTCCAATAATGCACTAGTAAGTATCGATTTATTATTCAATTAAATTATCATTAAATTAAACTGTGTAGTCTGAAAATATAAGAATTATTACTATATTTATCTAGTTATTTATTTACAATTTCGTTGTTTACCAATAAGCATTTTTATTTTAATTTTTGCTTTTAACTTAAATTTTCCTTTAGTAAACGACAAATATAAGATAAAAAATAATCAATAAAAAAATCGTTATCGTAAGTAAGACTACAACATATAAACAAAGCATATAGGTAAATTTATTTCCTATACTCCACAACCCTAGCATTACGCATCTGCCTAGGTATTTGGTACCTATTACAGTATTACTTAAGAACTATATAAACCTTTTTATATTAAATGAAAAAGGTACATCGATTCTGTTGGTATAAATTTCACCAGTATAGATGTATTTAAAACAACATTTCCATTTCAACAATTTAAAGCAGTACGTTTTTAACCGAACCAGGAAATATAAACTCCAAACAAAAGTTATTATTTGATTTTACTTCTATAGCTATATAGATTCTGTACTATTCTATAGGTATTAAAATATATTAATATATAGTTTAGCATCATTACATTGTAATAAAAAAATATTATATAACTTTTAACTATAGATAGTTACATGATAATTATTCAACATTAATTTTGAAAAACCAATTTATAAAAAATGTATACGTATCTATAAACTATTATTTATATCTTATAATAGTTCATTGATTATCATTATGTTTGTTATTAACCTTAAAGGTATATTTAAACTGTGACATTGTATATACCTTATACCTAGTATACAATATATGCACGATAAACATTTACCTATTTTAATTTTTAAAAATACCTTCAAACCCAATATCGATTACACTTAACATAATAGGTATTAGATACTTATAAGTTATAACTAAAAACTTTAAATTTAAAAATATTGTTTTATAAAGCTAAGATGGAAACAGGATGATTACAGGTAAAAAATGTTAAATGGCATAATCGATAAGTTGTTTTAGATAACATATACCTATTAACAAAGTTGTTAATGTTTATAACCTTGATGTACTTATAAATTGATAGAATCAATAGGTCCCAAAAGTATTAATATCACAACTAAGATCTACACATTCAATTTTATATTAAATATTATACTATCTCTATTAAATTGTTAACGCCAATAGATATAATAAATAATGTTATATAATATGACAATATCTATGTGTATTATTTTAAATTGTTTAAATGTTTCTTATTATTTAGGATTATATTACTTATAATATTACTTAAAATATAATATTTGATAAATGTCTTATTATTATGAGTACCAATCTACCAATATCAGTAATTTATTTTAGTTTCAACTAAGTATAAATGGCTATTTTATATATCAACATAGAAATATGGAATACTCATATTATTTTCTATACATTTTGGTATTGCTAAAAATAAAAATCTTATATGCATAAGTAGTTACTATTATAACACAATTTTCTTAGATTTTTATTATTGACAACCTATGTTTTTATTAGTTTTTCAAAATGAACAAATAATTTTTAATTAATAAATTGTATTCAAAAGATGAGAAACAAAAATAAGTAAAAAAAACCTTCCTAAAATTAGCTTAAACAATTTGTTGCTAGTCAATTATCCTTATAAATGTCCCTCTCCTAGGTTAAAAAAAATAAGTACCTACGTTCAAATATTTATTAGTAAAAAACATAATATATTCCCATTGTTTTCAGTTCCCACAGGTATTTATAAATTGTTTGAGAATAAAGCATCTTCAAAAATCTATTGATAAGAACTAACATAAACAAAATAATCTATAATACTTGTTTTAGTTGTCATTAAAAAGTATTAAAAGTATGATTTATTAGTAGAATTTATGTATCTTAGGTTTTATTAAAGAAAAAATATATAAAAAAATAATTTAAATATTGTTCTGTAGCGTTACAAAAATTTTACATTGTGTAGTTACATTATATTTCTTATTTTTATATAAAACTAGTTTAATCACAGAATAAAATAATACATATAATATTTAAATAAAAAAATAATAGAGTAGGTATCTCTTTAGTTATACCAAACATATTCATTAATCATTTTTCATTTGTTTCAGACTTATTTACCTCATTTCATAGGTGAACTTTCAAAACTCAGAACTCTATTTGTTGATGGTAACAAGATAAAGTTCTTTCCAGATTGCCTATCGGATGTATATTTTCGTAAAATCAAAATTGTTAATAATAATTTTAATGATTTTATCCCGGATTTTTTAGAACCCAACGTAAATAAGTATTCTGATTTATTAACAGTGCCAACATTATTAAATTTATCAGTTGTATCTCTAATGACTAACCATGTGAAATTCAGTAGGCAAACTATACCTTATACTCTATGGACCTGTTATGATCTTATTGGCCGTTGTAAATATTGTGGGAAGGTAATGATACTCGATAAAAAATATGAACAATACTTTTTTGACTCTCCAAGAACAAAAAAAATGATTCCGATGGAAGATATATATTGGCAATTTTTTTTGTGTCGTCCTTCATGTTTAATTGTAAGATATGAGGAAAATATTATAATCTAATTTATAATTTATTTTAAATCAAGTAGTTGTTAGTGTCTTAAAACAAATTTTAAAAAAATTCACATTTTTTAAACAAAAAAAAAAAAAAAAATGGTACACGGGCAATCAATTCCTATCCATAGTATTTAATACTTTCACAACCCATACATTATCGAATATAAATAAAAACAAATTATCAAATACTCCTTCTGGATTCAAATAATTTCACAAAATAAAATAAATATAATGTGCGTTTACTGTGTTTTACCACATTATAACTATTAAAAAAAAAGAAACTATACCAGTTGTATCCTATAATCCATACATACTCAGATGGGGTATATCTTTTAGAATGCTAACTGTTCTAATGGTTCTTAATTACATTTCTAAAATTAATATAAATGAAAAAAACTTAAATTTACAAAAGTTAATTATTTAAGTTCCTATATCATAAAATAAAATACCTCTCAATTTTTATGTAAAATTAAGACAACAAAAGAAGTTTAAGACTATTTTTACTTCTTATTTTAAAGTCATAAATATTTCAATTATTATTGATTCCATTAGAGCATATTGTTTTTAACTATACATTTATTGAGTTCAAACTTATGAGTACTTTAAGTAAAATAATGATAATGTAACTATAACAAAAACAAATTTAAAATTTAATAACAATATATCAAGGCATTAAGGACATAACATTTAATAAGTTTAGATCTACTTGCTACACATATTGTAATAGGTTCTGCCCTGTAAAAATATATTGGTTGTAGTGTCATAATAAATTTTTCAGTATACATTTTAATATTATAATATTATAGATATATTTTTAAATGCTGAATTATTTTAAATTTTTAACTATAAATTGTTAATTAAAAAATATTGATGTAATTATTGTACTTGTTAACTATATCATAAAGTTTGAACTCTAACCCTTAAAATTAAATATAGATAATTAGGTAAGCAAATTTTTTGTAAAGAAATTATAGATAACTTAACATTAATTTAACCTATAATACTTAAGGTACCTATTAATATTATTTTATAAGGTACTCGTACTATTAATAGGTACTTATCAAACTGCAAATAAAAATGATGGCACATTATTGCAAATATAATACCTATTATTATAACCAAGTTAAGTAATTGAAACATTTATAAAAGCAAAGGTTCAAAATCACTATTAAACACCTAGGTATCTATGTTTTCTCAAAAACCAATGTACAAAATAATCTGTTATAACTAAAATTATAAAATTATATTTAATATACTAAAATAGTTTTACCTATATTTTTCACGAAAGATAAAATCCACATATATAATGCAAGTAGGTTTATTAAAATGTTTAAAACTTAGATTATAATCAAATTACCCATATTAATTCAAAATAAATAATTTTAATTTCATATTTTGCAGTACGTTCTAAAAGATTGTATAATAATTATTCATTATAAAAATGACAATAATTAATGTATTTTATTATATTATTTTATATACTACATCAATCAGTTGAATCTTTTTAATTATTTCATGATATACAACTAAAGATTGAAATATTTAACTAATATTTATTAAAATTTAAAAATTGATTTAAGTATATTAATATAATTTTTAAACAGGTTCCAAGTAATGAAGTAAACTAAAAGACGAATTATAATTATCAAATAAATAAGAGTCATTTTTCGAATAACTATCGTAATATTAAGTTAATTTGTAATAAATACCAACAATAAATCATTACATATTAATCGAAACTTCAATTACCAAATTTTAATACATAATACCTAAGTAGGTAATAAGTATAGGTACAGTGTGTATGTGTCCACTGAGGCGCTGAACGCATTACCTACGTTCTTGTGCATTCCCGAATTCAAATAATTTAAGAACGCATAATATACTATACACTAAAGTTTATAATAGTAATTTAAGTATATATACTTACCTAATCACGCGTGAATATTATTATTTACTATCGAGAAAAAACATCACAATACATTTATTTTGTCTAAGCATGTTTAAGATATATTTTAAATTTTATAAGTAGGTAATGTTCAATAGTCAATACCTATCTTAAAAATTGTCACTCCTTGAACCATGGGATTTACCTATACTATATTGATACATTTATTTATGTTTATAAGCATAGACGGAACCACTGTAATCTGAATTGGATACCTATAACTATAATTTTTTTATGAACATAATTTTTAGACTACCTAAGTGAATAAATACTTAATACTTAATTCACATTATCAAATTGTATCACATTTATTATCATATTATATTATAGCATTTAATGAATAAATTAATCATGGCCGCATTTAAGGAAGTTCGAAAATCAACAGTTGTTCGGGGCAACTCATTTTTAGGAGTGGAAATAAGATGCAAATAAATAAATAATGAATGCATTTTGAAGCTATATGTGGTATGTAAAAATACAGCAAATAATTACATTACATTGATTAAATATTTAAATTATTTATGTTTAAAAAAATGGAATCTGTCAAAATTTAAGTAAATGGGTAAATTGTGGAGAGGAGTAGGAGACAAAATAATTGTTCCCTGGTTATTAAAATAATAAATGCGGCCATGAAATTAATAAATAATACATTACTTTAGTTGTAAGTTTTTCTTATTGTATAACAAAAATCTAAAGCTGTAGGTTCTAACCCTTACACCATTTTATTATAATAAACTTATTATTAAGTACTAATTATTATAGATAATATTACGATATTATATATTATGTTTTAAGATTGTAAAACTTATTATCTCTATACGCCCAAAGCGGCGCTATAGTTGGATTTTCACTTGTAATATGATGCAAACAATATATATATATATGTGTGTGAAATGTGAATAAATAAAATATAGTACAAATTACAAATGAATTGTTGCTGGTATTTGAGTATTTCTTAATAATATATTATGTATGAGTCAGTGCCGCATTTGGACATTTTGTGCCCCGGTGCAAAAAAAAATTGACGCCCCCTTAAGGGGCCTACCCACGAAAAATAAATCTTCACTAACCTTTAAGATGTTGAGCAAAAAGAAGAATGAGTACTTTTTTTAAAAATATTGTTGAATAATTGCAGATTCCCTCTCCTTCTGCAAAGATACACTGGTTTCATTTGAATGTAACTTGAACCCTGCTTATTATAATGGGCGCCAATTCAGTTTTAAAATAAGACTGCCAAATTATTAAGCAGTCCAAATTTGTCCACCACATCAGAAGATAGTAAAAATATTGAAATTTATTACTGTCTTAAAAGATAGGGCGCGCGACATTCTTTATACATTTTAGCCTATTTGTAGAAGTCTTACAACCAGCCTACACACTCTTACTTTGAATCTTGATTATACTGTCATTGTCTATAAATATAATTCATACATCTAACTTAAGAACCTCAATTTTAATGAGTAATAATGACTATTATCATTCATTCAAATCAAATTTTTGATTATACAAATAAAGCTGTAAACAATATATAAAAAAAAAATCAATGTAAGCTATTAGCACGCCGTTATTTGTATGATTAAATTATTTGAAGTTTGAAATTAAGAGTTTTTAAATAATTAGCAAAATGAATAATGTAAGACTGATTTCTACACATTTTTAATAATTTATATTTATCTCACAATCTTAAGAAGCTAATAAGACAGATATATAAATATTTTTGTTATTTTTGAACTTCTCATTTTAACAAATATTGATGTAGTCTATATAATATACTCATAATGCATGGGTACTAACGAAAAAAGTTATGGGTTAACTTCTAAACTACTTCTGATTAGACCCTAATACTTGGGACCTAACTCAGATGTGTCGATGCCGACGACAACCTAGGTCCAAGATACAGGATCCTGCAGCAAAAAAAACCTCCCGTATTTAGAGTTAGCGCTGTGTGAGTTGTGGTGGTGGACGATGGTACAACAGAGGAGAGGGTAGTGGTAATAGTGGTTATACGTGCCATTTTTAGTAGATATAATGACAAGGAACAAAAAAAAAAAATGAAATAAAAACCAACAAAAAATAAAACGAGATTTTAAAAATAATCTTAAATTAAAATTTTTTAACGTGATCACCCAGTGATTACGTTCTTTGGGGATATTTAAAGGCAAAGTGTACAATTATCGCCCAGCATCCCGGCAAGCATTTAAGGAGCCAATCACCAGACATTGGCCGCCATTACACCAGAAATGACACGAAAAGTTATGGACAACTGTCGGGAAAGGTTTCGTGAATGTGTTAACAATGGAGGACACAACTTAACCGATATATTATAAACTAAACTAAATAATTAAAAATGGCATAATATTTATTAGTAAAACAATAAAAGAATTTTTTCTATAATTCTTTGTTTGTTTATTTGCAACTGCATCTTGAAATATGGGAGGTTTTTATGTCGGACCCTGTATAATATGGAATTTTAGTCAAGTTGAAATTGCGCAATTTGACAGATCAGCCGTAAATTATCATAAAATTCAAATAGTATATGTTTAAATGAATTAAATAATAATTACTAAAATACAACGAATCGACGAAATATAATTTTATATTATTGCAGTACTATAGCCTATAATTAATAATAGCTTGATTCAAATTTCAATACACATCACTTTTTAACATTCAAAATTGTAAAATAATAAAATATACTAGGTAGTAGGTACCTACCTAATAATAAAAATATAACCTTGCTACTGCAAATAACCGTGTCAAAATTTGACTATCTGTTCTAAAGGGCTCATTAGTCGTTATACAATTTGATAAATTACCATTTTTATTCATAGTAAAAAGTTTCTTTTTCTTTTTTTTCTTCTGCATTATGCATGTGCTGATTTTATTTAAATATTTTATTGTTTGTTGAAATTTAAGATCATCATTATGTGATTTAATAAATTAATGATTATTAAGCCACATATTTTAAAAGTTAATAGCATTCATCTACTTATTGTATTATAAATTTAGTAATGTTTATTTGTATTGTAAATTTAAAACTGTCTTATGCATTTGAATATAGATAAGGTAGTATGCTTTGTCTTTTAGTAGGTAACTCATGTGGTGGGTCGTTCACATTAAATAAAAGTTGTTTCTTTCTCTTGAAACATTAGATAAACTATTTGTCTTGACTATAGATGTATCGGAATCATTATATAAATATCGATGAGAATACCTTATAATATAGTGACCATCTATAAGGGAAGTAGAGAGGATAATATGTGATGATTGATTTTATTTGATATTAATGAAAATATTGAAGTCAAGGCTTAATCAACTATTTGTAGTTAAAAGTATTATTAGAATTTAGATGTTAAGGCATTCCTCATAAGCCGTGACGTGTATTCATAAGAGAAAAGTGGATAAATTCTGCCTCAAAGTATCTGCCTTCATAAAAATATATTTCTATAAGTACCCCTCTACTTAAGTAGGATGGTCATACATAGGTAATTATGTAATTTTGAGAAAGTTATTAGTAGCACATCCCTTACAATCAAAATTATGTTATACACTATAATGTCCTCCAATATTTGTACCCCACAGAGTTTATTTATTTTATTTAACTTTCATGAAACATTGTTTTAGGTACAATTTGACATTAAGAGTTTAGTCAATTTATAAAAAAATAACAAACCATTTTAACAGTTTAAGTATCTATATTATATATATATTATATAGGTACATAGTTTGGCAAAAAACTCTATGTGTAACCAATGATATTGTATAGAGACTTAAATAATTGTTTAAACATAGAGTATTTTAGCTCAACACTGATAAGTAATAATACATAAAGTGCATAATAATTAGCTAAATGATAATTAGTAAAAGTACATTAGTTTTTTTTTTTTTTTTTTTAAATACTGGTTAGAACTTAAAATAAATAATTAACAATTAAATGAATACACACAACATACATAATAATATAACCATTAAATATTAAATTAACTAGCTACAATAAAATAAAAAATACACTAACTTATAAATAATCCTTAAATATTTAGTACACAGTATGTCTTATCATATTTATCATCATCATTAACTTTACCTACCTATAGTCTATAGATTTAAGACTAGTAAGAGAAGACTTCACTCGCTTTCAAAGTATAAGGTAATCAATACTTTCAATCCAATGCATATTATATTGAATTTAAGTTTATTATTTAATTCTACTAGTTTCTACTATCTTTTTTTATATGACCCTAAAATTTATAATTTTTATTTAATTAAATGTTGAATAAATAAAAACTAAATTGTAATTAGTCATTAAATGAATACAATTTTTAGTGAAATTTAAATTTAATTTTATTGAATAATAAAAAAAACAAATTTTGTATTTTAATGTACGAGAACAGACAAGATAAGACACTGTGTGTATAATAAATTATGCTAAGCAAAATAATACTAATACTAGTTATACATTTATAATTAGATCTATTTTTTTTTTAATTTATAATTTTACAATGGATAATTATTCTAAGGTTTATAGTTCTATTAGTTCTAATAATGTATTAAATAATTATAAATATTTGTATGTTACCATAATATTCCGTTATGATGATCCAATTTCAAAAACATTAGTATTTAGTTTTTTTAAATAATTAATATCTTATGTTAAATGGTTCATCCTGTGAAATATATGTATGAATATTTAGTTTTAAATTATTTAATTAGTATTGAAAATCCGTAACTTTATATATAATACCTATTAAAGTGGTCGAAGTGGTCTAAAATAAAGATTTTAATAAAATATTATCAATTTTAATCAACATTTAATGAATAAGTAAAATTTAAATTATCAATAATAACATTTCCACATAAAATGAATTTGTTTGAACAATTAAAATTCATAATTTTTTAATATAATTCAATGTAATATGGCAGATGTGGTTCTTTTTTAAAAAAATGTAAAAAAAGCATAAAAGCATGAAATTTTAAAAATAATTTTATGCATAAACATTATTTCTATACTTAAATAAAAACAGAATAAGATATTACTATAATATTTTTTTTTTCTCAGCTGGTCATCCACTTCAACCACTGAGGTTACAAACACTTACTATCTAGCTTATGCAATTATATATATATATATATACAATAATATAATAATATAATAATAATATTATATTACATTTATTATTAAATATTAATACTATTGTATTATATTATGATACATATTCATTACACTACTATTAAATCAATTTCTCTCTACTAATATGTAAGTATGTAGGTAATTATTCTAGTTAAGATACTATTCTAAAGAAAGACCCATAGGCCATAATAAAAGTTATTATGTTATATTAGAATTTAGATAATGTTTGATTAATAGTTTATATAATATGTATTCTGTCAACATGCTTTGAAATATAAAGAATTTTAAAAAACACCTTTAAACCAAATAAAAAATTATAATTATGACCTAAATCATATCCAGCTTATAAATTGAACAAAGCAATTAGTATTAAATAGTTAAATGTTAAAATAACTTTAATATAATAATTTATTGATAAAATCTCATTAAATAAATAACTCAAGTTATTAGAATTATAATATCATAAAACAACTAACTACCTAATAAAAGATAATAGATTATTTTATAGAATTCAATTTATAGTAAAACAGCATTTGTCCAACATGTGCAACCTATGAGGTAGGTAATTGCGATACAAATTACAAATATTATTACTTTATTAGGTATTATCAATAATACATCATAATATGTAATATAGAAAAATATTTTTTAACATAAAATTGAGCCAGTGTATTTATTTAATTTCTTTGATTATATTTTTTATTGTATTTATGTAAATTATCTGCACAAATAACAAATAATGGTTGATATAGTAATCATACCAAGATACAAATTTGGAAATTCCAACTTCCAAGTAATTAAATGTCAAAAATATCAGTTGAAAATTAAAAACAAAATTGTATAACGAGAGTAATCAGATGATCTTTATTACCAAGACCATAGGTACTTTATTATTTAAAAAAAAAATGGTTTTAATCCCTTAATCACACTATAATTGACAAATTTTGATCATAGAGTACCTATACTGATTACATAAATGAGCATAACTTAGTTATTGATATCATCTTCTTGGAAGGGAATTATGTGAAAAAACAGTACTTACACAAGTTATTTTATAGGTAATATGCAGGTCAACAGTGAAATGTAGCTCACATATTAAAACAAACATTTATCAATAAATTGCACATAATTGGACTGGTTCTTCCTGGTAATTTTTTTTTAAGTTTTGGTAATACAACATAAAAAAGAAATATTTTATAGATATTTCATCACTTATTAAATTTATGTATGTTATTATATTCTTATATTAATTGAGGTACCTATAGAAATATTGAGTACAGAGTAGGTAGAGTATAATTCAATTTGTACTTATAGTTACTATGTATAAATATATGCTGGAAAACACAAAATATTTTAATGATACAAACACCAATAATTTAAATGATATTGTTAACAGTATTGATCAATTGGAACAATAATTTTATGATCAAATAATATTGTCATTACATAACTGCATGGATAAAATTTAAAGTAAATATAAACAAAATCAATTATCCTAAATAAATATTAATATATAATAATCAATAATGTATTCTTATATTATAATTTATTGTTATATGAGGTAATTGTTTAATGTTAAAAATAAATTGACATCAGTTTAACATTTTTGGAAAAATGTATTTTAATTTGAACTTATTAATACTTATTTTTAGTAATAAAAATTTGAATCAACAAAAATTATCATTCCAAGGATAAAATTAATTATCTTAAAATTATTATGTATATTATTATAATTATAAATGTTATATAATATAAAATATTGTAATATATAATGTATTGTTAATTGAGGTAATGTAGTATTTCATAAAATACATAAAAACAAACATTAATCTAAGAATACTAGCCATTTACTATGAAAACAAATTGTATTATTTGAACTTAAAATAATACTTATAGACGATATGTTAAAATTTAAGATGGAAAATGCAAAATATTTGAAAGATACAAATTTGGATATTGACGACTATACTGATCAGATGGAACAATAATTTCGTCATTGATAAACATGATCATTATGTGCCTACAAAAGGTTAGAAAAAAATATACTAATTAATAATAATATACATAAACCCAAATTAAAATATGCATTATACTACAAACACAAATATTATGAATATAGCTCATAGCTTGAAAATTCAGCTAAATATCTAGTCATCTAAATAAGTATTTTATATGTTATGTTTAATTAAAGCAAAGCAGTTAATAGTTAATATAATTTTACATAATTTATTGAATGGTTACAGTGCCGGCCCTGAGGGGGGGGGCAAGCGGTGCGACCACAGGCTAGAAATTATTCTATTAGGAATATCACTTTATAAATAAACATAATATTGTCCCCGTAGACAGTAGCACAGAAATTGCGACCTATGTTGTTTTTTATTTATGTAAAATTATTAAAATAATTCTATCTAAATTTTAAAAACAAGACTGATAGGTAGTATTTTTTCACATGCATTTATTTACAAAAACAATTCTTTGTAGTTCATATACTTCTGTATCATTTCATCTAGAGATCGGGATAATTTTAGTAGTTATCCGTCAGGAAATTAAAAAAGGCAAAAAAAAACATAAGGGAAAAAAGTTTAAATAAACTGCGTGGATCTTTCAACAAATTTGTTCATTATCTTTAAATTCTACCCAATCGTTTCAAAATTTTCCGACAAAGAATAGTCCAAACAGTAAGTAACAATCTATCACAGCATAAGTTACCGGACCTGGCCCTTATCAGCATCAAACATAGTATTGCCGGTTCTTTGAGCTACAATGAGACAATTGGTCTATTTGTATCACAAAAAGCACGGGAAAAAATATTTAAATAATATTATATAAGGTATTTTAATTTTTTTATTCTAAGTAAATGTATACTCAATGCATCATGATTATAATTTATGTTCAATATAATAAAAATATTTATTAATAAAATATTCTTTGTACACTGTACCAAAGTACATTAAACCTACTCATCTTGTGTCTTATATAATAAAATGCGAATTGGATTTTATTATAGTTTATACATAAAAAGTTAGGTTTCTAACATACCTTAAAGGGCTTAAAGTTTATAAAATTATAAAAAATTAATGTGATTCTCTATAAAATAAAATAAATATAGATGTGTATATCGTATAATGTATATACAAATAATTAATAAATTAATAAATGGGGCCATATGGGGCCCCGCAAAATCCTGCACCAGATTTTAAAACCATCGGGCCGGCACTGAATGGTTAATAAAATAATAACACTACAATTGCCTAATCTATCATAATATTCCATTTATCATAAACCAACATTATAACATAATGATTATGTTTACTTTTTGGATGTATATTGTCATAATATATTGGTTTTAGTAAAACCGTCTTACTTAGGGCCATATTTACGCACGGACAAAATAGACATTTGTCCTGGGCCCACGTGGCCAAGGGGTCCACCGGTGACTAACACTAACTATGTAATATATTAGTTATATATTAATATTATATTATATATATATATTTATATTTATTATTTAATATATTCATAGTCATACTGCTGAATACGTAACATCAACTATTATTGAAACAATAAAAAATTAGGTTTAAATATTGAGAACTGTGTTGGCCAGTCATACGATAATGCAAGTAATATGGCTGGAAAGTATACGGGATTACAAGCGCGAATAAAAAATATAGCTCCAGCTGCTGAATATTTACCGTGCACAGCACATTCATTATATTTAGTAGGAGTTCTAGCTGTTGGAAGTTGTAATAATGCAGTTAAATACTTCAGTATTATTCAAACGTAATATAATTTTTTTTCTGTATTAACTCATCATTGGGATAGATTAAATCAAAAGGAATGCTTTCTTTAAAATCATCATGACATCATCACAGACACGTTGGTCAGCGAATGCTAATGCTACCAAGGCCTTGACCCTTGACTATTCTGAAATTACCAAAATTCTTTTTGAAATGTTTAATGATATGAATAAAAATATAAATACTCGTAATGAAGCAAATCATATTTTAAATCAACTAAGAACAAGCTAGAGAAATGGCGATTATGATTGTTACTTGGAATTGTATATTACAGCTAATAAATTTAATTACAAAAACTATACAATTTTCAACAACAAATATATCGATAATAGTGCCATTATACAATTCTCTATTTGATTTCATACAAAATGTCCGAGAAAATTTTGAAATATACGAAAATGAATCCTTTAATAATAGAAAAACAAATTGATTACAAATGTCAAATGCAAAAGAATAAAAAAAATGTTGAAAAGAGACAACAAAGTTTAAGACAAAATTTCATTACTGATACTCATTATGTAATTTGCGATACATTATTGGCAGAAATACAAAAAAGAAGAGAAGTTTATGTTAATGTGGAAAAAAGATATTTAAAGAAAACTTAACCAGAAATGAAATTATGATTAAAATTGAAGCATTAATATTGTTATATGAAAATGAACTTGATATTGACGCCAAAAGGTTCGTAGATGAATTTATTTAATTTCAAAGTCTTATTTTATCTACCAACAATAGCACAACAATAACTAACCGATCAATTAGAATTTATAAGAAATATGCAAATAGCGCATACGTTTCCAAATGTAGAAACATGTTTGCATATATTTTTAACAATGCCAATAACTAATTGTTTAAGTAAAAGATCATTTTCATTTTTAAAAAGAATAAAAATAGATCATGGTCAAGAAAATGGGTAAAGAAAAATTGGATGCCTTAGGAATACTTTCAATAGAAAGTATTGACTTTGATGAAATTATAGATGTATTTTCCAAACAAAAGGCCAGAAAAAAAAATTTTCAATAATTTATTACAAATAATCGTATTTTATAATTTTTTAATTTTATTTAATTGACAAATGCTTTAAAGAATAAAGTATAATTTTAATATTCATATTGTATTCGTATATATTTATTCTTTATTTACATTATAAGCCCAATTTTTATTTTATCCTGGACCATATATTTGGTAAATCAAGCTCTACGATAGGGCATCTACTTTTTTTTTATCCAAAAGTTACAATGATATCAAACAATTTTTATAGCTTACCTGTTTTCAATGACTTCTTTAAACTTTTCATTTTCTTCATACAGATCCCTAAAGTTATCATTTGATACAACTACTCCACCACAGTTGTAAGCATGATCAAGTATAATTCTAAGAAAAAAAATATATTAATAATAATAAAGAAATATAAAAGTAACAAAAAATGTCTGAATTGTTCTAGGTTCTATTAATAAGAAATTCTATGAAATAAAAATAATTTATAAAGCTAAAATCTTATTTATTAGAAATACATAAACATATTTAATACATTTAATTTAATTTTTATTTTTTTTAAATCTGAACGGAGTGATGAATGTATTAATTTTACAATGATGTATGTTTTATTTTTATTTTTATGTCTGTCATCACGTTTTGGAGTAGAAATAATGCTTTGATTTTTTTTACTTCAGCACCTCTTTTAAAAGGAAATTCATCTAGTTGGTACGCTGGGGGATCAACGGTAAAAAATTTAGAGTAGTTTTAAAATGCGTCAAGAAAACCCCTAAAAAAGTAACGGAAAAACGGAAATTTTTACGCATCACCAGTTTTCGACAAAAACGATATTTTTTATTTTGCTGTAACTCAATAACGAAACATTATAAATACTTGACATTTTCATCAAATATTTATATTAGCGTTATCTGTTAACGATTGAATTTTCAAAATATTTTGACTTTTTTTAAACTATTTATAGTTTCTATTTTGAAATGCCGATAAAAAAAATTTGGTATTCTAAAAAGTCTTTAAAATTTAAAACAAGGCTTATTATAAGTTGTAATTATCGTAGTAAAAAAAAAAAAAATTAAAAATTGTTAGTTACAATTTTTGTTTATAAGCATTTAATGTACAAATGTTTTCGAAATATGTCAAAATCGCGAAAATTTACAAGGAATTTTTAAGTTGAAAATACATAAAAGTTTTGTGATTTATACCTAAGGTTAAAAAACCCAACACAAGGTTCTTCATTATTTCTTCTTCAAATAAATGTAAAATAAAACTCCAATGTCAATATAAAAAAAAAATTATAAATGTATGAAATTAAATTTTTTAGGAAATCGCGTAAAACAACGGTAATAATATAAATATTTAATATATCCTAGATTAACAAATCATCTCCGTATTGTATCTATATTGTAATTAGTGTCCCATAATGGACGAGATTAAAAGATATAAAATACCTTTGGTAGTGCTACAGGAAATAAGATGTCTAGGAAATGGTAGCGTAAAGTCAGATGATACCACCATATTATACAGAGTAGGCACGAGTCCAAACACGATTTAGTGGTGGGATTCCTGATCAATGAGTCATTACTACCTATTCGAAGCGATAAATGAACGACTATGCTACATACGATTGTCGATGTTAAACTATGATCTTGTAATAATCAACTGACACGCACTGACGGAGGAAAAAGAGGAAGTAGTAAAGAATGTATTTTATGAAATCCTCAAACGAGTATATGATACACTTTTTAGACACAGTATAAAGTTGTAATTGGTGATCTAAACGCAAAATTAGGGCAAAATGAAGGTTATATACCAACAATTGGTAGTGAAAGCTTACACAATATATGAAACGATAACAGAACAAGACTTGTAAACTTTGCAACATCTAGAGACATTGTTATTAGTAGTACTTATTTCCTAAGAAAGGATATATATAAGCAAACATGCAGTAGCGTAAGTACCCTCATCAGCCCCCAGAGGCAAAATATATTTTTCGCCCTACCTAATATAAATTCGATTCTTCGACCTTTGTCATTAAAACTTTGTCATGACCAAATTTAAGGTTTTTTTTATAAGTTTAACCCAATCACACTTATATCATATAAAAAATATTTTTTTAAATTAAATAAAAATAAATTTACAATTGCACAAAACCAATATTATTTTATTTGTTATTTTGCGCCCCGAGGTAACTACCTCTGTTGTCCCTGCGGTAACTACGCCACTGCAGACATGGGTATTACCTGATGGATGAACTTATAATCTGATCGACTACATAACGACCAATAAAGAACACAAATAATGGATAAAAAATATTCATAGTTTCAGGGGGGCAGATGGTAATACGAACCACTACTTGGTGGTGGCTACTTTAACAAAAAAGTTTTCAATCAACTGGAAGGTGAGAAAAAACAAAAATAAGCTAAAGCTTCTAAGTATAAAAAACTGAAGACCCAATTAAAATAAATAAGTATAGAAACATCTTATCCCAGGAGGTCAGAATGGTGAATATAACGCAGTGGACAATCAGGATACGAGATTGAAAAACATACGAGGTATAATTGAAGGAGCCACAAAGGATCTAAAAACAAATGATATAGGTATAAAAAAGAAACATTGGTTTAATGACGAATGTCAAGGGATAGTAATGAAGCGTAATGATGTGAGAAAAAAGATGTTACAGAATATTACTCCGGAATCCACGGAGAAATATAGGCTAAGGAAGACAATAGTAAACAAAACGATTAGAAGAGAAAAAAGACGGGTCGAAAAAGAAATATTGAAAAGTCTTGAAGAAAATTACAACATGAGAACATTTTTTTAAAAATGCAAAGCAGTAAAAAAAGACTATAAACCTCAAACTTCTATCTTAAAAAAGAACGGATCCGACAAAAATAATCGAACAATTCCGTATACATTTCGACGAGTTGTTAAATAATAATAGTACCAAAGGAAATATTTTAAAATTTGATATAATGTCTTATCAAACAGCAGAACCAAAATTGGCCGAACCAAAGTTGAAAAAAATAGAGTTTATCATTAAGGCTTTAAAAAATTTTAAAGCCCAAGGAGATGATAAAATTAATTCAGAACTACTTAAGCTGGCCGGAAAAGATCTTGCGACAGAAATATACCTCTTAGTAAAAAATGTTTGGAACAAATAATGTTTGCTTAAGGATTAAAATTTAGGAATTATTTGTCCAATCTTCAAAAAAGAAGATACGAATTATCGCGGAATTTCGTATTGGATATCACATACTCGTACAAAATGTTATCAACAGCTATCTTGAAGAGACTTGAAATATACAGAATAGACATAGTTGGAGAATACCAGTGTGGCTTTAAAAAAGGAAAGTCCTCGACAGATCAGATTCATACACTAAGGCAACTCATGGGAAGGTATTACGAGTATAATAAGAACCTTCATATGCTATTTATGGACTTCAAACAGGCATACGATAACATCAATCGTGAACGATTGTGGACAACTTAAGAAACTTTAACATACCCGATAAATTAATTAGACTAATCCAGATGTGTAACGAACAAACCTGTTGTAAAGTTCGCTAGTAGATTTATCCTCATTATTTGAATGCAAGAATGGCTTGAGACAGGGTGATGCAATGTCCTCAGTGCTGTTTAAATTAGCTCTAGAAAAGGTGGTGAAGGTTAGGTTAGATCTCGAAGAAAATGAAAATAATAGGCCTTTATACCTTGCTCGCCGATGCAAATGACATTATTTTACTAGGTGAATCCAGAAACGACGTCGAGAAGAGTGTAAGAAAGCTAATAAAATCTAGCTGCAATATGAGACTAGTAATAAACGAAATCAATACAAAGGATATGGTGATAATTAGGAATACAACTGTAAAAGATAATGTATGCATTGAAGGACTTACTTTCGATCAGGTAGAGGACTTCAAGTACTTGGGAGTTAACAGAAACGAAAAGAACAATATGCACAATGAAATTAGGATGAGACTGAATGCGGCAAACAGATGTTACTTCACAATGAAAGAAATATTTTCCTCCAAATTACTGTCTAGACGTACAAAGCAACACCTATACTGCACATAATTAAGACCCGTAGTAACGTACGCATGCGAGACATGATCTAGCCTCTAACACTCAAGGAGATGAAGAAAGGCTACAGATGAGCTTCGAGAAGAAAATACTCCGGAAAGTATTTGGACCAGTATAAAATAATGACTTGGAAAGTTACCAAAGAAGATCAAACGAAAACCTGCAAAACTATACAATAAGTCGAGTCTACGACATTTCTTAGCCAGGAAAAGGCTAGAATGGACGAGACACGTTTGGCGAGCTGAGGAATCACTCATTAAGAAAGTTACAGAAAACAATCTAACGGGAAAAAGACCTGGAGGTGGATCTCAGCAGAGATGGTACGATACAGTTAAGAAAACCCTAACGCAAATTAATCTAATACTGGATATGGAAGTGGCAATGGATAGGGAAAGGTGGAAGAGTATATTGGAAGCGGTGATGATTTTAAATGGACCGCTATAAGCACTGTAATAAAGAAAAAAAGAAATTATAGTGACCTACTTTCCATATTTCTACTATACAGCAGAGCGATACCCACTTGCCCACCCTTATTTTGCTTGATAGATACTGCTTAAACATAAATAAATAAATTTGATCACTATAATAGGTAACTTTTTTGATTTATAAAATGTATTAGTGTACGTTATACTATTATTATAGTAGGTATGTACCATACATTATTAACCCAGATAATAAAAAATAAAATTAAAAAATAGAAAACTGTTATTATTTTCCCCTTTTATATTGTTATAGAATGTAAGCCACTATAAATGTTATACGGTGTAACTTATACCTACTATAATGAAATTATATAGGGGCAAGTTGTATTAACATTGTGTGTAGGTACTGTCTATATGTCAACAATTCATAATACCAAACCTGAATTCATCCATAAACTTAAAATGGTTCTAAATTAATTTTTTTGGTGCCATCTAATAGATTGCTGTTAGGGTAAATAGGTACTAGATAGTATTGTAATATTGTATTAATGATTTGTTATAACTTATAACTAAATTCATTGAACAATAAAATCTAAAATAAATAACTATTAGTACAAAAATAAATCAATTTAAGATTACCGATCACTGTAGCATGTTAGACGAACGTTTTTAATTTTTCTACTAGGTGTAAAAAAAACATAACCAGCGTTCAATAACAAACTGATGTTTGAGTGAGTTTCTGATCCAGGCATTCCTTGATAATGTTGTGGTAATAAAATTCTCACGGCTCGAAATCCTAGATTAGTAAAATACTGTACGCATAAAACAATGCCTTTTGCAGAAAATTTCTTATTGCATCCATGACTAAATAAATAAATAAACAACAAAATAATTATCAACTATTTACATCATGTTAAGTTTAAAATATGGTTACTAAATCTTATTGTTAGTTTAATAAATGAGACTATATGACAAAAACACATCTTTAGGTGAGCAACAATTATCAATAAATCTGTAATATTAAAATGGGTAAATATAAATTCCCCTAAAAGCATATTGTTTCCAAATTACATTTACGTAATTTTCCCTAAAAACTTACAGCAAGTATTAGTCTTATGTTAATTCCTCTAAAAGAGGTAATAGAGATAATTTAAATTGCATTTATATTAATTTATTCATATTCTATATTGTATACGATTCATACACTTTTAATCGTCAATAAATAATAATAATCAAATAATGCACAACAAAAAATTATTAGGTACTTACATATCATTATCTAAAAACAGTTTTATACTATTTCAACAATAAATATAATTGTAATTAAATTATCATGAAGGTGACTGTGAATTTGTTTAAATAATATGAATAAATTAATAGAACATATAAATATAAATGTGAATAAAAATTCAAATATTTTTTATAAGTTGTGTCTTCCAGGTAATGCAAAATAGTTTTAAATTTTTAATATGATAAAATGTTTTAAGGCAGTTTACATGTGACAATTTATATTAACACCAAAGTTAATTAAAAGATGGATAATAATTATTTGCAGATATTTTTCCTATGTGTTACTGTAAGATAATATGAATAATCAAAATGGCATAAAAAATAAAATCTCATAATATCAAAGGCTGTAATCTTCAGTAGAAACCAACTATAAGATATATCTTAGATCATTTTTTTAAAAATTATTTTTAGTTAGGCTAATGACTTTAATAACTAAATTTTGAATAGTTTTGATCTTTTTACCTAAAGAGTTGTTAAAACAAATTAATGATTTTAGTTTATATGGTTTTAAACATTTTTAAATATTAAGTTATCTACCTACTTCAAAAAAATAACTTATAAAATACTAACTAAATAATAAATAGGTATAAAATTTTTTTTTAATTATTGTATAATTATAAATATTTAAATAAGAACCGCACACATACACAAATTAGTTTGATTTTAACCTCATTTTTATATTAATTAAAGTTATCCCGATTTGATAACTTGAGTAAGTCCTCAACCTCCTACTAGTATTATATGAGTATAATTTTTTATGGTAATAACTAATAACTGATTTGTCCAATTGTCCAAATGTATAAATATACTTATAATTTTTTAAATATTTTGTCTTAATTGGGTTATTAGATTTCTATAATTTTTATTTGTATAATGAGTGATGACTAATAACTTTTTATGAATATTGTTTTAATTATATACCTTTATTTGTTATTGATAAAATTGTTTTTATATAAACAAAAAAATAATTTGTATTAGAAGTTTTTGTTTATGTTAAATTTTAATTTTTACAGTTTTCAATAAAAGGTATTGGTTTATTTGTGTATTGTGTAACATACTTACAAACCTATGATTTATATTTTATCTTTTAAACCTATCCAACTCTGTATACACCCATACACCAAAAATTATGTTACGTAGTTTATAGTAATAATATTGGCTATTATACTTACTTGAATCAAAGCACAAAGTTAATTTTATCTTAGTAATTAAATTTATTATTATAGAAACAAAATAATCGTAATCACATCTATCCTAAAGTATCTTAATTTTTTTATAATTTTATCTAAGATTATTGTAAAAGAACTATATGAAAAATAAAACTTACGCATAACCAATATTTAAGCCATCAATGATAATTGGTCTCTGTTCTCCGAGAACTATTGATGAAGTAGATGGTGAGGCCAAGCGTTGAAAATAATTAGGTTCTGCAAAATCAAAATTTATAATTGTAAATAAGACAAATTTTATTTTAAACTACTATTATTAGTTTTAAAAATAAAATTCCATTATTCAAGTATAATACTTATACTAATAATTATACTATTATAACACAGATATAGATAAGTAATTGGTATATTTAAATAAATTATAATAAAACTAACTGATCCTGCACAAACTAATATTGCCTGTGACAAACTAAATAATGTTCATGGATTTACCCTGTCTTAAAGTGTATTAAATATTAAAATATGTATACTATACACATTTTTAACACAGTAATTTAAGTGGTCTTGACCAAGTATAAAATATATCTAAAATTATATCTAACCATATTTTTTTTTCATAAGCCATCAAATCTTTATATGAGCATCTCCTAAAATTAAAAAAAATAGTACATTTTTTCTTAGTGCACCCTTAGATAGCGGAATGAATGTACCATAAAAATATAAAGTCTCTAGCTATCATGGTTTTGGATACATGTTGTTTATGAATCAGTTAGTAGAGAATTCTTTTTTGTATACACAAATATTAATATTTATTAAAAATTAAAAATATTAGAATAATTATGTGTAATTTAATATAATTTTAAATATTCAAAGCATTTCTGGTTTAAAATCTAAATTATTTATTTATTTTGTGTTATTAAACTAATATAAATAGTAATTACCTTGACGCATATAATTATGCTGAATATATTGCAATGATTGGCCAGCAGATTGGACAGATTGACCAGCAGATTGAATAGATTGAACAGATTGAACAGATTGACTAGGAGATTGACCGGCAGATTGAATAGATTGAACAGATTGAACAGATTGACTAGGAGATTGACCGGCAGATTGAATAGATTGAACAAATTGACTAGCAGATTGACCAGCAAATTGAAAAGATTGACCAGAAGAGTGAGCAAATGGTGCAAATTGAGCAGATTGTGCAGATTGTTGATGCACAGTGTTAATATCATTGTCGTCATCACTAATTGTTATGCAATCAATTGGACTTGGTGAAATATAATTAATTTGATGAAAAATTTTAGCGTCATTTTGTATTCTTCCATAATTATTATGAGCCATAATATGATTACCAGCAATAGCACCTAAGGTAAGGTCTATAGCGCCGTTATTTGTATCATTTAATGCTGTTATATTGGAATATGTTGCGCTATTAATAAGTCCCAAAATACTATAAGCAGGAATTGATCTAGTTTGAAGTCTTAGTCGGTCCATAGTAGAATTTAAATTTTATTCAATTATGGTAAAATTAGTGTTTGCTGATGTATTTTTTTCAGAATTTTTTTAAAAATTCACTTTAGTCCACTATTTTTTTCTTTCTATTCCTTGGATACTTCTTCTTATACTTCAAAAATGAACCTACAAAATACTTAATTTAATTAGTAAATATATGAAGATTGCGATCGTAAGGAAATGTAGAGTTAAATAAAATTTAGATTTTTATCTCCTACATTTAATTAATCACTAAAACTGTAGCATTCAACAAGTACAACTAATTTATACTATAATTTATTTTTTATGTATTCAATTATGAAATACTACAGTCAACTAAAAAAACATGGCATATTTATTCTACATCTATTTTTATGGTTTACATATACATACGATATATCATATATGCACCAACAATTATACATTATACTAAAACTTAATGTGTAGACTAGGTGGTAGATCAGTTATAATGTGACTCCAACAACCACAAATATATGTTTATTTGTTTTAAAACTATTTTCATTTATGTGGGTACTCAGTGGCGGATCTAGGTTTTTTTATGGTGGGTGCCATTTTGTTAATAATAGTAGTCCTAAAGTACTTATTATGTACAATTTGGGGAAGAAAAATTAATAATTTGGTACTTAAACATAATTAAGCAATATAAAAATTATAAACAATTTAACATATTTTTTTTTTTAAATTAGCGAATTATTAGTAATTTTTAATAAAAATACGCGCGGAATGGGGGGTGCTTCAGCTCCTAAGCACCCCCCCCCCTAAATCCGCCACTGTGGGTACTTATTTATAATCTACAAAACTTTTAGTAGTTTTTGTATACATTGTGTTGTATGTCAGTCTAGTTTGTAAATCACTAACCTAAAATCAGAAGATATTACAATGTAACAGATTTATTTAGGTTAGTAAATAATATATATTATGATAATTATCCTACGATCAGGTATACTTTGTAGATAAGGGCATGTTGATTTGACTATAAATAACATTTTATAATGTATTAATAATTTTAAACTTAAGTTTAGTATAAAATATTTGTATTTTAATATTAAGTTTTATAAAAGGTCATTGAAGATAAAAATAAATATATGTAAGAGAAACCATAGTTTTAGTTTAGAAAAGAGTAAATTTAATTTATACATTACATAAAGTATTTATTTTAGTATCTATTTTTTTTTTTTTCATAATTCAGTTTTTTATGTCTTTTTATGATAAAATTTAAATTAAAATGATCATGCATATCTACATAATATATTATTTAATATATAAATAGTGTAATATTACTTACAAATTATTACAATGTTTTAATAATAAACAAGTATGTATTAGAAAAATTATTAGGTAAACCCAATATTATTAACTCCTAATATTAAAAAACAAATAAAGCTTTGAATAATTGTTTTAAATATATTTCATACAATGTAATTTAAGGCATCTGCTTTTTAAAAGTATAAGATAAGTGGCTACTACTTACTAGGTAGATATTAATATAATTTCTATTAAAAATAAAGTAATTCAATTTTAATTACCTGTAAATAATATTGTCACAACTATTATGTCCCTAAAATTAATATTTAAATATTTTATGCAACACATAATTTAATAGCTAATTTCAATTGGACAATTAAAAATCTACATGTTATTATACTATTTTCAGCTTACTGATGGAAATACTCTATACTCAGGGAATCGAGAATCTTTATGATCTATTAAAACATGCTACATGCTAATTATTAATAAATTGGTGTTACCTATTTTGAAATATTATTATATAATTTATTAAAAGAAATTTTTATGGAAAATTTTCTATAAAAATAATTTAATAGCTTACTTTTCCAAAACATTTTTATTATTTCTATTAAATGATAACCAATATTTTGAATTGCATAATACCTATAAAATAAAATATTTTTTTGAAATTATTGTGTAGTAAATGGTGATAAGAGTATTAAACAAATAAATTATAGAATTAATGAAAATACTAAATGTTATTAAAAAATAATAATTAACAACTAGTCAAACATTTTATATCTAAATTTAAACATTTTTAGAAGAATATAATGCTTATAAAAACAAAATTAAAGTATGATTGTATAGACATTAGACGTCATAAAAACTATTTATATGTACCTATAAATAAAACAAATCATACAGTTTCTGAGGAAGTGGGTACAAATTTATAATATACGAAATATTTAATATTTTTTTAATAATTTTGGTAAGGTAAGTAAATTAGCTATATTATGAATGATAACTATACAATCAATTATTGAGCAAAATATACTTGTGTACTCACTATTTACTAATTGCAAATAAATTGGAAATACTTACCTTACTTATATAGTAACTATATATAGTATAGTATAAAGTATATAGTAACTTATATAGTATGCATAAAACTATGTATACTTGAATAAAAGACCTAGCTGGTATTTTGTAAAACCTAATTAAATTTCTTATTACCTAAAACGTACATATTATATTATAGTAATTTTATTTGTATTTATCATATTTCAATATCGTTCTTTGAAAACTATAACATCATACCAAATATACTAGTTAATTTAATCAGTTCAGATGATTTGTTAAATTATGTCTAATTGAGTATACATATATTATATTATTATATATAGCATACTCGTCTGGGCTCCGCCCAAGATTTTAATGAATAATAACTAATTATTTATTAACTTTATTGGACTAAATTTCTGCCTAAAATCTTCTCTGTGATGTCCTCTTTAATTTAAAAAAAAACTGCACAACGATTGAATAAGTAGTTTCGGCGTTTATCCCGAAAATACAAACAAACGCTATCATTTTATATATTAGTATAGTATAGAATATAGATAAGGTTACTATATAGTATATATTATATTCTGTTCAGTAAGAGACACCGTAGCCCAATGAGAATCCATTTATTCTATGCATCCCCACGCGTCACCCAATAATAGCTTCTCAATTCCCATCAAGACCACCCATCAGCGTAGACTGTAAATCGATTAGAATTTATATGCTATTGGTTTACACATGCGCAAAACCGCCATGTCTTCTTATTTTGGACATAAAATACTAAATAGTAACAAGTATTTAAAAAATATATGTACCTTTTTTAAGCTTTTAAACACATAATAAATTACAATTGTAATCTGTATGATTTAAATGATCAAAGAGAATCATTTTTCTGGGACCACTTAACTGATAACAATATCACTTTTTAAGCTATAATATTGTTAGAGTAGAGAATACGAGTAGAAATCAAAAGTTTAAAAAAAAATGTAAATTTAATAAATGGTCCAAGATTCATCATTCTCCTACAACATGATTAATCACAATCAAATTTAGATTTAATTATAAAACCTTGATAAATTTATTATTTACATTTATTAACTAACAGGCTTTGCTACTTATGCTCGCCAACCACCAATATTTTGTAAGATTTGTCGAACTGCAGGCCTTATCTCAACCATAATGTATGAACCAATCATACTATAAAACTAATAAATATTAAATTTAGTTGACAAATTACTTATGTCTGTCAATCGATTAAGAGTTTTACAGTGAAAAGATAATAAGACTATAGTACTATTAAATAATCCATTAAACTAATAAATAAATATTTCAGAAAAAAACTATAAATTTAAACAAATCAGTTTATAAATTACACTTATTAAAATCAATAAGAACTATTTCGAGTCTTCAAAAATACATTTTATCTAAAGTGAGAGGTGAAATCGATTAGTAGAAAAATAAGCTGAGGTCGAAAATTATACAGCTAGAGTTACTGGTAATGAGGTCCAAATCGGAATCTTAAATACTGCATCACTGCATAAAGTGTTATTGTCTTATTGATATAAAATATATAGAATGATGATAATATAATATGTGTCAGAATGGCCCTTTAAACTATTTAATAAACAAATATTTGAAAACCCACTGAAGTTTTAGCAAAACAGGTAAATTTATTTCCAAACATAAATAATTATCAACGAATAAGTAAAAATAATTACATCTATTTTCATTATATTAACTTACCAAAGTAACCAAATTTACCTTTTAAAAAAGTCAACAGTAGTTATCATTAGTTTTATTATTATTATTATTATTATTATTAATCACCTGTTGTTAGAACTATAGTTGAATGGAGGATTTCCAAAATGCAGACGTTTTAAAATCTAATAAAATACTTGGTAGCATCAAAAATGTTTCGTTCAACCGAAAATGGCACTAATGAACGACTAGAGTTGAACTATGTACGATTATGGTTGAACGATAAAAAATTAAGTTGACGCGAAACCTAATGGATGGCACTAAGGCAGACAGTCGTCTGGCACTTGTCGACAAGTAATAAAATATTATTGCGTAGTAGTATAGCTAACAAAAATCAATACCTTCCAGGAGCATCCAGGGTATTGGGGTCAAGTCGAGCAGTATTGCCATATTCATCATTCACTTCCATAGTTGAACGTCAACCTGCAGACTACAGGTGGATTGGGTTTATACGTCCACCACCGTTCGGGTGAGCGCTATTGATGCTAATTAAGGTATAAAAAAAAATTTCCTATTAACAAATAAATAAAAATAAAACTGAAAATGAAAAGAAAAATATTTGTTATCATATAGGTAATAAAACTATTCTTTAAGTTATACATATACATGTGATTATTGATTTATATGAATTTATTATGATTACGAAATATAGTAGTCTAAATTAATTAAGTAGAAAATTAAAAATTATACAATTAGAAACTGGTTTAATTTAAATTTATTTATTATACATAATAAACATTTCGATTAAAATGTATTTATAATTATATATTTTGTATACATATGTTTTTTTGTTTTTTTTTTTCAATTTATATCATATAAATTTTAACCAATTATAATTTATGTATAAGTTATAACTGATTTGTATTTATTTATAAATTTCCTAATTCAATTACCTACGTCATTATATGTATTAGCGTAACTGTTTAAAAAGCTGGGCAGGGAGCAAAATAATTCACTAACATTGAAACAATAATTTTAATCTATTGTATTTTTTGTACACGATTTCCAAAATTCACTTCATGGCTTGGAAACAAATGGTTTGCACTCATATCTCTAAATTATATAAGAACAAAAAAGTTCATAAAAAAGTGCTTCAAAAGTTGTTTAAAAAAAAAATAATGTTATGATAATCCTGTAACTACTACACAATTATGCTTTTGTGTCAACATATTGATTATTTTGAAATAAAAATATATCGTAGTCTTAAGTTTCGGGGCTCGAAAGTTGTCCTAAAAAACATAAATTAATGTCAAAAAAATAACCAGGTAACGTAGGCAACGAAATAAAACCCCACACACCAGTTGCCTTTACCGCGTCACTACCGCCCGATAGCAGTGCGGGTGCGTCGACCACAACACGGTGTAGGTATGCGTCGATATCAATTCATCGCCGCCGCCACCGCCACCGCCACCATCGCCACCATCACCACCAACGACACTGACCTATATTACACGACGATAACGCTATTGTTAGAAACTATATCAACCGGGTACGTGTCACAATAGCCCATGTTTTCGTCATCAAAATTTCTTTTTACCTTTCCTGTTTCTCTTGCTCTTTTTTACTGTCCTTACTGTATGTCTGTCTGTATGCACACTAATCACAATAGCACGTATACAGTATACCCATGTCCTCTAACGGTTCTAACATTCGACAGTATAGTATTTCGTAAACATGGTGTATTTTTAATTATTTTTCCCCTCTGTAGGTAGTCCTACAAACAGAGACGTATTTAGGAATTGCTATTACTCTAATGATGAAAAAATCACGATAATAATATATTTTAATGAAATTTCATTTTTATTAGGTACCAACGTAGGTATATTTATTTTATTTATTCATTTTTATTTTTTTTGTTTTTTTGATACGTTATATTGTGAACCAATAATAGCACGCCGTAATAGGGTTACCTGAATTTTATTCAGGTATCTCCGTCCTCATTACTAATGGTAAATATTTGAAATATTTGAATATTAGAAGAATTCTGAGGGTTTCCAATCGTAATTACTATTTTAAGTATTATTATTGGAGTATAATATATACTAGCCACTAGGTAAATTGTTATATATAAATAAATTAATATAGTATGCAATTAAATAGGTATAAATTCATAGGCGCCAGGTTTTAAAAAACTTTATGGGTGCCTTGGTATCATAGGCATAAATGCACAATTTGGGTGATGGGACTTAGCCCCTAATCAATACAGAGTCCCAGTAAAATCCAATATTCTAATGTGTGCCTGAGCCCACCGGGCACCCATCATAGGCGTTCGCACCGAGCTTGACCGGAATCTTTTTAGGGGCATAGTAACATTTCAAATGTGTGTAAATTATACCTAGTTCTATCAATATATTCGCGGAGATCATAAAAATTGTACTTATCGTAATAGTGAAAAAAAATTTTAAAATTTTATTTGTATACCATTACATATTGTTAGACTAGAAATTTAGTTGTTCATTGAAATTGAAGAAAGAGTTTGATGCTGAAAGCTAAAAAAACTAATATGTACAGCCTGACATTTTCTCCGCTGCATGATGATTGATGGTTAAACATTGAATAATATTTATGATATGGTATTAAACTGCAACTACATATTATACCCAACAACTGTTTTTTGTTCTTGTATCTTTACCTTCAACCCAAACTCCTCAAATCCAAACGTTCTAGGATGTTTTTATTAATCGTAGTACAAGTACCTGGAGTCACCTGTCTTACCCCCGATGGGTACCCATCATTATGTGTATAAATTAATGTTTGAATGTTTCTTCATATTTTTTCTGCGCTATAGACTCAAAAACCATTGCACCGATTTCAATAAAATGTTATATTATTGACATCAAATTTTGGACCAGGTCGATCGTAATAATAGCATTAAATATTAAAATGAAATCCGCGGGTAACAGGTATTACGCAGCGGATTTTACGATTTTACGAAAAAAGGTGTAAATAATAGATTGAACTAGTTATCAGTTATCCCAATTTGCATTTAGTAAGAAAAAAAGTTTCTTATTGGTTATTTAGTTATTACTTTTAGTCGCAAGTGAATATTGTCCATCTCAATTTCATTTATTCTCGAGCAACGTCGGATGTGTATAAAATATACATTATAGGAGATATCTCGATTTTCGAGTGCGTACCATTTTTAATTGTTACCTTTTTCTAGCACAAGTGCGTCCGCAGTCATATCGACAAATTATTTATTAAATAGTTCGAGTGAATCCTCGGTTCACAGCTATAAGTACGTATTTAAGACAAAATAATCGAATAAATCTTTCAAGATACAGGTTTGACGATCGAGCATAGATGATTTGGTTGTTCAGATGGCAGTATACCAGTAGCGTATCTAGGAATTTTTCGCGGGGGGGAGTATAAAGATTTTAAGATATATTTAGTATATTATACACATTTATTCATATTAATATATAGCGTATAGGTACATGTTGTAATGTGTAAAAAAATTTGTTTTTTAATTATAAAACAAAGTTTTTGAAAAAATAGCACAAAATTTACAAAAAGCTCCCTTTTTTATATCAGAATATACAAGCCAAGAAAATTCGTCAAACCATTTGGACTGAAATCTAAGCCCTCTTTTTTTGTTTTGTTCCAATAAAAGATATTTATACATTTTTGGCGGTTCCCAAACATTCTTAAGCATCTATAAATAAATGTGTGCAATTATAAACATGCAGTTTAATATTTCATAGTCCTAGTTAGGTATGTAGTTACTAATTATATAATATAGCTACAAGCAAGCAAGTGTGTGTGTGTGTGTGTGTCATTTAATGATACATTTTACACTAATTGTCGTTATTAATAAAAATTGAAATATATCTTATGGCTAGTAACTTACTAATAGCTTTTCTTCGTCATATAAGCTACGATTAATAAATAAAGCAATATCATTAATTTGCGGAAGCAGCTGAATATTAGAATTTATCGTGCAATTGGTTTCAATCTTCAAAATAAAAATAATATTTAACGTATTTTTATGTATATTATAACTTATAAGCAGTAAGCTGTATAAATGTACAATTACTATAGTTTTAACACTTAAAAAATAAAATAAATAAAACATAATAAACTTACATCACAATCCTTACTTTTTTCATCCAGATTTTCATTATTAGTAACAGGGCAAGAAGTGACAAGAACTTTATTTGTCTTACCAGATTGACTATTTTGACTTGGTGAAGTAGACGCTTTTCTTTTAAAATAGTTTTAAATAGATTGTTTTTTACCTGTATCAATTGTATCCATGATAACAATTTATTATAAATTTAAATATAGGTACGTTATATATTCAAGTATTCAACACTTTGCAACTTTCAACACAAGAATTCAAGATTAACTAGTAATTTCACTTTAACACATTTCAAAAATCAAACAGTAGAATTAATTCAGTTTGAGATATTGATAAGCGTTTCTCGTCTACGTTAATTGTTGATTATTAGCTCTGAATTCATCTTAAGGTAAGATAATATCACTGAACAATAGTAACAATCTAAGACTGTGGTAACAATATTATATTCAACAACTAGATAGCCGCCTCTTTCTTATCATTGAAATCGGCAAAGCAGGAAATGTTTACAAAATGTATTTTCATTCATAGGCTAGGTTAGTTGTTCAATGTTCATACAACTATCAAAATATCGTTTTAAACATGGTTTTAAATAAAATAAAATAAAATAAGCTTCTGGGGGGGATATGACCCCCATACCCCCCCATACGCCACTGCAGTATACCAATTGCGCTCAAAACATTTTATAATACCTAAAGACAACTTATTACATATTAATAGTTATAACTATAATTATATAATATATATCAGGAATTTTATGAAACGTTATTATTATTACCGCAAATAAAGTAACTTATTAAATTTGAAGAAAAAAAATATTTATTAATTTATATTATATTATATACCAACTAATTTTTTAGCGATTATTAGTACATAATATAATATAAATAAATAAATAAATAATTTTTTCCTTCAAATTTAACAAGTTACTTTATTTGCGGTAATAATAATAACGTTTCATAAACTTCCTGATACTGTAATAAAACATATTATAATCAGTCACTTTAACCAGTAATCAAATGATCGATAAGTAAGTTTTTAATTTTCAAGAATTTTAGTGTTTAGTTGTTTTATATTAATGGAATTAGATCAAACAACAATATTTTCATATCTGAAAGTAGGCAAATTTGAATACAAGCGCAATTGGAAAACTCTATTTTAGGTGTAATTGGTCTATGTCCATTCAAATCTACAACTATAATACTTTATATGTGCTTAATTTTTACAGCTATGATTATGAAGCACTGGAATTGGTTGAACCTCAAAAAAGGTTAGGAACCTCTGCAGTAGTTTCTCGTCACATCTAATCTCAAGGGGAACAGGAAAAATTTCGAGATATCGAATTTTATTAAAATTTAAATTATTGGTAAATAATTTGAATGCTTAAGTATTAATATTACTACGTACATATCAATAAGCTACAATAATGAGTGAATTATTGTTTTTTTTTTTAATTTGTCATTAAGGTTTGTTTAATATTTAATATTACTTTTGTTTTTGTGAAAATGTAATAATAATGGATATTTAATATTTAATTTACGTTTATTTTCTGGTTCTTTGATCACTATATTGAATGTACTGCTTAATTTTGTGTTCTTACCGTAATAAAAATATTTGTGTATTCGTGATAACTAAAAACGATTAATTTTATTTTGAGTTATCGAGAGCAAAACGCTATAAGTGTAATAGTAATTTCAAGGGCATTTCAATATGTAGTTTGAGATAGGTAATACAAAATTTGAGATAACGATTTTCGACATAATAAGAATCTACTGTGTACTTATAAGGTGAAATACTTACATCATTAAATCAGTAAATAAAGTTAATAGAAAATATGTTATCATCATTCATCAACCAATTAGAAAATTTTTAATCCACATGAAAGTACGTACCCACCGCCGGATTGACAATCTATCGGCCTACCGAGTTTTAGGGATTTCTAACGTTTGATTACAGCTACAACTACTGTACGGTTAAAATAATTCAAATCAATTATATTTTCTACCAATGTTTGTACTAATTTATCACAAAAATAAAAAAATACGACCTAACACTCAAAACCAATAATATAATAATAATAAAACTTCGTATTGAAATCGAAAGTGACGATGAAATAAGTTATAAAACATTGGATATTGAAATTTGAAATTTGAAATGAAAAAAACTGAAAATAGTGATGGAAACATTAAAACATTTTAAAAATAAAATAAAAAAGACCACCTAAAAGTTTAAAACGAGTGAAATATAAATCGAGATATTCGAAATCTTCGTTAAATTATTACAATACTATACACTTAGGTAATATCACTAATATATATATCAATAAATAATGACTATAGTGTTCAGAAAAATAAACAGGCCCACGAAATCTTAATGTCGACCGATTAGAATTGATAAACGAGTAATATAGGTAGGTACTCGCTGGCTAGTGGATTATTAGTAGTAATAAACTAATAAACGACGCTTTAGTACTTGTCGTCCAGAAAATTTATCCACCACCACGGTGTTCGACAATACTCCAATTAAGTTTAGATATTTGCAATTCAAAGTTCAAGACGTGTACACTACACATTCGCAACTGTTAAGATAGCCTCAATCGGAGAAAACATAATGATGACTGCAACTTTCTTAAATGATGTCTTCCGTGAAATTTAAAATAAATCCATATCCATTAAAAACCATAACCATTGAAAACAGCATAGACGTCGAAAGCAAATGAGAACGTCGAAAGCGCGGTCCACGATATCGTGGAGGAACTATAATATGTTGTTGTCGGTATACGTCGTCTAGCGGAGACGCACCGTCCGAATCTATTTTGAAGATCGTCGTTACTCGTTGCTTCGGATAAAGGAACGCCTGCAGTCGTCGAAGATGGTCTTATAATTTTATACGAGTAGTAGTTGATATATATATAGCTTAGTTTTGGTATATTAAGAGGTCACTACATCAACATTTGTTTTCTCTGTCTATCTCCCACATAATAAGGGAACAAAGATACTCCACGTTTACGACTCTGGTTCGGTTTAGGGCAAAAACACGTATTGTATATTTTATAAAGAAGAGTATTTCCTGTACATTGACCTAATAGATTTTTAATATTTATAGTTTTAAATAAATTATTAACACGTTAACCGTCATATGACCGCCGGCGATCATACAATAGGTTTTAGTTATGCACCATGCATATTTTTCCATGTCTTTCAAATTTGTATATACTATAATCCTTTTAAATATAAATTAATATAAATACATTTTTATGTACCCATTTTATGACGACTTTATTAAACATTTTTCCAATTTTTCTTCACAGAGTTGTTTCAAATACCTGTCTGAGTGTCACCACGTCGCCTGATTTTCAAAATTTTGATTTTAAAGGGTTGAAATCGGTGAAAATAAATTTTTACGTATAATTTGTATATTTATATTCATATAATAATAACAATAGCAATTGGCCAATAACGGGAATACGGTACGGCATGGCGTCCCGAGGGTTTCCAGCTACCAGTAACCTGACCTTTTTTTTGAGTGTGTATTTTGTCGGCGTGTAAATATGACTTGTTCTGATACGTAAAACACCGGTCAATTATATAAATTATAAAATAAAGGTTTTTCGTCTTTAAAACACGACAATGTGTGTTGATTTAAGAATTTCATTTTGAGAAAGCAAAAACTGCACACGGACGAAGCCGGGTAATTCAGCTAGTACTATATATTTGAAAAAAAGTTTAAAAATAAAAAATAATGTATCATATTCAAAAAATTGTAATGATTCCCGCTACGCCGTGGTCTTTATTTTAGTGCATTATTGTAGCGCCATTGATAAGTTAATAATATAAAACCAAATTAATTTTGGTCGCCAACTGGCACGTGGCGTGGTAATGGTAATAATGATCAACTATGGGCGTCGGCGGACATAAAAGTACAAAATTTAAACATTGTAGTATGACCACCGGCTGTTATATGGCGGTAAATATCTTTTAATGGTTAAAAATAATCGAAATTATTTTAAATTAAAACATGCTTTTATAGTTATATTTATAAAAAAAAATGTAAATACTAAAAATCTATCCGGTCAATGCACAGAAAAACTCTTTTTTATAAAATATATAATAGGTGCTTTTGTCCTAAACTGAACCAGAGTCGTAATCGTGGAAATACGGAGTATCTTTGTTCCTATTATATTAAGTGGGAGATGTCAGAGAAAATAAATGCTAGTGTAGCGGCCCCTTGAACAAAAAGTGAATTAGTGAAATAATATACAAATACTGAAATACAACTTTCAGGACGTACTCTAACTTTAGCTCTAATTAAAATTCGGATATCGAAGTTATTAACAATGACTTCAGTGATGAAGATGATTTTAGGGAGGACATTAAATAAATATTACTTACTTCTGATAGAGATCCTTGGGTGAGGTAAAAATGTTCGTCAATAGCAAAAAAACCATTTTGAAGAATTTCTTGCGGCCATTAGAGACAACTCAGACATCGACAGAAGACGAGGACAGATCTATTTTTGAGTCTTTATTACCAACTGTCAATTTTATACAGATCAAAGACTTCTTTTTCGTTCTTATATTATAAGTACTAACACTAACAATATAATAGAAATAAAAAATGATCTGGTCACTCAAAAGTGCAGTTATCCTTCTATGTATCCTAAATAACAACGATCCTTTTTATTTTCCATATCAACAACAACAGTATTCACAAGTTTTACCAATAAACTTTCAAGTACAATAAATTAGTTATTTACTTAATTTTTATTTTATAAATAAGTAATAACTAAAAAAGTACCCAATTGAAAATTAGCGTTATCTGTTGTTTTATTTTTTACAATTCCATATGAAATTTATATATATATATATATTTTTTTTATTTAATGTATAAATAAGATTTGTAATAAGAATTTTTAGGCGAGTTATGAATATGAAATTATTAAATATTTGAAAATGCTCATAATTCACTTAAAAATTAAAATATCGTAAAAAGCCAACTAGAGAACACAGATAATGTTCTTACATAAAAGTTTGATAATAGGTCAATTCACTCTAATATTAAAACTAAAAGCGCACTATTGAAAATTGGTGAACGAAAATTTACTGTAGTACGTGTGAAAGACGGAGACAACACATGCGGGTGAGCAGAGCCCAACTTAGAAATTTTGGGGCCCGGGTCTAATTATTTGATGAGGCCCCAAAATTAATTATCATCTTAATTCTAAATTATCAACTTAAATTATAAGTGCAGTCTTTTTGCTATATGGATTTTTTATATTCAATTTATTTTATAAGATTATAAATAAATTATAGTATAAGTCTATAAGTAATTATTTAATGATGATTAATATAAATAAAACGATGAAATTAAAATTATAAATATAAGTAAAGAAGTGTAGATAGTTAAAGATATTTTAAACAAATGTTCAGTGATATACATCATGTACATTGTACACAAACTCAAAGTAGTAATGCATTTTTCAACATAGTCAATGTAAATAATAAAAAAATGTACATGATTTAGAATTTAAAACAACGGTTTTTTCTAGATTTTACTATTTTAGTTCACTAAACTTTTGAATTAGATCTGAAAAATGAAGTGTGTTAGTTTGTGTGTGTTTTGTTTTTTTGTTTTTGTTGTTACTTTGTCTGCACTGTTGATAGTTTAAAAAAAAATCGTTAATTTAGGTAACTTGCTTACTGCATCTTCGGCCTCCTTTAATTTTCGTTTTGTATAACCATTGAGATGAATACTATTTTTCTCAGACATTTTCAAATTTCAATAGTTTTTGGCATACACTAGTAATGAACAGAACTCACAAACTCGACTAAAAACTAATTTAATAATTTAACATCTCTACGACAGTCGACGGATTACTAACAACTAATGTACCGATTGTACTAATGATGCGAAACTGACCAACAAAGTGTATGTAACGATAAACTGTAGACTGAAAGGTTAACTATCTACATAAGCAATAATATCATAAAATTTCACAGTGCCTTTTAAATAATTAAATATCAAAGGAGCCCGGGCTGCAGTCTCCCTAGCCCCCCTCTAAGTTGGACTCTGTGGGTATGACGTCCTCTTAATATGGATAACACAAATTATAATGATTTTATATTATTATAAGAGGACACCATTACCCGTATGTGTAGACTCTATCTCATTAACGTATAGGTATCATAACAAATTTCCGTTCAGCAGAACACATTTTGTGATGTTAACACTGTGATGTCCTCTTAAGTTATAAATATGAAAATATTTTTATTTATAATAAATAATTTATTATACTTTGAACTAATATTAATTATTATGTACCTAAACATCATTATTTGTGTTTGGTTGAATAGTTCCCTATAATTAATTAAATATAACTTAACATTATTTAATTATAGCTAATATATAGGTAATTAAAATCTAAAACAAGCTTACCTCAACGTGACAATGTAACACAAAATCGGTCTACTGGAGTTATTGGTACTCCAATACAATAAAAATGTTCTAAATGTTGTTCAAATTTATATGATAGTTTGTCGTAACTTCTAACGAACATCCAATAATTAAAAAATTGTCTTTGTGCTCTCGGACATCAAATAATAACATTGAGGTAAATGCACATTGCACAAGTCTTTTTGCACAATTTTTTTCAACTATTTGGTCTTTTTAAATAATAATACCGATAAAAAGTGTCACTTTTCATTTTGATTACTTATATTAAATTTTAAATGATAGACATTGACAATAGGTACTGGAGCAAAACCTCAATATTTCCACTCAGCTTTTATTATACATGATCATGTGAATACAAGTCACATTTTCATCAACATACATACGATATGTGAAATGAGCCTTAAATTCATGTCATTATCTAACCATTCAGAAAATTCAAAATTATTTAGTGAACATACTAAGACAATAACTGTGAGGGAAAACGATATATTCAACACTTAACACACATTGTTTACAAATAAACAGGACTATCACTAAAAAATGTCATACATTAATTTATGTATTTATATATATGTATATATAAAAATACATCAGAATACCAAATATCATTCTACTATATCAGACAATAATTAACAATAAATTACATAATTTTCTAATTTTTAAGTTATATAATTTAAATACAATTATCATGTTGTCACATATTTCTTAAGCTTTTTTTTTAATTAACTTGCTGTCCAAAGCAATACTACTAGTTAATTCCCATTTCTGTTAATATAAAAAAAATTTTAAACAAGGAAATAGTTTTTTTAAGACTAAATGTCAAATAACATAAAACTGACATATATTCACACAAGATTAAATAGTTATATTGCACAACCAAAAATGATGAATTGGAATCAGTTGACAAAAACAAAATCCTACAGTATATGTATGTATAAAATTGATAGATAATATCACATGTATTTCCAATAATCCATATTAAACTAATGTTTACAATATTAAAAAATAAAGTAGATACATTTAGAGAATCACTAAGGCAGTATAAATAATTATTGTATTGTCCAATTATTAAACATTTTACATTAAAATTTTAAAGGAAAACTTTTGTATTATTTTTGAAAAAACTAACTAAATAACAATTGTTTTCGGTAATGTACATAAGTTCAACAAATAATAATAAAAAAGGGATACTAAATGTAATAACCAATGAACAACACTTTTATATAAACAATGCACAATAATTATAGTTAACTAAACATTAAAACTGCTCGAGCAGATTAAATAATTAAAGAATACAATAGTCTTGGTATTGTAAATTGAAAATATCTACTAGAAAGTAAAAATATTAATTTAATATTTTACAATTCATTATTATTTACAGAATACAAATGATTAAATAAGTTTAAATTATGTTTTGAATCCAAGTCGTCAGTATCAAAAATTAATTAAACTCACAAACTTAAACATAAGTGTTTTAAAATTAAAAATAATAATAAATACATCACAAGACTGCATACATTCAAGAATTAAAATTTACATAATATCTAAAATTTATTTTATAAATTATAATACTTACAATTTATGAATATATATATATAGTAGATGAATTTAATTTTTAATTCTATAATTGTGTAAGTCTGTTGATACACAAATCACAAACAAAATTTAAAAAATGTTTACAAATTAAGATGCTAAAAGAAAGATTGGCAGTGACTTGTCCTTGGTCAAAGTCTTGTTAACATAAATAATGAGCGTCTGTTATCATAATACCTAATATTTATGTATATAAAAAAAAAATTATAATTCACTTATTTAAGTAAGCAGTCTTATAGATTGTTTAGACGACAAATTGAAAAAAATTTTTTAATTTAATTCACAAAAAAAAATTAATTTTGTACAGTGGTATTTAATAATTGTGCAAACCACATGATCTGTTTTAAAAAAAAGGATTAGTTAAATTAAGATGTATGTCTTAATTTGAATCACTTTAAATTTGTATGGATGTAGTGTAACAACAGACGTCGCGCATCACCATAAATTAACATATAATTACATTTACTATAAAACATTTCTATCAGACATTAATATAATGAATATAACATAAAGGGATTATAGAGAAAGATATATGTTGGCTTAATTTTATATTCAGCTCTTTCTCTATGTATATATATCCTTAAACATAAGTAATATAACAATATAATGAAAAAATATAAAACATTAACTGTATTTTCTATTCGTTGGAACCGTCATCAAGAAGTGCAGCAAATTTATTACTAGTCTAAAAAAATAAAAGGCAAATTATAATATTTATAATAATGAAAACTATAATTAGTAATGGAGACCATAGAATATTTTGTAGTAGATAATGAACTATATTGTGTTAAACAATAGAATTTGTCGATTCTGTACAACCCTGCCATAGTGGAATAAAGTTCATACCTAGGTTGTACAGGAATGCACAGAAATAATGTTTATTTTCAGGTGCAGACAAAAGAACATAATATTATTATGTACATAGAGTTTTAAGTTTTTATAATTGATGTTAAGACTTAATAATGATTTGTACAACATTCAAAACAATTTGTTTAATTTTATAATTAATAGTATTATTATGATGTAGCCGGAAGTCTTGAAATACCACTATATCCATGTGTTGTCCGTGTCTTTCAAACATTAATATACACAACGGGTCTTAGATCTTAGTAAAGTTTATCTGTAGATAATATACACTTATCAAATTTATAGAGAATATAAATTAAGCTTAAGCAAAAAACTTTTCATGTTTATATTTAAATAATATTAACATTAATTAAAATATTTAAAAAAAAATGCAAGCAGTTTAAATTAGTGATTGCCATTTAATTACACATGTTTCTATCTGAAATGGGATTAAGGCCCGTACAATTAAAATACATGAACATACCAGTGGCGGAGATCCAGGGGGAGCAATCATCCCACCTTTTCACTAAAAAAAAATATAGTTTGAAGTCTCTGATTTTAGTTTTTGACGTAATTATATTTCAAGGTAACAAAATTATAGTGATATATTTTTAGATTTTGAACGAAGTGATGAATGTATTGATTCTACAAAGGTGTGTTTTTTTTTATTTTTGTGTCCGTCATCAAGTAAAAATTTTTCAGGGAAAACCCTAAAAAAATAACGAAATTTTTTTTATGCATAACCACTTTTCGATTTTGCTGTAACTCAAAAACGAATCATTGTAATAAATACTTGAAATTTTCACCAAATGTTTATATTAGTGTTATCTAATCACGATTATATTTTCAAAATATTTTTTTTATTCTGTACGAGACTGTGGAAAGCAACATAGAAATGTACCTAAATAAATACTTTATCAAAATTAGTTTATGCCCTTTAAAAATCGCGCCCCCCCTGTTATCTTGATCTGGATCCGCCGCTATTACATACTACCCGTACTATGACATTACCCAACATTAACCATGATGTTACCTTACATTACATTTATTAATTTTCTGTTGAAATATTACATTTTTTGTTTTTTAGAAACACAAAATTTAAGTCATATAATAATGTCTAAATAAATAAATCTAGACAATTTTAGAAGAAAATATGAAAAATAATAATTAAAATAACCAATAAAAATTTACTTCATAGATAATAAGTATTAAACACGAGTGTATTGGTAAAAATATCAGTGTATAAAAACTTGGATTTTAATATATTTTATTTGTACATGTACCCGGGGTTGTATGTACATGTATACTCAAAAAAACAATGTATAACCAACCACTAGGGATGGGCATGAAAACCAAGTATCCAAATCTAAATTTAAATCAAATTCTTATCTGTAATTATTCGGTTTTATGGATTTACTTTTTATGTGACTTACAATTATTTTATAATGTATGGTGAAATTAATAAACATGGTACACCTATGTTTGAAATTTATGTTGTAGAATTAAATTTATTAGAATATAAAAAAAAGTCATTGATTAGAAAAATTGAGTTGAATAATCCACAAAATTCAGATTTCCTAAATCTGGATTTAACAAATCCAAATAATTCAGATTTTTTAAATCCAGATATGCTCATTACTACCAACCACCACTCCTAGCTTAAATTTTCTTTCATAAATTCAATAATGAGTAAATTTACTTTAATATTAACTATAATAAAAACCGGTAGAATAAATTTGTTAAGTATGTTGACAGAGACAACACATGCGGGGTATGGCATTTCCACAATAACATACTCAACAAATAATAATCAATTGTATTTTAAAACTATTATGGGTAAAGTAAAATAATACTTATTTAAATTTTTTGAACATATTTTTAGATTAATTTTAATAAGAAACAAATTTTATTTTTGAAATATCACCGATTGTTATATGGTTGGATTTTATTCTACCCAAAACTCGCATTGCTCAGCACTAAAAATTGTATTAAATGTAAGTACTATTTATACTTACAGATTTCTTTAGCTCCTTAGTTATAACAGGATCTCTGTAAATTAAATAAGTTATTAATAATAAAGTAACTATTAGTTTTAAACTGTCTTAACTTACTTCTTCTTAACTTCTATTTCTGATAATTTTTTAACAACTTTAGGCTTCTTTTTTGATTTATCTAAAAATTAGTCTACATTTTATTCTATTCTTTATTTTATAGTAATATTTAAATATAAACAATTACATTTATCAGAACTATTTTTTCCACATTCAATAAACCCAGAATCATTTGTATCTTCTTCGTTAATGGATTGGTCTTTCACTACATCAGGTTCACTGGATTGGCCGTCAGGGTCAGTTCTAACATCATTTGGGGCTTCTACAACTATAGTTTCAACAATTTCTGACCCATCAGCTGCTCTATCTGGAACATTTTTATCTAAATCTGGGGAAGTTTCTTCTCTAATAGGTTCAGATTCTACTGTATCTAATATCACAGTTTCTTCCAGAGTTTTTTTACGAAGATTTGGTAGAATGTAAACATTTGGTCTCGGTTTTTCATCTTCCACTCTACAAATAAAAATTGTTTAATATAATAAGATTGTATTAAGATACATTTTGATTAATATAAATGCTTTTAGTACATTGTCGGGGTTCCATTGCACACATTTTCTTCGGAAGACAAGGATTCTTTGATTAAAGAATGTTTTTCCCAAGCATTTTCTCGTGGTGGTGGAGCTTCTTCATATCTAGGGTTACGTTCAGGAGAAGCTCTTCGACGGGGTATACGATCATCATCATTTGTTCGACGTGGACTTCTACGCCTCCATGTTTCAATTGCTTTAGGCTTAGTAGGTGGTTTTACTTCCGTTTCTTCTTGACACCTAAGAAAATAAAATATTTATGATAGCTGTTATATAAAAAAGGTTATCCAATAATTTAAATCCAAAATGTATAACATTTCATAGCTGATTTTTACCACTTCTGTTTAGGAAATGTTAAGTCTATTATAACCTTAGTACTAACTTAATGTAATTGAGTGTATTTAAAGAGATGCATTATTTTTTTGAATTTATTGAGCAAATTGGAGGTCAACTATATAGAATTAAATTTAGCTGGTACTATGATTGCTCGTTTAATTTTGGCTGATTGCTCATTCCAAATAATAAAGAACTATTTTTGGTCTATCAAAAATCAGCCTAATTTTAATTTAAACTAAGAAGAATTAAAATAACACTTATTTTCTTTAATAACAACAAAAAAAAATTAACAATAGCTGGTACTATGATCAGTGGCATACTTAGACCTGAACTTGGGGAGGGGTTAACCCTTTTAGTGTGCCACTGACTATGATTGCTCTTTTGGCTAAAATATGCTCAATCCAATAAAATTATACATATTTTTGGTCTGCCAAAAATTAGCCAATCATTGAGAAATATTTTTTAAATGATATTAACAAATTTTTGGTAAGAATAAGGTAGATTTTTAACTTTATAAGATATGTTGTGTACAGTCATATATTTTATACACATCTTATAGTTATAGTTTAGGATGATTTGTTCATTCAATACTTTTTGTATACATAAGGCAACTTAACTATAGTATTAAAATAACTTTTCAAAATATAAAAAAATTAGGTTGTTGTATTAAATCTAAATAAAATATAGAAAAATATTTATATGATTAATTAATATAATGGTATTTCTAACCCAGGAAAGTGATATTCCTGAATACTGCTCGTAACTAATTGTAAAATTCTTGAGTAATACTTTCTTGGTATTTGAATGCAAATTTTTATATTATTTCTCTTGATTTATATTTATAAATATTAACCTGCAAATCAATTCCCAGATAATATTTGTTCCCATTATAATAGTATAAATATTTTTATTTCAAACAAATATATTCCAGAAAACTACATATTACCAAATAATACAAGAAACTGTTAAATTAAAATGTTTGAGAAACAGATGTTTGGACAGAACAAATTTAGTAATGAATTGAATAGATAGTACATACAATTTTATAACTTCAAAATAATTAAATTTATTGAGCAAATTGGAGGTCAACTAAACAGAATTAAATTTAGCTGGTACTATGAATGCTCATTTAATTTTGGCTGAATGCTCATTCCAAATAATAAAGAACTATTTTTGGTCTATCAAAAATCAGCCTAATTTTAATATTTTTACTAGGAAGGATTAAAATAGAACTTATCTTCTTTCATAATTTGAAAAATTCATTACTACACTTTCTAAAAATATTTCATTCTAAAATTTTACAAAGAATAGGAGAAAATTCGTTAAGCTTCTACAGTTATGTTTATAATATTAAATATGGATGTTCTATATATAAATTCCGAAATTTGTAAATTTTCTTTTTTTACAAGTCAAATAATAAATTTTAGTATAATAAGAGAAAATATTAAAAACATTTAAATAAGTAACTCTTTTATAAAATAACCAGGGGACATAGTCCACTCACTGCGCTCTTCGCTCAAAAAATCTGCCCACCTTTTTAAGTTGAAATTTAATATCTGTAATTTAAAATATTTAAACATAAAATATACTAACTTCAATAAATAAGAGAAAAAAAACACTCTTATTAGAAGTCTAATTTTAACAGGTTTCCAAAAAAAACTTAATTTAATTAATAATAATTTTTTTTCTAATTTGCTATTGTAACATAATAAACTTATTATCCACAAGATATAAAAATAGTTTTTTTATTTTATAAAATAGATAAAATTTTACTTATTATCAGAAGTCTCATTTAAACTGGTTTCTGAGGAAGCACCAGACAATTCTGATTGAGGTTTTGGTTCATTTTTAGCTAAAAGTTTCTCTTCAATTTCTCTTTCTTTAGCTGCTGTGTCTACGGGTTTGGCTGCACCAAATATAGATGGTGCAGCTACATAGCTAGGTGCTTCAGTCTTTGGTGCATTTGGATCAACAGTCTTTGGCTTTAGTATGAGCTTTGGGCGTTCTTGTGGTTGTGAAGTATTTTCTCCAGCTAATAAATTAATATTAAAATGTCATACATTTGTATTAGTACTATTATTAAAAAATATTAATTCTAAAAATAAATAATTACCAATATCAGGCAAATCATCATCTCGTTTAAAACCAAATCCTCTTCTTGATTCTCCAAATGGTTTTCGTCCACCTTCGATGTCATCACGGCGCTCACCAAAAGGTCTTCTTCCACTGTCAGAGTCATCAAAACGACGATCACCAAATGGTCTTCTACCACTATCAGAATCATCTCCTCGACGATCACCAAAAGGTCTTCTTCCACCATCAGAATCATCTCCTCGACGATCACCAAAAGGTCTTCTTCCACCATCAGAATCATCTCCTCTACGATCACCAAAAGGTCTTCTTCCACCATCAAGATCATCACTTCGTCGGTCACTAAAAGGTCTTCTTTCAGAATCATCAAAACGACGATCACTAAATGGTTTACGTGGTACATCGTCATCAATAGTACGTCTGGCACTTCTCCAAGGACCATTATCTCGTTCACTATCATGGTCTTTATCAAAAGCACCACCATCTCGTCGCCTAGTAAATCCTAAATAAAATAACTTATTAGGTTATTGTAATAATAACGAAGGGTTGAAAATTATAAGGGTTAAAATTTATAAAACATGCAAATTAATCATTTATTAACTATAAAAATAGTACACATAGTATACCTATATCAAATAAATATTATATTATGTTATTAAAAATAACTTAATTTATATATTATAGTGATTTACAGTGGAAAACTGTTAGGTTTATAAAATTAATAGATTGTTATTTTTAACTTGCCATCAGCAAAGACTGAATTTTTAGCTTCGTCTGTTTTAAACCTAGAGCTAGGGTTCTCAACAACACTAGGGAGACATGACAAAATTTCAGAGGCGTGAAAATGTTGAAAAAATTTAATTTGGTATTTTTTACACATTTTCTGTGTACTTTTTTTCTTATGCAAATAAATTCATATAATATTATAAAAATTTCATTGGTTATTTTCATACTAATTCAATAAAAAACCTTAAAGTATGTTCTGACGTGTATATATATTATACATACATCAATTTTATAGTAGTAAGGGTCAGGGTGTTAACTCATATAATAGTTTGAAAGGGGGTATGGACCTCAAAAGGTTGAGAACCCCTGCTCTAGATTGTAAAGTATATTATTAAAGAACATTAAGTTCTACAACTTACAAGCTCTACTAATAAAAGCAGTTTATTTACCTCCTCTATCATCGGTAGTTGAAGATCGGTTAGTCGATCGCCAATCACCAGGTTCATCACTAGGAAAATCCATACCCATGCGACTGCCTCTTTGAAAAGCATTTCTAGAATCTTGCATACCACTAGCCAGTTCAACTCGTACACGACGTCCACGAATCTAATTTAAGTTAATTTTTTAATAAAACCTATTTAAGAGACATTTAAATACATCTACAAAATTAAAATAAAATGTAACACCCTGGATTGAAAAATTGATCATAACAATCAACTTTCCACTAAGAATGTATACTACTATACTTCCGTTGACGACCGATATAATTAATTAAATGTATTATATTGGTGCTTTTTTAGAAGATATTTTTCTTCTTTTTATAGTAATAAATACATATTTAAGATAATACACTTTTAAGCTTACCAAATTTTCCATTCCAAGTGCAGTAATTAATTCTTTTCGCTCTTCAAACTCAACATATCCAAATCCTTTATTACGGCCATTGTCATTACGTGGTAATTTAATGTTGTTAATCTATTTTAAACATATAAATAGTCAATTTATTAATAACTTAATGCAATGATAATTAAATAATTTATTAAATACACACTCGGATATAATAAAAAAAATACCCAAGCAACATAATAATAATAATTAGGGAATAAATTTAAATGCAAATTACATTTTTTTCTGATAACAATGCTTTCCAACCACAAACTTCATTTCATACATATCAAAGAATTAAAAATATAACATTTTTTTTTTTTTTTTTTTTAAGTCATTTTTATATAAGAATGGATAAAATTCACTAAAAATTAGGCAGCACCTGATTATACAGTACTTTTATGAAACACAAAGTAAAAATATAACAAATCTATCTAAATAGTATATTTGTATATATTGTTTATTTTTTGGAAATAATTTTCAGAGTAAAAACAAGAAAGAACTAGAGGATGATGAAAATGATACGAATAATACATAACAATAAAAATTTATATAATGAAATAAATTTCTTCAAAAATTAATTAAAAATAATTTTAAGAGCATTATAAAAAAAAAAATTAAATTCTGTTATAAATGTATTCAATTTAATTTTTTAAGGTATTTTTTTTGATTTTAAGAGCATTTAAATCAGTTTCCTAACAATAAATAATATTTGTATCCATTAACAATTTATGATAGCAAAATTCAATATTATTATATAATGATAACCTAAACTAACTAACTGGATCAAACCAATTGATAACAATATTTATTAGTTTTATTGTGATTACTAATACTCATGTTCATTTATCATACAATGAATATCATTATAAATGTAAGTAAATATGGATGTGCTATTAAAATAAACATTATAAACTAAAGGAAACACTAATGAAATTTTTAATATATTTCTTATATATTTTATTCAATATTAATATTAGATTAGAAGATTCAAATAAATAAATATGAGTCATTTAAAAATTAAATTGCATTGTATAACATATTTTTTTTCAATCAATTATTTTTAAAGCTAACCTAATCTTTGGTGGCAACACTTACTCTATTATCCTCTCAAATTTTTGAATTTTAAATTGAATGTTAGTAGAGAAGCTCATCAGTTGACTATCATGGTTACTACTATTGTTTTAGTCAACATTAAAATTAGTTAGGGCCGGTCGAAGCAAGTCTGGGAAGGTAGGCACTTGCCAGGAATGCAAAATTGACGTTTTTCTTGTAATTTTTGAATTACGAGTTTAAAAATCAAAGCCAAAATATTTTAATATATTACGTTCAAATTTTTTTTTGATGAAATTCATTTTATTGATCAACAAGGATAACTGGTACAAAATAATATCATAAAGCAATAAAATAATATTGCTTCATGATATTATTTATTAATGCAATAATTATGTTTATTGTCCACATTTATATATGTATTATAAGCCACAAAGAATATCAATGCATTTCCCATAGCCAACAAAAATTAAATAAAAAGATCAAATAATTAAGGATAATATTAAGCAAAATAAATACGATCAACTAATTCATTGATTCAGTCATGTAAAGGATAACAGTTTAAAAAGTATTAAAATGGAAATATTGAATGAGACTGAAATTTTAAGCAAAATTTATAATAGTAATTATTTATATTTAATTGAAGGATAATACACAAAATAATAATTCAAGTAAACTTATCATTAGCAAAAAGACACAGAAAATAATGAACTTTATTTTAGTTACATGATCCTAGCTGTTGATTGACTATGACATTTAGAATCAAAGATTTAATGGTGCAAATAGGTACCTATTTTATGGATCAAAATAACTATTTTTCTGCAAAAATTATCAGATATTTTGACGGTAAATGGTTTTATAAGACTAAAAATAAAGAAAGTTTGAATGGCTACTATAAAGTACACAAAAAATGCGATTTTAAATTTCACATATCTTCGTTTTACAAATAATGACATCAGTGTTGATAGGCTCGGCCCTAAAATTAGCGGAGTAATCAAGATTGTATGGTTAGAAAAAAATTATAAGCTAGTACAAATTAACAGGGAAGCGTTCCAGTATACAAAAAAAAAGCTTACAGAAAAAGTCTGAGAAGTGGAAATGCACTAGAAAAAACTTAAGTTCTTGTATTTGCTGAAAAACTGATGTTAACACTGTTCTTTGATAATCAAGGTGTTGTACATCTAAAATTTTTAAAGTTCAACGACAAACTCCGCTTTCTACTGAAACCCTTAAAAATTTAGAAGACTATTAAAGATTGACAAAAGGATTTTATCATACTTCTTTATTACAATGCAAATCCATATAATACATCAAATGTAACATAGAACCTTTTTGAAAATTCAAATAGGAATTATAGAATCATTCTCAATACAATTATATTACATTAAATTGTCAATGTAATTTTCTTGCATTTAAAATATTAAAGTATAAATTAACATAGAACAAATATCACTTAGGACAACAGTAATAAATTCCAGGCGCAACTGGTGTTAACTAATTGAAAGAGTTTTCCAAGCTGGGCATTTCTAAATTTGTATAGATACATAAAGTGTAAGTACTTGTTTATCAATTAAAAACAGCAATCTCGTGGGAAGTGAATCATGAGAGTAAACCGCACTCACCGTTGTAAAATATAGACTAATAAACTCGTTTAATTTTCATTTTTGAGAAACAATGAAAGTTAACAGCAAGGATTACTCTTGTGTTCACTTCCAGTAGGAATATTGCTTTATGTGAGCTAACACGATATTATTATGGGTAATTCTTAAAAACATTTTTGCCAAAAAAATCTTGGTATTATTTAACCTAGCAAAAGTAAATTACATTATTGATTGATCTCTATAAATCATATCTATAATTATTTCAATTAATAAGTATCAGAATTATTGAATTATATACATATAACATTGGTTCAACTAACACAAACAAGTGAAAGGAACTCCACATGCTAATATTCGCCTTTGATTCATCATGTAAATTTAAGTTATATTATGCAAGTTGAGCATTACAAATCAAATAGATAAATAATGGTAGGACAAAATATTAAAATAATCGAAAAAGTATAACTTATAATTATTTATTATTTCAGTAATGTCTGTAATTTAAAAAAAAACACTGGAAACCATTTTGCTATATTGGTTCACATTGTCACTTTAATGAATCTATTAAATTTAAATTCAAACCATTACATAACATGGAAATTATTTTGACCAGAAATGGCAAATCACTGTGTCAACATCTACTTCTAAGGATATTTTAAAATGTATGTTACTATTAGTAATAAACGGTATATTAATTCATTTATACAGAAAATATTATATATTGATATATTAAGAAACCATTATATCATATGTTATTGTTATTACTTATTAATAAATACTGCCATTGTAAAAATTACTACTTTCAGAAACTTAAGTGATTTGAAGTACTTATTAAACAAAATAGTGGTAACTTGCAGATTTATTCATAAAAATGTAATATATTAAAACTAATAATTAAAATTTGACATTCAGTTGAACTTTATATGTATTACTTTTAGAATCTTATCTGCTATCACCATGAAACTTTATTTAGATAATTATCAAAATTAATTATAACTTAATATTTAAACAAGGTATTTATAAAAAAAATCTTATCTATTTATAATATAAACCTGCATTTGTAACATAAAACATTTTAAATAAACTTAAAATTAATAATATTAACTATTATAACAGAAAGCTATTAAATAGCATATTAATGCAGCATAACTTATACTATCTTTTACTTTGCGACCATTTTAAGCATTTAATAACAGAAAATAGTGTCTAAAGAAAATTTGATTTAGCATAGTTTCTGCAAAATACTTATTGACAGCAATAAGATTATCAACTCTGTGCATGTTATTATTCTTTTTTTTCACAATTATTATGCTGTACTGTATAAATATAGAAAATAAATCAACTATAACAAAGTAGCTTATTAAAAATAATATTTATTCTAAAAAATTGTATTTTACTTTGCGACCATTTATAGCATTATCAGCAATAATATGGTGTCTAAAGAAAAATTAATATAGCACAGTTTCTGCAAATAATTATTGACAACAATAATATCATCAACTCTGTGCAAATCGCCTAATATTTCAAATAAAAATATCCGAGTTACATAATAAAAACTTTTTAACTTTAGATAATACTGATGTATTTAAATATAATTTTTAATTATCAAAACTGTTCAATGATTACAATTTTGTATTATTGAACACTATTAAAAATAAGATTAGTATCTGGCAGCAACAGCAGATTACATTAATGGGTTCCTATAATTGAAAACCTGAATAAAACCGTGCCACTACACATAAATTAGCCACATAGTAAATATCTTATTTTTAATGGAATATATTAATTTAATATATTTATTTTATTAATTAGATCATAGAATATACTATCGGTGTCACCAATTAATATTTTTGAAGGGCCACATTAGAAATCTGAAAAATGTTTGTGGGCCATCAAAACTCTAAGTACATATTATTTACATTATTTAAAAACCAATAATATTTAACAAAACGAACACATAATGTTGTCATAATATGAGTTGTATATTCTTTGTCTGCGGGCCGAATAAAATTTGTTCCATAGGACAGTGTTTCTCAATCGAAAGGTCCAAACGTGTCGTGGGAAGTACTAATATCAAATGCTTAAACCTTATTGACACTATATTTACAAAAATGAATAGGTATTGTTTTAATTTTTTTTTTTATTGTGTGTCACAAGTATGAACATTTTTAATAGTATGTTGCCATTATACAAAGGTTGAGAAACACTGCCATAGGACATAGCAAATAAATATTGTTTTACCGGGAGTATAAAATATTTAAATACTTTTTTTGTCATATACTCAAGACAAATAATTTACCTTGAGTCCTTTAAAATAATTAGAAATATCATCTTCATCAATTTCAAACTGCAAATTCGACATATGAACCAAGAATGGTCCTTCTTGAGGCACGGTGCTTTCATCTATGATAGATTCACATGCTGCTCTTGGAGCCTTAGGAAGGTTCAATGGCTTAGGTTCAAATCCAAAACCAGCAAAACCTACAAAAAAAAAAAAATTGTTTAAAACATGATATAATTTATACAAGTTGTCAGTATTAACAAAAATAGTATTTCCATCTCAGTATCATTATATTATAAATATTTCAAGGTAAAACACAACATATTGATTATGATTAGTGATAATAACTAAAAAAAATTCTAAAGAAATTGTGCCATAAAATGACATCAATAATAAATCTTAAATAAAAAGCCCTCAGGTTTAGAGATTAACAGTCAACAAGAGATTAGTCTGAATTGAGTTATACTAGCATAGCTAGAACCTTGCAAATTGAACTAAAAATGCGAATCACAGGAGGTTCCAACAGTACCCAAAATTATAGTCTCAACCAGTGGCATCTCAGACTTAAAAATCTTAGAACTGGACCAATTTCTGGTTCTCCTGCCCAACTTTGTCAAGAAAGCCCCCGGCTGGAGGGTTGGCGATTTTGTCTCAGACCTTCCCGGGGTTATAAAGTAACAGAGTACTCAGAGTGTGAACCCCTGAAGCAAGATTCTTGTTGACTGATGTTACTCTCGTTAAGAAGCTTAAGCAACTAAATAAACGAGGATAAGCTCTAAAAAATTCATCATAAGGCAAGTTTTGAAACAATAATGTATTTACACATATTAAACTGTACAATAAAGAAAAGAGATGTACCATGTTTTCCATTATGTTCTTTTTCTGCTTCATCTGCCCAGCATGTACCGCTAGCAATTGAAATAACTTCTGTTTCTATTGATATCCACTTCTGCTTTTTATTCTTTTTGCCTATAATAAAATTTCAATAAAAATAACTATTATTTAGGTACCTAATACATTTAACAAAAATAAAATATATACCAGCGTATTATCATTTTTTGTAGTACAAAGACCTACAATGATAGATTAAAAAATCACACACTTCTTCTCCTCACTCATTTTTTTTCAAAAACAAAATAACCCATGTTATGTCCAGCCTAAAACCACCAATAGAGCCCCCAACAATGGCTAATGCTGAATAATATAATTATTATAATTTCTTGATTTAAATAATTATCGAGAATATTATTCTAATAACAACCAGTATAATATACTGGCATAAAATAAGAACTACAATATATTGATAAAAATTAATGAATGTAATATTCTGGATTGACGGATTAACCAGTTATTGGTATAAGACTCGCCTAACAAGTATTTTTGAGAATTACTTACTTTTATTTACTTGATTCATCTAATACTATTTAAACCTTCAATTTACATGTGTCTTATTAATATACTTAAGAAAATATAATAATTTTATAAATATTTCTTGATTAGATATCGACATGCAATGTTATCTATGTTAGCATTATCCGTGTATGCGCGTTGTGCTCAGTAGGTAATATTGACATATTTTTGAATAATGAAAAATGAATAGTAATGATAATACCTATGATTATAAAGTCTTAAAATATTGTAGTTTTTAATTTCTTTAGGGTGAAATATTTATGATTCAGAAAAATTGTAAGAACATTTATGTAAACTAAAATATAAAGAATTTAGTAATAGTTTCAATATTCTATGTTTATTATATAATATTGATGAAAAAACAACGAGGTGAGCTTATTCGATACCAATGACAGGTTAATCAAAACAGACTGATACCTCACTAAAGAAAGTAAAATTTAATTTACTTCCATTTGATGGCGAAAGTGACAATACAAGTACAAATTTGGTGCTTTTAGGAGGATATTAATTTTTAATAATCATAAAACATAGTTTTTAATTATGAAATAAATAGGTAATAAACTACAATATATATATTTTTAAATGAATAGATGTAACATTCCGGATTGATGGATTAATCAAAATGGACTGATCCCTCACTAAAGAAAGTAAAATTTAATTTACTTCCATTTGACGGCCAAAGTGACAATACAAGTACAATTTGGTGCTTTTAGGAAGATATTAGTTATTAATAACCATAAAACAAATAGTTTTTAATTATGAAATAAATAGGAAATAAACTACAATATATATATTTAAATGAATAGATGTAACATTCCGGATTGATGGATTAATCAAAATGGACTGATCCCTCACTAAAGAAAGTAAAATTTAATTTACTTCCATTTGACGGCCAAAGTGACAATACAAGTACAATTTGGTGCTTTTAGGAAGATATTAGTTATTAATAACCATAAAACAAATAGTTTTTAATTATGAAATAAATAGGAAATAAACTGCAATATATATATTTTTAAATGAATAGATGTAACGTTCCGGATTGATGGATTAATCAAAATGGACTGATCCCTCACTAAAGAAAGTAAAATTTAATTTACTTCCATTTGACGGCCAAAGTGACAATACAAGTACAATTTGGTGCTTTTAGGAAGATATTAGTTATTAATAACCATAAAACAAATAGTTTTTAATTATGAAATAAATAGGAAATAAACTGCAGTATATATATTTTTAAATGAATAGATGTAACATTCCGGATTGATGGATTAATCAAAATGGACTGATCCCTCACTAAAGAAAGTAAAATTTAATTTACTTCCATTTGACGGCCAAAGTGACAATACAAGTACAATTTGGTGCTTTTAGGAAGATATTAGTTATTAATAACCATAAAACAAATAGTTTTTAATTATGAAATAAATAGGAAATAAACTAAAATATATATATATATTTTTAAATGAATAGATTTAACATTCCGGATTGATAGATTAATCAAAATAGACTGATCCCTCAGTAAAGAAAGTCAAATTTAATTTACTAGGTAATGTCAAGATAACTAAGATTTTTATAAATTATTTTATTCAATTGGAAATTAAATGTGTAAGTCAAAATAAAAACAAGCACAAAATAGTTAAAATAATATACAAGCTATCGGCCACAGAATAATTTTGGTGATCAGTAAACTAAAAATAATGATCAAGTAAACATATATACATATTATATTAGCTGGCTATATCAATAGGATTTATTGTACAGTACTCAATCAAACAATTAAAAGACACCCTACATACATAGGATGGACAGATAAATAAGAGTAAATAAATATTTAAGTTTGTATTAGTAAGCTATTAAAAAAAAATTCAATCTGATGATCCAAATGCCTGTCATATGTAAACCAAAATTATGTGCATTTTGAATTTTATAATATATAAAAAAAAATATAATTAAAATCAAATTATTTACAATATAAGGAAAATTTGTAAAAAGATTTGACAATGTTAAACGGCAATAAGTAGTAATATAATATATAGTCATACTACATAGAGCATTTAATAAAAAATGTCAATTGAGAATGGTTAAGTTATTTTAATGGGAAATGGCCAATAGACAGTTAGATGAAAAACCAATAAATCCACTAGTTACTTGGTTGTACAAAGCTTAAACTTATTTTCTCTGAATGAGTTTATCTTCACAAGACAAGATACCATAATTGATATCATTATGTAACAATACGTATCGATAGATAAAAAAAGGACTGCCATGACATACGAACGGAAAGGGTAAGGTAGGAGGATTGAGAGGTAACGGTCGCTTCACCCCCACCATTGCAACATCACATTACGCCATGCGACATTGACCGGACACTAAAGAGTGACGGAGCTCTGGGGGGGCAACTCCCTTAGTGACAAGAGTAGACAAATCGAACGTGTTACAAAACGCTTCAAACGTCGGGCGGGCGCGAAATATCTCGATGTATGGCGGATACATCAGGCGATGCGCGCGGAAGCCATTGACCTGTTATCATCGGATGTGTGATAAAACATCGTACGATGCGTGTAAAACACGTGAACGGGATTTCATTGCGGAATCCCGTCGAAACGGTCAATCGATCGATTGAAATAATTCAGAAGGACGGAGCTCTCTATAGTCAGACGGTGGTTCGGAGACCGTACTTGGACAAACGTGGTCACGGCCAATGGCATTAGGGTTAGACATGCGAATCGCGCAATAACCGTGAGCACCTGAACGCGTCAATGCCGCCGCCGACGCCTTTCAATACGACACGTTTACCGAGTGGGCGTTCGTTCAACCGACGGATATTTTGTCATCAATCTCAGTTAAACGCCAGACAAAAAAGACCACATAGGGGAAATACTTACTCGACATGATTGTTGTAACGACCGTGCAGATGACGTTGAATGTAAAGAACGCTGACGACTGGTAGACTCCCAAGTGTGGCTACGCAGACTTTTGCAAACGAAACAAAAACTCGTAATACGTTAAACCGCGTTCGTGCAGCTTTTATTCGTTTTGAACGGCTACGGCACTACACCGTTGATGCCGTGTAAGGAGAAAATGAACGAGGCGGTTGCAGACGTCGGTGTGTTTGTGACGCACGGGCTCAGGGAAACTATCGGAATGGATGCTGGTGGGGATTGCCAGGAGGGGGAGGTACCTGTCCTGCCGAGCGTTGAGCAATGAGAACCCACGGCACCAAATCATTGCTTGCTATGTAAAACGTGTTCACGGAGACCAAAGAGGTTCGACATTTCTTTATAAAACTCTTTGGTCGCAAGACGATGGTTCAAAATAATCATGCAAACATTATAAATTTATAACCATATATACCATGGATACCGCAATTATAACTAACGCTATTTTAGTTTTTTTTTAAATTTTTCATTATCTTTTTTTTTTAGAACATTTAATATAATAATCATGAAAATATATCTATTTTGTCATGATAATGATTATATTTATAATGCATGACATTTATAATGTTCAAATTGAAACTACTTCATAGATTTGATTTTTATTTCGTGTTTCAAGTTATGATATTAGAGTTCGGAACTACAAAAAAAATTTTTGCATTTTCAAGCTATCATAATTTCTATAGAAGAAAAACGAAAATCAGGTTTTAAGTTTTTGACCAATTATGGGAAGATATAAATAACTAATCCGAAGAGCTAGATTTAGGCGAAGTCAAGCTACCTAACTAATGAAAAACTTCAAAACGTTTGATCGAAGAGGGGCAAGAACATTACTTCCTGTCAGCTAAAGAGCATTATAAAACACTAGTTTTTGAATATATTGATATCACATTATCTGTTCTACATAACAGATTTCAAAGTAAAGTAATTGAACATCTCGCAAAAGTAGAAAACTTAAATGGTGAATCTTAAAAAATAAATACATTTATTATAGCTAAATATTATGACTCTGATTTCGATGGGACAAAATTAGAATTAAATCGTAATATTATGTTAGATGTTGCTAAAGTAAAAATATTTAAAATATCAGTGTCAGATGCAATTGATTTTTTGAAAAAAGAGACGCATTTACAAAATTTGGTTCCAAAAGTGGTTAAATTAATAAAAATTATGTTAACCGTACCAGTTTTGTTGGTTACAGCTGAGCATTCCTTTTCTGCGTTGCAAACACGGTTTAATGATGTAGCATCATTAAATATAATAAACATTGAATATTAATATTAATTACAAATTTATAAAGGCAACCAAAATCAGGCAAAATACTTTTTAGATTTATTAGGAAATTTAAGAATATAATATATTGTAAAACTTTTTATTTTAATATTTTTAATTCATTATTATACAAAATAAAAAGAATATTTTTGGTTATTTACATATAATTTTTTTACCATTCATAGTAAAAATATACAAAAAAAAAAAGTCATAAAACGAGTTGACAAGTAATGCTTTGTTGATTTTTTTTTTCACTTTACTTACAAGTTAAATAATTTTAGGATTTTGGGCACCCCATGAAAATTAGAAAACCCATAGGTTAGGTTAGGCACCCATGTATTCAATAAATAATAATATAAGCAAAACTAGTCTTTAAAAAATAGAAGTATCATTGAAAATTATATAGCCTTTCACTCGAGTTTTACTTTGTTTTAACAATTAAAAACTGACTACTAATTAGCAATAATTAAGAATATTTTTTTTTACTATTGATATTATTGTCAGGTGTAACTGTCAGCTAAAACAATTAAAATTTAAAATAGTATGTACACCATGAACATTTATCATACCTTATTTATAATATTGCCAATAGAAAATAATTAAAATTCTATATGTTGATGATTTTGTTTTTGTACAACCCAAAAAACAATAATAAGCAATAAAATAGTCGTTATAATTTATAAAGAATGAACTTTTCACAAACAATTCATGGTGTACTTAGTAAGTAACCAAGGCCAGTTACTACTTATTATACTTAATTCATAATTTTCTTCTATGTACATAAAAATGAATGTACGTTTGAATGGAGTTCATAGACTTGGAAATAATTAAAACAATTAATACTAAATTCTTTTAACTCATAAAGAATTTATACTTAATAGTTTCATTTTTCAATCCATACAGATTTGTAGAGTAGGAAACCACAGAGACTTCATGTTGACTCATGTAAAATTGAAAATTTTTGCCATTGGTTACAAAAAAAAAATGTATATAACTTTTATGTAAATAAAAATAAATGTATGTTTGTATTGTTTGTAACTTATATTGTATACTCTACTAATATTGTCAATATTGAAAAACATTTCAATATTTATTTATATCTCAGTAGCTTGATGGCTCAATCCAGGGCCAGTCTATAGATAGAAAAACTGTCTTTCTATCTGTTAAATATTACAGTATGGTTTAATGTTTTTTCAAACTAATAATAAATATAATCGCATATTGGCAAGACTGGGCATTAACAAATTAAAAGTTAAAACATTAAGTTAATTTACTCTTAACTTTTTTTTTCAAAATAACTTTTAACTAAATAAGTTACTTTTATTAAAGATTAGCGTGTTAATTTAAAGTTAACATTATTTAAAAGTATCTAAATTAAGTTAATTTTTTTTTGAAGAATAATGCAAGAATAATTCAAAATGTTAGGATTTATTTTAGAAAATCAGGTTTTTCGATAGCTAGTTGGTACTTTGATGTATCATTTTAAATGTCCCTGCTAATTTTCTTGAGCGTAAAGAAAAACTATCTAACAAACAATATTATATACTTGGAATTTTTAATTTTTGCAAATTAGAAAATTTTAACTTTATACTTAGTCAAGTTACTTTTTTTTAAAAAGTTAATTTTTAACTTAACGAGTTAACAAAAGAAATATGAGTAACTTTTAACTTGATTTTATTTTATAATTTTCAAAATAACTTAACTTAACGAGTTAAAAAAAATTGTTAACTTTCCCAGCCTTGCGTATTGGCATGCATTAACATAATTTATACAACACATAAATTATAATTAAGTACTTTAATATTACAATAACTTCATATATTTATTTCATGTATATATTAATTGAAAAGTTCTTTGGGTAAATCTTTTTTTAAAGGATAACTTTTCTGGGTTCCTTTAAACTGAACTGTCTTTGTAGCTATTATGCACGCTCTTTTAATTTGTTCATATAAACTCAAATTTGGTGTATGGACAATGAAATAAGCTAAACTTCCTAAAAAGGCATCACCAGCGCCCTGAAATAAAATACAGACAACTTTTCAATAGCATTCAGAAATAAACAAAACTGTATTTTATCGATATAACTTACTGAGGTATCAATAGGATTTTCTATTTTTGGCACTTTAACCCACTGTGGTTCTGGTTCATCTTTAGACGCAAATATGGCACCTAATGGTCCTAATGTGATAATTACAATTTTGCATCCTTGTTTTAAAAGTAAAGATAAAACTTCATTTGCTGATTCAATACTATCAATTTTCTTTATGCAATTTGTATAAATTTCTGCCTCAGATTCATTAACACAAAATATGTCGGCTAATTTTAGTATATTCTGATAAGAATTTGAATAAGCAGGAGCACCATTTACAATTTTACAACCTAAACAAATTATTTAATGTAATTTAATTCTATTATATATGTACAATTATACAATTTGTTATTCTATTATTAAATGTAAGTCTTATTACTTATTAGTAGTAATTAGTAATTTTTATTTTATACTAACAATAAAACAGTTAAAAAAACCCCCCACCATAAACAAACTCTACATACGTTCATGTGCTTAATAATTCTACAAATATAATGTTTGATCATGATTACTAATACTACTTCATATTTTAATTCCTACAAAAATTAATTTAAGGGTCTACTATTCATATTATTATTTAAATTCTATTTTGAACTTTATTCATTAAATAAAAGTAAGACTATTTGTTTTTATACTATTAATTGCAATATATAACTTTATGTTTGCAAAACTAAAAACATTTATATTGATTATAAGAAATATAAGAACTTAAAATCATTGATTCACAAATTAAATATAAAATCTACCAACTAATAGGACTAACTAAAAATAGAAAAATATGATTTCACTATACTCAGTATTATTTACATTTGGAATAGTATAATTATTTACATTTACTATTTGCAGTAGAAAGCATATTAAGTATACATTCAGTTGTTTCTAGTGGAGTTTCAAATTGAAATAGCACAACTCTAGTTTCATTAAGTAATAAATCTTGTGCTTTATCCACATCTTCTTTTTGTAATGTTCCATTAGCTCCTGCTACTATAATGATATAATTTTCACCTGTAAAAATAAATAATTTAAATTAATTTGAAGATAATTATTATTATATTATTTTTTAACTACTAATAAAATAAATAAAAAAAAAAAAAAATTTTCACCATTATCTGTAACATTAATTTGTGCAACTCCTGTATCAATTGATTTTTTTGTAATAAATTGAGTGTCTACGCCCCATTTTTCAAAATTATTTATAATATCTCTACCAAAAATGTCTGATCCAACCTATGACATAAAAATTGTAAATTAAAATTGAACTAAAATTTATGAAATAATATAATGTATTATAATTGGACAAATAACTGCATGGAAACCTAACGCAAAGAGACCCAGAGGAAGACTTAGACAAAGATGGACAGGTAGAATAAAAGATTGGAGATAATATGTCGTTGCGGCAATGGACCTTAAAGGCCTGTAAAAAGCCAAAGAAGAAGAAGAAGATATAATGTATTAATTATTATATTTATTTTTATTATTTTACTATGCAATCTTACACAGCCAATAAATACAGTATCAGCTCCAAGTTTCTGTGCTGCAATACATTGGTTTGCTCCCTTACCACCAAAGTCTAAAGAAAATTGTTTACCGTGTATGGTCTGTCCAGGGTTAGGCAATATTGATGTATAACTGAAACAAATTAAACATTTAGTTACCTAAATAAAAAATGATTAACTGTTTTCCATGTAGGCAACATAAATATAAATAATAATAGACATTATGATATTATTTATATCTAGAAATTCTTTTATTCTATTTTTAGTTAGCTAATTTTAGCGTTTTGAATATAATTGGGCTAATGTTATGTGAAATAAATATTGAATTCTAATACCTATAGATTATAGAATATATTATTAAAGGATCCCACAATAAATTTAGTTTGTTTCAAGAAAGTTAATTTTATTAACATTTTCAAATTTAATACTTTAAAATATATGTAACTAAAACCATAATATATTTAATAATAATGTACAACAAGGTATTGTTATCCAAAAAATTTTAATTTAAAAATAAATTGAAATATATTAATGAAAAATGAGCATAATCAGTAGTTACCAAAAAGTCCAGATATTGATGAATATAATACATAATTTTTATTTTGTTCTGCTATGAATAATGCTTTTTGTATTAATTCATGATTAGGTTTCATTATTTTTATTTTGACTATTATATTTTTTATTCACAAATTCTTATTTTTTTTGATTTGATACATTTTTTTCTCCTCTGTATTTTTTATATCATTTATAACAACTATTTTAAACATGGAAAAAATAGGTAACTATTTTGTTGTATAGTTGAATGCGTCATTGAGTAATGCAATGTAATTTTTAAGTTAAATTTAAATTCATGGTAAATTATTACAAATCAAAAACAATTATAAGCAAAATCTGTCTATCAACCTATACTATATAGTAAATTTCATACTATGTTCTTTCAATATCATTATTTAAGTAATATATTATATAACTTAGATATATAACAATAGGTTGATTTAATTTTTTCTGAAAACATTGCATTAATTATATTTTTAATATAGATATGTAATATAAATAGGAAATCGCTTAAAATGAATTAAATGTTTTGAAAACATAATTATAATTTAATAATATAGATAAAAGTTCCCACAAATAATATTTTTGAATTCCAATAAATTAATGTAGTGTTATTCTTTGTCTAAATTTAAAAGCCAAATGTCTGTAAAAAAAAAAGTTTGCTTTCATATTTTTTAGATTTTCTGGTTTTAGAATAAAATACTTGAAAGGAACCCTTTGTATTAAATTTTTAAGTCTTAGTTATAAATATTAAACATTTTATACATATTTGACTACAAAATAGTTTAAAAATGTTCAAGATTTTTTGACAACTTTTAATGCTTTTAAGAAATCTATGTTTCCTTAATATTTTTAAATAACCATAGTACCAAATTATGAGAAACTTTGCATTAAATTATCAATTGTATTACCATTAATTATGGAAAAAAATAGAAAATGTCAAATATGACAAAACTCTAAAAAAAATTAAATTTAAAATTATACATACCATGTATAAAATACTAATATAAACATTTGGTGAAAATTTCAAGTTGCTACGGTTATTTATTTTTAATTACTTACTACAAATAAGAAAATTGATTTTGTCAAAGCAGTACCTTACTATTTGTATCATTATCATAATTTATCAATCATCATATTTATAAACCTATAGATATAAAATATTTTTTAACTAGGTAAAAGTGATTTTTATTTTCTCATATAAAACAAATAACAGGTATAACTGTTAATAACTATAACTTAAACAATTCAGCAGATAATAATCAACCAACATTATATACTTTTTAAACTGATATATAATAATATTATATATTATTACATCCATTTCCACTAGATTATTATCATCTGTGCAGTAGCGGCGCGAATGCAGTCTTTTGAGCCCCAAAATTTAAGAGAGTAGGTGGCTGATAACTGGTATAATGGTATGGAATACTGGAGTAGTATTTGCAGTAGTGTAGAGCGGGATAGTAGTAGAACTTTTGAGATTTTCATAAATGTACATTTAAAAGAAGGAGGTTCACTTATACAGGCTACCCTTTAATATTCTGAGTTGATAGGTGGATAGAACCCATAAAGTAAAATATCTACAGCCACCACTGCATTCGTGTATAATAATAAATTACAATTCTTTGATAACGTTTTCATAGCTTCTTTAGTAGATAATAAATAGTACTTGGTAATTACAAAAAAAATTGAAAATATTCATGGACATGACTATAATACATACTTACAAAAACATATCAGTACTACAAGAACCAATAACAACAATCTTCGACATTTTATTTGTCATAAAATTATAATCTATTAAAATTTAAAATTCAAAATTATAGAAAATAAAATTAAATATTTAAACAAAAAGCGGTCTATACTATTAAACTTCTGCTATAACTTATAAGTATATTGAGAATATGATTACAAAAATTTTTTACTTATATACATTACTAATTACCTACAGCTGAATTTATTAATTGACAAGTTTAAAATTCTATGGAAGTGTGTGTATATCTCAATAATATAGAATTATAGTCTATAGACTAAAGTAATATATATTATTATAAAAATATATTATAATAAACTCGTTAGACTCCTATATTATAGGTCCTGCATATTGTACAATGTATAACCGTGCCGCATTGCCAGTTGCCACTGTTGTGTTATCTGTCGATTCTGCCATATGCATTGATAACCTAAACCACCGCATTACAATTTACAGCTGTGATGTCACAGATTAAATTTTTTTATTTATTCCGTAGTGATGTTACGTGAACGATACCACATTGTTGCTGTTAGTATAAAATAAACATGGAACACTAGTGTGTATCTTTAATCCGTGCCCCGTGGTATAAATAGTAATAATAGTATTACTAGTATTAGGTAGGCATGATTAAAGATAATATTAGGTACCTTGTAAAATCTATTATTAGGGTACAGACGGACAGTAGTGAATAGCGATACTATTTTTTTTTATGATGTTACACGCGGAATCTAAATTATAAATATACCTACACAAAAATAACGTACCAACAATTGAGAAAAATAGTTGTTAATTTGTTATATATGTTAAATTAATTACTAGTATAACATTATATATATTTAATAAATTTAATTTTAATAGGTTCCTATGCCTACTTAATTAATAAGACTTGTATTACTACATAGTAGTAAATAATTGCTTTTTTTTTATAAAACTATAATTTCAATTGAAAATGAGACATTTATTATAATATTATCTCAAACTGGCCAAATAAATCAATTTCGTGTATTCTGCTGAAAAAGTGTGCTTTTTTATAAAAATATAAAATTATTTGTTACCTATTTAAAGAAATTATAAAAATTAATAATAAGAATTACATCATCGATTAAGTACCTATCAACGGTTACATATATAGCTGCCAACTGTACGTAGTTTATAATCTGTCCACTGTTGTATACTCTTCCTAATACGTTGTATATATTTATTTATCGTAACATTCGTGAGCCATTGCAGACTATTGACTAACCACTGTCCAAACGTCAGCGTTATTTCTTATTGATAACCGATTGATACTTATTTAATTAATTAATAAAGATAAATAGATGGGTTATACATAATAAAATTATTAGGTATATAACACTTTATTTATCATAGAAACATAGAATAATAGCACATTGGTACGTACTACGTAGTATGTACCTAGATTCTATAATTAGGTAATTAATGGTTCCATATAAAATACTATTAATTACTATTATAGTTAGCTGTTATAGGTACCTACTGTATAATATTATGTACAATGTTCATGCTATAGGTAGGAGGTAGGCACCTACATATTTCTCCATTAGTGTTACTAATGAGTTAACTTGTTAACTATAATATTTGTTGTAAGTATCTTGTACTTACTTAGTATGATTATTATTTATTACATTACATACTAATTAACAGTACTTTTAATGTTTATATTATGTATATATTACATTATTATAGGTACCTACTTACTAATTATACTATTGGCTATTGTCTTAATCGACTAAAAATGTTTAAAGTGCATTAAAATTGCAAGCAGACGTGCAGTACACGATTATTTAATTAGTTTAATGTTTTTAATTGCTTAAAAGTTAAAATATAAAATTATAATTCTATTTTAACGGTATGAAATTAATGTTTAATTTTTAATTATATGGGTTCCTTCTTCAGTCATTTTATCTTCATAATATTTTATATTAGTCAGTGGCGTCATTTGAGCAGTGGCAACGTGATGAACAATTGAGCCTACCTAAATTAAAAAAAACAACTAGTTTTTTAAAGCCATTGTAGCACTACGTGTTGATAATTGGTAGAAAAAACCACTATCTTAATTCTTTAATAATTTTAAAGAAATATCTTATTTTGTAGTCTGTGTAGATACTGGAAATAATTATAGTCGCAATAAACTTTAATATTAATAGTTTTTTATTTGGAATAAATAGACGTGTTTTCAGTGGGTGTATGTCGTGTATGATGTAGGTATATTATGTAAGATGTGCATACTATAATAGGTAAATGGTGTCTGCTTTGTTGTGTAAAGCCGTAAAGGTACGTGGCATGTGTATTTTAAAAATACGAGTTATTATTGTTTACATATTCTACTGACGATCGGAAAGACGTGTATAATATATTATATAGGTAACTAGATACCTACTGGCTACTACACGTTTACAGAAATTTATATGTGCGGATGTCAATCATTTATAATAATATAATCTCTTATATTTAAAATTGCGGTTTTTTTCATTTCAACATTAACCATAATATCAGTAATATCTGAATTCTGCGATGTGAATATGTGATAATAATATGATATGCCTATCAATAGTATACTGACACGATACAAATTCTAGAAATAATAATAAACAACCACTTTTTAAGTCATATACGAGAGTGACTGATTTCTAAAAAATAGCCCTGTATATTTTGCTCTTTTTAATTAAAATTTTACATATTTTATAATAGTTACGTTATAGCAATAAGCAGTCATGTGAAATATTGTAATTCTATTTATTTGACTTTTTGAAAAAAAACTAAAATAACGCCATTGAGATAGCTCGAAACATACCTATTTATTTGAATCCCCACATTTTTTTTATTTTACAATTAGACTAGTTTTCCCACAATTACGCATAGAATTATTAATGATGGAAATTGTATTTACATAAAAATTTAAATGTAAATTAGTAAATGTTTTTTTTTTTTCAGTTATATAAATTAATCAAAACTTTTGTGTTTGTCCCCTCATATTAAAATCTGAAATGACCCTTTTAATATTAGTGCAAATAGTACAATTACAATTATTGTATTATACCTATAGGAGGTACCTACACACTACCTACCTATATTATAGTTGAAAATAATTTTATTTGTACATTAATGAATACTCTCTCACAAGGATAAATATATTGTATATTGTTTTAACATAGACACACCACACATGTTAGGTATAAATGATATATTATGTATGTATTATACTACTGGTATACCTATTTAAAAGAAGTAAACCATTCTTTTAAAAAAGTTAAAAATTGAAATCGAGAGTGATTACCATAAATGGTAATAGTACCCTACCTACATTTTTATGTAATACACTACTAGTCTGGTATTTTTTGATTTACTCATTTAATTAATTTTGAATATAACATATACATATTACATTGTATATACATATTATAGGCAAAGAAAACCAATAAACACACGTTTGACCTTATAGTCAGTGTGACACTTTTGGTTTTTCAAAAGCAAACAACTTGATTTGTGTAACTATTTATAATTTACTGCAGTAATAGGTAATATAAAAGTAGTTGTACAATATAAATTATAATACTGCTTTTGAATTATAAAATTAATAATAAGTTTTATATTACAGTTTCAGTATTAAAAATTGAACAATAATATAAATAATATTATATTATAATGTAATAATGTAAGTAGGTAGTATACAGTTACCTATACAACTATACATCAAAACTAAATTTCACACTTAATGTATAAATATTAATATGTTTTTCATAGATATTTGCAGCCCTGTAAGTACCAAAAAATTTGGTCAGGAATTAGGATTTACTTACACAATAATTACAATAATTATAAAAAAAATATTTTTTTTTTTTTTTTTTTTTTTAACACAGCTAATTTATATGTATTTATAATGCAAATTAATTTAGATTTTAAATACATGAATTGGTATATGATCATTATATTTATACACACACTTTTTTCTTATTTATGGCAATATATTATTAAATAAAAATAAATATTTAATTGTAATACATATTTATATAGTTTAAGACTATAACCAGTATAACCTATAAGCTATAATTATAACTGAAAAAGTAATTATCGTATAACATAATCTTATAATAATAATAAATGATACAATAATATGTACTAAAAAGTATTATATTTTAAATACATTTTTTTTTTGTATTTCACAATATTATAGGTGGAAAAAATATTTTTTTAAATGATATAAACAGAAATATTATTAGTTTTAAAATTTTAAACTTATTAAAGCTTGTTTGTTTCTTATAATATATTAACTGGCTCTACAATTCTATCTCGATGAGGTAATTTTTAATTTTATAATACTATTTTTGTATTCATAGATTTAGTTAATTTAAATTTTACTATATAGTATTATGTATCAGTAATCAGTATCTAACATTTATAAAATTCTGATTAAATATGTATTTGTACAAAATAATTAATTATGAACTATGTTTTAGTTTTATTTTTAATCAATTCAGAACAATATAAATAAATGATAAAATCTCGATAATTTTTTTAATAAGTCCACATTTATTTAATGATAAATGGAGTCTAAGCAAATTAGAAAACTCTTGAAAATTATTACTTAAACATTATGCTATATTTATGTATTCAATTTGTGTTGTTGGATTTATTACAAAGATTAAATATACAATAATAATTGTATCTGCATTAACTGTACTCTGTTTAAAATAATTTATTTTATATTATTGTTAAATTAAACCACAAAAATATACATTATAACATTTATAATACAAAACCAATATTTAAAATTATCTACTTTCTAGCTATTTATAAAGTGATCAATGGAATTATAAAATATGGCTGTCATTTTTATTGAAGACAAATTCATTAGCTTAAAAGTGTGAAAAATGTTCTGTAATGACATAAAATGTTTTTAGAACATGTTTCAAAGATTGTTATCTTCAAATCAAGTAACTCATAAAAATTACATAGGTAATTAAAATGGTTAGTACAAAAATAATTAGTAAAATAATTTTTAAAAAAATTCTTAATATGAAAATAATAGTAAAATACAAAAAAAAAAAATGTTTCATCAAATAGAAGTAAAACACACAAATCGTCTAAGAATAAACTGTTGAGATCTATCACATAAATAGTTATACAATTTTTGTTTTCGTATATATACATATTGATTAATTTATAGTATAATTATCCCTTATATGGACCATAATAATTTAACAAGACTGTTGATGGTTAAATTGGTTTTAAATACAACAGGAGAATCAAAATAGCATTAGTGCAGCAAGTTTGCAGCCCAATAACATGAGAATATCGGACATGAGAAGACCTATTGTTGAAGCGGAATTTTTCTCAATAATTGGATTATTCAAAGCCGCAAAATCACCTACGTTATACCATACTGGTCTTCCCGACAACTCTTGTACAGGCCTAGAATTGTGTGTTAATTGTCCGTGTTTTGAACGCAATGTACGAAAAGCTTGAACCTGAAAAAAATCATAAACATAAATTAATTCAAACTGTGCTATGTAACCTATTACCTATAGCATATGATATAATGTAAACGGAGTATAAAGTTGTTAAAAGTGAATGAAAATAAATTTCTCACAGATTTTATACTCCATAGAATTGTACTATAATAATTTATACCTAATATAATATTTTTAAAGTAATAATATTATTTTAACAAGTACCTATAGAGTATAAATAATTTTAAATGAAATTTAAATTATAGTTTTATAATATCATATATATATTTATCTAAAAACCATTCTCTATTCATTCCTATTTCCTTTATTTCCTCAATTATAATTTTTAAGAATATATACATTTACAATATATTTTATTGTAGGCATTCGTTTAATTGAAAATCTTGAGTTCCATAAATTAGGACCCCCCTAAACTTAGAGAATTACTACTTCAACATTACAGTTGGTACTTGGTGCAGTTATAAGAGTGTTAAGAATTATAAAGTGAAATACAAAAATTTTGTATTAATCATAATCTAACATAATTAATTTAACCCTAGGTTCTTACCAAATAAATTAGAAATGTTTAAAGCTCATTTTTATTGTATACATTACAATAAAAATGAAATACATACCATTTTTATTTATACAATCTGATACAACATAATATTAAACTATAAGCATAAGAAAGTTGAGAGCCTTGATATATAATAAGACTCTCTAATAAATATAACTGAAATTATACATATAATATGATAATATGAAAAGCACACAAACTGAAGAGACCTATTAGAGGGTAGAGGGATTTTGTCAAATTTGAATATAGTTTTATAATTAATGTGGCATTTCTATCTACTAACTAAGTACTAATTAAGAATATAAATATAGTAATTAGGCATATAAAGTACTTGATTATGAGATAATTTAATAGGATGTTTGAAATCTATCCATTGAACGACTTCTAAACAAGGTGGTGTAGTTAAGGAACCCTTGTACGTGAAATAGTGTTCGGTAGATTCGGGTAACATGGATCTGATGGTGAATCCAACTGGTAAATGTGTTGATTGATCAGGCATATGTATTTGACTTAAGGAGTCGACGATTTCTGAGTACACGAGATTGTCCTCTTGGGTTATTTCAAAGAACATAGCTAAGACAACCAATCCGTCACTTTTTGTTAAGGCTACTTTGTCATCATCATAATCTGTGTTTGAAAATACCATATGCAATTCCATCGGGTAGCTATATAAAAACCACAAAATAATAAACATTTGAAAATTATATTAAATAGTTTAATATTAATATTCTTAGTATAATATATAATATTATTATTATAAATGTATGCATTAATTATACAAGAAAGCAACATAATTTATATATCTTATAGACTTATCTATATTAAAAAATATATATTTTGTTTTGTTTAAAATATAGTTTTTATGTTGTATTTTAATCTTGCATTTACTTAATTGTTCAACTACATACCTATGGTTGTTAATAAGGTCTTCACTACCCAATGAATCATTAACACCCCAATGGAAATGCAATTGAGTGAATTTGTAGGTTGGCGTCAGTGGACCTCCACTGATCATTACTTGTTGAGTATAATTCAATTGTATGACCACTGTAAAAATGTATTTTAAATAATTTATTATACATTTAATATAGTTTAAATTTTTACAAATTTTTAATTACAGGTAATAATGTATGTACCATATTATATTTTGTGAATTTATGACCTATATATGTCATAGGGCAACTACTATTAAAAATTTAAAAATATTCCACTGTCATCTGTCAATTCTATACTGAATGATTTTTAAGTATGTATTTATAGTGTCACAAGTTACACTTTTAAGTTACTCCAAAATACATATCGGAAAATGTAATTTAATTAAATAATAATTATTATATCATATACTTATAAACATAGAATAATAGTCAATTGTCTATAGCACTATTTTTTAAAATTAAAAAATTAGGTCTAATATTATTATAACAACTGGTATATTTTAATCTAATAATTTAAACAATTCAAGTATTAAAATTTGAGTAAATCTTTATTCTCTTTGGTAATATTTTTTCATATATTATGTATTAATAAGTAAGATATTATCTATGTTTTAAAAGTAAAATAATATACAAATAAAAAGAGGCTTAAATCTATGGTGTGTAGTTATTAATTTATAAAATCTTTAATTTTAATTTAAACAATGATTAATGATTTAACTATTTCATTTATAAAAATATCTTTAGGCATTCAATCTTTAATTTTATTATAAGAGGAGTTGAAAGTTATTTTAATATTTAATTATATTTAATTGGCTTTTAGAACAAAATGCTTAATTCAGAAGATATTGATGATACTTCGGTAGAAGAAATATTCGCTAAATATAAATCTGTATGTTAAACTAATTTAAATCAATAATTATAATGAAGACTAACATAATAATATAATACAATTTATACAATAATGACATATTAATGTTTTTTTATTTAACTGTTTATTTATTTTTTTAACTGACAGGTAATTTTTCATAAGATGCAGGATATTATTAAAAAAAAGAAGTATATATTGGAGTTAAAATCGAAAATTCATACTTCTGAAGAACAAAGAAACAAGTTACAAGAATACGTAAAAATGTTAAAAGATATGATCCATAAATCCAGTCACTTCTCAACATTGATCCCAAATTTGAACAGTGAGTTTTTAATTGAATACAGCCAGCGCCAGATTGGCAAGATATCGGCCTAACAGGTTTTGGAATTTGTAACATTTGATTACAGCTACAGCTACTGTACGGCTAAAATAATTCAAATCAATTATATTTTCTACCAATGTGTAAACTATTTATCACAAAAATAAAAAATAAATATGACCAAACACACAAAACCAACCCATATTTTGAGCGACCCACCGAGTTTTCCTCGGTAGTTCGCCTGACCAATCCGACCATGAATACAGCTTAAAATGTTTAAATACCTGTAGGTATATGATAATAAAATTTAAGTATATACATATCAATGTAATAAAATAAAAAAGTATTGATTTATGCGATGTTTTATTAAAATGAAAATTAGTTTTTGATATACATGTAAAATTTAGGTAAGTACACATATAATAAAATATAAAAATTTAAAATCTTTATGATCATTTTCTTAAAATAGGTAATTGTAAGACTAAAAAAAAAAATATGTTTTATAGGTATTGTATCAAAAATCTCATATTTTATTAATTATCGTAGATTAAAAAAATACCCATGGGTACTTTTGCAAGCATAATCTATCACACAAAAATTACATTTAAAACGAGTGGTAACTCAATTTTATTAATCATATAAAAATTTTGGTAGAAATTATAGATGTTACATTTCTAATGTTAAACTAGTACTTGAGTATGGTTTGGGAATTATAGCTTTATATAGCTTATAGTAGATTACGAATACTCTTGAATAAAATATAATTATTATTTGATATTTATAGATGCCATTGCTGAAGTGGAAAAATCAACATTAAATATTAAAAAGGTGTCTAATTTTATTAATTTATAATATCAAAGTACACTTCTTTTTTTATATATAAATAGTAAAAATACATTGTTTGAATAACTAAATTACATCATGTACATTATATTTTTGTTTTATTTTAAGGCTATTGCTGTTTTGGAAACCGAAAAAAAAATGGAAATAGAACCAAATAAAGCATATACAAAATTAGGTGAGTATGATGTTATCATGAAAAAAAAATATATAAAATAGTTGTAGATTAGGTATATTAATAAAATAATTATTTATTATAATTTTTATGTGAAGAAAATTTTTACTGTACTAAGATTATTTCAAAATAAATATTTTTATTTTTTTTGTGGTCGGTACTTTACTTGTAGGTAAAAATACCAGCCAAAGTATACTTTTTTAAATACTTAGGTAGGTACTACGTATAATAGAATATAATAGCAATAATGTTTTTCTTTGATTTTGATTATATTATATTTTTCTTTAGTATTGAGCATGAAAAAAATATTATCTGAATTATACAGTAAAAATGTTGATGTATTGATGCAAAAAGAAAATAGATTGCTTGAATTGAAGAATCAAATAAAAGAATTTAATGCTTCACATACTATATCTAAGGTAAAAATATATTTGTTGCTTCTGCAGAATCTTAAATTAATATAAATATATAAATATACCTATATCATAGGGCATAGGCGGACATTTGATTGAATTTTTAGGAGGGCTATAATAATCCAATATAAAGTAATCCCGCATCCCCAGTATAACATATTACCTTTTTTTGGAGGGGCTAAACCTATCCTAAGTATAAGTACCTAACCTATAAAATTAGGTAAATAATTTGAACACTATGTTTTATTTTCATTAGGAAAAACAGAAACTAGATTGTTATATAAAAGAATATGATTTGCTGAAAGCCAAAAATATGCATCTTAGAGAAATGATATCTTTAAACATTGAACAAAAAATTTAAAACGTTTATTATTTTAATCAACAGAAATACATAATATATTTAAAAAATAGTTCAAAAGTACATTAACAAATAAACAATAATTTTTAATATTGATAGTTTTATTACCAATATTTCATGTGTAAATCAATTATTTATTTTAATTAAGTATAATTATATTATACACGAAAGTCTAAGATGTGAACTATAATCATTACTTTTTGATATAATAATACTTGAAATTTTTTTACATTTAGTTTAGAATTCTATAGCCTATATAAAAATTATAATTTTACTTTTGTATAAGTAAATATATATTATAGAAATAAAATTTAACATTTTAATTTATGTTTGTTTTATATATATAATACATGTAGATAATTATTAATTACTTATTAGTTGTATGCTAATAAGATAGATATTATTAAACTCAAGCGTGAAAATTATTTAAATTATCTATAATACCTATGTATAAGTGCACTTTTAATCTTTATTCATAATATGTAGTTCAGTGTACATAGATCAGAATAGGTACAATTTAAAAACAGTTTAAAATGAGAAAATAAAGAAGACAAATGCAAATAATAATAATATATTATGTTACCTACCTAGTACCTATAATAATGGGACCATTTTAAGATTATATAAGATATATCTTAATATGATTATAATTCCATAATTATTTATAATTGTAATAGTTTATGCAGTTTATTTATTTACTGAGTTATATATTTACCCTATACAAGAAGCATTGAAAAACTTAAATCAATCAATACAATTATAAGTTTTATTATATATAATTTACAATAAGAGAGTTCATATATACTCCTTGAAATATAGTATAAAATATATTCCTGTAGGCTACTATGTTAGACCTTGACTAGATAATAAATACGTGTTCTTAATACCAGTAAATAGTAATACCTATATTATATTATATAAGTATGTATAATTTATATATTTATAATTATATTATACTACTATTTTATACTTTTATCCTTTAAACTAAGTTTGTAAGTTAGAATTAAAACTATTGGATAAAATTATACTTAAATAAAAAAAAATGAACTATCTAACAGATTTTGTTATTCAATTTGTGTTTTTTGTTTATTACCAATTAATTTTAAATAATTATAATTTTGATTTTTCTTTTATTGTACATCACAATACTACTAATGAATTTTCATTTCCTATTGGTTATTACCTAGCAAAATAATAACTACTTACATTTCTATTTCTAATTTTACACTAACTATAAATTAAGTTTCCTATTTTAAAATGTCTGTACACATGATATGTTCCACTACTGGGTCATTTTTATTGTTGGTTTGAAATTTTAAATAGAGTTTTGTATCACAGAGTAGAATCAATTGAAGCAGCATAGGTTATTTATTATTTATTATTTATCTTCTTATTTAGGTCGGTCTCTAAGTGTGTTTATTGAAATTTGAACATCACAAGTGACTAAAATTATGTTTATAACTTATAATCTCTGTTGGTAAGATAGAGTTAATGTTCTATTTGCAATTTGTTTATGTTAATTTCTTAATTTCATACTATAATTATACATGTAATTTTTACCATATAATAATTTAGCTAGAGTAGATATATTAGGTAGATAGTTAATTTATAAATTGTGATATATATATTTTATATTTTTATTGCTTGCTTTACTATAATATTTCTGTTTTTGGGTTTTATAAATTCTTTTTTAACTATACAGTAGTATGAATCATTTTTCATCATCTATTACATTTTGGTCAAGGTTCTATATAATTGTAATTATTTTGTTTTGTGTATATTTTTTTTTATGGTTTTAGCTATTCACAATTTTAAGTCAGAATTTATTTCAAATGTATTTTAAATGCATTTAGCAAAGGATAATGTATGTTGATGAAATACTAAAATATATGTCTCTCCAACAATTGTTAAGCCAATAATATATTAATTGACACACCTCTTGTTGTATCACATATGTGGATCATAATATAATATAGCTAATAATTATTTAACATATTGATTTATTATAAATGGTTTATCTTTTTCCAGAGCTTGTTTTGGATCCAACTAACATTTAACATTCTACATACCTTATTCTTATATTCTGTGTTCTTATTTACTATATACATATTTTATGCATAAATCTATTTAATCATCATGATTTAAATAAGTAATCATTTAATCAGAAAGTTTATTGATATTAGATTTATTTGGTTATAACTCATAACTCATAACTGTGTACCTACACAATAATAATATGGCATGCGATCATTTACAACAAAAACTTGTTCTTATTTAACTACAGACACTACAGCTATTAATATAATAACACTTATACAATATATTATATGTACTTTTGTAGGCATGTATATTATAAATATTGTCATACACAAACTAGTAAGTGGTTTTTAATTTATTTATTACGAAAAATAATAATGAATATAATAATTTAAAAACTAAAATAAACAAATGATAATTTGTATACCTCTATGGTTCTAGTGTTCTTACATATAATAATTGCATGAGGTATTGTAATAGCATAAATTAAGTTATTTTCCTAATAAAGCGTATCAGTATTGTATTAAATAAATATATATTTATGATTTTTTTAGAAAAGTGTACATATTGTTTTGTTATAGAAATTGTTTCATTGCTTTATCTTTATCATGACATATTCACAAAAACTACAGTTGTAAACTTGTAAGTATGTACATGTAAATAATTAAACCAACAGTTTAAAAAAGGGTAGAATATTTTCACTATCTATTGAATGTTGTGGTTTTATGGAACTTGAGTAATTTAGTATTTTAAATGAATAGTATTGTTCTTATATGTCAACTTTATGTGTTAATATGTTACATAGTGCCATGTTTTCATATATTAGTATTTCATTGTTTATACTTTAACTATCATTGAACAATTTTATGTTTTATAATTAATTTGTGTTAAAAGTAAGTATAAAGGTATATAATAAATAAATCAATATTACCTGTATGTCCATTATTTGTTATGTTTGCTCCAGTGGGAAGTTCATCAATATTGTGAAAACGTAAAAGTGGTAAATTTACTTTTGTTACAAGATTTTCTTCAATGTCGATTGGTGATTGATACTTTCCTGAGCATGTTTTATATTCTGTTGCCCAATGTAAAGGATCTAAAAAAAAGATATTTTATTTATAGCTTTTCAATTATAGAGAAAAGATTTGAATAAAAATTGCATTTCTTTTTGAAATATTGCTTTCAAAGTACAAAGTTCATTTCATACATCAGAGAATGAAAAAATGAAACCTTTTTTTGAATTTTTTGACATTTTTATACAAGAATGGATAAAATTTGATAAAAATTAGTTAAAATTCATTCTAAAAGAATAAAATAAACTATTATTTATTTTTCCTGGTCGTACTATTTATATAATAACAAAATAAATTTTTCCAATGTTATAAAAATATTGAAAATAAATATTATAATAAATATTATTAAAATTAATATATATTTTTATAAATATATTATTTTAGGTTAATTTTTGTTACGTTTTACAGCATTTAAATCCCTTCCTTAATGATGAAATTAAATATATGTAATTCAACTAAGTATACATTTTACAACTACTAAACAGATTATAATACAATATACTCAACTACTAACAATAATATATTCAATATTGTCTTAAATGTTCAATATGTTTCTACGTATATCTGATATTATGATATCTGTGGTATTCATCAAAAATATTTTTCGATTGCTATTAGAGTTGATTCTACTTTACATCTTTTGTTTGGTTGTCATTATTTTGATGAAAAATACTGTTTATCATACTTATAATTACTTAAAAATCATTAAAAATTAAATAGTTTACTAATATTTTTTTATTTTAAATATGTGATAGATACCTATTACCTAATACAATGATTTTATGGATTTAAAATACCTATCAATTTTATGGATTTATCAATGCTTTATTACTTTCAAATAATTTCTAAAATATATAATTAGATATTATTTTTATTGAATAATACATTATTTTTTTTCATATTACTTAAAAATAATTTTTATTTTATGTAAATATCAAATTACTTAGTAAAATTTTGATCATTGATACATTACAAAGTGTGGTTATAAATATGTTGTTACCAAAATTAGTCATTGTAAGGTTCTAAAAAAAAAAAATTCATTGTAAATTGAAAATAAATCTTCGACCAACCTTTAAAACAACTGTAGGGATATGGTAAAATTGATAGATAATAATATAAAATATTTAAAACCTAGTATCAGATTGTTAATAATATTTCTCTTAAAATAACTTAAGTGCTTAGCAATTAGCACCCCCCAAATTGTTTCGTGTTAATTTAGATTTAAATAGTAACAGGTATCTATACTCCGTAATCTTCAACACCCCCATTTTTTTATTGAAATTACGCCCTTGATGTTATTGTTCAAATAAAATTAATGTGATTAAATACTCATAAATAATAATAAAAATATAATGATATTAGGTAAAATATTATTTTTAAGAATTAAAAAATTTAATATATTTAATTATAAAAATATATTTTTGAGGTTTAATCAATTTCGACTTTACGTAATATATTATTATATATTATTCAGAATAGATATTTTTACAAAATATATTAATATATAATACGAATCAATCAATCAAAAATAAAATGAAAAAGTAATTGTAAAAATCATTTATGCTATTATAATAATCTTTTAAAATACGTATAACATAGGTACTTAGAATTTTGTTCTACACGCTGTACCCGAGTCCCCGGTATAATTATAAATTATTATTTTTATAATTTATTATAATAATTTTTATATTATTTATATACATATATATATACTAATATATGATTATTGTTTTTATATCAGCCTAAATATACCTAACGATTTTTATCATGGAACATATTTTTATTCAATTTGCAAGTTGTAACTTGATTGCGTTTAGGTAATATTTTATATGTTCCAATATCACTTATGAATCATGATGTGTGATTGGAGTGTTCATTAGGTATTTTAGATTTCTTACGTAAAGTATCTTAAAAATAAATACGTTAAGACTTAAAAATGGCATAAAATTGAATGTACCAAAAATGTAATATACTTTTAACATAATATAATGTAATATTAATCCAAACTGTAATTGAGAAATATTTAATATTTGGTTCATAGCATAGTATTTACCCAGGGCTCATTTATAAAGTAAATAATTAAAGTGATACATAATCTGTATGGTATTTATTCCAAGTATATTTCTTACATAAATTACGTAAGAACATGTACAAATCATATTATTTTATAACGAACTAACTGATGTATTTTGCGTTTTAATTAATATTTAGTTAAGCTAACGACTTTCATCTTGCCATCATTCAGCTTTATTTTATAAATTATACTATTGAACGCTGCATTTGTTAAACTATTTTTTATATATATAAACAATGCTATAATGCCTGTAATAAATGATAATTATAAAATTTATATGGATCTTATTAGTTTATAATTTAATTATATTGATATCAAAGACTAAGTAGTAAGTACTTATTCGTTAAAAAATTTTACCTTGACCTGAGAGTTTTAAAACTTGGAATTTGAACTATAAATTATGAATAATGTTATGAGTTTTAATTCTTACCGAGCTCTCCAGAATCGTAACCAAATGATTGTTCGCTTTCTCCAGGGCTTGGTAATCCGTATGCTAGACCTGTAATAAAAAAGTTGATATAATTTTTAACAATACATATTTATAGCGAATTTAAGTAATAATTTTTTTCTGGCAAAACTATTCTAGCGTAAAATAACAATAACATTTAAATACAAGTGGGCAATATTCATATAACATATGTTATCAAATAGGTAAACATATTTTAGAAGAGACTATTAATTCAGTTTCTACTAGAATTTATTTCAACATTTCAAATTGTAAAATATAAATAATCGTGTACGTGTTTTAATGATTAATACGTATGTTATACACACGTACTTTCCATGAAAAATTAAAATATACCTATTTACCTACAAATAATGCGTACGACACGACCTACCTTTATATTATTTTGATATGACTTTCACATTATTTAAAACTTGTATTAATTAAAGGAAACATAATAGTGTTTTTTAGTGTTCATTCAATGATTAGACATATTATCCTATAATTTTAAAACTCCCATTAAAATGTAATTAAAGTATATATCTCAATATTAAATACTTTCAAAAATACATTTTTATTATTATACATGATATTATAGGTATCTACTATTACATAAAAACATGTTTAATTGACGTAAGTGAAATTGAGTCGATAATCACTTTCAAAGAATATGAAAAATGAAATTTTTAATAAAAGTACGTTTGGAAATTGGTAAATAACTAAATTTGCAAACGACACTTCTAAGAAGATAGATATAAATATATAATTATTTAGCGCACGGGAGTGTTGAACTTTAAATTATACAGAACCAATTTAATAATTTATAATAGGAATATTTGTTAGTAGCGCTTGATGATGATATGATATGTTGATGAGTGGTCGTCATGAATATTGTATTATATATGTATTAGTACATACTTTTTCGAATTGTGCTCGTTAGTATAAATCAGATTTGAATGTTTATTGCATATATAGATGACATTATAAGCGACAAAGAATAAAAACATGCAATAAAAATATTATAGTCTGAGCGAGTAATTTTGATTTTTCAAAATGACCCTGTGTCGCTTTTTAAATGACATAGCTGTTATTTTATTTATTGATCGATCGCAATATGTGTGTATTATACACACGCACATATGATAGGCAAACATCACGGGGTTGAATTTGAATGAAAAAACGTGTAAAGTCATGTACAACGAGTTAGTGGGACAATGAAGTTAGCCAAGGCCCAAGGGCAACTATGTCGCAATCTTAGATCAAGAAAACAACAATGATTGATAGTTAAAGGATAGGTATTTACTATATATAATGGTATATAATGTATTATTTTACGGAGACAAACTCTTGCGACGTTGTTAGTGTACACATGCGTTTTTACGACCTGTATAAAATCATTAAAATCAATGACATTAATGTCAGAACTCTACAGGAAGTTGTTAGGATAATCAGCAAGAGTTACTGGACCATAAGTATTTATACATTTTACATTTTATTACAAATTAAAAAAAAAAAAATGATAAAATTGCGATTTATGATTGCCAAAATTTCGGTGTGCGATTTGGCACACCATCTCTTAACTATAAAGTGAATATAGATACCAACTTTTTTGACATTATAGATGATTTTATATCAGGTATATTTTATAAACCTAGCCTGATACACGATTACATTTTTGATGACTGATGACGTATTCCATAAATAAAAATTATAACTCGTAAATCATTATAGAAGTGAAATTTTAAATACAATTTAAAACAAATGCATATTTTATCTTTATAATTAGTTTTGTACCATGATAAATAACACATTTTTAATATAAGGTTAATATGGTATTAATAAATCTAATTAACATTAATGGTCAATAAAAAAAAAGAAAACTTAAATATCGACAATTATAGATATTCCTAACTTTTAGGTAAATATTTAAAGTTTAAGCAAAACCAATAATACCGGCTACCGAGACTCATTTATTTATTATAAAATAATAATAGACCTGCATATCAAATGTATTTACCTAATTACCTTAAATAAAACTTCCCCAAAAAATTTAAAATATATCGATGTATAAATATATATAATATATATTATATTTTGTTCCGGAACCAATTTTTAACGGGTTAAATACTTTGTTATTACCTAGGTAGGTATCATAACTACTAATTTAATTGTTATGTATTAACTAACTGTTAAACCAGCTGGAGGTGCATGAGTGGTTCAATAAAATATTATTGTCATTGACACTAATTATACACTAATAAACGATTTAATGATCCATTTAATGAACCACCAACTAAACACACACGGGAGAGAGTAATAGTTAGGTGATATACTTCCGGGTAATTGATACTACGGATAATTTTTTTTTTCTAATTATTAATATTTAAATAAAAGTTTTAATTTTAATTTCTGAGCGGTGCGATGAATGTATACATTTCACAAATATATTATGTTCACGTTGAGGGTGGTTTATGATATAAAATTGTATCTAGTTATAGTATAGTACCTAATACCTATTGGGAGATAAAAATTAAAAATGTATAGTAATTTTTCAAAATCCTCGGAAAAAACAAAATTAACTTTTGAAATGTTTTTGACAAAATTCATATTTTTGTTTTGTTTTTATTTAAAATATACAGTAGACATTTTTTTACCAAATATTTATATAAATATATTTTATACATGGTACAATTTTCAAATTTTTCAACTATATTTCGATTTATAATTTGAAATTAAGATTTATTTTAATTTTTATATCTAAATACCGATAATTTTTTGTTGCACTGTCAACATGTCACTTGAATATATTTTAATAGAAAGTTCCTTAATTCAACCTACCGAATTATTAATATTAAAGTCAATTACTATAATTGAAATACAAATAAATTATAAAAAACACTTAAAAAAATAGTTAAGCATATTTAGCTATAGAAGCTTTATTAAAATTATTCCAAAGGGGAAGGTATAATTAAAATTGCAGATTCCCTAACACCCCAGCATTTTATTACTTACACTAATTATTATTATTTTTATTATTTATTATTTATTTTATTGCTAGTTTAAAATGTAAAATTAAATTTATACACAAGCAGTAGTAAACTAGCATTGATTTTTACTGAGGTAAAACCTCGAGTTGAAATTCAAGAGTACAAAATACAAAAAATAAACATGAGACATTGAAGAGAAAAATACAAATTGATACAATTAAAAATAGGTTACAAAAAACAAATAAATATATATTAAATGTATAATTCTTGACTTGATTATGCTGTTTTTTTTTTAAACATTAGAATAAAATTAAGTGATAAATAGCAAAAATACAACTATAACTTTATAAATATAAGGGGGTCAGGGAGAGATAAAATACGCCACTAGCTGATAGACTAACCATCTTCATTTAGAATCATTTTTCGTATTCAATGATTTATCTTTGATTTAAATTTTAACAGATTCATTATTCATTACAGTGACTTGCTTAATAACGAGGTACATTCGACACAGCCTACTGTACAACAGAGCGATTATTGACTTTTCTCGTTTTAAAAATAAATTATCTATTAAAAGTTTATTTTTTAACGTCAAAATACATACTACTTCTTTATATTTTAATATTTGATCTTTAATTCAGGTGCTAAAATTTTTATTTTTTTATTTAAGGGAATGATAATTAAAATATATTATACAATAAAATAATTAAAATAATAATATTATTATTTAATAATAACATATTAAGTTGAAAGTTTAACAAATATACTTTATATGTTGGGATTAAAATACATAGTTCTTATCACTCAAGTACCTCTAGAGTCAATAATGAGTATTTCATGGATGATAATTAATAATTATAAAAATAATTTTACTAAATTTAAAATAATTAACTTTAATAACAATAACTAATAAGTTATAGCTGGATATATTATAAGTAATACCTACATTACTCAACCCTAGTGACTTAAGAAAAATAATTTATTTTATACATATTTAAATACTTAAATTTGATTTTACAATAGATATTAAACGTGAGAAATAAAATAATATATACAAAATATAGCAGGTACATTGGTAGTTTGTACTGAGTACATCTTATAATACAGTTTTTATAATTAATATAGGTACTTATAGGAATTCATACAACATTTTTAAATTAGGATAAAATTTAGTATTTAATGTATTTTTTTTAAATTCCATTTATATTGAGTTGCAATAAGTATACAATAATAATATTTCATAAAATAAATAGTATATTATTATTTTTCCATTTACAATATACATATATATATATATTATACACGGAAGCCACTCTATAGATTGGTATCATATAATTTTTCGAGATTAACATCAAATTTATATGTAAAAATATGGCATCAAATAGAAGCACAAGGCCTCGCCATCAAGAATATTTTCAATTAATTGCAATAAAAATTAGAGGTCATCGCACACCAAATAACGTATATAGAATGTACGAACACACGCACTGCACAGTACAGTTGCGTATCATCATATAACTGATATTATAGCAGAACGTGAGTAGGTCTTTTATATCCACATGTCCTATACTCTAATACACATTCGAATGGGTTTATTGTAAGATGAAAATCTAACTCATTGTGATTGAAAATATTTAACAGCATCACAATGGAAGTCCAATTGTCAAGCGTATATTATGCAGTGTGATATTTTCTCGAAATAACAAAGAAAATAATTCTGAAATGTATAACGTGCTAAAATGTACATCATAAAACCATTTAATTGTATAGTTTAGGCGTTAATATAACCATACTGGGTGAGCGTGTTCCAGTTTTTATGGTTACGGAATAGAGTATAGTGTATGACAGCAATAAGCAGCACAATCTCCTTTTATCCTGCATTATAGACTTGATAATTGCTTAAGAGAGGGGTATAATTTTTCTTATAATAAACTTATTAGAACTGGTAAGTTCTCTTTTGTCTCCTTTAAGGCATGTTCTTCGCTACTAAGGATTTTGCATATAATTTTGTTTATACAAATACAACAATTTAATCCTCAAGTATTTTCCAATTTACCTTGGAATTTGGGTGTGTGTAGTGAGACTGGTTATAATGAAGATTGAACAGTCAATAGTTTATAATTTAACTAATTAGTGCGTGAAAACTAATTTATTTTAAAATTCACGACTCACGTGTCATGAAAATATTTATTTTGCAAAAACTGGAAGTCTCTTGATTATACATAATACTTGGACATGAAAATAGAAAATAATTGAGGTAAATAGGATCTGTTCATATTATTATTATATTACATAATCAAATGGGATATTTAACTGAATTGAGAAAATTTTAAAAGTATGTAATATAAATAGAAAAAAAAAAAATAAATCCCTACCTAAAATGCCATATTTCTATGTTAAATTATTCCAACCAATTAACTACATAAACCTTCGAAGCACTATTATCCTGAAAAATTATTTAAACGGTATACATTTTAAGTTTTAAATTATTTTTTTATTGTTCCTATTTTTAAACAATGGATTAATATAATTGTGAATAATAAAATGCTAACTATCGTTATTTTAATAAAAATTATAAAAAATGTTGGAAATTTATCTAGAAAACAACGCTAAGTTTTGAATGATTTATTTTCATTATTATTTTTAATTTATAAATTAAGATTTTGATTTAAATAATTGAAAATTATTAGAATATTATATATAATATTATTAAGAATAAATATTGAACCTTAATAAAAAATAAAATAAGTAGACAATATATTTAATTGAAACAATTATGTACAGTTTCTTATGAAAATAATGCATTTTGTAAATATAGTATTATCAAAGTTAATGCGAATAATGATTATTATTTATTTCATATTATAGTTTATAATTATAGACTATATATAGTTATTAGTTATACTCATAGACCAGCCATGCCTGTATCACTAAAATTACTGAGATAAAGTACTCTCGAAAGTGACCATCACAAATCACAATGATGTTTATTTTTTTAAAATAAATAATAATTATTGGTGTATCGGTCATTTAGTCAGTTACTTATACAAGTGGTGAATGTCCTCAATCGTTGATCTGTTTTGAATTCATACTTTTTAGGGCTGGTATGTTATTATATCATCAATAAGGTCTATAATATTGCTTATAGATATATTTAATATGATTTAATCATGAATATTACGCGGAACTTTTACAATTTTATTAAGTGGAAAAAGCAACATTATTGTAGATTTTTATAATTCTTAGGTTAATAAAACGAAAATATTAACATTTAATATCTACGAATTAGGTAACTATCTACGTGGAAATCAAAAGCACCAAATAGTGCGACAGATTTTAATATAATTGATATAAATATGACAAAGACTGAAAGACTACTTATATCATTATTACATAGTCATCAATTCACCATACAACATAAAATGCATTTCCTTGCGGTACACTTTAATAGCGGATTTTTTAATTGCAGAATATTTTTTTCATCGAAACTATGTTTCTTATTGTTTAGAAAGCTATAGAAATTATAAAACTATTTGACTTTCTCTGTCTACTCCAAAACTTAGCATTGTATTAATTAGTTCTTGATGTTCTACTGCAGTGTTAGATTGTTTATCTAAGTTTTAAGTTATTGCTAAGATCACGGCTTTAATAGTGTAATATATCAAATACAATTTAAAAAAATACTATGTTATTAAAAATTACAAAATTATTTTTTCTTTATCTATAGTTGATAATTGATATAGGTACTATAGTTGTGGAATTTATATTATAGGATTAACACACTAACACGTCTTGTAAGTCGTAATTACAAATAGGTAACAATTATACATATTTTTTAAACCATAACTATTTAGAATTTAATCTGGCAGTTTTGAAAAAAAATGTTTAATGCCTAATTCCTTTAAAGGTAGGTTCTCTTAAAATGTACAACAATCATAGACATGTATCTAAACATTTTTATTACAATAGAGTTATAAGATAAATATAAGATTAAACATTATTTAATTGAATTACTAAAAAATTGTATTTCACCAATGAAAATTATTTATTATTATATTAAAATACCATTTTTTATTCCGAATAAATAATTCTTAAATTTACATTACATTTTATATTTTATTTAAAGTAACTAATAAATATAATAATTGAAGTTTGCAAATTTTTACTTATAGTTTTATTAATGTATTTATTCATGATAATGACAAACAATCTATATTCCATGGTAGAGACTGATTAATTACTAAATATATTTTTATAAATTTTATAAATTGAATATACATTATTAATATATAGTACAGTAAATATAAAATTATGTAAATAAAAATATAATATGTAAATGACCAAATATATATTGTCCAGTTCATAACCTTGATATTAGAGCTTAATCTTAATAATAATAATAGTTATTTATTTATTAAATTATTAAAATAGGTATATAATTTCTTATCAAATAGGTATATTATTTATTCTTAGTTATTATTATAATATCAACAAAATATGACACATTAGGTAGGTAAACATAGTATATACCTATCTACTAAACAATTTTTGAAATAAAGTTGAAATTTTTGTATTATTTTTTAAATGCAAAGCAAATATTTTTATAGTAGGTAAATACTAATTATGTATATAAATTTATTTACTGTATGTCTGTGTAAATATCTATGTTTCTTATTATGTACATGAATCATAAATCTTTGTAAACACGTTTTATTTAAATTAAAATACTTTTAGTATTTAATATTAATTTAATTATAGCAGTATGGTATTATATGAACATATTATTTTCAGATTTCACCTAACTTGTCATTAAGGCCACAGCATGTATTCATTGCAATTTATATTATTCTGCATTGTGTCAATAAAAACGATATTTACATAATCATTAATCATCATTCATTATTCTTTTATTTTTGTCAATGTCAACATTTTGAAAAATATTTTTGAGTTGATGTTAACAATGTTTATACCTATTCCCTAATCACTTGATACAACATGTTAAATAGATTAAAATATTTCTTGCAGAGTATATAATATGCAATAATTTGATAATAAAATAACAAATAAGTATAATTTATTATTTTTTAATTCATTGACCCAGTAAATACTAAATATTAATAAAATCTTTAATATTATAATTGTATTGAATTATTCGTAAAATTGTTAAAATTTCTATAAACATTTATGGTAAGCATTATTTAGAAATGAATGGTCAAGTACCTTAATGATAAACTTAAAAATTATTTTTTTATTTTGTATAAAAACAAAAAAAAATCATCAACAATTATAATATAGGTAACTAACACGTATAACGAGGTAGTTATCATAATAATTTTTTCGTAATATATAGATATGTTAAAATATATCATGTAATTAGTTTATGATTTGATTGAAATCATATAGTAGGTATGTCGTGCGCAACAATAAATTGTTAAATTGTCAATCCAAGTTACTCAATGTCATTATCAGCTATAGAACTGTACCTACATACATTCACTAGAACATTAAATCTGCCAAATATCCATGCACTATTATACATTAAATATTGGCAATAATTTTTTTCTTTTTAGAAACTGAATATACGAGACACACACTTAAAAATTCTAAAAATACAAAAATATGCAAAATTAGTTTTTAAATAAAATTAAAAATAGTAATTCAAATAAACCTTGATGGAGATTATATTTGTTATTCTAATTTATACAATTATACTATTTAAATTTTCAAGTATTGTTAGTGTCAAAGGTCACATTCAAAAGCAATTTATAATATATTTATCGGTACGTATTTTATTTATTTTTTTATTTTTATACATCGATAAGCGGGATTGACAACATTATCTAGAACCAATTTGTCTTCGGAAATAAAAATTAAAAAGTATTAGATACAATATTATAATAAATGTTCATAGACCAGAAACTAATCACTATAGATCAAATAAAAAAATATTTATATACTTATTATATATACATTTTAATTCGTCAAACATACTAACACCACATTTATTCTTTAGTAATGAATTTATTCAAATTTTAAATTTTAAATTTTTCAAGTACTTAAACTTCAGGATTGTATTGTTATTTAGATTTTTACATCATTTAAGGAGTGTTCTGGTACAAATTTATTTTTTTAAATTATAGTCAATACAAGTAATAATATTATTTAATATTTACTGTAAATTGTTAACTAGCTGAATTTTCGGAAAATGTTTGTGTATTTAAATCAAAATTTGAGCGAATAGTTTGTGAGTTTATTAAAATGTATATATTAAGGATAATAACCATTACTCATTAGATTATTTAACAAAAAATAAATTTATTTAATTTTGAATCTTTATTTATTGTGTGAATTTATATTAACTGATAAAAATAATGATAGCGCACTATACCTATTTGTTTTCTCTCTGACCCACCAACATCATAGCGAGTTTACGTTCAGTAGAACCAACCTTGAGTTGTGAGCTATAGTATTACAGTGAATAGCGAATTGACCACTTACCAAACTCAAAGTTAAAAGTTGTGTTTGTACGTTGGCTTTTTTACGATATTTCAATTTTTAGGCAAGATATAGTAGTATGCAAAATATCACGCTCAAAAAAATGATCAAAACTCGCTTTAAAATTGAAATATTGTAAAAATCTATAAGTACTAATACACATAATGTAAGTTTAATGATAGATCAATTTATTTTAATACTTATTAAAGCAAACATTTGTTTAACAAACGACTCAAAGTTGATTCTTCGGAAATTAAATTTGCTATGTTGCGCGTGGGTCGGAGATAGAAAACAAATTATACATTGACATCTTTTTAATATTAATTATTATAATTTTCAAATAATTTAGCACCCATATCTTCCATACCTATTATCCAAAGTACACAAAGTTAAATAACTTAAAAATTATTTGTTCAAATTTATATACATCAACATTTTCAAAAAATAAATTTGCTTATTATGAGTAATTTATCGAAAAAGAGCGATATTAAAAGAAAAATGAGTTAGTGTCACCCCAGAACTCTTTAAATAGTTTAAATGCATTCAATATTAGATTAAAAATAAAGTCATTACGTATACTTAAAAATTCCAAAAATCAGAATTTAAATAAATAAATTATAAAATTAAAAAATAGGGGTGCTCGCTGAATTATTCTATATAATATACAAGAATATATTTTGATATAAATATAGTCACATATTATGATGCTGTTTTTTTTTTTAAATACATAGGCGGACGTGAGGGAGGGCTTAGCCCCCAAAAATCGAAAGTAATATGTTATACTTGTGTATTGAAAGGGGGTGGGGATCACTTTACATTGAATTATTATACCTCCCCTAAAAATGCAATCAAATGTCAGTCTATGGTGATATGTAAATGTAATAAACACTAATGTACAACAAATTATGACTAAACTAAATTTTTAATTTACAAAAATCACCAAAAACATTTAAATGTCATTAATTTATATTAAATAGTCATGGTCATAACACTCATAACTCATAATAAATATCTATTTAAATTTGATTTAAGAAGGCAGGCGCAAAATATAGGCAATACAAATACATTTCAGGTGCTGATAAAGTACCTACATGTTTTTACAACTGACACAAATAAATATTGCATTTTAATGGATACAAATAATATAAATACAACTTTTTAAACTTAGCGGGAAGGAATAAAAAAAACAATAAGTGAACGTTATTTAAGGCGCTGCTGTGTTATATTTTTTTAGAGTATAAAAAGCCTAAAACATTGGCAACATTTAATGGAAACTTGCCATTCAGCAGAATGTATAGACTATGTAAAGAGAAATGTAAGCGACACTTTATACATTAAGCATTAACACATGCGACTTATTTTTTTTCGTTATTTAAGACAAGCATTAATTTAACACCGGTAAAATAAAAAAAGATGCAATTGTTGTTTTTAATTGTATTTAAATAATAAAATACAATTACGTAAATTGAAATTCTAGTAAAATATCATTGTTTTAAAATTTTATCGCGGAGTTATTTGTTAAGTATAAATACATAATGCTTATAGTAAATTTAAAACGCTATATTTGTATTACCATAAAATAATAATACAATTAAAATTAATAAGAACTAATTGTTCGTATTAGATAAATTTAAAAAGTTTCAGTTTTTTAATGATATGGTAAGGTATTATATTAAGTGATAGGTACATAATAATTTAAAATAATATTGGATAATCTATAGTATTAATATATGATATACCATTCATCTTTATAATTAATTTCCCAAGTATAATTTTTAAACTTATTCTTATTGAATATATATATTCGTATTATTATGATAGAATTATGAGTATACACATATTTTATTATATTATAAATCATAATGTTTGTATGTTATATAAGTATTTATATTATACAAGTAATAGCAACGTTTTATTAATTTAAATTTTAAAGTATAACATATAAATATTAAGTATACCAGTATACGTATATAACATTGCTGTTTATTTAATTGTGATTTCGTTTAAATTAGTAATGATAAAATTAATTACATGCATTTATTGGGTATTTATTTGCGTATTACATATTAATCATAAACTTACTCTTTGAACATTGATTGAGGTAATTGGCAATTCGATAGATCGATAATAATGATTTTTTTTTTTTATACTTTTCGAGTACCTACAGTTGAACTTTTTATTAATCATGGCACCTGGATAATGCGTTTGTTGTTTTAAATAAGCAAAACATTATTCTACAAAAAGTAAATGTATATATTGAAGATGAATTCATTTTGACAATCATGTGAAAAGAATTCCTTCTTAGTCCCACGTGGTATAAATGTTTTTTACTTTCTTTATTTTTAATCGAGTAAGTATGGTAATGAAAAAGTTAATTTTTAAAACTTCAAGAATTTTTGTTAACTAGGAAAATGATAAAAATGTAACTCAGTTGTAATGAGTAGGTGGATAATTAAGCTAGCTTTAACATAAAATATTAATGAGAGATCCAATATCACACCCAATCGGTATAACGATTTGAATCCACAAAAACGTCGGCGTAAACAGTCCCAAAATTTCTATTTTTTTTTTTTTAACTTTTATCCAGAACTATTACAGCTAAAAAGTTAGTTGATAGTTCATTAAAAAGGGATTATTAAATAGATACAAAATGTGAAATTAAAAATTTTCCAAGAAAATTATTTAATTTTTCACAATTAAAAAAATTGTTATTTTTTGCTAGATTTTCATTAAGCGGGGTAGATGATTACCGAAACTGGAGAACGGATTTTGTTATTTGGAGTCTTGTTAGATTCACATTGGCTAGGAAAAGTCTTATGATTATGAAGATTTTCAGAACTTGCAAGATTATGATGATCAATTTAAATAAATAAGTACCTACGTAAGTTATAGATTTTTATTTAATTCAAATAAACGTCTAACTGCAAATGCATTAATATGATGTGTAACATGTGAATTGTATTATTAAACAATTGATATTAATATAAATTATTGTTTCCGTGGCTATAAAAATGAAAAATAGGAATCGATTATATTGCATAAATTATATTATAACAGTGCGAAGGATAAAAAACACGTTTTTTCTTTCACGAGTCAACATTTTTGAAACCATTATACGCGGTAGTTCAGAATCGGGCGGAAGAAATTAAGAAAAAAATTCATAAAACACTAGTTAACCTCAACATTACACGCGTCGGTGGCAGCTTCGGCGTTCGTAATTTTGCATACCTTATCGACTATCGTAGCTTTGTACATAACATGAAAAAAAAAAAAAAACACTACCTATATACATCCCAATAATATAATAATAGCGTCTACAGGGAGCATATAACTACTTTATAATATTTGATGTGTTTTGTCTTAAGTAGAATAATCGCAGTAATAAAATCTCGGTATAATAATATTTTCTTAGGTTACGATTGTAAAAAATAATAATAATTAAATACGATATTAATATTAACCACCTGCCGGAAACAACCTAACCGGTCTCAGATATCCGGGACGCGACGGCCGCCTTATAATACATAATACTTTTAGTTGGTGAATAATAATAATATATAAATTACCAATACACATCGATAACAATGTCCACAAAGTCAGCGGATAACATCCATTAATTAATATTATTACTTTTATATATTGTGATGCAAATTATTATTTGCCGGTGACTATTCCGGGACATTGGCGCTTGCAACGACTGTACGAAATAAACCACGGGCACATACATCGTGTATAAATTGGCGCGTGCGGGACGAACACAATATAATATGTATGTTGTCCTCGTGCCAATATAGTGTAATATTATGTATACAAACACAATTATTATTTATTATTATTATCATATATCGTAACGATACGGATCGCGTGTATTACATACGCCACCACTAGGTTTCTGTTTGGCTACAAACGACTGCGACATATGGGTACTTATCTGTACATAAAATACCGCATATTATGTACTTATAATTTAGTGCTATGCGATTTCTTGTGCACGGACAAGTGAAAGATCTTTGGGAAATGAAGCAAATTTCGTATTCGTGAGCCGGGGCCACGCTATAGAAACACACAAAGTAAAAACGTGTTTTGTTATTAAACCTTTTCCCTCCGATTGCGTTCAAAATTATACAATAATAATATGAGCTACGCTATCGACATAGAATACGTGTTGCGAAACATCCGCCGCGGCAGTGGCGCAGTGCACGATATATTACTAACTTGTACGACGCGTAGGTATTATTAATAATAAAGTATAAAGACGTAGGAAATAAATGGAATAAAATGAATCCGTTTTTATATTATAAATAAATTAAATTCATGAACGATGAGCACAATGGAACGGAAAACAACTGAATTCATAAAAACGATTTTTACTACCAGCTGATAATCGAATTTGTACGATTTGGTTTCCTGATAACGAATATTTTTATTTTTATATCACTGAAGTAATGACAAAAATAAAATTGTGTTAATCGCAAATATTACGTTGTACGTCATTTTAAATTTGCTTTCTTATTTACAGCTGTATATTCTTAGCAAAACAAAATTTGAAAATTTAATGAGTAGTAACGATGCATTCACTGTTACTGGGTTAAGGTTTAGCGTCAATTTATTTAAATTAATTTTTTTTAGTGTAAACACATATAATTCGATGTATGTATTATTATAGCGATTGAGCTATCCCATTTACGAAAGATTTTACAGCACCATAATATTTAAGAGCCATATGTATACATCGCCGGGGGGTCTGAATAACGATTTTATATCTACCTTGTATTTAATAATAGATTTCATCGTCAGTATTTATACTTATTGTTTTTTTTTTAGATGGAAAAATACCAGGTGAAAAACTAAATATTTAGATTTTATCGATGTTTGTTGTTTATTGTTTAAAATAAAAATAACAAGAAATAATAATATTATGGTTAAAATATACCAATTAATTGGTCAACTCAAACACAACAAAAACTTAAAGCAATTTATATTAGAATTTTTGAGGGATTTTTGTATTTATTTTAAGTGTACCTATATTTTATAATATAGTAATATAGATATTAATATTATCAATTTATATTGAAGTTTACGTATTTATTAATAAGTGGATACCGATCAGAGTATACGATACTACGACAAAAATTAAATGATTTATTTATTCTGTGAAAAGTACTATGTATTAAGATTACTTAACAAATTACAGAGGATTCAAATATTTTTGAATATCAATTAAAGTTGTGTACTTATCATATTTTTAAGTTTGACCTAGTTTTCGTAGTTCTGTTTAAGGTTTTAACCTCGTTTGTGCACATTTAGTTTACAAAAAAAATGGCAACCCCTTTTCAATTTCTAATTCGAAATAAATGGATTTCAAGCAATTATAATAATAAAACTATAAACTAACGAATGAATCATTATCAATACATTAATATATTACTAAAACCGCCGACAGCGTATAAAATACGCGCGTCTATTGTATAAGTAGCTGCACATGTGGTCGGCGGCTATAATGAAATGTCGTAGCACCAAATTTTTAAAATTTTTAAAGCAATTAAAACATGTTATGCATATTATAATACACGATTAACCATCACACGTTATATCGTGTAATGTGCGTAAAACAGTATATTATCATAATTAATCATTATTACTAATTTGCCAAAATATTAATTATTTGATAGTCGACACTAAATAGAGACTAATACATAAAATTTAATGTTTTAATATTTATTGTTATTATGTATATATTCAACACGGAACTTAATTTACTCAAAAAACAAGATTAATTATAGTTTATTTATGGATAAAATTGTTATTTTTATTACAAGTTATTATAAACAATACACCTCTTAACACAATGCGATTTGTCTGTTATTTGGTGTATTATTTAAATTAAAAAAATAATTATAAACAAAAATTACAATTTAAAAATACTATGTCTACCTATGTACATATTGTGATATTTAACGTTAAAAATTAAAATAAATATATTTTAGATAAATAAACTTAATTAGTCATACCCGTATCTATTATTTTCAAAATGTAATAAAATATTTTATATTACATAAAAAATAAATTTTCTTTTTAAATGTATAATGTATACCTCAAAATAATATCTTATGATATACAATTATACACGCGTATAATATTATAATACACATCGCGATACGGGAACAAAAATAATTAGAGTAACGTAATTATTTACGACAACCGTCTGTTACAAGATCCGTGACGTGACGATATTATAAGTTAAAACGATATTATCGTGCGTAACATTTCGATATATTTTTGGTGTACTATGTAGGTAAGTAGCCAGTTACATAGATACCTATCTGGCTATCTATAACTAAGCGGTATGCTTTTACGAAACGGCGTGCATTAGCTATAATATTATTATAGAGGGACGAAAATACACGATTGTATGTATATCATTGTTATCAAACGTGACGTAAATAAAAAAATAATAAAACCAAAACCGGAGTTATTTTCTTGGAACCTGTGACCGTATACCGACCATACAGTATTTGATAGTTGGCCGACATTATTATATTTTGCGGTTTGTCATTACTCCCATACCAGAATATAATATTGGGATTCGTTTGCAGAAAAAAAAAAAATACTCACACATGTCTGCTGCACGGAATTCCAGCGGGATCCGGGGGGGACTCGCCGCATCTGTCGTCTTATTGGTGACCCCGCGCACATATACCGCAACCTATATATGGCGTGCAACGCGTATTTTATTATTATATACATTATATTTATTGTCGTATGCTCGTCGTTTTTACGATGGGACGTCAAAGGGTTGAGATGAATAGACTGTTGGTGCGTTCGGATTTATTAGTTATTACTGATTAATCGTTAACATTATAACTTTGCGATCCCGTAACGATATAGTTCGTGTGTTATATTTAAATACCCCGCAACTAGCAGTCAATCGGTAGACACGTCGTGTCTCCGCTTCGAAATTATTGTGCTACTACAATATACTTAATATCACAACGTAAACTATGCATTTCACTTACCGGCGGTCCAGAGCACTGCAGCGATTTTGAAGAGCATTATAATAGTTTTCTTGTTGCTGGCCGATGACTACGATGATCGGACTCGGGAGATTAAACGACAACAATAGTGTTGTTACAATGCGGTGCAGTCGTTTTCTAAATTCCGGTTCCGTTTGATTTCTTACCGCGACTTGATGACGACGTGTAATGATAATAATATTATAACTGTGTATTTCTGTATTAATATAATACAATGGGCATTATATTATTTCGTGTAATATAAGTGACGGATACGACTAGGCGGACCACGCGGTACAAACGTACTGCAACTAGCGCAGAGTGCAGACACCAATAGTCTGTTTAAGTGTGAAGTAGTCCGGGAGCCGGGGAACCCAACTCGTGTCGTTGCACTGGAGCAAGTCTTCGCGTGCACGCGCCCCCTGGCGGTCGTCGTCAGAGTCGGTAGCGCGCGCGCGCGCGCTCCGTACTCCGTTATTGCAATAATAATAAATTATAAGTATAAATGTATAATTATTAATTATTATTCACTATACAGTATACAATACACTTAATACATAAATATATCTATATGTATATTATATATACATAATATATATATATTATAAGATAGTATAGTGCATTAAATAATTATTGTATTTACGAGCAATTTCAATATAATTATTAAGTACAATTCTCGTTAACGCCACCGCCAACGCTGTCTGACGAATCCGGTTTTATGCACTCTCACATGATGCTCGATAAGTAACTATTGTACGACATTTTAGCATTCTACTTACCGGACATGCATTAGAATTGTTTTCATCAATGTCACCTCATCACGCACATTTCATTCCACAGATAACATTGATAACATTAATCAATTTTATTTTATTATAATGTACATGTTACGGGAAAAAGTCGAAATCAGACAAACCCATAAGTGGTGATCCACGTCATTTGTATATCCTCAATTATTATATTGTATGGTCATAGTAGTGTTATAAAAGATTATTTTTTAAAAATTAAAATAATTCTACAAACAAATTCATAAATCAACTAATATTCGGCCATAATGATTTGATTTGATCACAATAATAATATGTATAACTAGAAAAACAAATTATAACTGTAGTAGGTACTTAAATTCAATAACAATAATATTAATATGAAAAAATAAAAAATATGAATTTCTTATGGCATTTTATTTTTCAATATCTTATTATCTCTTTACTGTTGTGTACCAGCATTTCCTTAGTTTATAAAAATGTTGAATTCGACGATGAATACACGTCTTTAACCATCTATAATTAGATATTTTTTTTAGCCATAGCCACAATAATATAATACAATCGTAGTAATTTTATAGTAATTTATATTTAATACTAAACAATCATTGTACAATATAAAATATATTAAAATGATGTTAATCATAAATTCACAACTAGGTAGTAGGTACTTATGCCTGATTTCTTTTTCCCGTTACAATATATAAGTATATGTTATTAATAGACAATATTTATGTACCTATGTATATATATATATATATTGTATATAAGTATATATAATGTTTAATGTTTATACGTATGTTCGTAAAAGCAATATAACGATTATCAACTAAAATTGTCGCCTCACGTAGTCTCTGTTAATACAAGAAAGCGCTGTTTCATAGAAATACTCGATTCACGCCCCATATTATGGATAATGAAGATAGCATCTATTATAAATACATTTTTTTATATGTGGCTATTACCTAACATCTGCAACGATTAGTACAGACTTAAATGTTTTCATCTGTTCCGCTACAGTAGCTGGTATAATTTGTAATAATAATAGTTTTGTTGTATAGATACTACGATATAGGTACCAATAAACATTCAGCGAGTTGATTGCTTGTAGGTATTTAAAAAGCTATTTTATCTAGAGATTGCAGTGCGTAAATGTTTATGTGAATTAAACCAGAATGGATGTAAAAAAGCTGTCTGTCAATGAGCTCTGTTGAGAACATAGTGCGTTTACGATTTCGAACTTAACGGTATTCATTACCATGTGTGATATATTTAAACTTACACTCGTACACGCCCACTCCGTGTACCTACCTATAATAAGTCATTGGTAAATGCATGTATATTATATAATGTCATAACATAAATACTATGCTATATTACGTAATATAAATATATAAGTATTTATGTGAATTTGTCCGATTCAGTAGCGCAACTAATCAAACTGGGGCTCCAATATAATTTATATTAAAGACCAAAGGGGCTTTAATTTAAGTTTTTTACGCTTATCCTCGTAAAAAAAATTTGGGATTAAATTGTCGATTAATAGGATATCAAATGAGATCTTTTCAAATTAAAAAAAAAAGTACAGTACCTATATTAGTGTTTTGTTTTTATATTTTATTTAGATATATATATATACCTATATTCTACATATATATATATATATTATAAATAAACACGTACACTTTTAGTTTATTAAACATATTATTTACATTTTAAAATGTTATAAATCCTAAAATACCCAATGTCCCAATAATATATTTAAGTACCAAGAGCATAATATATGACTGAGAAATGGTTCTTACATGAATTAGATGGGTACTTACTAGCATAAAGAATTTTACCAAGACAAACATTTTATTAATTAATGACGATCGCAGATATTAGAAAATAAAATATAATTAACCTTTATTTTCATGTTATACTTTTCTATATTGCACCTTCGACAATTGTACGATAATAACTGTATTTTATATAGTACTGAACCGCATTTTGTGAATTTGTTAAAATATCATCATTTTTGTATTTGTTGTGAAATTTGTAATTAAATTAAGCTATTGTGGGTTTGACCGGAGGCTCTTACGTCAGTTAACATCACATGGGAATCCCAGTGATCGACACTTCCAATTCTTTCGGTAGTTACGTCACTGGACTCCGAGAATCTTCCAATAAATAGTTGTAAATGTTATTCGGTTATTAGTTTATTACATACGTCAATGATTTGACGATTTTCCATTTAACTAAAATACAATATTTAGTATTCGGGTATAATAGGTATTTCGTTAACTAGGTATATTCGATTTTCAAACGCAAGAATATTACGTTGTTATGATCTGTAATACTGTAATAATATATATAGAAAATAGAACCCCTTCTCACGTTCGTTTATTGAAATCGACACAATTTTCAAAAGCACATTAATCTTTTTAGTAAATTATGTATTTTCTGGTCAGTGATTTCTCGGTTGTGGTCCGCCTATTCGATATGGTGTCACAACAATCACTATGATTTATTGTTATTTAATAAAATATTGAATATTTCGTTTTATTATACAACTTATGTATCATATTTTCAAATGTAGAAAATATTGTTATTTATACCTATGTATGTGCCTATTATATGAAATGGGATGACAATAAGGTAGGAATGGTATCCATTACCTTAATTATATATTATACTGCGATGATGGCGTTAGAAAATTGGTTTTGTTATATTTTCTACGTACATTTTTTACTATCGTTATTTGATAATATTGTACGTGACGTGTATTCCATATTGACATTTGTTTATAGTATATTTCGGGTTGAATATCCTGTGTGGTCGTGTGGATGATAAATCAATCGTATTATTTCATTAACAATATTATTTGTTTTCTATATTTATATTTTAAAATATTGATTTTAGTTTATAAATTATTTGTAAGACTATCAACAGTATACAGGATTGACATTATAATAGTATTTCATTTTAAATTTGTATTAATTATAATAACTGATAATTAAACCAGAGTACAATTTATTTATTCATATTAATTTACATAATTTTGTATAATAATAATAGATTATGATTTTGACAACTATTACATAAATTACTATTACGATTTTCTTTGAATTCATGTTTAATTAATTGCAATATTTTATTGAAGTCCAGTGTCATCATTTATTAATTTATGAGATGCTAATATTGTTACATTTGCATCCTACGTGATTTTATTTTATTATAAATGTAAGTTAATCTACGTTTTATAGCAATAATTGTTATCGGTGTAATACTTATATTATGAGTACCTACCGTGCTACTTACGTTGGTTATAGGTTTATTTAGATTTTATGAAATTACAAAACTTATTGAGGATTATTTTACTTATACTTATAGTTTAAACAACGTTACGATTTGTTAAGTAGCTACCTATATCGAATAAAGAGAAAGTGTTTTGTTATGTACTGGAAATGGTTTTAAAAAACTGGTTAATTTATTGTCGTAGGTCAAGTCTTACACAGACAATTGTATAAATTAAAAATCTTCACGAAGTACCTATAGTTATTCACGATTTAATATCAATAATAGCAAATAAAATATATTTTGTGTATACCTAATCTATTATTTTATATTTTTATTAATAAGCAAGCAGAGGTGTAATTTCTGTTTAAATTTGTTATCACTTGAGCTAACTAGCTTAAGCAGTATTTTAAACAATAGCTTAATCATTAAATTGTTTTTTTGTGACACAATAATATGTTTATCCAACTCTATGGGTGGGTTGAATTTTAGTGATCATTGATAGTTTAAATAAATACTGTAATTGTTAGATTTAAATAGTTTTAATTCATTACACCTATTGTAAATTGCAATCGTAACCCATTTGCTTATATTATTATATATTAAAATACAAATCGTATTTATTTAACATTGTTATTTTTAATTGTTAAACTTTTAATATTCATCACAAATATATTATTATACATAGACAGTGTAAATTATGTAACGTATTTTACTAACAAAAAGTGTTGAGGTCAAGGGCAGCGCTACACGGGAGCAAAGATAAGCAAGTGCCGCTCCAAAATTTGATTTTGCTTCTCTATTTCCCCCATATAATTTAATGTTAAAAATGTGTAAGTGAATAAATAAATTGTAAATCATAATTAATTTATAAAATAGTATTGATTAATTTAAAGACTTTTTAGACTTAAGTTATATTATTTTAAGTTTGACTGTTATATTCAAATTAAATATGCTTTTTTTGCACATTTAGAAGTAAAAATACTTAATAAAGTTAATACTAATTGCACACTTTATAAAGATATCATACATAAAAAAAAAAGTTATGTATTTTTATATACAAATAAAATAAAACGAAAACGAAGGAGATTTTAAGTTTTACTGTAGTACTTTAGTGATAATAATGTAGTAGGTATCTTTTTTGATAATCTATTTAGAAATATAACATATTATACCCAAAACATTTTTAACAATACTTTCCTGAAAATATGGTATAGACAAATTAATGCGTGATCGAGTAGCCATACATATAAATGCCCCCTCAATAAAAAATATCTGGCGCCACCACTGGTTGATGTTTAAAATTAAAACATCAATTAAAGAAATAAATGTTTAGAACATATAAATGACCCTGAAAACAAGACGTATAGAATATCAGTAAGTACCCTCGCGTGGTTGCATATACATCGTATATAATATGTCCTAATTTCTATATGTAAGGTCTACAATTGTATTCAAAATTGAATATCGGTGCATTACAAATACCTAGATTAGGTTCAAATATATATTATTAAAACGGTCATCTAAATTCTGAAGTCTAAAAAACACGTGTGCTGAACGGCTACATTATAATTATTTTACAAAATTAGCATAGATATGCGAAATTGTATTACATATTATTACCTATATTATATGATAGTAATTCCAAACATATTATTCTACTTAATCTTTCACTTATTCTCAATACCAATTTTCAAAACACGCAAATATATATATATATGGACTAAATTGTTTATTATGAATGTTCTTTAATATTTATATTTTTAATTTTTTTTTTATATAATATTATCATGCACACACATGACTATGCTAATAAGCGTGTAATAGCAAGAACAATAAAACAATAATATATTAGTAATAATGATATCTACACGAGGAGTGTTTAGTTTAAACAAAATATATACACCTATTTGTATAAAAACTAACAATAGTTAGCAGCTATTCGCCAAACTATACAGCGCAACTACAATTGTGACGCAAGGTATGTTGGTAGTAGCATAAATATTACTATATAGAAACCTAATATTGAAATTATTTTAATTATATCTATATATCAAGGGCACTCTTGGAAATTAAAACGTGTGTTAATATGATTTACGTGTTTCAATAAAATTGTTGAAGGATTTGTAATACACTTTATTTTTTAACAGAATTCACTTAAAAGGGAAATTTAATTTTAATGCTCTGACATTTAAGTTTGTTTATACAGACGGTTTTTTTTATTATACATCTACAAAATCCTCAAGTGTTTAAACACTTTAAAGTCGAGAATCTCGTGAAATTATAAATGGTTTTTATGGACACTTCCGAATCCACTGTAAACTTCTTATTACATTTTTTCTTCTTTTTTATAATCAACTATAAAAACGTAATTATTAAGTTTAACCTCACAACAATAGGGACTAATAGTGATGTGAAATTGTGAGTTTGTAAAATACACGTATTCCAAGTGGTATTATACGCTGCATATAGAATTATTTTTTACGGTTTGATGCACACGGTATTATAATTTATAAAAAGCTTGATACACGTAAAATATAATGAATAAAATGGTAAAATCAAAAAAAAAAGAAAATACTTTTTATTTACATTACTAATTTTATGAGACTTTCTACAGTAAGGAATTTTTTTTATATCTTTATCGATGTTGTGTTATAATATTTAAGAGGTTTCATAATAATAGAAATTAAAAAATAAGAAATAAGATTCAAGTATTCGTAATGACTGACTATAATTATATATAAATAAATATTTAATATATATTGTAAATACAATATTGTAATTAATATAATATTTTAAAATGTTAGCATAATATATACTTATTATTAGTTGTATTAAAATATGTTTAATTTTAAATTATTTAAATCCATAAAGAAAATATGTTTCAACATACCTAGATTATGAAGTTATGTAGAAATTAAATACCATATAATAATATGAAAAAACATAAAAACCCATTTGCTATTCATTTTATTACTGATTAATTTCAATTTATGAGAACAAGAAATGTAATATGAATGAAATGTAACTATGTTTATAATATAATAATATGTAAATGCCATGTACGAATTAAAAGATATTATTTTTACTAATGACTGTAGAAATATAACAAAACAAAGAGTAAATTTGTACTTAAAATAAAATAATTTATTATTTAATCATTGCTTTAATTTTAGCAAATAATAATCTTATTTTAACAACTATAATATAAATACAATTATTTACTTATTATGCTTACCTATATATATTTTATATTATGTATAAATTATGAATTTAAAATATTCATTGAGAGATCTGAAATATAATTAATTTTTTTATTTTAATCATTTTTTTAAATAACACCATATTATATTACTAATGAAAAATTTGATATCATCTAGATACCGATGAAACATATTTTATGGTCAACCAATCTGTAGTCCATTTATTTTGTTGTTGTCAATATCTACTATTCTAATATTTCAACTAAGGTTATTCTAAAAAAAAAAAATACGAACATTGTAGTAAAATAAATCAAGAGAGGCTTCACAATGAAAACGTGCTTTAATTTCGTAACGAATTAATTGATTGATGAAAATTCAGTGATTGATGCGTATTGTTCATTGTTTCTATAAACTCTAGAGTCTTGACAGTATAAGGAGGGCGTTTCATTATTAATTTATGGCCAATTTACTATTTGTTTTCGGTTAAGTTTAATTTAAATCGTAGTTGAACACATTCTGCGTATTATCTCAACCAGTCGGAAAATGAATATATATTATTCACACTTACTTGAAAATCAAATTTGTATAGAGCAGATTTTTTTTATTACTTAAAAATATTTGTTGTACCTTATACTTAAATTTTAATATTTAGACTTATGCGAGTATTGTAAACAAATTTTTTTATAATATTGATTTTAAAGAAAGAGGATTTAAAGATTTTTGATATTTAGTTAAGAAATTACTATGTAAATATTTCAAAATATAAATATTGAATATAGTACATACTATTATACTTCAGTAATTGTATTTTATAAATTTGAGTGAACCACAGAAAATAAAAATTAATGGGAATATCTATCATATAAAGTTTATCTGGACTTGTGGCATTGACAACTCTAGGGTTGTGGCGCCGTGCCACTAAATCCATTGTTGGTGATGTCCAACGTTGCCAAGACATCGTCCTACGTCCTACCATCATCAACTCGTATCGGTACCAACAAACAAAATAAAACGACGCTGTTCACCGTTATATTATGATGTTTCTCGTAGTCGAGGAAAAAATTATATTATACAGGTTTACATAGAACAGCATAGAAAACCATGTTAGCCCAGCGAACATCCATTATCTAAAAAAATTCTCCGGTTTAAATAAATAGATATAAGTGCTAATTTATGTCATTATTTGTTTTATTTATATTTATTTTATTTGTTTTTTTAACAGAAAGCTATATTAATGTATAAGTATGCAACTTTAAACTTTAAAAATGTAGTGTAATGTGTGTTGTGTATTATATGTCACATACTCAAATCCATGCAGTGAAATAATTTACAAAAAGAAGGTTAGGCTATTAATTCATGAGACGGATGATAATTTAAATTTCTTATCTACGTGAATTGAATATTTATTTTGTATGCTTTGCAGTTCGCAATGAAATAATACAAATCTATAGGACTATGCATAACGAGGTATAAACACAATTTAATGAAATACGTGAATCTTATTGATCTTGTTTAATTTGTAAAATTATATTACAGATATATATCTATGCCTATAAATAATATGACATATTATCAATGACGTTATGAAAATTTTATCTGTAGGGCAAATATTGTAGTTACCCAGTACAGTTACCTACCCACCCATACATATAATTAAAACCTGCGTATGTAAAATTTTTTTTTTATTTTAAAATAAATATTGATATTATTTTACAATATCAATTTACATTAATGTAACAGGTTATTATATGTCTTATATTATACTAATAACAGTAATAACTGTCAATAATAAATGCTCTAAGAGTCTATAAGCACAAATAATATAATATTATATTATCATCAGTTTCTTTATTACATACAACAATACGTCAATACAGTATGCATTTTGTTACCTATCATCAAACACCTATAATAAGTCAGTAAATATACCTATTGTACTTGTATTATACTAATTTATCTCATTAAATTAAAGCCAATATACGTATTGCTTATTCGATAGTAATAGTTAAATATAAACATTGTTTTACACCCTAATAAATTTAGTTTGTGGAAATTACCCTCCAAAGATATGTCATCTGCATATATGTAACACTGCATAGATGTATAGTATATAATTGATAAGTATAGTACATTATAATAAAAAATAAAAATATAGGTAGTTAGTGATATCACTATATTTATCGAACAATCTGCCAAGTTTAAAATGTACAAAATAATTTACTATTCGACACACAGCTGTATTTTTCTTGTTCATGATCATTAAAAGTTTAAGGCAATAAAATAAAATATATATGTTTAAAAAATAACTTATCCCTATATATATTTAGTAATAGACAACAGTGATTAGTATACTAGAAGTTCTACTAATAGAGTTCGCAGTTCTCACTGTTAACATATGTGCATTGTGCATACTGTATGCAACATACATATATATATATACTAAATAGTAAAAATTATACATAGCTGATTACATCAAATATACGTGGATTATTATACATTTATACGCAGTTAATATGAATGCAGGATAGATAATATAAAATAAATTAAAAAATATATAAAAAGATATTCATGGCCATAAATTTAGTATTTGTTAAAATGATTTATGCATACTATAAGACATTGGAATATTGAACATTTTTCAATGTATATAATATACGAAAATGAACATTTTATTTAAATTATTGTGATACCATGTTTTATTATAATATATGTTTAATTATATGTAATTATATCTAATATTTATAAGCTAGATAACTTGATATTTCAGTATTTTGATAAAAGTGATCAAATCAGTATAAAGACAATTTAAAAAGATTTAAATAATACGAAATAAAATAAACACACTCTTAGAACTAATTGGGGTCTTTTACATATTGATGAATGTACATAATTAAGAAATAATTTTCAATACTAAATAGTGTTTACGTGAGTAGCTCGAAAAATCTATTTAGGTATAGTTTCTTCTATTAATATTAGACACACTATTTAACCATTATTCTAATTAGCAAACATTTATCGCATTTATGTCTCAATTGTTTATTTAGTTTTGCGAAGACACTACTATACGTTTATGTGCAAAAATTGTATGAATTAACATTATTTTAAATCAAGGCCCGATACCCTATAGTTACGGTCTCTATCAAATCAATAACTACAGTAGTATATTTGTAAATAATTAACTTTATATTGATACTTACTCGTAAGTATAGTCTATACGTATATAGAGTATATTTTAAATGTTTTCAAAGTATTGTTGACCGTGGTTTTAAGAAAAATATTGTATTAGTACATATTATTTAGTAATATTATTTTTATTATTATTATAAGGTTGATAGCCTTGGATTTGTTACATAAACAGTAAAAAATAATCAATTTATATAATTAATCTCCATCATTTATAAATAGGTCTGAAGAAGGAATTAAATTCAGGTTAAGAAATCCTTTAATCAAAACTATTTTTTTAAAACTATTTTGAAGGAGAGTACTACTATTACACTTAGTAATTAACCACCAAACAGTTGTTTACGTTTCATTAATATAACTACTATTATAGTAATATAGGCGTGTTTTTTCCTAATTATAGAACATAATATTAGATATTTAATTTAGAATCAATTTAAAACTTTATGACCAATAGCCGATAGTTATAGAATTTTATGTTATGTTAAACTAACTTAACAAAGACTAAAATAAAAATTGTATAATAAGCATTTTTATATTTAAGTATTTTTACTAAAATTTTAGTCTAATATGACGTATCAGCTTCTGTCATCATTATGTTAGCTAACCTCTGTAGAATGTTCTCAAATTTTAAGTTCAAATTACGATGTGACATATACAGACATACAGTACCCATTTATTTTAGATTTTGATTTATTGTAACGAGGAATATTTGAGTCTTGCAAATATCTGCTTATATTATCTATACCATTGTTTTGTGTACCAGTGCAGTGAATATAAAATGTTTCGTACTACTTTATATTAAGATTTGTTTTACCTTGGCTTTCAAAATGTATTTAAACCATACGCACAGCAAACAAGAATTAGTAAAGGTTTCTAAATTAATAATATATGTATAGTATATAAAATATGATCAAATGCTCATAAATAATAATAAAAATACAATAATATTAGATTTAGGTATAATGTTAATTTTAAGAATTAAAAATGTAATATATTTAGTTATAAAAATATTTTTTGAGGTTTACAGGATTTCGACTTTTGACCATCGCATATATATTATGCAGAAAAGACATTTTTACAAACTTTATTAATATATAATATGAATAAATCGATAAAAAATACAATTATGTAAAAACTGTAAAAATCAGTTAGGCTATTATACACATTTTAATTTTGTATATCACACTTAGAGTTTTGTACTATACACAATTTTAGTCCCCGTAAAACAGTATATGGTATATTGGATAAACTTTATCCTATTAAAGTACTAGACGTTACTAGACTAAAACTAAATACCTTATTGTTACTTGAAGACAACATTTTACATTATCAAACTTCAATTGCAATGGAAGGTATGACTTTTGAAAAAGTATCCAACTTTGAAACGTAAATGAAAAGGCAAATAGCCAATCATAATATAACGGCAAAAAAAACGAAAATTAAGCTAAACTCCTTGTCAAACCTATTATTCTGTGTCCTATCATCAAGGGTATAATTTGGGTTTAATAGTTAAAGGAATTATAATATTCCTGGAAAACTCAAGTTCAAAATGAGCCCCTTTATTACGAGCGTCACTTAAGTTTATTAGTTACAGGGAGTATTATAAGATCTAATAGTTAAAAATAAATCCTAGAGGAAAATCGTTCCTTTATTTACAGTTGAATATTTTGTATTTATCATTCACCCTTTCTTTCTAAAAAATCTCGCACACTCATCGGGTAAGCAATTAAATACTGCAAGACATAAATTGTTTTACCTTTCAGTTTTCAAACACAATTTATAGTTTATTTAATCGATTTAAAACTATATATAATATTTTTAAATTTTAAACAAAGTGTAGTATACAAACACATGACATCAATACTTGAACAATACTATTATATGCAATATTTATTTAATAGTTGTCTTATTTTGTCAATATATATCAGTTCTATTTTTATAATTTTTTTATCTTATAATTAAGCGTATTAAAATATATTCTATGTTTATTTTATACTTAGTACCTTCTAATGTTGAATACAAATGATAAGTATTTGACATTTGTTAAATAGACTTTAAAAATGAACAAATAATAGTTTTATTAATCAATCCTTCTTATTATCATTTTTAAAAATTGTAACGTAAATTATCGTGGTATAAACAAACATTATAATTTTACTTTTATAACTATAAAAAAAATAGTTTAGAATTTAGCTGTTATATATTAAAGTAAGTAATTATTTCTTATTAATGTATAACCCATTATATTATACAATTTTTAACTATTAAATTGAAATGTATGTGTAGGTAACATGTGTTTGCAATTTTAAGTTTAAAGTTAAAGTTTAATTTTAAGTAGAAAAAATATCGTATGGATTAGATTATTTTACAAAATGTAATTTGGAACATAAAAATGATATAATTTATGATATATCTATAAGGTCATAGCTATAATTATAAATAGTATTTACATTTGACGATGCCATCAACTCATCCATATAAAAAAAAACAAACACAAGTGGTGGTTGACATGTATAATTCTGAGAATTAAACATTTCTCATAATATGACAATATTTATTTATATATTACAATATTGTAATAATTGCAGCTTTTGAGCAATCAACTATGCAGCTTAAACGATTTTATATTTCAGAAAACAATACATATCATAAGTTGTGTTTATATTTTTTATTATTTAGTACTTTTCAAGCGTGGATCCAGAATATATTTACGGGGGGGGGGGGCATAAGAACGGATACGGTCGAAACGCTATCGACCAGACAATGCATTTTATCAGCTGCTGAAAACAGACATCCAAGAGCCTACGAGGGGGGCTATCGTAGTCCTTCTTGGATCAACGTCTGTTACATATAGGTAATAGGTTAGGTACACAAATAAATAATACTTCACATTACTGAAAAACGAAAGAGTAACTTTGATTTTATAGATTTTTTTATAAGAAATATTTATAATCATAACATTAGTGACATAGTACTTTAGCATTTGACACATAATATGACAAGCGTAAGATTCTGAATCTTAATTGACTATTATAAAATATTAAATAATAATGAGAAAGAAAATAACAGTAAATTTTTATTAAATCTATTACGAAAAATGAGGTATAAACTAAAAAATCAAGGTGAATCGTCATTTCTATTGTTATGATTATTACGAGTATATAATTATTGTTTTTATTTTATTTTTATAGATGCTTCATTTTTCTTAAAATTATAAATTTAAGTATCTACTAAATATTATAAGTTTTAACTTTTTTAAAAACATTTTTCGAGATAAATTTATTACAAAATAACATTTTTGAAAAAAAAAATCAATAATTTTATTTTAATTTTATGTTCCAAATTACATTTTTATTTCATATTAGCAGAATATTTTTTGGGATATTTTGAAACATAAAAATCGAATTTATTCGAGTAGATAAATAATAAATTATCAGTATTAAATATTTAGGTGAGTGGAGTTGAATTAATATTTTACGGGGTGATCAACTCCGCTCATCTAAACTTTAAATATTTTTACTAATATACATCTTGTTTAACATTGTTTAAAAATATTTCAAAAAATATTCAGTTTGGGAATAAAAAATAAAAAATGTAGGATGCCATTTAAAATAGTAATAACTTAAAAGTTATAACTATAAAGAATTGAAAAAAATATATTTTGTTTTGCACGAATTATACAAATAAAATATTTTCAAAAAAGTTAGAACTCTTTGAAATAATAGGAGTATGAGTATTATACGCACTTAAATGGATCACCTTGTATATACACATATTAAATATACTATATTAAATAAATACATTGTTTTGTTGTGTATATCTTTGAAAACCGATAGGTATACTGTCCTTGCAGTTTAAAGTCGCATGCTGTGACCTACTCCAATTCACTGACACACTAGGGGACTTAAATTATTGTATTGATTTGCATGTTTTAAAGTTTTAATGACGAGTATAAAAATCTTAAATATAGTTTAGAATTTTAACATTTTATACAAATCACTTTTATGTTCAGAAATCAGATTTTTTTATAATAGTGAATTTAATTAGATTTTTTTAGGGTTTTATTGATAATTTATTATTTTAACAACTTCATAGTAATATAATAAAATAAAATAATACATTTCTATCACTAGCATTTACTGATTTTATTGTTGTAATTAATCTGATTAGAAACATCACCACAATTTGAACCCGGTTCCTAAAGTCTATATTAATTATCAAGGTATTTTATAACACTTAATTTAACCTAACCTAATCTTCTAAGTAATACATTTATTTACATACATTTATAATGCTTGATATTTATTATTATTTATAGAGCTGATTAGTTATCTTTGAGTGCCGTATGATGAGTGCTGATGTAGTTTATACGTATTTTATACATAATGTATTAAATAGGTATTAAATACAGTATAATAACGTTTATGGTCAATCGATAATGAACAAATAGTAAGGTCTACTTAAATCTTAAATCTTAAGATATATGTTAATAATAATGAATAAATAATGTGGTTATGATTATAGTTCTATCTTCTAAGTAGAAAGTATAATACAATATATTTAACTCGAGATACTTATTCTAATTATTATTCCTACAGGAGGACTGGGTATAATGAGTTACATAATACATATATTTAATTTAGTGATGGGTCGAACCCTGATTTTTTAAATCGAACCGAACTTGAACCGAACTTTAAATTATTTTTTCGAACTCGAACCGAACCCAACCTAAAATCATTTTAAGTCGAACTCGAACTCGAACTTAATACTTTTTATCATTATTATTATTATAAATGGTATATAAAGTGCCCATTACAGCTTATAACTTTCTATCGCTAATAGTCTAATTATTCATAAATAATGATTATCAATTTTTATTTTTTTTAAATAAGTTGTGAAAAATTGTATAAATATTTGGTCTTTGAACTTTTGTGGCTAGTAAGTCTGGCTTGAAAAATATTTTCAAGTTTAATTTTCGAACAGTAACAGATGTTTGATAGTTTGGTTCGAATTTTTTTCATGCCGAGTTCGGTTCGAGATTCGAACAGTTCGACCCATCACTAAATATTTATAAATAATAAATATATTTTATAATTCTAAACTTAAAATTTAAATAAACTACTTTTACTTGTAAATCATCATAGGTCAGTATTTTATGGTAACTTTATATTAAAGAGATGTGATAACTTAAATTGACAAAATACATTTTTTAAATATATCTGTGTATAACTTCTTTTATTCTTAAAAACTAGATTTAATATGCTAAACAAAGTTAACTCAATTAAAATTTTTTTTTTCTTATAAGAAAAATTGTTAATATTTTTAGCTGAAAATCCAAAAAAAAAATGTATTTAATAATTTGTTAACAAAAAAAGAGTAATATATACTATATACATGTATATTTATACTTCAACGATAGCGGAATGGGTAACATTGAACAATAACCATGAAGATCTAGGATTCGATGATTCAAGGACTCTCAAGCGTTGCAGGCGACTCCGCAAATAATTTTAATCCGTAAATAGCATAAAGGGTAAATTTGTCAGAAGGATCGTATACTATATACAACTACAGCCATTTAAAATTAAGGTAACGTAGACTTTCTATAATCATGGTAATTATCGTGTTTCAATTTAGGACTATGATGGTCGTCACCATATAATCTCTCATCAAAATTACATTGGTCTTCATAAAATTAAATATAAAAAGGTAAAAATAATATATTATGTACATTTTGGTTCAAATGTAGTAATTATTAATTGATATATTTCGTAAATTTATACATTTTAAAATCACGTTCAAAAAAATATATTTTATTAATATTTTGGCTTATATTAGTTAAAATATTAACATTGGTATATATAACTAGGAGACAGTCGGCACTCGACAGGTGTGTATAATTAGTATAGTAGTATGTAAGTTTAATTTTATAATTAGTCACAGTAGTAATGTAGACTATTGATATTCAGTTATGATGTAGGTATGTACTATTTTTTTACAATATACCTACACTAATCGTAAACGAGTTGAGAGAAGACGTAATAAAAATACTACTAAACGAATGCGACATCTGACGTTTGACAACTTTAAATACCAAGTGTCTATGATTATTGACCATAGATTGAAAACTTAAAATAAAAATAGTTAGCACTTATTTAAATAATTTAAATATAAGTTTTTTATTTTGTATTTAAAAAAATGACATTATAAATAAAATGAAAAATTATGTAGACATAATAATATATTATGTAGTATGTATATAATGTATACTTTACATCTAGAACATGAAATATAAATGTAATATAATATATTATAAATTATAATATTTATTATTCATTATCGATTGTTATTATTTGTAGAAAAATAACGAAAATAAAATTATTTTAAGTGTTAAAGATAGATTTATCTCTTATAAATTATACAAAGCTAAAGTGGATAAGCATTTTTAAATAATTCTAAATATTATTAAATAGTAATAAATAATACATAATTAGTATAACTGTATATTTACAGGTTTTGTTTGAAATATTTTTTTTACGATTATAGTAATTCTATTATTTTAAGCAAATTATAAAATATTTTATTTACATTGGTGTTGTTTTAATTTCATTTTGATAAATTCACATTACAATTTATCAATCATTTAAGATTTATACGTACATAGAACATAGCACAAGGTATAATATATGTCTGTTTGTTATGTCAGACTATTTGGGCTGTGACTTGTAATCTGTAAATAATTGATTGATGACATTGACCAATATACACAAACAGTTTAAAATATATTATTCTCACTTTATTTTAACAACAATGAATGTTCTAACAAAAAATTATAATACGAGTATATGTCACTAACCACAATAGTTGCGGTGGTTTCTTAGAATGTGGTTAATTCTTAATAATAGTTCAACTTTTGATCGAAATAAAAAAAGACAAATCACACAGGTAGATTATATATCAGTTTTTTAAACTCAAGAGCATACAATGCCATTAGTAATAATTAATAATAAACATAGGCTTAAACTTTTATTGAAAAAAAAATATTGTAGAAATAAATGTTTATAATATAATCATTGAATATTATTAAATAATTAACAGTCTTGTGAAAAATACTGTATATTTAAGTAAACATAAAGGTAATTCATTGAGAAATTTAATAAGTATTATAATATAATTAATTATTTAATATATAAAATATGTAATTGAAATACAGAATAAATGTTTAATAATTTGATTTTAGTTATAAATCAAATATTAAAATTATTATCAAATTATAATATGAAATAGTGAAATATTATGACGAATTATAGTTATTTTGAATTTTGAAATGTATTTAAAATTGAAATTACTATACAAAGACACAGACCTATGTCCAAAATCGTACTTAAATACATTTATTCATGTATTGTTTCTCAAATACTTTACAAAACTGATATTAATAAATACTATTTATGTATAAGTCTTTCAAAGATACGATCTATAATTGTTATTAATGATTTATTTTCTATTACTTTTAGTTGTTAGATAATATGTTTGTATTTACGTAAACAATTATTTAGTTGATTTTTGTTCGACGTTATTTCCGTTGTTTCGTTATATTTCAATTATCCGGATTTCTTGATTTCACGACTAACCACTACCCCTGACATTTGGATATTCTGATCTAACTATGAAGTACAAGGATAGATTTTTAGGAGACTTAAGACTTATTAGGGTTGATGGGTAAGTTGTTAGTAGGTGTCTAGGAAGTTGAAATTCGGTAATAAAATGTTTATTATTTGTCATTTATATCGGTGGTTCCCAACCTTTTTTTATCTCTCATACCCCTAAGCTTAATATTTTGCTAGATTGTACCCCTCATTATAACTTATAAACTTTTTCACATAACTACTCATAACATTTTTAAATAAAAAATAACAATAATAATAATAATAATAATATAATTTATATATTTTTTTTTTGTAATTGTGGAGCTATCATACTTATAATATTAATAGCATTGATTTTTTGAAAATTAATGCTAATAGTTGTATAAAAAAATGTATATATTTTGGAATAAGACACCGCAAAAAAAAGAAATAAAATAAATTATTATTTTACTTATTTAATGATATTAAAAATAATTTTAGTATAGCAGTTGGTATGCAGTTATTTTTCAAATATGTAATGGATATTTAATTTCTTTTCATTCATTTTAAGCTGAAATATTTAAAACTGAGTATCATTTATTCAAACAAATCATTATGCATACTATTAAAATATACGTGTATATGTATATAACTATTATAATTTATAACTTATATATATATATATATTTATACTACTTTAAAAATGTTTTGCGCTTTTTTATAAGTTTCATTACTTTAATGACGTAATCGTTTTTTTAAGAACTTTTATTATACTATCTGTACATGAAATATTATTTCAGAATAATATCAATGAGTCTAGAGAAATAATAAATTAGTCTTTCAAACTTTTGTTGTTTGTCACCATGATCAATATGAATTTTAAAAACTAATATTTTAACCAAATCATATACATTGCTTTATTGTTACTTTTAAGCGATTTCGTTGATTGATAATTCACTGGATGCTCAAAAGTTATAATAATTATTTTATCAAATTTTTTCATAATTGACATTTTTATTTAGTAACAATAGATACGGGCTGAATAGGATTCTATTAAGTTGCAACTGAGTGGAGTTGAAATTCTATATGAAAAATTTAAAATTCTAGCAGGGTCTATCTTTTTTTGAAAAATATATTAAATTGCGAGTTACGACCGAGATAGAAGCATTTTGATCAATTATAATACTATTGAAAAATAATTACTACTTAATTTTAAAATTTTGATTATTATCTTATTGTAAGTTAATGGCCATTACACAAAATAATCAATATGTATGGTTTATATTATATAGTCGTTTTATAATAGTATATATAGTATGTGAATATTAAGTTTCAAATTTAAAAAACTAGGTTTTAAAATATTCCAATTTAGTTCCAGAATATTGGTAAAAGTTTAAGAAGATAGGAAAAACTAGTAACTAACGCCAGGCGCGAATGCAGTGCGGGTTTGGGTGTACCGGTTGTCGCCAATTTAATGATGTACATAGGTAGGTATTGTAGACGATAAGTGTAATTATCGTCGCTACCGACATATTACGGGAAATCCATAACATGTAAATAATAAGTACCTAAAATAAATACAGTATGAATAGTAATTAGTATGATATTTATGACCATTTTTTCAAAAACTACCCTCGAAATTTTTTCTTGTATATGCGCCTGGCTAACGCACGTTAAAATTTCATTAAATAATTATAAAATTAAAAGATAAAAGTTATTTATAATTACCTTTTTATTATTCTATGATCTCTACGAAGTACCAAAACCAAAAGTATCTCAAGAATAAAAAAAAATGCCACATCAAATATTTAATTTCAATTATAAAACATAAATTATACTAAAAATTAAAATAAAAACAAATAATAATATATAATTATTATTGATATCCGAATAGTTCCCGGCTTACTCATGAAAAATTGCACCCAGACTGTCAAAAAAATTACTGAACCAAGCTAGACTGTAAAGTAGATCTCTATGGTACATGTCTTACATAAATATAAAGATCGTTTTAAAATTAGAAATTTGTTTGTTTATTAACTATAGATAATAAACATACTAAAAAATATAATATCTTCTTCACACTTGATAAATTTACTTGAAGCGGAATAAATTGAGAAGTTTCTATGGTAGATGTAATTTTGAAAGTTACATATTTGTTTAAGTACACCGGTGGATCATTCTTAAAATAATTTTAACTACAAAAACGTGAAACAATCTAAGTTTAGAATCGTATGTGTATATAAAAACGTATATAAGATAATAATTCTCTCAAATGTGTTTATTTTGCAAAAATAAAAGTTCTGCGTTGTTAATTTTTTTGCTTAAATTGTTGTACACATATTCGTTAAGAACATTTACGAATTAGCATATGTATATTTTATATAGATTATTAATAGAACAAATTGGTGTATAAACTATTCAATCCATAATTCAATCATAGTAGTTAAAATAAATAATTGTAGGTATATTGTTAACATTAACCCTAAAATATTTAAATTATATTTCAATCGTCGAAACTTCCTTTATCGCTAAATTTAAATAATGTTAATAAGCTAAGGAAATTGAAAGCTGTGATTTTCTGTCTTTGTCTAATAGACGTGGAATATAGGAAATTATATGTATTATCATTTCAACGTACTTACGTAATACGTACCGATTGATTTAGTAAAGCGATAATAATTCTAAAAATAGATTTTAATTTTTCGTCAAGCTTACTTGAGTTCAACTTCCCCAGATTTTTTATTTTAACTTCTCAATAAAAATTAACTATTAATATTATAGTCGTTCCCAAGTAGACTTGATAGCAAATTCAAATCTGTTTTAAGAATTATATTCGTATAATTAGATTCATCGGTACGTTGGAATGAAAAAGCATTTAAATTCTTATATTGTACGTGTGTTAGAAAAAGAGTATGGGCAGAAATTCGCTACTTCCAATCCCCTTGATTTTAAACAAGTTCAATATAATTTAATCAATTAATGACTAATGGCTAAAAGCTTACTGAAATTTAATGTCACATACATGACACATACTCACGTCGATTAGTAAATATTTGAGACAATACAAAATAAGCAAACTTTTAGTACATTTATTGAATTTTTTAAAAAGTTAAGTAATTGTGTCATAGTCTCATAGGTAAATAGGATATGGGTGATATGTTAATTCTTTTTTTACTTAAATACACTGACCCGGAGTGAATAAATTATTGAAAAAATATTGCAAACAAAATAGATAATAATATAAAATAAAATTATAATAAAAATAATAATTGTAGTTTTTAAATAAAAAAAAAATGAATTACTTTCATTGGTAGGAGCCGTGAATATATTTTTAATACCTATTGCAAACATGAATAACGTATTTTAAATACCTACGAATATTATTAGTATTGACAATTGAGTGAATATTAATTTATATTAAATATGTATGTATAGTTCGTTTAATTTTAGATTCAGAGCTGAGTTATGAATTTTTAATGTTACAATGTGTGTGACACTTTTACTAGGTAATAGAAAAAAATGTTTTGAAATGTTTATATTAATATTTTATAAAATACTAGCTCTCCTCATGCACTTTATTGTACATTAAAATTACGTTTCCTATATGATTCAAGCTTCAAACGTTATTCAATTAATTATTTAATACTCTTCATTCGAAGACGATATGGTGTTCCTTTTACCTTTAGGTATCCTTGTACACTTCGTTGCTGTAAAAAAAATATCATTTCTTATCTTTTTAAAATGTATTTCATCATTAACTGATATTGTGAACATTGCAGGCTCCCGACCCACCGCGTCACATCACCCACCCACGCACCTTACTTCGTTTTTAGCTTAATAATCTTTCTAACGATTTTTTTTTTGTTCAGCTCTTAAAGACCATAGCGTGATGTTAATAGTCTATAACCTTTTTGAAGAATTAAAACAAAAATATTTCTTAAAATCCTACTGGTATAGTTTCAAATATTAGCGCATTCAAACAAACACTTCAGCTTTATTATATATATATATATATATATATAGATATTATAAATACATTTTAAACATATTTGACCTCTTTTTGACCTATAAATAGACATATGACATTTTTGAATTTTTTTTTCTAGTTTTTTTTTTTTTTTACTTAGTTAAAATTATTGAAAATATTTTTCTCTTTAATTTTTTATAAACTATTTAAAAAACATTAAAAATACATATTGTGACAATATATTTTCATAAGCATTTAAGGTTACAATTTCGACGATAGTTGTATATTTTTTTATAGTTTAATATGTTCAATTTTTATAGGTAAGACTTAACCATTTAATACAAGATTTCTCATAAATAGTTTATATTGTAACCAAAAAATATATAAATACAATTTTTTTTATAATAAAAAATTCATAACATTTTCAAATATTCATTCCTATAAGATTTAAAAATTGTACACAAAGTTTTTCATAAGCTGTATTATTAGAATTTAAAACTTAAATACAGTTTAATTCAACGAATACTTTTTATGAGAAGCTGAAATTAATGTTTAGACGAAATTAGATATTTATGCATAAGAAAACGATTTTTTCATTAAACAATTTTCTTGTTTTGTTGCATGTAATTTCGAAATAAATAATCATATTTTACGCCAAATGTTTATACTCGTATTAGCGTTTTTGTATAGTTTTCAAAATATTTTTTTAAAATTATTTTAGGCATTTGATATTTTGTTTTATTTTAATAAACAGTTTTTTCTATAAATATCAATAAAAAAATTTTTTATTGGTCAAAATGATTTAAAATTCAATAGAAAGTTTTTCATAAGGTGTTTCATGACTATTTAAAAATATGAAACACTCACACACATATTATGCGTGATTTTTTTATTATCATATAGCATTTGAAGTTTAAATTTTTATAAACCATTTTTAAATTCACAAAAATCATTTTGTTGTTAAAAATGTATAGGTACAGTATTTAATTTATACAGCTATAGCAACTTAGGCCAATTTCAAGATTCTTCATATGTACCGTATTTCATACTGTTATCAATAAAATATATATAAGCACAATTTTTTTTTATAGTTATATTAAGTTCAAATTTGGACCAAATTAATATTGAAATGAAAAGTAACGATTTTAGTTAATTTTTTTTTAATTTATAAATATTATTCATAGGTCTTTATTTAAACTTAAAAATAAAATAAAATTATACTTGGTATTTAGTAAAGCAGGCTGACTGATCCTCTTCATTCTGCAGAATTGTTTATTATATACAATAATCTATAAATTCAGTAAACATAATAACAAATATGCTCGACACCTATATTGTATATATAGAAGAGTGGTTTCCAATACTTTCTCTTTTCTTATTTTCTGGTTTATTTATTTTCTTAGTTAAAATTGTTTGCACCAAGATAACAAATTTTAATTGAACATATATATTTCATTTATAATATCAAAATGATAAAATGAAATAGGAATTATAGATTTATTAATACTTACTAACTTTTATTGATATTACGGATAATAGTTGAATATTTTAAATTTATAATATTATTATGAACTGTTAGTATGATTTATTAAGACAAAACAGTATATTATAACAAAAAAAAAAATAATGTATTACATGTATTTAATTATTTTACTGAACTACTAAAGTAATTAAATACATTTTTTTTCTAAATTACCTATATAGAAGTACATACATAAAAAAAAGATATTCAATTTTTTTATTTAGTTGTGTAACTTAATCATTTTATATAGTTACAATTCGTCATTTGTCAACATGTATATGATTTTTTACCCTATAAACTGCTAACATGGTGAAAACTACGTTAGCATCATTCCACCACTCCTGTATGTAGTATCGTTCATTAAAAATTATAACAATAAAATGGAGTAAATAACCAAAAATGGGAGATAGACGGGACATGTCTTGATTATTACCAACTCTTAGAATATAGTTATAATCGTTATCCAAACCGTAATGCCAAAAAATAAAGAATAATTAGAACATTGTCGGTGGTACTTAACCTAACTCATAGCCCATAGGTACTATATCTATGTAGTTAGTAGTTACTACGTAGCTATTAGTAAAAAAAACTAAATAGATAATAGTACTAATGATGTTTAACATGAAAAACGTTGTGTGTATGGTAAATAAAAAAACTAAAATTTATATGATATCGAGTTTTAAATATTCAGAAAGCTGATTACATTTATATTATTTACTAATTTTTATAATCATGTACTAATGTTATAAAATAATTTCTAAAATATTGCAAGAGAAATTTTAACATGTATTCGACGTGTATAGTGTGTAGTATACTATACTGTATTCATAAATTATGTAAAGAAATTCAATATCTTTCCGGTAGCTACATCATTTCACTAGGAATGAGCTTAACAAATCCTTACATTATTCTTAAATTATTTACCCTCTTCTCTCATAATACATAGGTAGTATAAATACCATATTAAACATAGTTTATAATATAGTAAAACATTTATTATAATATATAAACTGGCTATACTGTCTATTCAATTTATTCATTAAAATTATAAATTTGATGAAAAATAATTATTATTTGTTTATTAAGAAGTCATTTTTAGATATTTAATTTATATACATCAACAATTCAACATTTTTTTAGACATTCATACATAAAGCCCCGCAATAAAATCATGTACATTAATAATTTTATTTATCTGATAAAAGGGATTTATGATAATTAAGTATTATATACCAGTAGATTGTACATGTTACACAGCACGTGACACATATGCAAAAAACTATAGTATATAGCGCGTGTCATATGTCATTGTAAAATATTATACCTAGCTTAAAATGCACAAATATTAAATAAGCATATAAAAAATTAAAACTGATTTAACTTCTTAGCGGTGCCTCTATATGGATTTGTATAAATTGATAATAACGCGTGATTTATGCATAAAAATAAATATCATATCACTATTAAATAAAAAGATATAAACATCATATCAATTAACTACTGTTTCAATTTTTAGAACTAACATTTAGGATATTAAAAAGATTCAAATAAATATAATTGATACACTTAACACTAATTAACATATTATATTATTATTAAGACTGAGTCAGAGTAATACATTATTTATAATTGCTAACCAAATGAATGTTATAGTGTTATCATTAAAATTTAAAATATTTATTTTAATTACAGAGTTAATAAATATTTCATTAGAATTATAAAGTAATTTACTACAACGTTAAACTTTACAATAAATAATTTTTGAAATTTTAGAAGAGAGCGTGAGAGATATTGCCTGATTATACAATTTATATATTATTATGTAGGTACTATTTTCAATAATATTATAAATAATAGATATAATGATAATTTAATAATCAATAATTTGAAATTTTACTTAATTTTTTAATTATTAACAGAATAAATAATATATTAATTTAAAAATACACAATATTCTATTTACAAAAACAATTTATTGCGATATTTCATCTGAGTATTTGTTGTAGGTTATTAGTTTAAATTTTGAGTTAATTTAATTTTATCAAAAAATAAAAGTAGTAATGATATATTATAATAATAAAACTTTGTATAGGTACCTACGCATATAAGTACGTTAGCGTTATTACCTATAAAATCAAGTAAAGTGACAATCAAATTGAAAAAATAGATTACTTTAGTACTATACTTAACAAAACCGTGTTGAGATAAGTGCTTGGGAATAGATACTATTGTCTATTACAAATTATAATACTCAAAACGTATTTTTAAATAATAAGTTCAAGTAATCTCAATAGTCTCGTAGTAATCTAAAATCAGTGTAGTAGAATAAAGTATAAGTAGGTATTTAATATGTTTACCTACTATTATTGTATATTCAAATTTTTGTTAGTAAAGTACAATTTAATTTATAACATGATTTTAATGTAGGTACAATAAATACAAATAAAAATAATATTATAGATTAAAATATGATTAATACAATGGTATGTTTTTTTGCTGTGTATTTTAAAGTATTATAAAGGTATCTATTTTAGTATTTATTTAAAAAATATATAAAACACATTGTATATAAAATACAACACAGCTTAAATCAAAATTGAATAAGCATAACTATACATGGTTCTAAGGTACGCGAATATAATAATATGATAAAACGTAAAGCGAGATATATTTGTGATATAATATATACGATATGTCATACGTAAGTTTATAATTAGTAAGATTGAATATGGAATTAGACGTTTTGTGTACAAGAACACAGCTCTTTGTATCCTGCTTATAGTGATAACACATCACTGATAAGTATTAAGTACATGCATATTTATGTATATCTATGTATACATTGTAAATTGTGTATTAATGTAAATTAAACGTATACAATTAAATAACTAAATATTTATAAATGTATATTACAAGTAATAAATATATATTACTCTACAGTCTACAGGTGTATATACCTAACATATATGTATTGTTAATGTAAAATATTGTTTAATATTTATTTTAAATATATTAAATACATTTTATTTCGCTACTATGCATAATTTTAATATTGGTATTGAGTAGGTATATGTTATATATGTACCTATGTGCTTTACTGCTAAGGCCTATAGGCTATAGGTATATTAATGTTTGTCAAATGCAATTTCTATGTATCTCCTGAGTTTTTATTATAGAAATATTTTAATTAATTGTTCTACAGTGTCATTATAATCTATGTCCATGTCCATGTACATGCAATAAGTTTATACAAATATGAATAATAGGGTAGGTATTATTTGTAATAGGTATTATCTACTGTCCAGTGTATTATTTACACTGCCTATCGTGTGTCCGGCCACATACTATGTATAATTTTATAATGATGTATTGGCGTATTGCGTATTTACGTATTGGTAAAGGAAACCATTATGGTTATTTATAATGCCAGTATAAAAATATATATGCATACACTTTAATAGTAGGATAGGTGCACACACTTCAGTGCAAACACGACATATTGTATTGTTGTTGCCACACACATATATTTTCCTAAATTATTAATAGATATTAACCTAAAATATAATATACATAATACATATTATATACATTACAATTTACAATCAAGGTCGAAAACAAGATATACAAAGAAATGATAATCAAAGTAGAGCGCATAATATATCTGTATGGTATATTTAATATATAGGTATATATTAATTATTACTTTTATAATAGTTTATTATACGCGTACTTTCCTGTACACTGTAATGGCATTTACACATATATCATATAATATGTATATTGAGATATAGTAAGTACAGTATATATATACATCATATGCTTATATATTTTAGCTATATGCTATATAGCTAATGTTATATAGGTATAGGCTGATATTACCGTATCTACAGGCTCTAATTCTAGTGCAATATTGTATACAAAAAAATAATTAAATTTACGGCTGTTCTAACACTTCTGATTACTGTCCATCTACTATTATGGCTGTAACATAAGCACAAAATCATGCAGATCCAGTAGATCATAGTTATTATGCATGTACCTAAAAAAAAAATATTAAACCAAGCGCGCGTACTTGAACATTGATGAAGACAAACAGCCGAATTGAGAACTGAAGGGCCTTCCGTAAACATTAAAAGTATATATTATGTCACGTGTTTTAAAAAATGGAAAAGAAAAATTAAAATAGCGACCACTGTAATAATTTTGGTTTGTATGAAATGTTTAAAAAAAAAATTTAGGTCGTAATTCAAATTCTTATCATTTATGAGAACGACGAAAATCTGTATAATGACAATGGTTTATGGTAGTTGCTTTATAAATAATTAGTTAGGTGTTTACTGAAATGTATTATATTTAAATGTAGTTTGATTTTAACATTACACCACTTTTTTGTTTTTCATAATGCGTAGAAAAATATAATTATGCTTAAAATATTCAGGTATCTACAATCTACCCATAAGCTTAGCATGTCATTTTATTACAGATACCTATACAAAAAAAAAATGGTAACAATGTAGAAGTTGTTGATGTAATATTATTGTGCTACTTTTTTTTTCGTCTATAATAAATACATTAAATATAGGCAATATATTACCAGCTATTAAGTATAATAATTAATAATATATTATTATTTATTATACACAGATAAATATACTAAAAATAGATTGGTAATATATTGGTGTTATCGATAGCTCTCAGTACTTTAATTCTTTAATTATAACGACGATCAAGAAACTAAAAAAAAATAGATCAAAATAATTTTGGTTAATAATTTTGTTTTCAAACATTTTTATTGATTTATTTATTTTAGTATTAGTGTTTATAATTATTAAATATTTAATGAATTAGTACTTAAAGTAGTGAGGTAAATCATGATTTAGTGACCTGTGGATGGTCTATTAAATTATATCAATTTTTTATGTAACTTGAAATATTACAATATATGATTTAGTATTTAAATTTATTGATTTTTGATACTTCTATATAATTGTGCTATAAAAATTATAATATTTATTGGAATATTATCACGAAATACATTAATTAAATAATATAGTTATTAATCCTGAGAATTTTATAAATAATCATAAATTTAATTTAATTATAAATGTAATTATAGCCAGATTTCCTTTTTTTAACTTAACGTAATTTTTAATACATATTGACATACAATGTACTTTTAAAATATAAAATCTGCTTGCACTTCAATTATACTTACATAATTTGATGTCTGGTGTGTGTGTGTGTGTGTGTGTGTGTGTGTGTGTATGTTTATATATTAAAATACATTAAATAAATTAGGGTACCCATGGTACACTAAATTTAGCTATAATTATATTTAAATAAAATATATAAGCTAATTTATTTATGAATAAAAATTATAAATTTTTATAATATAATTTTAAATTTTATTCCTAATTAGTTGAGAATAATTAAAATATGTCTTATGATATAGCTTTTTATTTTATTTATGATAAAGTCAAGTAGGAAGAAAGAAAATAACAAAATTACAATAGAAAAAAATTATGTGTAGGTGTATACGTATATACCGACTTCTAACAATTATATAATAAAAACCGCACGATAAATATTAATAATATTTTGAAGGTAAAATAATATTACTATAATTAAAAAGTGGGCAAGTATGAAGTAGATAACCGCTCTTCTGTACGATAAATTACAAACGATTACCTACTAACGATATTGCCAACCACTTAAATAACGAATGAAAATAATTTAGAAAACTCAATTAAACAATTTAAATAATACATTACACCATGACGTCTCAAATCTTAAATTTGTAAACAGTAAACACCATAAAGTATACGTTACATGCGCCATTCCAACATTGTATGATGTATAATAAAATATGTAATAACGTAATATTTCAACTTATAAGCATCATACAACATTATAGTATCCTTTTTCTATGTTAACGACCAAATTATGATATTACTAATGTTACCATGTATCAATGGTTTGGCTTAACTATTTTGATATTTTACATTAATTTGCTTTGATAATAATTGTGTAATTATAACTCTTGCAAGCTGTAGTCTTGCTTCTGACTAATTGTAAATTAGGTAATTGTTAATTGTACTAATTTGGTATCTAGATACCCAATATAATTAGGGTATACAATAACAAACTAATAATAATAATAAATTATTATAGAAATAATAAAAGTCGTCGGATGTAGCGAGTGGCGACGAATTTCACCTATTGATACGGGTGGCCAATGAAGAAAATCAATTACTTAAAAAAAAGATAGGTACACTCAGTGGCGTTGCTAAGAATTTCGTATGGTGAGGGGGGGGCTAACACCCCATTGCCTATGTAGACGATAAAAATGTATACTTAATGTGTCAAAACGTATGATGTATGTATATTATATTGATTTAACATTAGATATCATACAATGTAAATTTAATAATAATTAAGAATAAATATGAAATTAATATGACTTAAATAGCAAAAAAAAAAAAACAAATACGGCCAATGGGAGGATTATAGCCATCTTAGCCACCTCCCTAACTACGCCCTTGAGGTGCACTAATCTCACTATTTTATACTTCCATTGTAGTTATTAAATTAAATTATACTTTTAATATTTATTAAATTAATTATTAATTAACATGTGACTAGATTCTATAAAATTGTAAAAAAAAATTAAGGCAAATTTTACATCCAATTTTTATTTTTAATTTGAAAATAATGCTATAAAATAATTTATTCAATATCTATGTGTATGAATATTTTATCATAGTAATTATTAACGCCTTCCCATTTTTACCAATAATCAGATTTTTTGTTTACATTTTAACTTAAAAAATTGTTCCTATGATCTTAAAGAATTAAATATAAGGAACAATTGTACTGCAATATAATAGGTAAACTAGTAAAAAATATATATATATATTAAAAATATAAACACTGATAAATAATAGTTTTTTTCAATTGATTTCTTTTTTTGCTATCAAATAGATATATGCATAATATAAATATAAAAAAATTTATAGATGTGTCAATATTTACAAAAAACCTTGTTATATAAAAATGTGGAACGGCAACGACGAAATAAATCTTACAATAAATCAGTGACATCCCTAGACTCTTTTATAAGGGAGGACTACATACATTATTATATATGTATATAAACACACAAATTACTATAGGTAGTTTACCTAGGTATAAATTTTAAAAAAATGAAGTTGAAATGATCATTGGAGGGGAGACCCTCTGTATTGAAGACAATGAAAATAGCGAAATATGCCGTTATACATTTGTCATTCAAATATCATATGATTATTAAAAACAAAATTTAATTGTTGACCAATTTATTTATGAAAACATATTTTATTATCACAACTATAATTATATATATATATATATATATAGGTATTATAATAAGTATTATAAGACTTTATTCATTTTTGTAATAATGTAATAAAAAATGTATGGATACGAATGTACAATCATCATATTTAATTAATTATAAAAATGTTTAATTTCAGATGTTGTAATAAATTGTAAATTTTAAAAGAAACTATACTGGTCGAAAAGTGACACTGGTGGAAATGGGAAGAGTACATCTTGACCCAAAATGGCCTGCCCTCGTACCGTACGAGTCGTTACGTTATATAATTCATAATATGTATCAATTCTACTTACCTATATGACTATATGCAGTACCAATAAATGAATCAAACAAAATAAATCAATCAGCTTAAAACTTTACTTAAAGGATGCATACAGATTTTGAGAATTCATAATTTATTTTTTATTAATAAAACCTTTAATTTTTTTAGCTTAAGTTAATCTTCATTGTTCAATAAGTTATGTATTTTATATTCGTATAAATATGTACACAATAATTATTTATGTACTTGGAGTTTAGCCTGTATTGTACAAATTAATTACATTTATAGGTATAATTATGTTTATAATGTATGGAATTATATACTAAACAAAAATAAAATAGAAAAAAAATGGAATTGTAATACTATAAATTACCTACTTCTCATAATTAAAATTCTTTTTCGAGAATTTGCCCTTTAAATTTTTATAAATTCTTAAAATAATAATCACTAAAACTATACAATTTTTGTATTTTTAGAATTTTAGATTTATTTGTTCAGTTCTGTTTAATGTAATCTATTAATCTATATTTGTATCATTATGTTTCTTTATTTTTTTTTTACCAATTATTTTTTGAAATGTTTTCTCTAATAGTTAATTTATGTTAAAATCTCTCAACAGCACAACACAATAAAATTGCGTTTTTTTAATGTGATTACAATGTGAAAATATGTTGAACAGATTACAGATTAATAAATTGCTTAAGAAAAAAGCTTAACTATTAGTAACCGATGAATTAGGTACAGCAAATTACGAGAACATACAAATATCTTAGCAAATTTATCATTTTATGAAACTCTAGAACAGGAAAACCGACTAATTATGTATTTCAAAAAGTAGTGTTATTGTTAAATGTTTAAAAAAATTATTTCAAATCAATTATTATTAGACTTATAACAGTTATAACTTTACAAGTGTGTATTTATACTTTTTAATTCGATTATTAATTGTGAAATAATATATATTATATTATGTATCTATATTTGTATTATTGAATTTGTATATTTAATTATTATATAGATACGTATAATATTACCCTACAGTAGCAGTTCAAAAAGTCAATATCTTACGTCACGAAAATAAAACGTTAATAAAAAAAAAAAAAAAGATTTATTGTAAATCAGAATAAAATATAATAGTATGGGAAATTTGATAAATAATTAAAATCTATTATATTTATTGGACTTGAGAGCTGTTTTATAGCGTTAGTTAAGAATTATAAATTAATGAAGTTTAGGAGAACGTTACTCAAGCACATTTAAACATTAAATTAAGTATTTTATATAATCATGACTCCCTTAAAAATTAAAATATCTTAAAATCTAACGAGAGAACACAGATAATGTTCACTTCTTTACATTTTATAATTAGTCAGATAATTCTAATATTCAAACAAACAACACACAATTGCAATTGGTAGAACATAAATTTTGCTATAAAAACGCAGACAATACATAACACAAAGTACCTATATGCAGATAGGACATCCTCTTAATTCTGTTAGATAATTATTTTCCTAATGTAATTATTTAAATTAAATATAAATAATTAAGTATTTTCCTAAGGCTATATGGGAATTTTATGAGTGTCCTTCTTCTGATGTATGCCGAATTATGATATATGATGATACAGTGTGGGATAAGCTCCCGTACAAACATACTATAATATTTTTGTTAATATATTGCATTTCTTCATATTTTAATAATACATGAGTAACCTGAATAACTTATTTTTAAGCCACCCATTATTTTTTTAATGAGTTTTATATTATTAGGTCATACATTTAGAATAAAAAATGCATTTTGACCTTATTTGCCTGTCGTTCTTCAAAATATTTATAAAAATGCAGATAAATGACTATCTTTCTACGATGATTTTACTTTCACTAAATTGTATTAACAAATTGCAGGATATTTTTAATTACCAAACACAAATTAATGTGTGGTTGGTAATTTGTAGAATATTGTCTATTAAACATTTTGTTTTGTGGTTTATCCAACAATTTTAAATTTAATATATTAATGATTTGAATTTCTCTGATGTAAATTAAATGTTTTATTATTACCTAGTTATTTAAACGTTTATAGTCAGTAATATACTAACTAAACAAAATAATGGAATATTAGAACATGAAACAATCTATGATGTAGTTAATAATTTTTAATGATAATCAATGAATATTATATTTATGTTTCGATATATATATATACATTTTTAATTCCTAGCTTTTAAATAAATTATTATAATTTAAAGAAAGAGTATAGTTTTTTAATAGTATGATCTACGATGAATTGTTTCAATAATTAAAAACTACAATTACAATTGTTTTCATCAAGATCGATTTATTAATAGTTTATTGATCGTTAAATATACGAAAAACCTTTAAATATTAAAAAAAATCGAAAATATTTATTTTATAGTATTCAGTGTTGTACAACTACACGTCTACACGACTACAAGCAATGGTCAATAGATAATAGTAGATAGTAATAAAACGCTGCTAGTTATAGTTTTAACACTAAATTATAACGTTCTATAATATATAAATAACTAATGATTAGTATAAGTATAATAATATTAGAAAATAAAAATGTATACATCATACAATTGTTTATTTAATACCGAATGAAAGGTCAACTGTGATCTGTCAAATTATCGTTAAACTACTGTTTATGTAGGACGTTGGCCTATTGTTGTAATTTGTGTTCAAAATTGTGAATTGAAAAAACACAGATTTTTTTTATTATTCCTCGAACCAGTTAAAGAAATGTATTAACACAAAATTAAATGTTGTCCATGGTAGCGTTTTTTCATGAGAAAGTTTTTTTCTGTTACCTAGTTAGGATTGAATAAAATTACATTGCAGTACCTATACACTTTTTAGTAAGCGTATAACTATTTAACGCATTTGTTATTTTCTTCCGTATTATGAAACTCAATGCGTTTTGCGCGTATTTCAAATCATTGTTATCTAACAAGACTCAATACATTTTTGGTATGTAAGTACTATAATATTGTACATATTATAGTTAAAAATATAACAAAATAACGCAAGCACGATAAAATTAATTTAAAAATGTATTTATTGAAATTTTTTTTTAAATTTTTTTTCTCAATTTAATATTTATTATTGCTTATCAACTACCTAATTTTCTTTTTTTACCGAAGTTATTAAATTTAATCATTTTAAAATGAATTTTTCGATTGTATAAAAGTGTTTACAACAAAAGGCTATTTTATTCAAAGAATAAAGTGTTTACTAAATTGTATTGTATATTCATTGTTCTCATTATTATATTATATTATTCTGAAATAACATATTTCTTTTATTTTATTATAAAAAATATTATGAGAATATGTTACATAATATTAGTGTTTGTATATTTTATATGTGAAAATCTATGTGGTTTGAAAATAAATTATAGAGAACACAACTTGTATGCTATAGGTGCATATTCCTTCTATCTCTATTGTTACTCATTTATAATAATGAAATATAATTTTGTTCAAATTAAAAATTAATTGTGTGTTTATGTTATTACATTTATTCATAAAATATTATTTAGAATGAGTTGGTAAAAAATGTGGAATTAATTTTAAAAAAATAAGGAAAACTATCGAATGGAAGTGAAGAAACGCTTTAGGCATTGAACAACGACTTAGCTATAAATAATTTTCGGTCAACGGTTGTACGATTATTAATATTCTTGAGATACTTAACTTCGACTTTAAAAGATCTTAACAGCATTTAGGTAATAATTATATTGCAAAGTAAATTAATAAAAAAAAGGTAGTAAAAAAATGGGTAATCCTGAGCTATATACATTAAGTGTCGAGTAAGTCTTTATTAAAAGTGTATCGGATTTGAATTCAATGATATTAAATCATTGTAAACGAAAAACGATTCTAAGCGGAAACGGTTATCAGCCTATATCATCAACTAATGTTTTTTTTTATATATATATAGCTATTAAAGTCATTCGTTTTACTTTTAGTATTATAGTAAGTTGATATAATTTTTTCTGAAAATATTATATATATTTTAAAATTTCAAGCATTTCTACCCAGAAAATAATTAATCTTATATTTTTTGATGATACATATAAATATTAAATATTAAATATAATAACAATATGTTTGGTTTAGAGTAACTGTAGTTGCAGTTCATAAAATTTAAGTACTTAATATTATTGAAGTTAATTAGTATTTATAATCAATGGGTAACATTGTTAAAAAAAAAGAATTATTAATTTGAAAAAATGTATGTTTTTGTAATAGCTAGTGATTGGTACGGGCCGGTAGCATATAATAATAATACGCGCCCATGGACACCAACTAAAACTTGCGCACAATTAGCATCTAAGACTTAAAGATATGCTGGAATAGCAGTGTGTTAAATGATAATAGCTCGAGCAGCAGTGATTGAGAACGTCGCCCAAATGGCAAATACTGTCGAGCTATGTAATGCGTACTGTGTTGTGTTGTCTTGTGTATTGTGTATAACGTATAAGTGTGTGTATATGTGTGTGTGTAGACTCACTAATTGACAAAGGTAACTAAAAAATGGTAAATCAATAGATATATAGTAATAAATATATGGTATAATAAAATAATAATAAATAATAGATAACGCCGATTACGGTCCTTTTGACCCAACAAGGTTAGCGCCTGCACAATATAATAATTAATAATAGATAGCGGCGATTTGCGCCTATGTAAATATAATAAATTAATGCGGCAATTAGCACTCACAATAAAAAGTTTATATAAAATAATGTTCACAAAGACGGATGGTTCCACGACGATGAGAAATTTCGGACCGGCTATAAAACTTAAGTGATAATAATATTATAATATTTTATCGGTCGACGGACGATAATGTGTCGTTGCGTAATTAACATGTGCCATGTTATATAATAAATTCACAATGACAATAAAGTATGAAAATGAAACATATAAGTTGTGCGTATGTGTGTGTGTCCAACTATTCCATTATATATAACTTGAGAGACGAGAACGCATATAGATATTATAATATATAGCAGCGTAGTGGTGCGGGAGTCTTGTTGACACTGTCACCAATTATAATAATACCTTAACTGCCTTATGGGCTCAAACAGTGATGAACTGATGATATACAGTCTATACTTTACATTATAGGCGATTTTATTTGGTACGTATTGGATGGTGAAACAGGTGGCTCATCAATATGTGTTCATGGTGATAAGCATCAATCATCTGTATATGCGCCATACATAAAACATTATAATACATATTATCATATACTATATAGTATTACAAGTTTATAATTATGACTATAAAAAAATAATTTATAAATAGCTATACTAAATATAATAATTCTATATAATCCTGTACAATATATACTTTAATTGTTGAGATTAGGATCAGATTTAGGTATCTTAATTTAATGAGTAAACATTTTAAACATTTTAAACGTGTTTGTTTGAACAAAAATACATTGACCAGGTTGTGGCGATTTATAACAATAATTGTTCAAACAATTATTGTTTACGCTTCGGTGTTCTTATATGACATTGGTGGTTGGCAGCAACGACTAGGGAAAATACAATACAAGTAATAATAAATATATCATCGGGTGCCTAGGACAAAATAATAAAATTCGAAAAAAATATAAATTATTAAATTATAAGAACAATAATGATAGGTAATCGATCAGCGATAATATAACAAATAAATAGCTGCAACATAAAGACTAGAATAAAGAGACAAAATTCATACGGCCACCCACTTAAAAAACGTCCCGTAATGAGTTGCAAGATTAACGTTCGTAAAAGATTAAACTATCACAGGTGTGCGGTCGCAAAGGTAGCTACTTTAATCCACGTAGTAATGTAATATAGGGATTATTCATTGCTTAATGCATTTTTGAAAAACGATCTATTGTACATTTTATAACTTGTAAAATTACGCATTCACACATGTATATTTCGTACTATCTTACTGAATCTGAATAATGTTTATATAGGTTATAATTTATAATTCAGTGCTGTAACCAGGAGACAGAGGGTAATGGAAACACTCGAAATCTTTTTTTATTTTTTAGCTGGCAGTAGTTTATTGTACAAACATTTTTTATAAGTTATATTATTAAAAAACATATTTATATAGTTCAAGATAAATCTATGCAATAACGATAAATTATTTGTAATTACCAATTTGTATTCATAAATGTCAAATTGTAATGATTAGCACTGATTTTAGATAAGAAATGCAAGTGGATCCTATTTTGGTTATGAACACGATTATACTTTGATTATTTATTATATAATTTAAATTTGTTTAGCAGCTTCACCGTAGTCTTCTTTATTTTCAACTATCTTATTTGTGTAAGAAATGGTTTTCTATGGTTTTTAAATATTATATGTTTGATAAAAGATGAAAGTTATGATCTTTTATTCTTGTTAGTAAATTGTGATAATATTCTAATATGTAAAATACCTACATTTTTAAGGAACATGTACAATTTATAATTGTTGTTAACATTTTTTGTTTTTAAAAAACATTGATAAGTAAAAATTATTCTCTGTAAAAGATAATTTATATTTATTTATGGTATAGTTTTTTAATTATAACTTTTAATCTTTTAATTTGAAAAATTTTATAAATATAATATCTAACTTAAATAACTGCACTTATTGCAAACTGTGTTGTATTAGATAAAAAAATTAACCAGTGTTTGAAATGGGGGAGGGGCGCAGGTGGGTAGAGTTTGCTTTCATTTTTTCATAGATTTCAGCGTCCCCTTTCATTTAATAAAGCGAGGAAAAATACTAGCTTTATAGTACCTTACTATATGTACAGGGAGTGTGGGGGACGAAGTCAACAATGGGTATTATTTTATAATTTATGTGCTATGGAACAGTGTTTTCTGAACTAAAACCAGCGTCCGTCCTCATTTTTTTTTCCAATTCGAGCACTGAAATTAACTAATAGTTAATTGATTATAATAATCGGATTAAGTACATAACATCATATGATTTATTAAACTATTATAACTATTAGGACTTATTTTTTTTTAATAACATTTGATGTTCAAATTTTAACAAAATTGTTAGAAATTAGGAAAATTTGCAAATTATTTTGTAGTTAAATAATAAAAATGTATAACAATACAATTTTAATAGCCAAGGTTTTTAAATTGAATACAAGGTTCTTTATAAGCTTTTTTTTTATAGAAACCTAGAAATATTAAATATACAAATAATTAGAATTATAATATTAAATAGGTATAATACTTAAATACAGTCATCAAATTTTGTTATTGAAATTCGCCAAAATTCACTTAAACCTTATAAAAAATAACCCTATAATTGTGCCTGAACTAATATTGACCGACACCGATGATCATCAGACAATATCAGTTGAAAAATTACTTAGAACTACTCAGTACTCACCATGTCCGTTCCGGTAGTGGTACAAAGTTAAGTTGTTGTTCTATAGAACTATAATATCAACAATGTTTTTGATAAGCAATAATAATAGCATTAAAATTGTTGTAAAAAAGGTATGAAATTTCAATACAATTACAGTTTTAAATCGAGTACAATTTAAATGTAACACCAACATAGATAGATACTATTATTATATACTACTTAATATGATCAATGTTATTATACTCATTGTTCACACTTATACGTTTCTTCGCTTATATTGTACCAAATTAACACAATATATACTATGAAAAATATAATTCAATTATACAATTACACAATATTACACATTATTATAATTAATATTATCAAACGGTAATGTCTTGGGGAGATTTGCCGATTTTTGTTATTGATTTCTAATCAAAATTATTTTCATAGGTGTGAATGAGTATATATTATTATAGATGAGAGTGTGTGTTTGTTTTTTATACGAGACAAATTTGATATTTGCACAATCAATAGAACCTACTCCTTTTCATACGACAGCAGTAAACCTCTTTGGAGACTAGATAATTACATCAAACTAATAAGTTCAATCATTTTATGTAGGTACCTACACTATTATATCTCAACATGAAAAATCCTAACGTTATGATGTAAATACTGTAAATGATGTAATGTATATTTTTGATAGTTTGAGAAAATAAAACTAGATGTTTATAATTTTATACTATGTGTGTGTGTATAAACAGATTTACCTGATAATTAATTCTCTAAAATTTTTATTGTATCTACCTAGTATGCTTTAATTTCAGATAATAACAAATTCAGAATTTGAAAATAATATAAGTCATACAAACGAAATAATAGAATATTATTATTAAAACTACAGCTATTTGGACGAAAACAGGAAGAGTTCATATTCAATAATAAGCTTAAAATTGGCGCCCATATATAGACTGTCCCCGGAAATCCGGTAAATATGTATATTTTATTATTATACATAGTTACACTAGCAATTCATATATACCTAGTGTAAGTAAGCCCACGCATACATATATTACTATCTATTTATATGCTATTTATACATTCAAAATATATAATCTTGTAAATACCGGGATGTTCTTATCGGTTATTCGAGACATTTTTCAAATATATAATCCTTTTAACGAATAGTCCGCATTATTTTTCATTTTTAAATAAGAAAAAGAAACTTGATCTAGTTTTGAAAATTTAAATGTGTATCATTATTTATTACATCATGTAATTATATTATTTCTTTTACACTCAAGATTGACACAATAGCCACCAATTTTTACTATTCACGTCGAACGTATAATTAATAAAACTATATGTTAACATAACAATAGCTATGTGTATTTATGCCTGGGTGGCTGTGTATCTATTTGAAAAATAAATATTTATAAAGTGCTTTTCTTATGTCATATTTAAATATTTTTATTTATTTAGTCACTGATCATCATAAATAAGTTTTAGATTCTGAACGGAGTAATGAATGTATTAATTTATATTTATTTATTTTTATTTTTATTTTATTTGTGTTTATTTTTTATGTTAGAAAAAATGTTTTTATCTTCAACTCAGAATTCTGAAGTGATTTCGGATAGATTATATTATTTAATTGGTTTTTGAGTGGTGAAAATTTTTAGTGTTTTTTTCCATAATAATCGTGAAAAACGTCTGTGTAAAACCAATTTTTTTTTAAATCTAAAATGTCCAACAAAGGTTTAAATTGCTACCTATAGCAAATGGTGCTATAGGTACACGATACAATTTTCAAACTATTTTTACGACTTTTTTTTTATAGTAATGAGTTAGGCTATAATACAGTCATTTTACATTTTCGATTAATTAAGTTTTTTTTATAAATGTCGATTTAAAATTGTTCGTTTAATCAAAAACACTGAAAACTGTATACAAGGTTTCTTGAGTTTTTATTATAGCCATTAAATATTTTAAAATTATTTTAGAAATAAATAGGTATTTCTTATAAGAATTCAACGTTTACATTTTGACATGATTAGTTAAAATATAAAAACACAATTTTTTTTATAGACAAATGAAGTGTTCTTTTTGAAGTTCCAATTATGACGAATGTCAATATTCAAATGAAAAATATAAAATAAATTCAGTTATTTTTGTGTAATTCAAAATATTTTTCTTGGGAAATTGAAACTTTTACGTATATTATTAATTAATTTATAATAATATATATTGTTATTATTATATAACATATGATAATGTAAATTGTATATTATAATATTTTATACATACAATGACATTTTCAAAACATTTAGATTGTTTTTATGCTATTCTCTGAACTGATTTATAGTATATATCGTATATTAGTGTGTTATTAAAAATAGTAAAGTATAAAGCTATAATACCTAATTATAAACAATATATTTATATGAATATATGATAATAATTTGACAAATCATCTTTGCTCAGAATCGTTTTTTGAACGCAATAATCTATCATTAAATTAAAATTAAAAAATCCATTACAAAGACTCTATGAACATGTAGGTACACTAGATTTCTACACTACCAGTACAACAGAGCGGTTACATACTTATTTATATATTTTTCCGTTTTTTATTTAGATTTTTTTGGAGCATTCATACCTGGAAATAAGTAAGTACATTAGTATAAAGTAATTAGTAATCACTTACAATGTAAGTCTTTCATTACAAATTCAATTACAGTAAATATTTTTTCTTAAATGTTGAGAGTTACATAAAGTTATTTTCATAGGTTGGGGAAAAGTAAATCGTTATCAGTCGTTCTTTTTTACATCGTACTTAAGCATATGTTTATAATATTATAATCTCATTATTATTTAACCATTATTATAATCCTAGCTTATTTATTAATCATTAAAAGATAATTTGTAATATTGTACTTAAAACTGTTTATCTCACTCTCACAAGGAATTTGTGAATTATAAAGGTGTATCACCTTCTTGGTCATTGGAAAATAGGCGACATGTTTAATCGGACAGAGAAATGATAAGACTATAGCGTACGTATAAGAATCTTTCGTTAGATTTTCGTCACATTACCCACTAGTCATCATGCTATATCGTATTGTCACCCCCTTGTGAAACGACTAGAACCACGCGAGGACGGTTTAAAATTAAACGACACATAAATAAAGAGAAAAAGTTCGGTGAAGATCTTATTTTTTAGACTGATTAACCGGTGCCAAAAATATCACGGTTAATGGTTATATTTACTTAAGTTAAGCTCTGCCCAACTCACGGACCACGGTAGATCATTCATGGTTAGCGATTTATGCCATGATTAAAAATTATAATGGCCAATTTATTAGATCACGATATAAGGGACATGGCATGATAGAATTGAGAATACATGACCGACGATATAGCTTGCCTGTGTGGCTTTGTACGCCTTTATACCAAAACCAAATGAACCGCGCGTGTTCACTGAATTCATATTATGGTCGAAGTAACTGATTTTATACCTTGGTTGAGGTGGCCAAATTATTTGATGGTTAAAGCCGGTTCACGGTAGCTACATCGTCCGTTGTGTCGTGTCCTTGTATTCTGATTGGCCGTTATAATCATGGAGCACTCCAGCACGGTAAAATTCGTCATTCACTTACTATAATTTTAAGTTGACTGTTGAGCAGAGTTCAACTTTTGGACACAACACGACAGACGATTTACAATATTATATGGTTATGACTTATGAACCAGGCTTGAATGTTATATTCAATAATATTCGTTTGGGAAGAAATAATTATGTGTGAAAATTCAATGTTATACAAATTTGAACTCCAAATGCACACAAAAATGCTTATGACTTTCCGTTAAATTTTTTTTTCATATGTTGAAAAACTTATAAACAATATATTTAAATTTTTAATCTTAAGTATGCTTAGTTAGTAATTTTTTTTATAAATTTCTAACTACCAAATAACTTGTATTTTGTCAAAATTCTAAGTTTAAATACTTATAATATCTAAAATATTGTAAATATAAATTTTCAATAATTTTTATTGGGAAATTAACCAGTTATTATAGGAATCTTGTATTAAATTTGCAAGCACTTTTACTCATTCATAATTTTTTTTATTGAAAATAAAAAAAAAAATCGAAAATTTCAACTGTCTATCAACTTGGTAAAAACCTGGCTTATCGTAAAAATTATTGATTTTCTTTAATTTTTTTTTTGTTTTTCCCGATTACTAAAAAACAAATATGTACTAGATATTTTTAATTTTAACCTCTAAGTACAAACTAGATTCAATTTTCTATCCATTATCACTCACAGTTGAAAATTGAAACATTTTATGGATAACTTATCATCGTGTTGTGTGTTCTCATATATTAAGTACAAAAAAAAAAAAACACATTATAATAGTGAAGTCAATACATTCATCGCTTCGCTTAGAATATTTAAAAACATCTGACAAATTGTTTTTTCTGTATCTACAGCGCTGATTTTCAATCGTGTTCGATCAATATTCTGGGTAAAACAAGTCCTCTTTACATTATATAGGTACGTATATTTTGTGAGCTTTATCGTGTTTGGTTCGAGAGTCCGACGAAACGTATTGTCCGTTAGGTGTTAGGACTGTTTATCGAGGATTACATCAAGGCGTACCTAAATGACACACTTCAGTAACTCATGTTTGTTTATTCATTAATTGCTCAAACTAGAATACCCTTTCCTCTTTTTGACAAACGCTATTATTTAAAATATATTGTACTAAAACTACATAATTTATAAGCGACATGTTGGCTATGTAAAATGCTGGACTTAGGGTGGGGGGGAGATGCGAGAGAACTGAGTACCTTAACTATTTTTTTGGATATACTAGCGTACCCCTTCTTTCCTAGGGTGAACCCTCATGATTTTGAGTTATATTAAAATGCTAGGGGCGCTACTTTTTAAAAGTAATTATAGTACTTTTATTTTTTTTTTCCAAATCAAGGACTGGTTGTGTGTAATAAGTATACACGAATAAATTCACTTGTTTGTCACATGATTTTTTAAATGTATCATGTATGTATTTCAACAAATTAAGAATGATAAAGAAAAAAAAATCGAAAGAAATCATTAAGTTTTAAGTTACAGTCTTCCTATAGTATTTAAGAGGATTTAATGCTAGGATAACCTCATATATTATTACCAACTTTCTTAAGTACAAAATGTACAGTACATGAAGTAAATTTGCATTCAGTAGAATTCATTTCGTATATGTTATATTGTAATATGTTGTTACAGTGAATTCACTTATAATGAAATTTGAATGTAAAGAATATTGTCCTTCATACATTTTCATTTTTTAGAAAGTGTGCTTAGTGATGACTGATGAGTATGTAAAATCTTAAAATGTTCATAATTTGCTTTAAAATTAAAATAACGAAAAAAACCGATAAAAGAACATAATATATAATATATATTTTATGATAGGCAAATGTACTGCAATAATAAAAAAAAATATTTCAACTAGGTATTTTACACTTATTATATTTTTGAGATACTTATGGATTTATAACAAAATTTTAAGGGATGCAGCAGTATGCAAACTTTTTTGATCCATGACTTTCAAATCGATTTCGACTAGGAAATCATCCTTCCTATCAACATTATAAAAGTGTATAATATATACTTATTTTTTAATTTTGCTGTTAAATTATTGGTAACCCTCAGGTTGCATACCACTGTTTTAGTGCATTCAATTCACAGTCCTTATTGCAGTTCACCACTACAATTCGTATATCATTGTAAAATGCTTACCTTTAAGTCTAGCCTTTTATGCATTGGATTAGATGCTACAAAATTAAATTATCACATTATACTTTATGCATAGTGTTAAAACTGGGAAATTGTTTGAGTATTTTTTTTGAAACTGTTCAGCAGACATCTTTAAATTTTACCATTTTATATTTATTTAAAAATGTAAATCTATCAGTTTGTTTTTGAACAATTTGAATACATATGCAATTATAATGTAGAAGTTAAAATGTTTTAATATTCATAAGACATGTATGATTATCGTGTATTTCACATGCTGTAGTACAGATAAAATAATTGAAATTGTTCTTTGAATATTGTAGGTAGCATAGTCCAATATATTGAAATCTATAATCACTTTCCTCTTAAGACAATTTTGGTAGTAAGCAGGGAGGTTACTTTGAAATAATTGAATCCACAAACTATAGTAGACTTGATTAAGTCTTTTGATGCCAATCATGATTAGTACTGATTAAAGTTAACTGGAATCAAAACGGCATTGATTATGGATTACTCGACAGTTGGCACACATAACAGTAATATTTTAAACAATTTAGTCAATTAACTACTAAGGATGGGAACAAAAGGAAAATGTTCTCAGTTATATGAATTTAGAATTAGAAACATTACCTACAATAAAGAAATTACAAAAACATTTTTTTTTTTTTTTAATTATATTTTTATATACCTTTACATAGTACATTATTACACAAATTCTAAACATTACATCAAATTACATCAAATTACACAGAGAACTATAATTTATATAATATTACTAATATATATATTTTTTTAATTTATATAATATAACAAATATTATAATTTTTTTTAGGTTTTTTTTTGTCGTGCACATAGCATTAAAATTTTAACTTCAAATAAACACGATAACTACAAATTCAAATGTTACACTATACCAATACACAAAAAAAAAAAATTTTAAGTTTGAATATACAGGCGTTATAATATATATGTATATATTTATATAGTAGTAATATATACTAAAAATATTAATTTAATTATTAGTTTTTATTACATTAATTAAATACCACTACGATATTTCCTTAGTAAATCGAATAGGGTCTATAAAATAATAATGTTTATATTTAAACCACAGCAAAAAGCTGTTTTGAATTTCTTATAAAAAAAAAAAAAAAAAAAATAATAATAATAATAATAATAATTGTTTACACACATAGTGAAAGAAATTCATACACTGATAGTCATTAGAAACAACAAAAAAAAAAAAAAAACTAACAAAATGTCAATTAGAATAAAAAACCTAATAAAAATTAATAACTTTTTAACATTATTTTCATATATTTATAAATATTATATAATGGAAATAATAATGAACAATTTTACTTACACTGTCGAAATATTAATAAACCTTTACACATCAGTCTTGCTATGAAATATATAACTTTTATACGTTTTCTTTACACTGCCAATATTAAATTGTTAATAGTTAACCCCATACAAATTTACATAGGAATAATAAATTAAAATACAGATAGACAAATTAAAAATCCTAACTGTTGTATGGTCATAGAGTAAATAGGCTGTGTTTTTCATTTTATTTATGTACGTGTATTCTACTTAAAACTTTAAAAGTTTATGTCATTAATCATTTATACTGAAAATAATATGTTCACCATGCTTTTATCGCACATTAACATTGCTACAATAATCTAACTATTATTTTATTAGTTATACACATATATAGAAAAAAATAAGATGATAATAGACAAAAAATTATAATTAAAAATATATCTAAAAATATAAATCAAAATATATTTATAATATTATTATATTAGTACTAAACTAGTGTAAATAGATTATGAGGGGATTAAAAGGAATATGGGAATATTTTTTTCATTTATTTATATCATTATTATTATATTTAATACTATTAATTATTTATTTTAACAGCTATTCCAAATATTAATAAGAAACATTATACTTTTAATTTTTAAAGTGAAAAAAATCAGTACCTACACTTTACGTTTATATCAGTGAATTAGTAACTAAATAAAAATTGTATGAGAAATGTTATATTATGCAGGTCATATACTAAATGTGTCTTGAAAAACAACTATCTGATCAATTTAATAACATGAATGATGGGCAGGGATAGCATTTCACACATACATACAGCCCCATTTATTGAAAATAAAATATTAATGAGGTGTACATGGTTCTAATAATTAAAGGATGCATATAATGTAGTAAAAAAAGAAGTACAAATATAAATTACATATGTGGTTAATGTTTAGAAATATTATATATTAACATATATAAAAATGTGAAAATTAATAGTCCTGAATGCAAAAATTGTATAATCCGTTATTAATGGAATTTATATTTTAAAATAATGATTGCGTATAATTAAACGAGTATAAATAAAAATGCAAATGTATAAAACTGCGATATCTTTTAAAAATGGAAAGTTTCTAGATGAAGGCAACAGCCAAGACAACAGTTTTATTTTAATTAACTTGCAATAGAAGTTGAAATGAATAATAATGAATTTCTGATAAACAATATTGTTATTTGTTGAAGCAAAATTTGCAATTATAAGTTCATAGATGGGTACAAGTCCATTATATTAAAAAAAAAAAGATTAATTACACATTATACTAAAAATTAGCAGTCTTAATTTTTTTTATTTTTTAGATGTTTCATACATATTTAACCAAAACATAAAAATATAATAATAATTTTAAAATGTTTAATTTTTCCAGCCTATTAATGGAGTTTAATAGTGTTATCCGTGTGTTTATTTTATATGTTTAATACATAAATTGGAAAGAAAAGAAAACTTTTATAATTTATCACTTGAGAAAAAAAGATTATGTTCACATTTCTTCATTATGTACATATTATCAGGAACATCGTAGTCTAACTTATGCGTCTATGAAAAACACGTTTCGAGTTTTATAAAATTATATAAAATTATTAGTTATTACGAATGACAGGATAATTTTTGTATATATATAAAAACATAAATTTATATACACATTTATCACCAATTTTTTTTTTCAGTACGGATAGAATAATAATAAAAATAAAAAATAATTGTGTATCCAAAACTGGTAGGATTTAGCTTACAGATTTTTCATATACAACATAAACATAATGGCTTTCACAGATTTAAAAATATGCAATTTTATACATTTATATATATATATATAACAAGAAAAAAAAACAAGCATTGTAGCGATTAAATGTGTACATTATATAATTTCTTTATACAGCGTATTTATAAAAAAAAAATTACAGGAATGAATTACTTTCGATTTATAGGTATATATGCATAATATTTATATAGAAAAAGAAATTTGATTTTATATTACAGAAAACAAACAAAACTTCACTATTAAAATCTAATTTAAACCCTGTTTAAAAATTAAATGAAATACTATATAATAATAATAAAAAAAAAAATAAATGATATACAAAATATTATACACAATCATTTGTTAAGTTAAAAAAAAAATTATTTAAAAAGATGACCCGGTTTTTTTTTGTACACTATGATATATGATTGGAAGCAAAATATACACGAACGCTGTATAAGAAATTCACTAAGGTCACAAAAATGGGGTGCTAATTTTTTTTAATATACATACCTTGTAAACGTCACCATATTAGAACTTGTTAAAAAAAATTGTCGTATTTGCCATATTGTATTCAAAGTGTAATTAATATTAAGATATATTAAAGCCCCACACTAATAAGCTAATTAGTAATTATTTACTTTTTTTTTGTTTCTAACAAATAATAATAAAAAAATCCATCCAAATCCACGTATTGCTAACTAAATTTGGATACTAATCTTTTTAACGCATGAAAATTAAGTTAAACCCACTAACTTTGAGTAATAATAATATAGTAATTTAAAAATAAAAGAAAAATAATTAGAACTTAATTTGGATTCAAAATACTAATTAAGGGATACAATAATAATAATAATAAAAAAAAAAAATTGTAGTAGAAAATATAGAACTGTTTAAAGCACTCCGTTTGTTGGTGGTCCAATAGGTCCCAATTCAGATACAGGCACTGATTGTTGGTTGCTCTTCATGAAGTACTTTTCCAATTTAGAAATAATGTGCTTGCCATATGTGTACTTGCGCAGTGATGCAAAATGAGGACGGATTTTGTGCATGAGCACCTTACGTTGAGAAGATTCGCATACATCTAACATTTTTTGCACTACATAATTGGCATATTGGTCTTTCATCATTACATGTAAAGCGCTAGATGGTGAGAAAAAAAAAATTAACAACAATATAAATTGAGTTTATCCACAATTCAGTGGCTACTTACTTGTCATTGAAACCGCAAACTTCTTCTATAAGCATAGAACGTTCACTGCGTGTAGCATGTGTTACACATTTCTCCACGACATTCGATGCAAACTTATGCTGGGATAGTGTCAACACCTTTCCGCGAACAGAGCATATTAATTTAGATTTGTCCTCTTGTTTACCGTGTTCTGTGAAATTAAATTATGATTGAATAATTTAATACATATCCCAAGAAGGTACACCCAAAAGAGCAGTTATATATTAATACAAATTGTACTCTTTAAAACAAGATCATGTTTATCACAAACGTACCCAATACATGTTGAATTACATAGTTTCCATATTGGTCTTGTATCAATTGTTCAACGTGTTGATGCATTTCGTCGAGTATCGGTGCTGTCTGTTCAGATGTACAATGTTCCAGTATACGCTGAATGACTCTGCATCCGTATGGGTGTGTTGATAATGTTAAAACCTGGACAAATCAAATACCGTTAGATGTTTGTAGAGACCATATTTTTCCTCCAATTAAACTTTGTAGTTAAAAATCACTTACTTGTCCTTGGAAAGCATTGATGATGAATTGAAGAGCATGTGGATCAACGCACTCTATGCACTTTTGGACTACATGATTACCGTTTTGGTCTTTAACACATTTTAGGACATGGCCGTCTAGCTCACGTACTATTTCCACTTGTTGTTCTCCACCCACGCTTTCCAATGCCTTCTGGATAACCCTGCACCCGTACATTTGCAACGCCAATGGTAATACATGTCCACGTACCTATTTGACGCAGAATACAACAAATCAAGGGCATATTAGAACATTGAAATATTTAAATTATTCAAAATATTCATATTATACATTATATTGTAATATAATATAATATATTGTGACAACGATGATATACCTTCTGTGCCAATGTAGATTTCTGTTCAGGTGTTCCAAACTCGAAGAACTTTTGAATAACATAGTTGCCAAACACATCAGTCATTAAGCTGTACGCAGCCGCCAATATCTCAGAGAACACTAGCTGCTTCTCGGGCGTGGAAGCCCTCTCCAACTTTTGTTGTATAAATCTGGAGCCATGTTGATCTTGGGAAAACTCGACAATATGATTGGTGAGGTCTCGTAGTTGAAGACTGGGGTAACGATTGTTCCTGCCACAGTGCAGGAGAATTGGATCAATTACGATTAATTGATCAGATGCATGCTGTATAATGTTGGGAGATGAGCCACACCAGTTAAATGAATATCCAAGAAAATCAATATACCCTTCCCCCCCAATCACGCAATGAATAGGAATAAAAATTTAATTCAATATTTATAGGATTTTTCATTATCAATGTTTTTAATATCATAAAAAATCACGCCCAAAAGGTATTATATGATAAAAAAAAAGTAATTTATTTTATTGATTTCAATGTTTTTGACTTAGAATAAGTTAAATACTTCATAAAATGACTGCCCCACCCGTCATAGTATTCAGTGAGCTCATCCCCAAAATTACAGCAGACAAAAGGCTGTTCTTAAGAAGGTAACCTACCTGAAGTCTTCCAGGAGCCTGCTACGGCCGGACGGTTTTGAGTCCAACGTTATGGAGGAACCACCCAACGAAGAAGCGCTGCCACGAACGCCACCCATTTTGTTGAACAAGGAATTCGTATTGTTCGGATTTGCAGCTGTGCTAAACATGGCTCCGTTAGCCGCTAGACCACCCATAGCGTAATCTATTGTGCAAATAAAATAAAATAAATACAAATATCGACATAGTATTATTATGTACCTAGTCATCAACAACTACGTTATCTATTATATATACACAAATATGTACGTACCACTAGCTCTAAACTTGGACATGGCTTCTGCACCCGGCGCAGCGTTCATAAGACCTCTGTTGGCGTTATTGGCCGAACCCATGAGGCCCATTTGTAAATTGGACGCTGAGCCCATAGCTGGTGGAGGAGTTAGAGATCCCGAGGCGAGACCCAAAGGGCTTTGGGACGCTGTATAGTGTAGACAGTGGAGAGTTATTAGTTGTCACAGTCAACACGATGAACATGATAAAAATCTAATATAAAAACATACCCAGTGTGTTGTACTGCGGCCACTTATGACGGGCGTAATCCATGGACGGTGAAAAAGCGGACGTGTTACGGTCAAAGGAATCGCGTCTGCCGGCATTTCCAGAACCAAGACCAAGACTGACGTTGACATCGTGTACGCCTGCTGTCGAAAACACACGCGGGAAAAAACAGTCCCGTAAGTATTGTTACTTTTAAAATACATGCTTATATATATATATAAATATATATGTTGGTAGGTAGTATATGCGATGATAAAACATAACAATTAGACGCAAAAGCAGTGGTGTCATTTACACTGCAGTTTTAATTGTCGAGTAAATGTATTATTTACGTAATTCATACACGGCTAATCTACAGTTAAATCGAAACAATAACTAGACGTCTATTATAATACAATATTATAAATTTAAAAAACAAAAACAAAATAATGTTAACGTTGTTTTTATTATCCGAGCGTATGATGATAATTAATATAATACACGTATACAGGGTGGGCGCAACGCGGTATTTACTCGTGTTAGGTGTACATAATATTATTACTTGGGGCTGTTAGAGAAACTGCTACGACGCCCACAGTGCATAGGTATGTGTATAACAACAACAACAACAACAACAACAACAATAATAATAATAATAATAATAATAAAGCTGCGAATTTAAATCGGGCACGAGAACCGAACAACAATTTTGCTTAAAGCATCGTGTTTTTATGTTAAAATTTATGATCCTACCACTCAGGTTTAATTTAATCGACCCCTAAAACTTTAAGACGGGATGATAATAGTCATAAATTTCACCGGTGGTAGTTGTTGCTAGTACGTTTTCTTCACCCGCATACCAAGTCGTAGAGGTTGTTAACAAACACATCCATCTTGATCGTGTTGTCACGATACTTCCGTTTTAATTAACCCGTCGGTCGAAGATTTAAATGGCCACGTGCACGTTATACGGCAATGACGGTATTCTGCTAATTATGTATGCAACAAATATAGCTACAAATACGACCACCAACGGTATACTTAGTAACAAACCCATCAATCCACGAACACAAGATAATAATAGAATGGATATCGAAAGCAATAATAAGTATCAGAAAGAAAAAGACTTAACAGAGAAATGGTATAAAATGAAAAATGAGTGTACATATGTAGGTATGGCTATAGGTTTTATAGGTTAAACGTGTAGTTGTTGGGAACGTAGATGAAAAATTGCAGTGGTGTTTGCGTCCACCCCAAAAAATCACAAAAAATATGAGAATATTAATAAATAGAGAATAAGTCCTTTCTTCGTTGTAAGCTATATGAATACACACACTACAAATGGAAAATGTAAAATTTGTAGCAAAGGATACGTCATATACAATCATGTGCGGGTAATGGCTATTGGTGGAAGGTAGAAAAAACAATTTTCTCTGGCCTTACTAACTTTATCTGTAGTATATATTATACAAGGATGACGTCAATAGTTTGATCGCAAAGAATTTTTTTTTAAATCGTGTTACATATTATACACTTAGTTCTACGCTCATGCTTGTAGCTAGTTATAGTAACAGTGTAATATATAAAAATGAATAGGCAGTAGTGCGAATTTGTCGTTTAAACAGGCGGGGAAAAATGTAATAAGAACCCATTGTAAGTGTATAGCCGCTTATATGGCACGCTATACACATGTAGTAACAACCTAAATAATATAATTATAACATACATATTATACACAACAAAACGTCATAAAAAAAAAAAAAAAATAATTACTCGTGTGAAAAATCGTGTCACTCAAATATGTATAATCGGGTATTAATATTAATAACGGGTGGGGAAGCGGCAAAACAACGTGTGAAAACTTGCACTTGACTTGCTTTATTTAACTCGTGTCGACGGCAGAGGATGTATACACTTTGGTGAGCGGGTGAATATAATAGTAATAGTAGTAGTGATGGTGGTGGTTAGCGTGTATGAGTGGGGTGGTGGTTAAGTGTGGTATGGTATTATTATTATTATTAAACGCATAAGTGCATACAATATAAACGAGTGTAGGGGTAGTATTTGCAGGTCGCGTGAAGGCGTTTGGATCCATCAGGAGATCTAGTGGTGACAAAGTCGAGCACCGGCAAATATTATTATTATTATTATTATTAATATTATGCAAAAGCGTGCAAAACATAAAAATACAATTTTAAACAAAAACCACATATTTTAATAAACTGCACGAATATATTAATATAAAAGGCGTCGCTAAAAGAAAAACAATTTTAATCCACACGAATCCTATACACGCTGCGGCTGCTGTTGCATGCTATAAGAGATTATACGACATGTTTTTTGTTATATTATCATTAATCGTTATACAAAACACGGTCGAGATGGATTGTGGCATTTCGCAAAGGCGTATTATATTTATATATATAATGCGACATGCAACAACAACAACAACAACAACAATGACGGCGACGACGACAACGATAACGAAGGCAAAAACGTACCTGCGCTGACCCCCAGCGACGAAAGGCTGGATGTCAGTGAGGTCAAGTTGGTCGAATAGTTGTTGGCTGCCGAACCGACCGCCTGCTGAGGCTGTGGTTGGAGTCCTGTCAAAAAACACCCCGACATAAAACACCAATAACACGAAAGTGGTGGCGATAGAGGTAAAGTCGGCACGGTTGCGTTTGAGGCGTAAATGACGGGCGGTTACGACGGCGTTTAATTTTGTACGTACACACGCGGCGGGTCTCGTATAACACGATATACTCGTATTTAAATATCATCTATATCAATATGGCAACGGAAAATTCATTAGCCTCAATCTACGCACTGCACAGCTTTGCTATACATAAACTATATACTATATATTGCTATACTGCTTTAATGTGTATATTATTATTATAATATTACGGTCGGCACACACATCTCTTTTGTGTCGTCATTTAGATACAGTTGCTCTACCGTCGATATCGGTTGTCGCGACGAACGACGATGTAATATACACGTTATGATGACACGCGGCCCCGCGTTTAAAATAACAATTTTACCATAGTTACAGTATTATACTCGTCAGCGCATTTCTCATAAAATATATTAAAATACTGTTCGTCCGACAGTTCTATATGCGCGTACAGAAGATACTACACGACCGCCGTTAAATTCGCGGGAGCGGGTGCGGCGCGTCTTCGTTTCCGTCGCTTGATAATTAAAACATTTCGGGCAGCGGCAACATGACGTGGGAAAAACGATAATGAAAATACTTTCGCTTTGCACACACACACGCACGCACACACGTCAACTTAAAATTTAGGCGTAATAATAATAATTATAATAATACCGCGTGAGACGGATTATAAAACAATGTACGATATATATTATGGCAGAATGACGGGGGGGGGGGTGTGTGTGTGAGTTGATAGCGTACCTTGTTGGGCGTTGACGATGACCGATGCCGGGGACACGAGCCGGAGTTGACCGCCGTTGCGGGTCATCACCAGCGATCCGTTTTGGTCGTAGAACGCCGGTATGACCTGGTATTGGGTGCCGTCACCCTGCGACGGGCTCATTGGCCTGCGCTGTTGCTGAGCCGTGTTGGTGCCGTTGGCCGCGGCGCCGGGTTGACCGGCGGCACCGGCCGGCTGTATGATGCTGCCCGCCGGATACATGCCCCACGGCACGCCGTAGTATTGCGGCACCACTGTCGGACCTGAGCCCATAAAGCCTTTATTGTGACAACACACGCACGCACGCACACAATAGTAATAAAACGTTCGAAATATAGATTTGCAAAATATAATATTATTATAATATAATATTGGTACATTTAAAAAACGGCGTGTATACGTTGTAATATTATTTGTAATGACCACGTAATGGATAGAATATTATGACTTGGGAATTAGAGTGGTGTATAGGTAGGTAGGTAGGTATACGGCGGAGAGGTATAAGGAAGCAGGCCTTGTTCAAACGGAAAGTATACGACCAGAATCGGTTCTCCCGCGATACCAGACCACAGTGATACACCGGAGTGTCACACGTATGCACGTATGAGGTGTGTTGAACAGAGTATGAGGCGACTTATTCGAATAAAATAATCTTATCCACAGAAAAATAATAAATATCAAAGTATTGGAAATCTAGTATCAAATATTCTAATATTTGTAGGCAAAGGGAAATATCCGTTGACTAAGGCCTGGAAGGAGAGACAATACATATAAAAAGCATACTACATTATTCTGAAAAGAGGTAAAGGATTATGTTGATAAGACCGTGGTTGTATACTGATATTATGATGAAAAATTAAATTAAATCAGTACACGTTGTACATACAATATTATAATCGATACTTACATATTATTCAGATTATCGATTAATAACTTATCAGATTGTTCAACTATTTTCGCATTTTTATATTCAATAACATTATAAAGGGACATGAACAAAATAAATGAAATACTCTTTTCATTTAAAAAATCAATTTTCTTTTGAAAGAAAAAATATGTAAGAATACCATAGAAAAAGTAATAAAAGGTAACTATAAAATTGAAATTATTGTTACTGTGTGGGCGCATAATACTTAATTGATAATCAATAATTATTATGTTTTTGTTAATCAGAAAAGTTGTTAAACGAAAGGAATATAATTGTATGCCCATCTCACAAGTGAAAAATGAATTTAAATGATTTTTTTCGAATCGCGCTGGTATTTTAAAATCAAATAAAATATAAATTCTAAATACAATAAATATTAATGTACGTGGAACATTGTAGACAAAGTATCAATGTAATTTTGATATTGACTGCAGTGTTTATGTCTTATGTATATAATACACGATTCTAATTTGTTTTTTAAGCAGGAAAAATTAGTGTTGGTCTAGAACTCTAGACAATACATACTACTCTGTACTAGCAACTATATAGTATTTCAGTAAATTTTCGTTTGATATGTAAGTACCTTATAATATTATGAATGACGATTTTATGCCGATATATATTATAATATATTATATTATGAGTGATGTGTAATAGTGACGACTACAGCTATACATAGCACGTCGTAGTACACTTACCGGCAATCATGTAAGGTTCTTGTGGGTTGATGATGTACGGCGTTGTGGCCGTCGTGCCTGGTGGCGCGAACGTGGCCGCGGCCGCGGCAGCGGCGACAGGCGTCGCAGTCGGTGCCGATGCAGCGGCTGCCAGTCCAGCGGCCGCCGCGGCTAGCTGTTGCTGCTGCTGCAGGTGGAATTGTTGCTGCTGCTGTTGTTGGATGAGTTGCAGTTGTTGGGCCGCTACCGCAGCCGCTGCGGCCGGGTTTGCTGCCGCGGCAGCCGCCGCTGCTGCTTGCTGTGCTTGATGGTTGCGGAACAGCTGCTGAACAAAAGTGTAAAATGAATGAGTTTAAATCGCCGATGACGTTTAAGACAAAAATATTGTAAAGCGTGTAAAATAGGTACACGTACTATAATATTATAATTTGGTATCGATCGGGAGATTTTTACTGTTGTGTTTCGCCATTGCACCTCGACGAGGGTTAATAAAAATATACGTCAACAAAGCAAACACTTATTTTGTCGTCATTATATGACGTGCACAGCGTACTGTTGGTTCAACACAATTTTTACGAGTATAATAACATGACGTGTTCACGCGCATACATTATTAATAAATCGTTATACTAAAAAGAGCCGATATAATGTTTTCGCGTTTAAATATTATTATACATTGATATACGTTTACAACATTAATTTTATGTTCGTTGTTGTTTCTATTTTTTTTTTTTAACATACAAATTAACGAATAATGAAAACTTTGTGCAAAAAATCGACGACAGTGAAATCTAGAACGAAAATTCGCTCTGAACAATGACAATAATATTGTGTTCTGAGAAAACAATTGAACATAATCATATCGCTGATACTTATGCATAAATAGATAAATAGGCAAATAACGATATAACATAAATTATATTCTCGGAACGTCGTTGTCGGTAGACAATAGGTAATTATTAGAAAGCGATATGACAAAGCGGCTGATAAGTGTAATAGGTATAGGTGTATAGGTCGCGGTGTACAGTGCATTATATTAATATATATATAATACATTGTAGTACTGTAAACTACTACCTTAGGTCAAAAGCTTATTACCACCGTTAGGTTTGTACAATATTATGCACCGGATCAGTGCAGATAAAATCAATTTTTTTACGCCTAGTCAACTTCCATTAAAGTTATCGATGGGATATTAATTTATTTTTCAGAATAGTCAAAAGTGAAATTGTCATTCTCATTTTACGAGTTACACGAACAAAATATAATATGTTTCGGACGAATACGTTTTCATGTAATATACGGTGGTAAGCGGTGTATCCACATCCTCGCTGTTGTTAAGTTATTTTGGTCGAATATTAAAATGTCAAAAACAATACAATATATATGGTTTTTACGTAACAGCAATTGAACTAGTTGAATAAATGAACCGTTTGAATACTTTATTATGAAATGTATAGAAAATATAGTCTTTTTTTATTTAACCTAGAATCACTAAGTACGCATCATATATATATATATATAATACAATACGTACAAATAATGTATGGATATAAACTTTAAATAATTAAACGCATATTTCCTTTTTACGTTAGGAACTACAGTAACCGCAATTCGTACCAAGTATTTGACGGGGAAAAAAATATAACAAATAAACATTTAAAGTTTATTTTTTTGCTACTCTCGTTTAATAATATAGCAATATATCTGTATTTGCTGGACTATAAAGCTAGGTAGTGGAGGTGAAGTTTTAATAGCATTTTAGGGGGTTTTAACATTTGGATAGAGATTGCAGGAGTGTAATATACACGTCGAATCGCTATGAATATTTTTGTGTAATGTAATCATATTTTTTTTTTACAGCCGGTTGCAGATTTCAGAACGAAGTAAAAATGGTAATGTTTTCACCCTACGTATGCGCGGCTGCACATACACAGAACTCTAAATAGTTCATGGACCATTCGTTTAAAACGCGATTGCAATACCTACTCGAGAAACGCGAATAATAAAATAAACACACATATATATATATATTAATGTTATATGTACGTGTGCAAACTACAGGGAGGAAAAAAATATCATTGTAAAAACGTACAAGTTTCAACTATGTTTTGACAAGCGTTCTAAGTACATGCCGGCGCAATGGTTGAAGAGCGCTGCGTTATACATATTATTGTAATATTACAAAATGGGTAAGTTACTATACTAAAAGTAACAAGACTATACATAAAAAATAAATAAATAATAAAACCATCGTTTTTTATTTCGCCCTACACATGTGTCACGCGGAGAAAATGCAACACCGTCGCTGAAAGGAATAAGTATTATATTTTGGGGGAAATTCGATTTGAAGGTTCTTAAACGTTCGATAAACAATATCTTCTATAGACATACCGAAAGAATAAATATACGCCCAACGTTGCTGTCAACATTTCCTCCCCTTCGTTCATTCTTGATGTATTTTTCCTCTATATTGCCGATATATTATGTATAGATTAAATAATTTAAAGCACGGGTATATAATAATAATAATAATAATAATATTATGTACAGCCGTATTTCGCCCGCGGTAAAATGCAATTAATTCACCGCTGCAGACGCTAAAACCACAGATTTCATTTAAATTCTAAAAGCGCGTCTATACATAATATACAATATACATATCGTTTCGTTTAAAAGCGTTAAGTATTTTTTTTTATCACGTAGTTAGCTACAGAGAAGAGTGTGCAAGTAGAAATGCTCGGTTTACCATTTTTTGTGGTGTTCTCAAAAACGAACAAGCGAATGAGAGGGGACAAAAATATATGATTTTATATCGCCGCTTCTTCCACCCTTCGTCGCTATCATTGATTACGTGTGGGCGAATAAATGACTATCTCGAAAACCGAGTAAGAGGAAGCAGGAGCCTAGGACGAAGTGTTAAATACTTGTAAAGTGGTTAACAGGAAATTTGACACGGGTATTAGCTACAGAATAGAGGTACTCAGTACCGAAAAAATAAAAGGCAGAGATCAAGGGAAAAGAAAAAAAATACGTTGAGTTATGTGCGCAGTGAGAATGGACGAGCAGGACGACGAATACTACGACAATGACAGGCATTTTCACGGACGATATCGGAGGTATTTAGAAAAGCAATTTTGTATTCCGCCGCGCGCTGCACTGCGGGGAGGGGATACGGAATTTCGCGGGTGCGCCCTTAGCCCGGGAAAAGCAATTGATCATTTTGCCGACTATATACCATATAAATATACACACACCATTACGCCATATAATATTATATACTTATATATATATATAGTGTAAGAAGTACTACTACTATTACCACTGATACTACAGCTATCTACTATATAATACCTTCTCTACTCATATTATATGACGGCCGCGTATATAATATAGGTACATTATATTACACACATGCTGCCGATCCCTTTGGGGAATACTATATTATATAAATATAATATCATGTACAAGACGATAATAATACGAGGTTGGCAATTATTATTATATATATACAATAAGGTACGACGTAAGGACTATGCTATGCGAAGACTACCATATATTTTGATCGAATGTAATTTTTCTCTCAGACAGGAAGCTGCTATCGATGGGATTTTGGCCCACACACTGTGCGCGGGCGCGCGCTGTTTGTCATCAAAATTTCATATACTTGGCAATTACCTGCAGCATCAACGGTTACAGCTCGCGCGCACATGTAATAATCACTGTAATAATAATATATTATAAATAAAGACGACGATAAGAGACTTGCGGGTTAGCTGTCCGTACATTTCTAACCTAAACATACTGCGAAGTCGTTAGAATGAAATACAACGGTTCATTTATTTATTTATATAATGTATTATTATTTACAATACTATTTGTTGTCCCTAAAAATTTTCAGCAAATGGTCGTAAAATGTTTATGCGAACGCGCACCTGAAGTCTTAACAACTACGGCAATTTATTGCTATAATATTACAACACACTTATCTCACAAACGATAGTATAGGTTCAATACAGTAAATTTGCATTCAGCAGAACTAATTTTTTTTAGCTTTTGTATTAGAGCAATTTTACCTCTAACCAAACTTAAAAGTTAAAAGCATAGTTAATATAATTATAGATTTATGGTCGAAAGAATAAGTTAAATCTTGTATATAATATGTATAGAACTTTTAAAATTATTTCTTAAATAAAATGTGTCTTATTTTTCTGTGCACAGCTTTATAAATAGAATTTAAAATTATAGTATTATGGAAGATAAATGAATACATTCAGTAACATTGAAAGTTTTTTTTTATATTCACGAGTTGGTAGTAGATAAAAATAGCGTAATCAAACTTAATATAATACATACATAATCTGTTCGCTATAAATAAATAAGCAATAAATACAATTTAAAACACACACACACACACACACACACACACGTTATAATAAAACTATGAAAATAAATAATCTATGTTAAGACCATGAAAATTGTTACATTGTCAATAGGTTTTCAAATTAAAATAATATTTGTCAGTGAAATGACAAACACTAACTACTGTGAAGTTGTAATTAAATTCACGATGGGTCATTTTAACTTGTTCTAAACTTGAAATAGGTAGTAAAATTGGAGTGGGGTTTAACTTTTACAATGTACGATATAGATTATAGATACACGTTCCTTATTTAATTTTTGAAGAATCAAAATCAAAACAATAATAGTAATAGTAAAAATAATAATAATAATAATAATAAACTACACTCAATAGATTAATCAATCAACTCTCACGAATAATATTTTAGGTAGGTAAAAAAAAATTATTAGTTATTTTATTTAACTGCGTTTTTTATGAGAAGCATAATTAATTTGACGAATTGATGATATTAAACTTATACAGGATCAAACATATTGTTTGAATAATTGCAATAAAAAAACATACTTATAATTGAGTACGTGTTATATAATAAAAATATGGCTGTTTAATAAGTATGAAACAGTATTATATGATCGACACCTTATAACAATTATTAAACTTAATTATAATAAAATTATAACCTGTATAGTAAATTGTTTTTAGTTATTGATTTTTAAATTCTTAGGCAAAAACTTTAAAATCTTAATGACGTTTAAACAAAACAGTAAAATATTTCTATAGGCCGCTACTATTATAGTAAAAGGAATATTTTGTAAGCCGACTAACAGCAATAAACGACGTTTTGATTAATTATAGTCCATTTAAGTGCGCAAACTATGGGGATAGTGCAGGATAAAAATGCGAGTTAAAATCAAATAAATATAATATAATACACACACACACACACACACACACACACACACTTTGCAGCAAGAAAATAAAGTAAAATAAAATTCGCTAATATTAGATTTTTATGTGGTGAAATGTCTGAAGAAATTATCGGAATTTCAATCGAAAAAAAGATTAGTTGCTTTTGAAAATAAAATGTTGAATGCTTTTCAAGCGTCCATACATAAAGAAAAAGAGATATTAAAATAGGTTTTATGTAAATATACACTGACATATATATATGTACGTTAAGTATTTGACGTATTCGTGAATATTAAAAATATACATTCAAAACCGTCGAACTAAAAAGGGTTGTGGGTCGATAAAAAATAAAGTAAAATAAAAAAATACGACTTTCGGGTTTGTGTTTAGACTGTTAGACGTGAGTATCGCGTCGTGACAATACACATCCAAAAATAGCGAAAAGACAATATCGTTATCGGTGCACAGGACACACATTTTAGACAATGACCGGCGCGCGGCGTAGACATTTACAGCAGTAATTAACTCTAGAGCGAAATCACTGCCCCGCAGCGATACTCGAAGGATGTGAAGGGGTTTGACGCCGAATTTAATATATATGTGTACAAATGTTATTAATTCGAAAGTCCACCACCCTCCGATGCCGCACTTATATTACACCGTCCATCATCACTAATGCCGTACAACAAATACGAGTACCTATATGTGATCAAAATGACGAAAACAAATACCGATCAGTCTGCGCAATATAGTACATACTAGTAATAATAATAATCATTATTACACACACGTTGCGCCGATATGACTTCGAAAACGACGGGGAAGGAAACGGGTGGTGCAGAGGGCAGAGAAATTAATTCGACGTGAAACTTTACGCGAATAGGGTGGAAAAGTCTGCGAATTAATTGATTAATTAACGGTTGCGAGTGTGTTGGTATAGCACACGACACGACTGATACACCATCATTATTATACTGTAATATAATATAGTATACCTATATACATACAACTTAAACACGAATGCAGAGAAAAACATATAAACTCGGGTATGTAAATGGATAATAAATCAAAACAATACAATATCGAAGTAAAAAATGAACGGAACTAACAGTAGATAATAAATTCGTAAGAAACTGGCGTACGTTCATCGAAAGATAAAAACAGCGGGACAACTACGATGACACGATCGGGGAAAAAACAAACCAGACGAAATATTACACGATACTTCGGCACATCTGCAGATGGTTTGCCGACGTTTTGAATCGGCCAAAAAAAAAAAAAAAAGGTTAATAGACGTTGAAATCAGTGACGAGCGCGTGCGCCCCGTCATCAACAGATCAGACTTGTGACTGTGTTAGTATTTATTTGATTTTTCTTTTTTTCTTTGATTCAACTCAGGTGCGATGTTCCGAATCGTTGAGGATGTAAACGGTTCGTTAACTCCGTGATTCGTCTTTGTGTCCGACAGATGCGACATGCAAATATATATATATATGTCCAATATATATTTGCCGGGCGTGCCCATCATACGCAGTTAGATAATATGTATATGGATAAATACGATGCGAAGTTTCCTGCACACATATCGCTTAATAATTCACTCGTAAGTATTGTTTTTTGGTTTATCGGAAATATTTTTTCGTTCATTTTCAACGATACAACAGGGACGGGGTAAAGTAAATAAATAATAATAAATCAGTATCGAATTTTTTGTGTATGGCTGCGTCGTGGAAAGGGCTGAGATGCGTTCGTCACACGATAAACGAAACTATAAAAACCTGAGTATGCAAATTGGAAAACGTTTCTTTATTTTTATATGGAAAACTGGTGCCTAAAGGACCATGAGAACATTAATGGATCCAAGAAGACTATAATACCACAGCAATTATCTATTAAATATGTATATATTTTGTTTTACTTATATACTGTTTTACTGTTTTTAAATTCCAAATAAATCATTATTATTATTATTCAGACACATAAAAAAACTACCAACTCTGGTTCGCTACAAAAGATTAGGAATAACGGCAAACTTTTACCTCTGCCAACTTTAGTCGTCACAGACTGGATGTGAGATAAGTGATAGTGTTACCAGGATGTAATTTAAAAAAAAATAGGTTTACTCAAACAGTTTTCACGATGATAGTAATTCAATTCCCTAGCATATTCTCAGTTATAAATGACTTATATAATTATATATACTATAGTTTATACATAAATATATATATATATGTCATATTTTCGTTACAATACGAAATTAAAATGCAATTTTATACCAGCTCAATCTCTCTAAACAAAAATCTGTTAAAAGCTATACTGAATAAATTTAAAACATTTGACCGGTTTTTTGTTTTTATAAAAAGTAATACAAATTCATTTTTAAAGTTTTTTTTAAATAGACACACACACACAGTTTTACATAAAATATGGCATTATCTTTTTGACACTATAAACTGAGTTAAAACGATCAACTCGTAAAATATATTATATGCATCAGTTATCTATATACAAAAAAATTTAACACTATGAGATCTTCAAAAAATGTTTTTTTCTATTGTTTGAAATTAAAAAAAAATCTGTTTAACATCTCCTACAATGTGAATGTTAAATAGTAATATAATACAATAAAGTCCGATTTTTTTTATTCGATATATATAATTATTTACAACTTAAAGTCGAGATAAATTGTTTTAGTGAAAATAAGAGGTATCTTCTTTTATTTTATTGTTATTAGAACATCGTTTCGATTAGCTATAAAATATTATAAATCAAATCAAAATAACGATAATAACAACACAGCAAAGACGACGGTTGCATTGTTTCTGACTTCACGCACAATAATGAAAAATCGGTTAAAATCAAAAACCATTCAAAATATATATCTGCTGGGTACAGCCATCGTAGTCGTCGTCGACTCTTCATTTGCATACGGTCCTTGAAATCCATTAGAATTTGTTGGATTGGAATAAATTCCATTTCCATGACTCCCCAAAGTCTATATACAGTTTTGATGAGGGGGGGGGGCAAACGGGCAAGCAGCAGTAGCGCCGGCGACAGAAAACAGCAGTTGATCTCCCACCACCACCTAGCCATCAAAACTCATAACCCCGTGGAAGAATTTCTCAGTCGAATATAATATCAGGCATAACAATGGCCCTATAGGTTTATCTGTCGTCCGTGCACAGTAATTAATCATCTAGAATACTACTCAAATTGACGTGCCATGCACATTGTGTTTCATAAACAGATATCGAATTGAAAACAAATATTGAAACGGGTGACAATAACACATTAATAACAACAAAACGTTGTTGTACATACAAATATTATGTGTATGTGTGTGCACGCGCAAAACCAATTTTCTGTATATTATAATTATAACGCATATATTATATACACTGGAGATACAAGAGTAAAACTTGTACCTACGTATTAATCAATTCAATTAAAATGTAAAATATTAATTCATACCGGGTCGTCTAAATTAATGTGCGATGATAAATAAAAATAATAAGGTGTTTTCGAACATCATTTAGGGGGTAGTCATATACATTATATAATACTGTTTGTATGACTGCAGGTATGTAATGGGGTAAGTATGTGTGCACTGTATGCATGTATATGTATACTATATAATATATATATATATATTATATAGCGTGTGTTACACGACCGGTAGCAAGTTTGTCAATTAATTTGAATTTAAGCTCTTTCTCTCTCTCTTCTCCATAATACATATTATACATCTACCACTACATCCTCTAGATTACATTCTAAAGTTATGTACATTTTAAGATTGCCAGCTATTATAGCAGGGTTCTTCGAAGTTTGTGTAAACGATCTAATTATAATGCGGTTGGTCAAAGGTTTTGTAACCGGCGTGGTGGCGTAGGATTATATTATTATCTACTGGAGCCATCGGTGGCTTGCGTGGTAAGTTGCGGTGAAGTTTTCCCAACACGCTGCCGACAGGAAGACGCGTATCATTGAAATGGACTACTATACCGTTGTGGGTTGACAATAAAATGTTTAAGTTGCAATGCAGTTGATTTATTATCCTAACATTAATTGGTCGATTTAAACAAAACAAACGATTACTACCCGGTAGAAGTACTATTGCGAATATGTATATTGGGATGGATGGTATATAATCTGACGAAAATTAGATTTCAACTATACCGCTCGATTCCGGTCAGTTAGCAATTAAAAATATATTATTATTTTTTACGACACAAAAGCATTTTGACAAAGAGAAATTAATAAATTTATATGTTTACAAGGGAAAGCGTACTACTAAGAGGGATCTAGATATTTTAAGTTTTAAAACAGTTTTGAATTTTCCACAGATAATGATTGTTTTTAAATACCTATTAAATTTTTAATTTGTTTAATTTGTGACGCGAGGAATTAAAAGTTATTATTGTAAACGTTTAAATAATTTAAAAATAAATCATAGCAAAATAAATGTTTCTAGTTGTGTAAACTATAAAACTGAGTTTCACGAGGGGAAAAATGTAAAAACCACTTTAGTGCTACGCGTATATAGAAGTATTATGCTTTTTCTATGCCCGGCTGAAACTAATCAACCACCCCTATATACTGTAGGTACATAATGGAATTTCATCGCGTAATATTATATTATAGTCGCGTATCTAACACACGACGGCTTTATGGATGTTTTCTTCAACGAAATCCCTTTTTTTTTTCGATAACGTGTATAACAACCAAGACACCACAGTGCTTAAATTAGTACAGTGCTTTCTAGCGATATTTCAATAACCTAACCAAATAAAATACAACCCACCATGCATTTACTTATTAAAATAAGCACAGGGAAATATCATTATACATTTATTCTGATAAAGTAACAATACAAACAATAAACAAATTTTTTAATAAACCATTCAGCGGTGTTTTTCAAATGACACGTCCTATTGTGTATAGTAAAGTATTGTTATAATATTATAATCATAATAATATATAAAAAAAAATAAAGTAATAAATACCTATCAATATACTCTATAATATTTAATGAATATGTTTTTAATATAGGTAAATTAATTAATTTTATTTAATGTTTAAGTAAGTAATTATTAAAAACACAGTAATTGATAACGTATGTTGTGTATATTATACCAAATAAGAAACGTTCGTTTGTTTCATAATTTATAATCAAAATCATTGACTTAATTAATATGCAAAATATGTGTGCAGAAACCCAAGTCCGGACTACACCTATATTAATTTAATATTTTGAATACGCACAAACTCCATTATCTTAAAGCTCAACCTACCTACTACCTGGGATATTGTATATAATTTATAAATGTGTTTACACTTATAACTTCTTCTAAGTATTCTTCTCACTATCCAGCATTATTGTTTATGACATTTCTGGTCGAAACAGAGATTTTGGATGATTTCCGTAGACTTTACAAATGTATGGGATTTTAATACTTAAACCTCTTGACAGCGGTATAATGTAGGTTCTATATTAAATTGCTCGTTAAAATGATTTGAATATGACAAACAGTAAAAGTTGAGTCACGATAATAATAATAATATAAAACATCAACGTGTAAACAATAACATATCTTCCCAAAACCGCTCAAATATGTATAATGTGTAAATAACAATTATTTGTTATACAATTCAAATAATCCAATTAACTTTTAAACCTATATACGGTGTTTGTTTATATCGAGTTTTGGATTTATTAAAACTACATTGTTGGCAATAAATTTAAACAAAACATTAAAAAGTAATTGAGAAATTAAAAATATTTATACGCAGTAAAATGGACTAGAGATATTGGCGACACATTTAATTTGGCACGAGTAAAATTATACTGTCCCAACATTAAATATATCATATTATATAGCCTAAAGATATTTTAATCTATTCAACTGTTAATTTTTTCACAGGAGTTTTGTATGATAACGAAGTAGCGCGATGGAGGTATCAGGAAGGCTAGTACGCGTTTTCACGTTTGTTAAATATTGTCGTACTTACGAGTCGGACCCAAGTAATTAGTTTAGAAATTCCAACTCGAATAGTTCGGACAGACGTTTCGGATCAACTATTTAAGCTGCTTATAAAACTAACGAATCACGCGTATTTTAGTGTATGTCTAACTCTCTACTAATTGGTCCATAGTGGACGCCTATAACGTTTTAGGTCAGCCAATTAAATTATTTCGTATGCGTCTATTATAATACTACAATTATTCCTCGGGGAAGGTAAGCGGTGTAGAAACTATCAAAAACGACCTTAACGATGACGTGACATTTAAATGTCGTCCTACACTGACATTTTTTAAACAATATACATAAGATAGGAGCTCGACCACTGTAGCGCACTACCGTAAAATATATTGGTTGGTAGAATAAACCAGGGGTAGGTGAACATACATGGCCTTTTTGAAAAACCCCTTTAGCAAAACTTGAAAAAAATATTATGTTTATATGCACGTGTAATCCATTGACATTTACATTCGACGCCGACATTATATATTTGTCGAACGTTATAAAATGGTCGCAGTACACAATTGCCATTTAGGCACAATTTTTAACATCCCGACTCAATGTATTAAATTTTTTTATCGTTTAGATTACATAGGTGCTTACATTCCGTGTATCGCCACCGTCTCTGGGATATATGCGACGTTCAAACAAAATCCGAATACGAACGAGGGGCGACACATTTTAATTTTGCATTCAATTAATCCCCCCACCAAAAAAAAAAAATCAATTTTAGGTGGGTCTACTAAAATGCGTTAAAAATTATATACGTGTTGTTCATTTTTACACAGTATAACTTTAGTAAATCGCAAAGATTAAAAAGTTCAGAAATGTTAAAATAAATATTTTTAAATTCTTTTACTTTAAATCTAATTTGCACTCTGGTGCCTTTTCAATTAAATTTTGATTAAAATTATTAAAAATAAAAAAATATATCATTATAAAAACTTCCTCAATGTACAAGTAATTGTAATTTAAATGAGGCTTACCAAGAACTTAAGTTAATTTCATATTTTATTTTAGTTATAGTACGATTCTGATATTTTCCCGATATACTCAGTTCTCTGTGACTTAACAAAGCAAACGTATGATTTCAACGCGGAGCGAATATATGATATACATTTCAACAGCATTCGTAAGTGCATTATATTTTATCGAATAAACGTACATGGGTATTTCTCTACGGGTAATCGAATTAGTTTTCAACAATTATTGTGTTTCTGCAGTACCTATACAACACATGTTTTCAAATATAATCGTATCGTTTTGTGGTCGCTGTTTACACGATATATCGCGTTCGAATATAAACTTCGACAATACTGAGCGAAAACAGCGACTATTTTTTTGTTGCATTTGTTTATCCCCCCACCGGCACAAGAGTGATTTTCCGGTGGGTCTACTAAAATGCGTCAGAAAACGTTTATTATTGTTCCATTTTGTTTTTATTTATTTAGACTACAGGAACGGGAACTACAAAATTCATCTTATCGATATGCCAACTGTATATTTATATATATAGAACATCGAAAAAACCGTTCGTTAAACGTGCAACACACCAATGTTGGGAAACAAAGCTGGGACATATTGAACTTTTTGAAAGTTATGACCCAGCCTTCCTTCTTCCGTTTTCATTGTGACGACATATTGTTGCTCGAGTCTGGAATGTTAAATTACTATAATAATAATAATAAAAATCGGGACCTTGCTACACTCATTTTATTGCACATTGCACTCCAGCGTACAACGTAAATTAGATTTATTTTATTACATAACATTTATAATATATATTCTGGACAGCGTGTGATGCCAACAGAAAAATCCCAGTATTAAATTGAACAAGATCCATTGTTACTTAAAAACGCAAGAGATCATAAAACAGAATACGAATACTACCTTTAAATTCCTGTTCTAAAATTCATTTTAAACTTAAGACTATACAACAGAAAAATAACAGTAAAAATATATATAAGTATTTTCTTTTTTATACACATAAATATTCATCTAATAAGTTGTATTTTATCATCATTCTATGTCTTGAATATATTTATTTATTCACACAATTATAATATATTTAATTAATTTACAAGAAATATTAAATATATCCATTTTTTATAATCCGTCTTATAAGATTATAAGAAAATATTAAAAATCAAAACAATGTATAAAAAAAAATTCAAAGTGTATCATACTGGAAATATTAACAATAAGTAGGTAAAAATAGTTATTTTTTATTTGTAGATCATACTTAAGTATTAACATTTTCTTTACACATAATAGGAATAAATGAGTAGACTTCATCATTAAATTGAGAAAAAAATTATAATTAATATTACCTTTCGCACATTTTATCGTATTACTATATAGTAGTGTATAATACAAAAATTATAAGTTTGTGATGCCAAAACAATTAACTTGTAATAATAGTTAGAAAACATAACTGTAGTTGCTAAAAAAAGAAACTTTGATGTTATTTTTTTCAGTTTTCAGTATTCTAGGGACCTAAAATATACTGAATTATGATTACTTCAACAAAAAACTTTTTTTTATTGTAAATAAAACTGGTAAAAAACATGTGATTCTCTGTTTAGGCCAGTAATGTTATTAGGTAAATTCTTTACAAACGATTAATTTTAATGGAAAGTAAATAATTTAATAGTATTCATAGTAAATAATTCTACAAATATATTATAAATTCAAGAGGAAAATACCTTAGGCGATTTATTTATTATTTAGGATAAAATATATTTTAATTAAAATGTACATTATTAACATGGATTTTTAAAGAATAAATTATTTTATTTTTTAAGTATTAACTATGTATATTATAGAGACAATCATTCTACAGGCCAGAACTGAAATAAAACGTGATGGAATAGATTTCAAATTAATTCTATTAATATATAATTGTTCATAATTTTAATCTCTGTGATTTATGGTTTTTTTTTTTTTTTAATTTGAACAAAACTTATTTCATTAAAAAATAGCTTTGGGTAAATTTCATACAAAAAAACTTCTTGAAAGTTATTGATGTGTTCAAAAAAATTATGCAAATATATAGGAATCAAAAACTAACAAATCATGCAGATTAAAAGCAGCTTAAATAAATAAAAATACAATTTAAACTTCAAGTTTGAGGTTGGAATAGCTTTTTTCTAAAAGAATTTAGCCAATATATTTCATATCCCTGCACGAAGTATGAAGTTCAATTAATACGTTTAAAAACGTTAAACGATAATAAGTGTTAAAATTTAACAGGATGTAGTTATTTTTTTCGTAGGTGAACTTTCATGTTAAAAGCTTAACAATATATTCTAACATGGGCGGGTTCTATCATTTTAATTTTTAATATTTAGTATATAGCGAAGGGTGCGAGGTTGGTTATGCTATTATTATTTTTTTTGTACACGCTGAACTACACTTCACCACTACCGCAAGACCTCCCATCCGCCACAACTTCCATAAAAGGTATTTCGCATTAATCAATTATTATTACAATTTGGTACATTATTTTCATTACTCAACCTCGACATAGCGTGTTTTAATGACAAATGAGCCGATTCTGGCATAGGAAAATGACTAATGGAAAGCGCGTCAAAGGCGCCCAATACTCCAGTAGGGGATATGGGAAATGATTGGTACCAGCAGTGAAAACGTGCCAAAAAAAAAAAATAATAATAATAATAAATAAATAAATAGTAACAATTGATTAATTCTGTCAGCATAACATTGTTTGCGTGACCTTTAAACGATCCAAAAATTGCATATCTAAAAAACAAAATCTATGACAATTAAAAGTATGTTTTGACGAGGAAACGACTGCCGGTAGTAGTATTTATCATTTTATACAATTTAAAATAACAATTTTAAAAATCGTTATTATTCATTATTTAATTAGAATATTTTTTTAAATTTTTATAACATACTTCAAATATTTTTAGCAGTTTCTTTATTATGATATAGGACGATGATAAGCTTGAAAAAAAAAAATAAGAATACTTTATATACAAAATATTTTGTGTAACACTACAGACAGTACTTACATTGAAACGTAGTTAAATCGAATGATTTTTATATGGTTTCCAAAGGAATAATAAAAACATCTAACCATTAAACTAGGTCATAGGTACATGGATTTGAATTTGCTCATTTGAAAACAATATTTTTTGTTTGTATAGTAAAATATATTTTTATTTATTTTTAAGCGGTTTTTAATTATACTTTCCATGAACAGTGTTTCATTCATATAGAAATTATAGAATCATGCGTAGTGAAAGTTTCTTAGTGAAACCAGATCAAGCCTTTAGAAATATAACTATGACAATGGACATATAAATATTTCAGCATTCGTTTTTATTCTTTACTTAAGAACGTTAAAAAAAGTTTTGTTTTTATAATTTATATTAAAATATAATTGATAATTAAAATATCTATAAAATAATAAAATAAATACAACTTTTATCATAAAGTAAGTATTTATTTTTAAAATATTTAACTCTTTTACTGATAAATGCATAAATATAATACTCTTGCTAGAAAATAAACAATAAAGGTTTTAATGTTTTATGTATGTAAGTAAAGAAAAAATAATTTATCTAACTATGACGTGCAATGTTAATTTGATTGAAAAATCTGTATGGGTCGTTTATTTAATTTCACACAAATTCTATGAGTATGATTAATTTACATATGAAATGAACTAGGAAGACTTTTGTAATACGTATAATTCGAGTTCTTGTCATTTTATGGAAACATGTCAACATATCTGACTCTATATATATTTTACCAGGGCGGAAAAAGAAAAATATATGTATAACAGCAGATAGTATATGAAAAATATTTTGGCGGCATACTTAGATCTATAAAAACTACAAAGCAATAGAAATATGTAATCGAATTTTTTTTCGTGTTACAATATATCAATAATGTATTCCCTAGATAACAAAATGTTGTTATTATTTTATGAACCACGACGTTATAAGGAATACCAAAAAATAAATAAATATATTTAATATATCAATATATATACTTTTTGGTATATAATATTGAATTTAATACACGCACATTTAAGTGCTTTTTATCAGGCATTATATTGCTAATGACTACCTGCATATTATAGTATTTAAGTTAATATAATTTGGTTAAATTGAAGACAAATTATTATACCCTATTCTTGAAATAATATCATCTAGATAAATACAAAAAAATCTTGTAATAAGGTACATTATTGTTTGACTAGTTAAGTTGTGCACTGTAAGATATAAAATAGAGTGAAGGAAGAAATGGAATAGGTGGTCATGATCACTGCTGCTATAGTTTTAGTAAGACCATTTAATATATTTCGACTGTACAAAGCCGTATAAAACAATATTAAAACTATGATAATTTATTAACGTTTGAAATATTCATTGGACCGATCTTTCGAATGTTTAAATAACCGAAAAAAATATTACTCGATGTTAAATTGTACGTATATATTATACACAAGGTGGTGTTATATGACACATGTATTATGTAATAATAATCCGTAACAGTTACATTTTTTTTTTAAAACGGCATTAATTTATACTCGTTTAATGTTTTACTATTATAGTATTATCTCACATTGTGAAAATACCCTTTAAATGGGTTCTCTCTAACTGTAGACAGAATAAAATTACTCGAATAATATTTTCCATTAAATATAATATGAAATATAGATATTATACTAGAATTGTAATCTCTTTTTTTTTAACTACCTAAGCTTTGCTAATCATAATTCAATTTTACTTTGTAATTTAATGAATATAGTAGGTTAAAAAAACAGACTGCATAGGTTCTGTTAGTAGATCTGAATACGTCCAAAAAACTAAATAGTTCTATACACACATACTTAGGTCTTGGATTCTATAGAATTTAGTAATTATTATAAAAAACTGAAAACAATATAGCAGACTAAATTATACATTTGTTTAATGCATCACAAAAATTCCAATTATAAAATTGTATGTTACATATTTCAAATATGGAGATTCTTGGTGCATTTTTTTCAGTTTTGATACCTACTATTTTTTAGATTCAAGTGAGACTTATCTTATGTTTTTTCAACAATTAAGAAAAAGAAAACAACTAATAACAAATTTAAACAATATTTTTGTTTTGAATAGTAGTGCATTAACGATTCATTTATTTCATGGTGATTAATTTTCCTCTGTTAAACAAAGTTTTTTATTGCTATTTTATATATACTTTAAGTAAATATTAGAGCCAACAATATTACTCATTACTGTGATACGATTTTTACGACAAAATTTAAAATAAAAGAATATTGGTAACTACTCTCTTCTTTTAAAACAAAAATTGGAAATCGTATTAATTATTTTTATTGTACTCACGATTGATGTCTATTAATTGTAATAACCCACTCACCTGAAACAAAATAAAAAAAATATTTATAAGTAAACTGTATATCAATGAGATATATTATGATTAATCTATATATATATAATGCAATAAGCTCAAACGCACCAGACACATTATTAGATATAAATATTTATATAAACTTAACTATGTACATTTGTATTCACAAGTGTATATCAATAGGTCGCGTTTTCATTTTCTTTATGCTTTTAAAATCATAATTTATTATGCAAACGACAATATCTAAGGGACGGCTCATTGCTATTAACTAATACAAAAAGAGATAACAAACTCGACCGCTTTAAAATCAGTAGTTGTATAGATCAAGAGAATAATACTTCGTTAAAAAAGAAAGTTTGTGTTATTTTTTTTGTACCTATCAGTTTTACATAATATTATATATTAATACTCTGGAATTTTACTACATGTTATATTCATGCTGTGCTTGTCAGAACATAATTTCATACATATTTTGTTCAATCGCTGATACAGACGCTTGTGTTAAACACCAAATCGTTTAACCTGTTCTGCATTTAAACTTCACCAAACAATTAATCTACTAGCATTTTGTCAGATAGGTATGCTAATAAAATCAATTTTAATCAAGGAGCTCAATGTAAAATCAGTTGAAATAATATAAAGGGTGAACAGACCAGTGATTGAACAGTTTAGGATTTGTTTACTTTTCTAATGTAATTATAGGATATTATATGTATTGTACTAGTCGTCCTTACGTGTTACATCAAATTCCATTCCGAAATTATCTGACATGTTCTTCGAAAGTAAATTAAAAGGGTTGATGAAAACACCATTCTCTTTATAGTTTGCAAGGTGTGTCAGTCAGCGTAAGACAACCACACCCACGAAGGCTTTTAAGTTAGTGAAACTACGCCCTTTATTTACGTTACCTGGTCAATTTTGTTGATTTAAAGTGTTAATGTTTTTAGTTGTCCGTCTAAAATTATGTTTCTTGTCGAAAACCCAAATTTGGAGAGAAAAACTGTGTACAATTTCGGATAAATTTGATAATTCTGGTGGATAGGTATAGGTTTATATCGTGTTCGATATAATATATGCATTATAAAGCGATCAGAACATAAAAAAAAATAACATATAAAATACTATCGAATAAGATATTTCCATTAGCTGTTAAGTTAATATTGCATTAAGTGGTAAGATAATAACAGCTTAATTTCTATGTTAATTACTGTTTACCGCTAAAGGCTGTCACTTAAGCTCGTTTCCTGTAACACATACATAAGACGCTGAACTCGACGTCGGGATTTATACAATAATAACATTAACAAATAACAAAAACTACACTAACAAAGTAATAGAACTAACCAGAGTATAAATAGGAAAAATATAGTGGAAAATATCACAGCAAAAATGTGGTGAAAGTCAGTTTAGTTGTGGATGTGTTTTAATTTAAAATAATATTAAAGATTGATGAAAACCAGCATGACGATGAATAAGCAACGATTCAGCACTAAAGCGTATTTTCAGTATACTACACATGGATGGCGAGTGGATGAGTTTTCCGGTAAAATTTCGCTGGCGCGTGTGTATTTTATTTATAATTGCCAGAGTAAACGCGCGCACACGAGCACATTGTTCACGATTAAAAACGACGTTTTCGAGCATGCGTAGACTGTGAACAACAAAACCAAGAATGATTTACCAACCGGCAAAACACCCGTAAGTCCAACTTGAAGGGTTGGGCTGGTGGTGTTGGGGAGGAGGATCGTGCACGACCCCGTCGAATATTGTACGAGCGCACGGAGGACAAATAACATATGCGATGAGAAATTTGGAACCACCGCTTTCCCTGTTGAAATACACATGCTCACGTATATATATACACACACACACACATATATATATATATATTTTATATACCTTGAGCACATATATTACCGAAAATATATATTATACGAGATTGAAGTCGTATTTAGAGGCTGTAAGCAGTAGTGTGTGTGCGTATGCGTACAGAAATACGATATATCCACGGGTAACACGCGTTTCTATATATCCCACCGACGGACTGCCTCAGCGACTAACCGTAATAGTATACCGTCGTCTCACGTGTGCATCATAATCATTTATCAAACGGTTTGGGTGCGCTGTGCACACGTCGGACTCTTTTGAGGCCGCAGCGCTCGCATGTACCGAAATTGCATAACCGGAACGCCGGCGGTCGTAAGAGATGGTCCATGTGTCGATGTCGCTTTTTTCTGGTGATATTTTATACTATAATACTCCCGTATTATTATACCATATATACAATATACATATATAGTTTGAATATTTTGTGATTTTTTTTTATGAAATATGTAAATAGATTTTTTCTTATTCGGTACAATAAAATGGATATAGCTGCTTTGGAGTGTAATATTGAGGAGGGGGGATCAAAAATTACTTTTACTGACATGGCATAGGTATATTACTAGAACAACTTATTCAATGCTCTATATATATATAGAAACCACTGCCACCGCCAGCAGGATAATAATAAAGAAATTTCGATAACCCATTCTGCGATTTACGTGTCGGTCGGCAAAGGAAGTATGTTACTACAACAGTGACGGTGGGTGGGCTGCAACTCACGCTACGGGGCGGGGGAGAACTGAAACACGAAGACAGACCAATGGAAGAGTTGGCGGTAAGAGGTTATATTCGTATTATTAGGCTTTTGGTATATAAAAACGACCTTTGTAGTGGAGGGGTAGCACTGTTGGTGGTGTGCACAATTCGTGCTGCGAGCCCATTACCGATATTAACGATTCTCGTGTTGCTAGACAATTTGAGGGTCCCGGTCACAGTATATAATCATTAATATTGGTTACCCTTTCAGTCAAAAAAAGCAAGATTCTACTTAAATGAAAAAATACAAATTTGACAAACTCAGTCAGGCGGGTTTTTCTTGACCACAACCACCAACACAACAGTATATATGAAGGCGAAAGGTCGATTCCCTGGGCAATAAAATAATAATAAAAATATAAACGTGCATATATACAAGGTTTCTGGTGGATGGTTGTTATTAAAATATGAATAACCATTATAACGACAACGACGGCATTGCCGTCGCGTGTGGACATCTTTTTTCTGCACACCCTAAAGTATTTTTTATTTAAACTGGATGTAGATATGCACATAATGCCGATCCACTTTTCTTTTTTCATAATTAGTTTTATTCTTTATGATATCGTTTGTTAATACATTATTGTCACTCACTAATATAATAACGAGTACATAATCTATAATAACCACTTAGATAATTAAAACGAATTAAAACAAAAATTATGAGAGCCACATAAATGTAGAATACGAACAATTAATATTTTATTTACAGAATAAAAGTTTTGACTGGACGCATAATGATTATACAGACTCTAAGTCCATTTAAGTATTAACCACAACAAGATTACACTGGATAAATACCAAACTGTATAATGCGTGTCTTTTTAATACTTTGTTAGGATATAGTAAATAAGAATATAATATATTTATGGCACTAGTAAAAAGATCCATAAACAGGTTGAGCCGTATAATTAATTTACTCACAAGTATAATTTAAACAGTCTGTAAGTGAGGTTTTCGAAATCAGAGAAGAATATACGATTAAAGGGTACCTAGGTTTCTTAAGTAATATAATATTATACTCAGATGAAGCGTATTAAATTATCTTTATGAATTATATATACTTATCTATATCTTTGCTTTATTTTGCTTTTTTATGTTCAAACTAGACAAGATTTTGATTTATAAATACGTTTATTTAAAATTTAACGTCACTTTGGATTCAGATAAACACAGAAGAGACGAATTTTCTAAACAGAGTTCGGAGTGTCAATAACTAGGCAAGAGAAAAATTGTACTCAAACTCAAAAGTCGAATTATATTCGACGATCGTTTAATAAAAGAGATGAGTTTTTACATACCAATATCCTTTATACGGGAAAGAAAAGTTGAGTCAAGTTGCACGTACGATAAGACAATAACAGAAGTTTTTAGACTAAAATATGTTCTTTTGGAACATATTTTTATTTATAAAAGTTATGAATAAAAAAATATTATAACCATTTAATGTGTGTATAAGAGAGAATGAGAGAATGAGAGAGAGAGAGAGAGAGAGAGAGAGAGAGAGCGTTAGTTTTTGTATTACATGATAAACTCAACATATTTATAATAAATAAATATCCATTGTAATTAATATGAAATTTATAAGAATTTTTTATCTAGTGGAGTTCATCTAAATACGACATTGGCATTATTATATTATCCATATAACATTATATCTTATTATTATGACTGATTTCCAATAAAGTTGATAGGGTTTGCCAGCACAATAAACTTGCGGTGGACAAAATGCATACGACTTTAAAGCAGTCAGCAGACGTTTATATATTATTATTATTTTTTTAAATTCCATCGGTACAGTTATTGGATTCTATTAAATTTTCTTCATAAAAAAAAATAAATATATGTATTATATACCCAAATTCATTTATGACGTAAGTAAATATGTTTGCATATCAAATACTATGGGTGAAATTTAAAAGGGAATATTGGTTCATAAATCAGATTGACTGACTTGAAATCAATTCAATGATGCTAATTCACCATAAAAAAAAATATGTCAAACTTGTAAGACCTCGATTAATAATATTTTTGATTTTTGATACATACAGTTTATGCAGCTATTCTGAAATTAATTTAATAACTGGAAGCTTAATTTCAATTTAAGACCATAATTTCTAGGTAATAAACATACACATACATGTCGTGCAATCATTCTTTTACGTAAATTTACCTTAACTATCTACATTTTTAATTCGTCAATCTTTTATACATTTGTCATCAAATATTTACAAATAAGAATTTATATAAAAATATCTCTTTAGCTATATATCCATTAACAACATTTTACATAATCTTGATATACTAAAATATGTTATAATCCTAATAATGTATATGTTATTGAAATTATTAGGAAAGATCTTAACCTAGTCTAAATAAAATAAAACTGCGTATAACAATGTTATCTGTATTAATCGCCGGAAACTATTTTTAATGTTTTTATTTTCAAAAAAGTTATTTACTATTATTAATAACTATAAACTAAAATATATACGTATAGTAAAAAAAATATTTTGGCAAGGCAAGTACAATATTATATTGTTCTCAGTAGTTTTTATTAATGTACCTTAATTTTGACCTAGAAGTTGCAATAAGTTAGAAAAGTTTTTCTGTAGTACCCTTATAAAACATATAGTATAGGTTTATTTTTATATATACCTAGTATTATAATAGCAGCACGAATAAGCAACATTGTTGAAAATTAATATTATGCTTGGTTTGAATAGGAATAATTTTTATTTTTATTGACATTCAAATGTATAAACCACTTGTGCATAAAAGATTCAACTACGAACTGACACATACAGCAAACCCGGGTCATTAATAATGCAGTGACGGTTGTATATCTAAAAACACTGAGTACAAGGCACATCGAAAATAATATATGTCAATATTTCTGAATAATAATTTTGACTTGTTTCTTAAATATAAATTGAGATATAAAATACGTGTTTTATCAATACATAATACTGTATAGAAACCGTAAAAGCATTGATGTCATACTAGGTACTATTAATTGATACAATGCATCATATATCACAATTTATTAAGCAATTAACCATTTGTGATAAAATTAAGCACTTCAAAGCGCATAGAAACTCTTAAGTCTAATATAAATGTACATCAAAGATCCTTATAGATCCTCCTCGGCGAATAAATTAACGTCTAAACATCAGTCACTGCGACTTGCTATATTATATACACAACAATATTATACACTTCTTTAAGTACGCACCTATATACACTACATACGCGAAACGCTAATGACAAGAAATAATTTCTGACTCCTTACATTTTCAACCTTCCGAATTAATACACACTATATCGTGTTAGCAGCCGTTCTATAAGTACATTCGGTAAAATCAAAATTGACTTCCATTAGGAACTGCTCCCCGTTAGTAATTTTGCACACAATACAAACTACTATTCCTCCTCGTGGTAAGTACCACTGAATTATTGGACCTACTTCGCTACGATGCGTACAAATAGGCACATTTAAATTATTGCTCATACGAATGAGGGTTATTTTATTATTATTATTTATTTATTTATTTTTTGCCACAGCGGACAACTTTTCTCTCGACGTTTGATACTGACCCTCTCCGGTAGTTTTATATAGAAGTGGTGATTTGTTTTTGTTTTTTTTTACAACTTTGTTTCTGTTTTTTTCCACAGCCACCCGACTACTGTTATCCGAAAAGACATGAAAAATGTATTCGCTTGTCAAACGTTTAGCGTCTGTAAATCCCTCAATAGACCTTTAACCCTATGTAACCATTAATCTTGGCTGCAGCAGTCAAGTTATCCCGGCAGTAGTGGAACTGGCAGTGGTGTTTGGCCGACAACACTATACTATTCGTTTGTCGCATTTTCCGTTGTCTTGTCGCATCACCATACCGCACTAAGCTCAAAAAATGATACGGAAATCTTCTGTGTAGTTCTTTTCATGCATCGAAGTACACAAACGTAGGTAGCAGCAACACTATTATGTAAGATTGTGATTAGTCTTATACAAGATCAAATCTTTTCCCGTTTTTGAGGCGTTTATGTAATAAATTCTATCTGAATATGAAAGGATATAATGTTTTACCAACAATACATAAGACTACATCACTACTTTGGCATATTTTGGAAAAAAAATTAACTGATTAATTCTTAAAAAGGAACTATTTCAGAAATGAGTCTACTATAAAAAAAAATTAAATTTGATATTTTTTGATTAAAATTAAATAATTATGAAAAATTGTCTAATAATATGTAAGTATATGTAATTTAATGAATATTAAATTTAATAACAAGAATAGCATTGTACAAAATAAGTTTCAAAAAGAATTTAAATACATATTATTTATAGTCAGAAAGTATTAAACGAAAATCGATTTTATAATAGTTAACAGATAATAAATGAAAGTAATTTTTGAGCCATCTGAACAGCAGTATTATTTATACCTTTTGATAATATTGTGAGTCATTATTTGACGTGAAGAAGGAAAAAATTATAAAATTCAATCTCATTAATAATTTTTTAGCACATTAACTTTGACTTATAGTAGTCCAACTCTTCATAATTTATTTACAATCAATAATCATATTGTTTTATTTTTTTAAACTTAAAAATTAATTTCAGTCTATTTTTAAAATACTTCTCTGCAATCGTCTAATCCCAAAACGTATAACACGTCATATTTATCAAACAATGCACTTTCTTTCAGACTTATTTTCGAACACTTGATTATTTGCCAACAAGAGCAATCAGATAACATAAAATTTAATAATTTATAAATAATTTACTTTCTTGACATATTTTAATGTTAAATTATAAAGTTGTACAAATAGTACACTGCAATGTACGTGCAACAAATTTGTAAGATGTATGTTTATCCATATACGTATCTTGAGAAATAGCACTTTTTTAGTTTATAGACATACAACCTTCCTATAAAATCCATCGATGGATTAAATCTAGCGATTCTACTTGTACCTTTCTATTCTACGAACCATTTACTTAGGAATTTATTACACGTATTATAACTAGAATTAACTGTTCAATGTTTTAAAAAATATAAACAGATAGTTAGCAAAATAGACGATGTATTATATGTGGCATACACCAATAATATTGGTTAAACTTTCAATACAGTTATAAAGGCTTCATTAAACAATATTTTTATTTGTTAAATAAAAATAGTATGTTTATTTTAACAGCATCTTATTTATCATTTTTTTTAGATCTATTTATAACGTTTTTATGTATACTTATTTTATTAACAAAGTAACAAACACATTGTTTAAAAGCTAATACATAAAAATAAATATTTCAATGGGAATTCTTATAATAATATTATTAAAGTACTTAAAATCATTATTGAGAATACTGAAGATATCATTGTCTAACCAAGAATATCAACCTTCGATATATGCTATCACTAGTATTATTAGTTTTAATTACTTGTACATGGTAGTACAAAGTCACGTACCCAAGCCCAAGAGCTAGTACAATTCTCTTCTCTATTACAAACTCATAATTATGTTGGATACCAGTAGTTTTTAACTAAAAGTTTTGTATTTCATCGAAACGTTTACTAAAAAAATTATGTACAAAGTTTTATTTTTTAATAGAGTTTAAAACTTTAATATTGCTATTAAACCAGTGTATACCCAGAATACCAAATAATATTAAAATTAATCAATTAAGAACTGATAGTTTCTTATGAAAAAATTTTACTAATCGACTTTACTTTTCTTATAACAGCAATTTAATAATTAATGAATTGACATTTATTTTATTAAAAAATATAGTTATTGAATTTCCTTGTAAACATGTTTTGTTGAATATTAAAAAATTTGTAAAATTCTAAAAAATATATATCATTTGGAATCGAATAAACAATAAAAATCAAATAATCAGTAAAACATTATTTTTTTAACTGAAAAATTAATATAAAAAAGTAAAATAATTATTAAAAAATGAACAACGAAAAAAAAACCACATAATTTCAACAATATTATTAGTTATACAGAATATTCTTAAATATGTGCTCTTTAATAATACAAAATAATATAACTTATTATTTTGTATGTGTTTTTTAATATCTGTAACATAAAAGCTTTTAACACACATAAGACACATTAGGTTACACTGAGCTAAAAATAATTATACACAGGTGTTCGTATTTTTTGAACACAAAAATAGCAGTTACTCAAACGTGAAAGGGTTACTCTTTCTTAGATATAGCGGTTTAGCTAGCCTACGTCGTATTCCATTTCTAATAATTATTTTTAAATAGGATATTTTATGGTCTACATGGAGAAAATTATACTATAACTTATAATGGATACTACATAAAAATCAATATTAGGATAAATAATCCTAAAAATATATTATAAATGCATTTTAATGAATATCTAAAAGTAGATTTTACATAAAATATGGATATATTATACATATATCACGTGTGTATAAATTTAGTCTTGGAAAAATAAGAAACTAATTAATTTGTTTTGATATTGAAATATATATATAAAAATTAACAAAATCGATATTATAAGGTAAAAAGGATAAACGTTAATATTTCATGTTCGTTTTCACCCACAGCGAATTATGGTTAAAGGCGATGATCTGATTTCTACGGTTTAATAACCGGTATTTTTTTTGTATACATTAATAAATCATTCTTATGGGCATTCTAATTAAATTGTCTCACTTGTTTTTTTTTACTTTAGTATAAAATAGGAGCATGTTGAACAACATAACGTACGTGGAGAAAGTGTTATATTTTCATCTACGTATGAATATATTTTCACCTAAATACGATTATTTTAATGTAGCCTAAGTAGCTCTACTTATTTCAGAGTGAAATTTGCATTTCTTTGTTTAATTTTGTAAATACCTAATTCTAATAATTATCACACAACAGTTGGGACAAATCCAAAAGAAATATCCACGTGTGTTGCATTGTTGAATGTCTGATATTATGTATATTAATGATTTTTTGAATAAATATATAAAAAAATAATATTAATAATATTAATATTAATAATATTAATATTTTTTGATGTTTATTGCATTGAGCTTTTAAAACAGAACAGATAGATCATGAATACGTGATAATATTCTCTAGCACGTTTCGTGTGTTAAGCATTAAGCATTAATCGACGTAGTTTTGTAACAAAACCACCAATTGATAAGGAAAGTACACAATTTTCTGGGTGAGTTACTACTTAAAATCATGTATAATTACTGATAAGGAATAAGATTTTAACAGTTGTGAGAATAATAAATAGGAGGACAATTATGTAAAGTGCTCCAAACAACAAAAACGTTTCAACACTTTATACATTGTATCACCGTATATTAATTTACTTGCTGTATTTATGTAAGAGTATTACTAAACATATTATTTATTTTTCCATTTTTAACTTTTAATTCCATTTGACTGACTTTTACACGTATAACATAATGTTACAGTAGGTACCTACGTCAGAATGCTAGCGATAGGTAATATCCCCGGAACTCCGGTGAGACGAGTAGAAAATAAAAAAAAAATAAAATAAATGCCGGGTACACTTATTGTACGAAAATGACACGCCAAGCAACAATAATGATATTCATAGTAGTAGAATGGCATCGTGGCGTTATTTCGGATTCCATTTTAGCACTCAAGGACTTACGCACCGAAGACGTGCCCGAACATTCATTACACGCGCGAGACGCATTTAAAATTCTTGGATGGAGTGGAGAAAATGTACACAGTTTGCATGCAGAGTTTTGATCATAATTCCCTTAGTGATATATATATATATTTTTAAAAAAATGAAAAAATGTCAGGATTTTTTAAGGCTGTCTGTTTTTTTTCGAAATGGTTACGGAGTAACATTTTATGTCATGGTAAATCCACATCACGGATAATAATAATAAAAAAAAGGAATTATTTCCAGTTAGTAGATGCGAGGATTTTAGAAGTTTTTACTCAACTACGTCCGCAGAACATTTAAAGCTTAAATATCATAGAGTACGTAGATAACATTATAGTTCCTTTAAGTCTATAAAATATTATATATTATAGTCTAAGTCTTCAGTATAATTTCAGTTAAAATTAAAGAACGATAAGACCTGTATTACCCGATTACTTTTTGTATATAAATATAGATATATACTTAAAAGTTTATTTGTAATAGATTGTATTATATTATGTTTACCTCCATAGTAATATACATAAAAAAAATCTCCCAAATAAATATCTTGAATAAATATATTTATTTATATTTTATGTTATATTAATTATAAGTTCAGCATTTTCTTATCTGAAAATGTATTGTGGGTATACTCCTCGCCGTCTGTTCATACGCTTTAAAAAGATAATACTATTCTCAGTGCTCGAATTGGGAAAAATTAAGTAGAGGAGCTCAATCCAATGATATAAAAACTGCGTTCCAAGTGTACAATTACTTAACACAGACCGTGGGAGGGCTTCGCCCCCCCAATACCTCCTATTGGCAACCTTAATTATATTTTAAATACCACTTTTCAACTACACCGGTATTTTAATTCTACATTCATACTAGTTCACAGAATAGATATGTATAATAAAAAAATAAACAAACTACAAAAAAATATATATAGGGCCATAAAAGTGATAATAATAATAATAAATTAATAAACTATTATAAAAAAAAAAATTTGATAGTAAAAATTGTAAAATTAGATAGTTTATAAATTGAATTCCACATTTTAATAAAAATTATTTTTGACATAAGCCGTCCCCCCCGTTCCTGTGAAAAAATAAAGTTGCATAACTTGCAATTAAAAAGATCGATTTCAATTTGGAGGAGAATAACTTATTTAAAAACAGAAATAATATTTTGATATAAACTGTTTGATTGAATAAAATAATCATTTTCATTAACTAATTGAATTTAACTTTTAAATGTTAACAAAGTATAACTTTCAGTGAAATTAAAAGTTTTAAATTAATTAAATTAATTAAACATTTTTTTCCTTAACTTAAATATAGCATAAGAAAATTTAGTATAGATCAGAATTTATATATATAACTTGCAATAATAAATAAATTTGATTATTAAAAACTAATAATTTGTAAATTTCACGAATAATTTATACAGTAAAATAATAGTTAAAAATATTCTTAATCATGTTTATGTTTTAACTAAATAGAGTACTCAAATACTTAATTAAAAAATATCATAACCGTTTTTATAAATAATCTTTACACTATAATGCATTGTTTTTAAAATGTATGTTAATTTATATAGATGATTTTTATAACTATTACAATTTTTATTAATTCAGAAAAACGCTGGCTAAAAATTAAGTTATAGTTATATTTTATAAAAAGTAACTACTGTTAAATTGATGGTAAATTAATGAATTGCTAATGTTTTTTATTAAAAGATAAATATTAATTTTGTAAAAATAAAATCAATAAAATACTAAGTTAACAACAATATACATAACACTTTATAAGCAGGGGTCTTCAACCTTTTAATGCAGAGGGCCGCGCATTATTTTTTAAAAATCTTGCTGGCCACATTCATTGTAAAAACATATATTTTAGACAAAAATTCAGTTTTATTCTTACAACATATATAGATGCTAAATTTTAAATGTGATTACGAGCCACACTTATGACAAGCTGGGCCGCGGGTCGAAGACCCCCTGCTCAATGGCTTTATGATGAATATAATAAAAAAAATTAAAATATTACATAAAATATTTTACCGCATATTATAGATACATATCATATATTTAACAACAAGTTTTATTTTCCAAGTAAATCAATATTTTTCAATTTAATTTTATCGTATACAGTACTAAACGAAGCCTACTTCAAATTTATTACGTCCACGATAAAACAAAGTCCTAAAGACTAGACATATAATACAATATTCGTCCAAAAGTTGTGTGCTTGTCTCTCTGAACTGGGAAATAACGTTAATAATGCCACACTACTACCCTCTCACCTAGTACATATACCACAAAATTGCTTTTGAAAAGCAACTACCTCCACTCTACTACCATTTTAGACTGTATTTCTTTCGCTGTATAAAACAACAAACACCCCAGTGCAAATAAAACCACAACGTTCAAGTTATTATTAAAACGTCATTATGTCACCGATTTCCAAATACAAGACACCCCCAATATTGGCGTGTTTGACTAAATGCAATAAAAATATAATATTAACTTTCTGGTGATCTTTGCTAATACGTAATACACTAAAGACCCAAAATACAAAATAAAAGGTAAATATGATTTATAATAAATTAATAAACATTTATTAAGTACATACAGCTAGTTTTCTATATCTACTTCTGTAGTTATGTAATATAAATTATAGTATGATGTATACTCTAAACTATATACCGAATAGAGTGAAGTGAATACAGTAGCACGCAATATTTTAAATTAAAAAAATTAATGTAAATGTATAGGTACTTGTTAATCAACTAAACACTATAACAATATCGATATGATACATCACAACAATTTAATGAATAATATTTGACAGACATAATTATATCTACATAATATTATATACATTGCTCATCATAAAAATGACAATGCAATTAATATTAATTATAAATAGTTCACAAGATAATTAAGATTTATAACTTTTTAACTCAAAAGTTATTTTAAAGGACTACAGTATAGTATTGACTATACATCAAGTTATTCTCTAACCTAACTTATCTATAACGTTTTGCTCAATGTGGTAATAATCATTCAATAATTCTCAATAGAAACAAATAAACAATATGATTAATAAAAAAAATATAAATATTCTATTACACGTGGAAAATTCGTTATAATAATCAAAATTAAATACATATTCCAAATCGAATAAATAGACTATAAAGGTATTGCGAAACTAAGGTCGTTAAAATACAATTTTTACAACAAACAACTTACTATAGACAACTAAAATAATATTTTACAATAAATATAACAGAATGAAGGTTACTATAAAAAAATAATCATAATACCATAGATAGACACATGTGTCAACAAAAGAACTGATAAAAAAAAAATATGATGCATCAGCGTATTCTGTAAAATTTATTCATGATAATGACTTGAAATGGGAAACCATTATCACTAAATACACAATATTAAACATATCCTGTCAGATAAAAATGGAATGTTCGTATCATTTTTATAATGGGTAAAACTGTAAAAACGCTCTTAATATACTTGGCATTTTACGATAAATCAAAAAAATTACCTTCAACCTTTGGATTTAATAATAAAAATTTAATATCAATGTATACCCTAATTTGTTTATAAACTTAAATAAACAAACGATAATTGTTATTTTAACAACGAAGAACATCTTTTTTCATATTGTTTAGTCTATACTTATTTATTTACGTACAAAAACCAACAAAATTAGAAATCAAAACTGTTAGTGATCTAAAACACTGAAAATCGACAATACTTGTAATCAAAAAAGGATATAAAAACAGTATATGGAAAAATATCGATTATTTATTAAGAAAAAGGCTTTTCTTTCAGTTTCTATTGTGTTAACAAAATAGAAAAGTATAAGGCATTTAAAAAAAAAAAATATTGATTTTTAACCAAAATAAAAAAAAACTTCGCTTTTCCTTACAAAATATACACATCTTTTAGTAACTTATATTTTGATGTGTATTTTCTATAAACTATTGTAATTATTGATTCACTTTCTTTTAATTTAACAGAAATAAAACAGATTACGAGATGGTAACAATCGATGACAACTATTGAACTTTTCTTACAACTGATGGTTCGTCGAACTCAAGTGACGTTTAAAAAAAATTCTAGTAGAATATATACACATCGAAAATAGAACGAATTGTATTTCCGGCAACGTTGTATGTGCGGACACGGAGTTCAGTGGCCGCCCGGTTCACAACGAATCTCTCGCGAAAACCGGTTCCTAATAAAAAAAAAAAAAATAATAATAAATAAAATAACGGATCTTGCTATTTTTATTTCTCTCAATTTATCTCGTTCAATGTTCCATTAATTAAGATCTGCCATCAGCCAACAATTACCTAGTAATGTTCATGACTGGAACATTTATAATGATTGGATGAAGAGGAGTACTAATATATACACTGCACGGTAATGAATGAGATGATAATAAAAAAAAAAATAATTTCCTTTTGTTACGTGATCCAAAGTAAATTTACGATTATAAACTGTGTTGAACCTTTTCAAGCCAAATATTAACATGGCCACAATATTTCAAATCTAACTATATAAGGATTAATTCACTGAGCGTACATTGAACTGGTTTATAGGTGAATAATAATAAAAACCGCAAAAAAAAAACTTTTTACATCACTACGCAACCACGTATATTGCAGTTATCACGTTTTACATAAAAGTAATATATTTGCACACAATTTTTATAAAACATTAATCCTGTAGATATTAAATATATATACATTATATATATAATAATATTACGTATATTATTCTATCTATATGAATACACGATAACAAGTAACTCTTCAACCTTCAACCATCAAATTAAAAAACTATAAATAACATTGAAAATCAAAAGGTATAATAAGTATCGTATAGTATCAAATATTCTTTTCGTCTAAAATTAAATAAAAAAACATCTAGTACTTATATATGAGTACATTATTTGTAAAGTTAAATATTAGATTCAAAACTAATCCGATTCAGTTAGTGTGAGTTATTTTATATTAAATACAAATATACGTTTACTTTTATAGTCACATAACACAGAAGAACAATTATTATTATGGATTATCGGCTGACCCTTATAATTAGTTATTAATGTTAGAACACCTTATTATAACTAATAACGAATGGATAACAAATAATCATTTAAATCATTGTCTTATTTAATAAATATACCATCAATTAATTATATTGACTTTTTGTAATATATCATAATTCTGTTAACTAGTTTTAAGACCTTTAAGTACCTAAATTTAATTTAATATATAAAAAAAAGAAATTGTACAGTATAATATTAAAGTATAATAATATGCATTATCTGAGATCTTGACATAATTGTTAGGATCAATTATTTATTCTCTACAAAAATATACCTTAGTTTTTAAATATTATGCCACCATTGTATCTCAAAATAAAATAATACAAACAACATAGATTTATTATATACAATTATCTTAATATCTTTATATGCAATTTAATGATATAAATAAAAGCAATATATATTTATAATAATATATCAACTGCAGTAAGATGTTTAAAATACTAAATTTATATTAATTTATTATTACACTGTTATTTATGATTATCATACAAATATATTAAAAACACTTTGCGAGTTAACGAGATTGTTCATTTTGATTGAGTTCGTCGATTTGATATTTCAAAATTCAGTACAATCTTACTTAAATTATTGGATCTAGTTGAAAATAAAGAGGACAGGGGTTTGAGATAAGAATTAATATTATGTATTTTTTGTGAATAAATTTGGCGTAAAAAATGTTGTGATGAAAATATCGTATTCGATTTAATAGAATATTTATTATAATATAATAATTCACGTTGAATTTTTCTTCTTTTTTTAGCTAGTTATTTACACATAAAATATATACGTTATGATATCTCTGTATGTTTTTCTCGATATTCTCTTTAAGTCGTAAAAAAGGCATCCTTTCTAAATACAAAACGCATTACTCCATACTTCTAAAGTTCTAAAGGTGAGCGGAAACGTTTATCTATATCCGGCAGAAACGTTTTGCTAACAGACGCACGAATGTTCATCTGACACCCTCCCCCAATCACACCTTCTTGTTGCATGTGTCAAGACATACAGCATCTTTTGCACGAATAATTTAATCTCTCCCCACAATATTACCATGGCAAAGGATATGCCCAGCGAAACTGTGGGGGCAACCATCTCTATTACCATTATTATTGAGCGATATTCGTTGTTATAATTTTTCGATTAAGTTTACATTATTGTTGCGCGCATGCATGAGTCGAATTTCTGAGTGAAAAAATACCTTTTTATTTCCTGTGCCCACTGTAACACACTATACTATTGATGGTTGACTTGATATAATTATATTACGCGAGCAAACAATGTTATTATTTCATATAGATTTGCGCTTAAAATATTTTTAGTATAAAAATAACCTAATAACTAATATATATATGAATATAATAAAATACATATTTCATGTGAACGAGATAAGGAAAAAAACAATACGATAATAACTAGATCACTCTTTAAATATGATTCTCATACTTTTTTTTTTTTAAATAACGACGAAGACTTGATGTTCAGATTTTATTTTATCTGAAGGTATAGTCTGCTGTGTATATTGATAAAAATCCTAGGATTTCATTCAAAATTGAACTACACTCCTAACAAACTAAAGATTTTTAAAATAGAAAACCCACGATATATAACTATAAATTAATTATCATTGTAAGACAACTCGTTTTGATTTAATCAATAATACACTACTATGATATATTAACATTGTATAACAAGAATATGGCACTTGAAAATCCTTAGTAGGAAGACAGATGAAAATGTTGAAATTTAAAGATGATTTATAAAATAATCGACAGCCATTAATGCGATTATAAGCCTCGAGAGGTATAGCTAAGTGCTTTAGTTCAAAGTTATATAAAATGAACATAATCCGATCAAAACCCGGCAGTGTTAACCTTTTGCTCTTTTGATAGAATTTTTGTGGATTTTTCTTTGACCACTGAAGCGCTAACCATATCACCTGACAACACCTTTACGTATCAATAGAGAAAATATTGGAAAAATAGAATGATATTGAACTCTGTGAGATCGTAACTGAATCTAACTTATTTCTTTCTCAGATACTACAATTTAATAATATACGCAAGCCTTGCAATAAATAAATGTACGATATCATAGAAATCACTAATTTATTTATCTCAGTTAAAGTTTAAATGGCTAACATTTGAAACAGATTCAAAGTGACACGTTAACACTAAGAACGTACATAACTACATACACCTCGATTACAAAGTAAACATTCATTATTAAATATAATGTATGGATAACATTTTAAAGGTATCGTCTATATTTTTTGACAAAAAGAAAATCTAACATGTCTAAATGAAAATAGACATTAATGTACATTTAATATTATATTTTAATTTATTACCCAAATTATAATTTTAAGGTTTATCAAATTGTAATTATTTTATTTTATTTTTAACAGCATTCTAAGTATGAAAACGAGAAAATTGATTAAAGCCGGGCATTGATCCTTCTATGATTCAAATGTACACTTACTACTTAGCCATGTACGTTTAACAGCATAAATCGAATTACTGCCCTGGGTGACCTTTTCCCACATGAATTACCACAATGGTATCGTAGCCGGGGATTTAATTACATTTTTCTATAGGATAGGGAACAGTGAAAGCACAATCAACAAACACAGACACACAGCATATACACAATAATTTTCAACCCTTCCCAGAGATACATAATTGGTTTGGTAAGTAATTTTAATTAGTTCCGGACATCACATTGAAGTAAATTAAGTTTTGAAACAGGTAAACCAAATTAAAATTCTTTTAAGCATTACTTGAGATTTAATCATAAATTTAAATATTACTTACAACAAAAGTACTTTATAAACTTTGATTTATAAAAAGTGCATCACTCACCTGAAAAAAAAAATACATATTAATATATAGAACATAGAAAAACAATAGTCAATGTATGTATGTAAAGTTATAAAATATTAAGTCAATAATAAAAATATAATTTTATCCGCTCATAATTAAATTGATTATATGTAATTGCAACATGTACCCATTTTTTTAAGTGCAATGCGAATTAACGATACATTAAATCCATGGGCTATAAAAATAAATTTGCATTGTGATGTTTAAATATTTTTTTGTCAACAGTATTCAAAACATTTAATAAATAAATAATAATAGGCAATAAATACTAATATATATATATATATATACATACACACATAGATCAAAATAGTTATTCTTATTACCACAAGCAATTACATACATATTACAATATCACATAGCAAGTAAAATTAACATCTTGTGAATTATAATCACGAAAGGTTAAAAAAAATATTTATCAAAAATTAAACAGCTTTTGATTTCAAGTGTAATTAAAATATACATTTGTGAAGCCCATTATTATTTTATTTAGATATAAAAAGTCTTTAATTTCTTTTATAATTGAAACATTTTCAAATTATATTAATCTGGCAAACTTATAATGTGGTTTCAAAACTACTGGAACATATTATATATTAGTGTTGGAATTTTATTAACTTTTATTTCAAACTCGGGTTGTCGTTCATTTAATATAGATTTATATAGTTATTTTTAAATAAATGAATTATGAAAATTGAACATACGCCATTTAAATAATAAAGGAAATGCTTTTCCGCTAAATATAATAAGGTGAAAGTTAAGGTGATCGATTTTCTATCATAGGGATTTTCCTTCTCTCGGTACATGACATTCAATTTGATTCGCGTCATTATGCATTAGATATATATAATATAGTATAGAAAAAAAAAAAGAATTTGTTGAACATATATTTTGTTATTGTGTAATTACATAAAAAAAAAAATAGTTTGAAACCCTTCGTTTACTTAATCCAGACAATAATAAACACCATTTATAATAAAACAATTTATGTAATCAATATCAAAATGAAAAACGAGTAACATAAAATAAAAACGATTATAATATTTTGAACAACCTAATATATGTAGTATATATTTATAGGTTAGAAAGTCATAAGCAGATCACGGCCAAAGAAATTACTAAGAAACAAATTAATAACTAGTGTCAAATAAAAGATAAGCAAGACCAATGAGTAGTAATTATTGTATTCAAAACGTGCATCCATTAGTAATTTAATTAGTTTACAACAGATTGCTACTCCATTTAAGTACGATTAACTTTTCAGACGCTTAAAACCGTTTATAAAATATTTAATACTAACATGACATAGAAATAAGAAATTGTAATAAAACAGAAGTAAAAACAGTTATAATAATTTAGTATATAACCAATATATTGTAATACGCAGTATTAAAATTTTTTTATTAGCATACTACCAACATACTTTTTTATTATTAAATTTGTAATTTGGAAATTAATAATTAATTTTGCGTAACATTTTTTAATACGACAAAGGACACGATGACAAAGAATTATGTCAGTAATCGGAAATTGTAAAATGATTAAATCAACGAAAAACACGAAATATGAGTCACTTTATTAATCAACAAAATCGTTGAAATAGCATAAAATACATTTTTATCGAAACAATACATATTTAACAACAACCATCACTATATTTACAGTTTATACAACCTTTTTTTTAACTAATAACTGAAATAATAAAAAACTGATCATTAAGAGCAAAATAATAAGCACACGCTTATGATTTATACAAATAAAAAGACGGTTGTAAATCGATACTATCTTTTTTTTATACCCAGAGAGCTGTACGTCTTTTTATTTACTCGAACATATAAAATGCCTTACTAGGTATATAATCTACCTACGTACATAAATAATGTTAGCAATAGAAGGAAATTCGAATGCAATACATCAAGATAATGCTTGTCCAAAAAGAAATCTATTTTCCGTGAAAATCGTATACCATTGTTCGTTGATCGACATACATGTTACATAGGGTTTGCGTTAAAGATATAGGTCACATGTATCAAAAGTTTGGAAAGGAGTAAAAAACATAAAGATATTTTTGAAAAAAAATACTGGTAGATAAATGAATGGTAAAAAATGATTTTTAATTATACGAAAAAAATCTCAAAAACGTCAACATATAAAGTTATTACTCTCTCATTGGAACTCCCCTGCAATTTATTTAATACGAAAAAAAGGTTGTTTACTTTTAGTGAATTCGTCCATCTTAAACTTTCATTGATTTTAAGTTAAGAAATCTCATTAGAAATAAATTAAAAATAAAATACAATTCACACAAATGTATTTCTTTTATTCTTTCATAATTCGTTTTAAACGACTGATTGTTTTTATAATTAAGAGTCTCGAGTGCCAAGTTTTAAGGGTTTAGATGAAAACTTTTTATTTATCACCTATAACTACTATAAAAGTTTAGTTTTCTAGCTCACTTTATTTTATTTTATTTTGCTTTTTATTACTTATTATAAATTAATATTTATATTTTAAATAGGTAAATGTACCACAAGCAAAATAGTTACCTAAATGTTTTCACGATTCTAGCAAATACCTTACTGAAGTTCAAGAAATTAATGATCGAATAATGTTATAACTAATGATCGTATGACGATACTTTTCTCTACAAAGGAAGTTTTAAAATTAATTGCCATTGTTTTAATATCGTAAAAAAGTGAGGGAGGCACCTTGAGTTTTCAGGACTTTTTGTTCCAAGCCACTAAAGAAAGTTAATTTCATTAAATTTGCGGCTGAAAACGTATGACACGTAAATTATTCCAGGATGTCTTTCTGGTTTTGAAAACCATTTTTCATTACTTTTATTTTTTACATTTAAATACAAATATAATAATAATGAAAACTATTTTAAGTAGATATTCCAGGAGCAATAATAAAATACAGATTATATGCATAAAATTATTGAAGGTAATTAATAAGACCAAATAAATAAATATAAAATAAACTTCCGTTTGGACATAAAAAAAATACTAATACATTCAAGTCATTTGGTAATCATAATTAATCCAACTAACTTAAAATTCTTTATTGAAATATAATTACATAAACCTATTGATAAAACTTATATTAACAAGGAGTACAAGAAATTGTCTAATTCGTTAGAATAATACAACGAAATATCGATTTCTTTGACCAGAAAATGTTATGTGATAAATTAATGACTAAGACTAGAATTTTGAGTAAATCTAACTGTAGTTAGAAATTTATATAAAAACGTATTTTTACTTTTTTTTTTTTTTTAACACATAATATAATAAAGACAAGAGGAAAAAGACACGTCGGAACTATTATAACAATAAGAAATATTAAGACACGCTGATCTCTACATTTGTACAGACAATTCGTTATGACATACGAGTTTGGGTCAATACTGATGAGGGTAACCATAATTCGGACTGGAAAATATCGTTAGACTATCAATCTCTGGGATCCCTCTTTTTTTTTCTACTCAACAAGCGTTCTGCGAAGGAATTTCATTATTACGATGTCGTAAATACGAGGAGATAGAAAATGAGAGGAATTATGATGTATAAATATAATTTATTGAAGATTGTAGGGTAGAAGAAATGACATATCCTATCCACCTAGATATACTTTTCTTACATAAACGATTTTTGCTGAACAATAAGTCCTTAGTGTGAATTTAAACCTTTTCGAAATCAACAATTGCATGTAATACTAGTATTTGTTATTATATGTGTATAGTATTTAAACGCTTTACCAACAGACAAAACAACAATAGGTATATTTACTCTGTTTATAAATGATGACGTATCTCGTAAAATTGAAATATTGAAGAAAAACAAGAATTATACACTATATTTTGTGTTTATTTAAAAACCTTGAAGATTGTAAAACTTTGATCAATTTTTATACATATATATAATATATTGCTCACAGACTCTATGTATGTAGTCTTTGGCAAAACGGAAATGATAGGCTTCAAAACGTGTAGCATACGAAAACAATCTGCTGATAAAATAGTGATTTCGAAGAGTCATGTTCTCAATTCAGAAGATTTGTTTTGTTCTTCGCAGTATTGATTAAAATACAACAATCGTTCGAATACTACGTGTCCTCAGGCATGTTATTGTATCAAAAGATGACCAATCAGCGTCAGACTTGGCGAACGTAACAGTTTTATCCACCGTATTGTCACATTTTTAACGGCTCTCATACCATTTATAATATATTTATATATTTCCAACATCTGATATAAAGAATGAGTTTTTAATGAAGTTAATTAAGTTTAAAAAAAACTACATTAAATATCATTGCTTACGTAAAATTTATTTATTTTAAGGTACCTACTACGTATACCAAAATTAAATTAAACTGATAAAATCTTTTGAAATGCACCAGACCAAATCACTATATACACACATAAATGTTCATTTAACTTTAAAGAACATTATTAATAAGCATTCGCGGTTTTGGATATACGATGCTATAATTGACTTTGTTGTTTAAATTATAATATTAAAAAATGTGCTTTAACCTATGTTGTATGATTATATAAAGAAAACTGCTAGCTTGCATCGTAATGACAACCAGGAGATTATTCCAGTAAACACGGAAAATTTTGTGTCGAAAATTAAAAAAACCGCCTTATGGGGTCGTCACGCTCTGGTTGTAAAGAAAAACGCATTATTGTTAGCGTTGGGTAGTTTTTTCTGTCGTTGTGTCAATAGCCTCTTAAAAAACTTAATGTTTCTAGGGTTTTTCGCACAAACGAACAAAAATCAATCTGTACACGGTCTACTTGTATCGGTTTCGCACGAATAATGCGTTTTCGAGAATAAAACTGATCTAGAATGAACCTTGAAAACTCAACGACCTGTATCCAGAGGTCTATGACTTTTAGAGCAATTGCTAAGATTTTGATGCGACTCCATGAATTCACTTTAAAGATATTACGTTTTGAATTTAAACAATGCATTAAATAGCAATGGTCAAGATTACATAAAGTTTGTTAAATATATATAATATAGGTAAAGTATATATATGTGTGTGTGTGTGTGTGTGTATTAGATATGTATGTATTATAAGCGCACGTATAATATATTTATTATGTTATAAAAAATAAAACAGATTTATGGATGAGGTCTAGCGAGATTTCAGAAACGGTTGGTATACCTACACATTTTCTTTATTGAAATCATAATATATTTCGTTGTAGTCTCTGAGGACGAACAGAGTTATTATTTCCCATTACAAAATAATTCATTTTTTCGGGCCAAGTTAACCGGATTAAATCGCACACGCGCGTTGTACAGCGAAAACACGTCACCGCTAAACATCGACACGGCTACGGTACGCCCCACCACCGTGCATGAACTTAGAAAACCGTTTGACTTCCCCACTTTTGTAATGTCGTTGAGTATATAACGTATTGTCGGACGTGTGAAAACGACATGGTATATTATTCATCCGTATCAGCAAAAGAGTGAGAGAAAGATGATGGCTAATGTCCCAGAGAAAACGTTGTCGGGGCGAATAGATAAAAATTTGTTTAATGCATAACACACAACAGTGGTGGTGGTCATTACATGTAGAGAAAATATATTTTACGTAAATATAATATAATAATATACATAATTTAATATATTATAAATGATATGCAATTTTCGTGTTTTTTTGTCAAAAAAAAAAAAAATTATGTATATATATTATTATTTTTCTTATTTACGCAATCTAAATAAGAGTATATAACTACTAAATCGAGGAGTCGTGGGACGACAGATTTTAGCGTGTTTGGCGATTAAAAAAACTCCCAAGACATCTTCTATAACAGTATTGTTCTTTAGTTATGCATGTAGTGTATAGGTACATAGGATTCGCGCCGGGCACATACCATGGCCTCTTTAATCTGCTTGACGCCGATCGGGTTGAACCACTGATGCATGTTGATGAACCGTTTGGGCACCATTTTTAAATGGTGCCTTTGACCGGCAACAGCCGCAGCGGTCGTGGGTATCGGATACGTGGCAGACAGGCAACCACCGACGGACGACTGGTGGTGTTGCGGCGCCACGGCACCGGTAGTGTCCACGGTTAACGGGGTGGTGGCCGCGGCGTCCTGTACCAGACCAACGCCGGTAGCCAGAGGATCCGGCATCGGGTTTTCCAGTACCACCATGGCGTCGACGTTAGAGTATAGGCAGTCGACAGATGGTCAAGTGCCGCTAAACGCACCGCCGAATTTCGACCATGATGGTACAAAGAATACAAAAAATTATTAAAAATAATATTTATATTATAATCTGTGGTATAACAAACAAACGTCGCAAAAACAATTTTTTTACGAAAAAGAAAAAAGGTTTTTATAAAATGCATAAAATAAATTTGCAAATACACAATAACCGCGCGGATTGATATCGAAATGACGAATATGATTCGAACACGGTCGACGACGATGTCCGTCGATCAAGACTGTCGCACAAACACTAATGCGAATGCGTGCGCGCGGATAGACGGCGGCGGCCGCGTGTGCGTTTCGCCGCGCGCGCGTCGTCGACGGACACATAGGCAGGCAGGTGGCGGCAACGGCGTTCGCGCTAGGTGGGAAGAAGCGCCCGCACATCACCCGCGAGGAAAATGAGGCAGCGCATGCGTGCACCACCACGGCCGGGTCGACGTCCAATCGCAACCGGCCATACGGATTCCCGTCGCAGTCGTCGGACGATCGCGCAAGAAAATTTCCACTGTTTTGTGAAACAACATAAGGATATCGTACGGGCGTTCGACGGACTTAGGAAGTCAACCATATAAATATTATATATAATAATAATAGTGATGATGATGATGATACTAAAAATAGTAATAATATGCAAATAACAATATAAAACACAGTCGTATGGTATAAATATTAATCCCAACACTCGTTCAGACTTACTTTAGAATATTTAAAATGCATAGTGAATAATAGTCTAGTCGGTTTAGTTTGAGTCTCGAACATTATACGAGAACAGATAATTGGGAGTCCGAAAAAAAAATTACACATTAAGTTATATATTATTAATAATTACTTAATTTGTCCTGCTGGCTGGCAAACTGCGACGATGACGAGTATGTACGTTTAGACATGACAGCGGAATAAAAATATTACACTATATTGTACACAGCGTGTAGAACGTATTTCATGCTATGTGAATATGCAAATGTATGAAAAATAACAACACACCACTGACTACTGCTGTTCATCACCGATGACAGTGAAGGGTTTTTATTTACAATTAACAGTTACTTTAGAGCGCAAAGTGTACAACAATATAAAAATTAAAAAAACTTCATAACCATATATATAAAAAATTCTCAATGAAAAGAAAAATTAAAAACAACTATAGTTATACATAGTTAATAATACTGACGCACGCTCTACTTTGAAATATATATATATATAAATAATACTATACTCAATCGTTAATCTGCCACAAGATAAATCTTTATACGATGAAGTAACGACGGCAGCAATTAAAACAAATCTACTTTAATTATACTTAAGCTGTAAATACATCGTATACCTTACTCGAATCGTCATTAAGAGAAATTTTTAAAAAGAATCGTTACGCCAAGTCTTTTCAGTAATATTGTATGGTGTAACCGTTTCTAAATAAATAACTACAATTTAATTATATTTAAGACATTTCCATGACGTATAGATTCAACGGAGCTTTATTTCTCAGCTTGACTACGGTTATAATATTTTAACTTTTTTTTTTTCAAAATAAATAGCTATCCATTTCATAGAGGTTCATTACCCTCATCCAAACGGCAAGTTTTTACCTTCTAATAATTAAATTAAATCTGGGATACCACAGTTAATATATATTTTTAAAAGCCATCATAAAAACGTCTTGAATACACAAAAGAAACACCCAAAGCTGGTCTTAATAAGAAGACTTTAAGAGGGGTGAGCGTAAAAAATAACCCCATTTAACAGCGTCCATAAAAATTTGAGATTTCACCCTCAAGCCGCTTTACACAAAAGTTATTGGCAGATTTAATCATTTTACTCTTGTAATTAGGTTAAATTCGTGTTACCGATGAACCTTTTTTAATTTACTTTATCCAACGTATTATAGTTCCCAAAAAAACGTCAGGTTTTTATAGAAAATATCAAGTTTTAGTAAGCACTTACATAACAAATAATAATTAATATAATATAACTCTTCCGGTAAGTTATAGTTTTAAAATATAAATAATTTAAATTTTCAAGTAAATAATTTTGTATACTTCCCGTATATACAAACGTATTTATTTTTAATCCACAGACGTCTTATGTAAGTGAAACAACAACCGGCAAACCTCATGAAAATTGTATGAAACATAGGAAATGACGCGCTAAGTTTTAAGAAATTAAAATTATCGTGGATACGTTGATTTACATTGAATGGAAAAAAAAATCTTATAAACTACAAGGTATAGTAACATTAATACTGTAAGGAAGAAAAATACTACTTTTCGCTGGGTAAATTGCAAATTGAAAAATAGTTTAATATTATATCGGGCAATGCTCACCCGCTCACAAGTAATGCAGATGAATCATATTAAATCTTTGTATTAGGCACTTATTTTTAAAGTATTCAATAGATTCAAATGAATAAAATATAATGTTAAATCAACACGAACAACATAACACAAACTTTTTTTTTATCTATAATCCGTTCACTGACTATAGTGATGTGTACTCATATATAGTATTCAAATATCATAATCAATTTTTATTTAGTTTCTTAAAATTAATTTACTACAGAAAACGGATGCAAGTCTATATTATTACGTGCAAACTCATCTGTTCACTACAAAATTAGATATTAATTAAAAGGTTTTCCTTATATTTATTTATTTTTTTATACAGCGAGTACTTGAGGTCAACGATTCGAAAGAAATATAGCTTACCAGTCATCCGTGCGAAAAGCACTCTGAGCGTTATGTCCCGGAACAACAACAAAATGTATTTTGTCTACAACCCGTCCCCCGCCAAAAAAACCACTACAGACGATATTATAATCACATCACGGACACACTTCCGAATAAAAGAACAAAGTACATACACACACAATCAAACCAACAACAAACGGACATCAATATAGTATTAAATATATAGTATACAAGTATACGGCTAGCGCATTACGATGTCGTTTTCTCCCGAACATGCGCAGAGGTTGACGGGGGACGATTTCGGGGGAAAGATAAATCGAAACGAATTCATACATGCAGCGATAATAGTTTTTTAGTCATCCACGCGAAATAAAATATAAAAATAAAATCAAAAACGCTATATGGAATGTGCGTAAACAACAAATATTGGGATGAGTACGCATATCCAATATCCAATATCCGTATCCGGCGTAACTATCTTTAAATATTCTATCACATGAGACTTATGGCAAAGTAAATATAGACGACCGATGGCAGCGAATATTGTGCACGGTTGGTGGTTTGTGTATCGGTACCGCCGCGCGCACGAATTGCCAATGCTTTTGAACGTTTTTCTCTCGTCGCAGCCATCCACCTACCAACCCGCCAGCCAGAAGCACCACTACTACTACTACTACTACTACTACTACTACTACTACTACTACTACTACTACTACTACTACTACTACTACTACTACTACTACTACTACTACTACTACTACTACTATTACTATTACTACTACTACTAGAAATACAAAGTCGATAGTCACGAACAACGTGATGTTTTTCAATACGCATCAGTGGCGTTATTTGTGGAATGCAAGGATGTGCAAATGCGTCCCATGAATAAAATTATTGTTATTTGTTTTATACTATAATTTCTATAAAATGATCTACATTTATACAAAAAGTGTGTTGAAAAAATTCATGGGATGACTGGACCATGCGAGTAACTGGTATTACTTTAGATTTTCAATATTGGTATTGCATCCTCTGAAAAAATGTGAAATGACGCCCCTGATACGCATATACATAATAATATAATACGATATCCACTCGAAATAGATCGGTCGCGTATAGAGGTAAGTCAGAGACGCGTCGCACCACACACCGTCGTCTTGGTATACGGTCGCCCTGCTAACGTCGTTCCTTTTTTCGACGTTTTCCCAGTACGCGCAGAAAAAAGGCGCGACGAGTATTAAACGCAAGAGATGAATCGCGAGGTCGAGCGAACAAAATTTATAGCGATGCGACGCGATTACGGGCAGCGCGGGAAAAGCCAAACCGGGAAGGGCAGTAAGCAACAATGCGGTGACGGAGCTGCGTCACGCACACGTACACAAAGCACATTAATGTCAGTGAATTATGGCAGGGTCAAATCACGTGGACGACGACGACGATCCAACACTACGTGATTTTCCGAGTAGATAGTTTTAAAACAAAAATTAATGACCGGTAGTAATAATTTAAAAATTTTTTTGGTTTTTTTTTTTTTTGTGACTAGTTATGTGTTTTCATGAGTTACAAAACTGCCGGACAACCGCAGAGCAATAATATTAGCCACGTTTAGATAGTTCGGATATAAAAAAAAATATATCATGCATCGTTGTCAAACTCTGTTTACCTACAACAAAACAAAATTAATGCGTTCACGAAAAATGTTTATAATAATATGTTTGCACTCAGTTTAACAAATCTTTTTTATTATTATATTTTATTTTTATTTTTCAAATTACTATTTATCATAACGAATGTCTATCTTTTTAAATACTAAAAACATAATGAGGCGATGTTTACGCGTGCACTGGAAAACAATAGGTACGTGGATAAATTATTTCCCGATTAAAAAGCATATATACATGTAACAGTAATATGTATACAATCAATATCAGATTGGGAACCTCTGAATCATATATAATAACATATAATAGCTTATTATTAGTCACTATACACAAGCCTATTATGCGCTTAACTGTATTGAATCAAATTTTCAAGAAGCAAATATACATTATACAAAACCATAATACTATCAATATAAGAATCATGATAAAGACGACAAAGACTAATTAATATTAAAATTTAAAAAACTAAGATATTGGGATTTTCTTTTAGGCAAATATCATAATACAGGCCAAAATAATTATATCTATCATACATTATCACACAAGTCAATACTGTTTCAAAATGAATCAGTTATTAAACAATTCGTTTTACCAAGAAATTTCTCCCACTAAACTTGAATTCTTAACGCATGGCCGAAGTGGTATACAAACACTACAACCTGGTCTCCAACTATGAAAACACATACTCGTATGAAAGAAGAATTATGTCGTATATTATGCAAAACTGCGACAAATATAATGAAGTATCCACGAGACCTTAAAACCAAATTTAGTCTAAAAACAAATACAGTCCTTTTTCTCATATAGTGTTCTATGGTACAACCTGCGGACAGATCGAAAGGAAATAAATATACAATGTACCAACCTACCATCCCCAAGCCCAATGTGTACATGAATTCGTTTACTTGCAATATACAATGTATGTCACAGCAATATAGGTATGCGGTATACATATATATATAACTATAAATTTTATACTACGCGTGACCCTGAACGTCTTAGGACATCTAATCACTACTTTATTTTTAACGAAAAAAAATAAAAGGGATCTTTGTCAGGCTGTTTTTTTATTATTATTTCAATAAGCAAACAATGAAAAAAATCGTCATGGCCGTAAAGAACACGCACGCGCGCATGGAACATGTTCGCACGACTAACACGTAACGGGAATTCTAGCATCTACATAAGCATTATATACTGCACGGAGGCAACGGTAGGCACTTATATTATGTAGATAAGTACAACGTATATTGTATACATAGTATGCATAATCGTCTATCAATAATATAGTGCATACAATAATATAATTTATATTGTTGTAATAAGTATAATAACGGAATGATAAAATGCAAGCGCACGCAAAAGCCGGGACATAGATTAAGACCCTAAATGTGTCATAATATAAAAAATTAAAAATCATTGGTAAACGTGAAATAACAAGTTCATAAATTGATACACTCGTCGCAATAAAGAACACTGCAATAATGTGGCTGTTGCAATGACATTAACCAAATGAAATCCAATATGACGTTGAAACACCCAATGCCGTGTAGTGGGAAAGACGTGTATTATGTATAATAATTAATAAATGATATATATATAAAGTAAACTTATTAGGATTCTCAAAAGAAAAAACACGCGTGCTTTGAATCTGTGTTATTTTTTGGCTTCGATTTTTAATTATGAATATTTGAATTCAGCACAAACCCTGAAGATTTTATTATCTCGCTTAAATTGTCCATAGCAAACCCTATGAAAATAACATGCCCACAAGTGTAAGTTTATTACTCGATACATATTATAACAACTGCATCAACTGTTTACCTACGTCCTACATAACACAGTAAAATATAAATAATGTCCGTTAACGGACACAGTTGTTATTATATGAAATCTATGAAAATCATATTTACACACTATAGTTTAAACCATGTATACTACGTAGTGTATACTGAATAAAAAATGTATACATACTATTTATGTAAGTACATTTCACAAATACAACTAAGTAATTTAATTTTTTTTTTTAAAAACGATTGTTTTATTTTAATTAATAAATGTACAATTGAGTTGTAGATTATACTACATTAATTAAATTACTATGCTAATAAATTTAATACATTGGCAATTAACTATTAAATATAATCATATTGTTTTAGAATAATTTGCCATTAAGTAATGAATTTCAAAATTGTACTAATACCATTGAGGCATCAGGTTTAATATTTTGGGTACTGTGTATTCAAAATGAATTTATTTAAATTTTATTATATTTAGTAAGACTTTATTTTCAGAAGTATGTAATTTTAAATAAATATTTTATAAAAAGTTTATTTAAAAATGAGTTTTAATTAGTAAGTACACAATTCAATTTGTTTACTTGAAACTTACTAAAATTTAGACTATAAGATGATATTACTGAAGAAGTATTATTCTTTTCCATCTTGCTGGTAACAACTAACAAGAGAGTATTTTTATTTTAACACGGTATAACCAACCTTAGTTAAATATATTTAAATTAAATTTTCCAACCTACAGTAATTTATGTATAAACACAATATATACATTTTACAATTTTACATAAATCTATAACCTAAGTAATAAATATACAAAGACAGCCTTTACAATTTAACACTATAAAATGTTTTAAATTGTATACAAACATTTTTTTATATTTTTTTAAAGTAAAATTTAGATTTACAGCCAGTCGTCAGTGAGTAGACAATGTCTCGAACTAATTAAACATATATAATGTAATAAAACAATAAATTCGAACAAAAATCCATTCAATGGGTATATAGGTAAAAAAAAAATAACACAAGATGCGATAACGCATATTTAATGTGCCTCTGAAAATGTTTATTGTTTATTAAGCAGGTGGCATATTGTAGAATTGAATAAAAAAACAATGAAAAAAGTATCAATCTACTCTTTTTAACCGAAGAAAATTATTTACTGCCGATTTAAGTGGAAGAAAAAAAATAATTTCGAAAGCGTAAAACACCAAGATTAAGAAAATCGGCGAATCCGATCGAAACATGGAAACTGCTAGTTTTCACCGGGCGTATTTGCAATCGAAACCAGCAATTTCTCACGCTCACTATGCGTGATCTGCCAGTGGTGGGGGCGGTAAATAAATCTTTCATATCAACAGCTAGACATAGGTACATACTTTTATTTTTTACATTTTAAAACAAAATCATAAGTCTTTTAAGTTGTAACACCCATAACATAATATACGTTTACAATATGTCCATAATATACAATGTACATCATATTTAACACAAAGTGAAATTATAATATTTTATATATTTTACAATATAAAAGAAAAATTCAACTATATCAATTAACTACCTAAATCCTATTGTTATTGATATTAAAATAAAACTGGTTATACTATCGTACAATATTCGGTTTTCAATTACATATCTATATACAGAACCTATGTCGACACCGTTGCGGTTTCTCACTTAATATTAGCCCCCCCCCCCACACACACACACGCTCCTGCAATGACAAGTACTATACAGTCCGAAAACGCTGCAATTACACCCGAAAGATCGCCGCGTCACGGTTGCCCGACTAAAACATCGCGTACGGGTCGACAACCTCCACAATATATAATATGGTCGAACGGCGGCGATGTTCTTCACCACGGCCGCCGTGGGTCGTTGACGCGCGTGCTTCTCACACACGCACATTACAACAACGAAACCCACGAACAACGATTATTACTTATTTTTAATATTATTATTTTTTGCGTAAAATGATGATCGACAAATAATAATTTGGGTACACGCACTCGTGTATTTTAAACTTTTTTTATTATAAGTAGGGGTAAGGGCAAGAATCATTCCAAATAATACGTAGTTGTAAAACAAAATTGTAATTTAAAAACAAAAAAATAAACGAATATTTTTCATTTACCAATATCTATATATATATATGTATGTATGTATGTATATTAGATTTATTTTATTTTTTTAACTTAAAAAATTTTTTTGAATGAATCTCCCGAAACAACTACCCCGTTTTTTCGTACACGTACTCGTACTTAACAATAAACCTCAGGGGGCACATTATTTGGGGCGATGATAATATCAGTTTGTGCGCAAATCCCCAAGACTATAGTTCGCAAATAAAACAAGAGAAAAAAAAAATCAAGCGTTTTGCAGTTTTCTTAATAACGACCCGGTTACCACTACCGCCATAGTATAAAACCGGTCAGTGGTCGCCAGCGGCCAATAAACATAACGGGTCAAAGGAAATTTTCAATCCTCTAGTGGGTCACTTGAATTCTCATAAAAAAAAAACCAACAGCTTCTACAACAACTGACGTTTATAACACAACAAACGTGTCATGATAGTTTCGTAACGACATTACAAGCCAAAAGATGTTAAGGGTGATTTCGTTGTTTATATGTACCTATAATAATATGTATACGCTTGTAAATAATATACATTTTTTCGTAACTATAACGTACATTTTTTGGCACGTTAATACTAAGTGCTCGAAAATAACGTTCTCAAATACTACACCGTTAGACGTTTCACTAAGAAAAAAAAAGTATTCAACTCGTTTGCGTTAAAATCTGAACCGTGAAAAACAGACAATTTTAATAACATTTAACACAAAAGTTCTACATTAAATGGAAAATTAATTTGAAATGATACTTTACTTTTAAATATGTTATACTATCTACTACTTTGACACGCAAATACAATTCAGACACATTTTACACGTTATGTACTTATCATGCAATGATTCAGGAATTTTTTTTAAATGCTCCGCTTACAACTAAAAGCATGAAATTGACACTCAAAAAAATAACTGGTTAACGCAAGGAAATGATGTATAAATTACCTTATGATATCAAATGTCACAAAATCGTTATCGATGTTGTGAACTATCAATTGATAGCAGCATTTAGATTATACTTGGTTTAAAGTTGCGAAAATACAAGTACCTACATTTAGAAAGAACCACACAACTAAATGAAATTTTACAAAATTAAACGTAAACATTACGACATAAATCAGTCATCGTGTCTAATTGCAAAAACAACACGTCAAATCCAGCATTTTCCATTAGCTTTAATGATTTTTATATGAACAAGCATCGTAATTACAAGCGATACACATGATTCGAAGAAAGAGGTGAATGAGGGGAAGCAGAGTTTTTGCCAAACTACCAGAGTCTGAACAAGACAACACCATTATTAATTAGTTCTATATCGTTATTTAGACCTTTTTCGCGTATATACAAGAAGATGGGATTTAAACATTAAAATTATTAAAGAATAAAAATGGCATAAAAAAATATGATTAAAAAAGAAAAAAAAAATAATGTCAATATAAAGTCGGATAATGTTTTATTTGTATAATATTTATGTATAAAATATAAAAAGTATTTAGTTCAGTATTATTTACTTATGTCATCATTGAATTATTAATACTAACTATACAATAATATTATAAGATGAAGGGACAAAACAACATACGATTTCAAGTTTCAAAAATCATTCACTTTAAATTTATTGAACCCTTGTGCCGATATAAATAGAAATAAAGATTATAAATCACAAGGCAGTCATTTATATTGACACACTTGAAAGCGATTCGCCAAGGACACAAATAGACACCTGAACGGAAACCGTCATGCAGAACCACCCTCGTGGGGCATGACTAATGATTAATGTATGGCGAGAACGAATTATTAAACGGAACGTGATCCGCAGGAAATTATTTGAAAAAAGACAAATTGAGTTCATAAAATGTAATCTAAGTAGAAAGAAATGAGAGGTTTTATTATCTTATGAAAAGTGAAATGGTCCAAATCATAAATGGTGACAACTCGTTGGGAAATAGCCAAACCACAAAAATTGTATATAATCGTGGTTTATTAAATAGAAATTGTATATTTGCATTCTCCAAATAATAACCACCTACATAATATACAATTTGTTATTAACTAATTGAATATAATATAATTATTGACTTTAAATAGGTACTATTATAAAAATAAATAAATCGATAAATAAAAACATAACAACACACAAATACCTAATATGAATTATTCGAATTAATTTTTCAAACAATGTTAAAGGTAAAAAGTTTAAATTATATTATGAAGTCTTTCTATGTTCAGGTATTATTTTATAGTTGGTTTAAAATGAACAAAAAATATAAATCACAAATAAAAGTTTTATTTAATAAAACAATAAAAAATAAATAAAATGTCTACTATTCAAACGTTCAAACCCACATTTCTTTTACTCGATAATGAATTTTAAAATACTTTATCTATTGATAGCTCCAATATTTTAGAAAAGCTTATTCAAATTGAGCTGTATTTTTTTATTTTGCAAAACGGATAAAATAAACTTAATTTTTAAAAACACATTTACATTTATAATTTTCAATGACCTAAAATTTAAAACATAACCCACGAGAAAAAATTGTACACAATGTAGATACATGTTATACGTATTAAATGTATCTAATAAAATAACTGAAAAAATAGAATTAGTAATGTAAAAAGAAATAGAAAATAATTCACAACTACTTAAAAAATCTCAATACTTACATTAATTTAAAAACATAATTGCAATTATTTAATCTCAAAAATTTTAACCAAGAAATTGATTAAAATAAATAAAGGTATTTATATAAAAAAAAATGGTAAGCAATAAAGCAAATATATAATAAGGGGATTAAAGTTACTTTTCTAACAGCTGTCTTAAATGTCTAAAAGACGATAATAAAATAAATAAAATAATTATTTTTCAACATAATAGATTAATGATATAAACAACATAATTTACCGTTGGTTCCTTCAATTGCTGGGATAAAAAAACTCGTTAAATTTATTTAATATTTATTAATGAAGCTCAATATTTACAAGTAACTGGCAATGTTTCTATAATTCACAAATTAATTATTATAAAATATCGAATGAAACGAAATTTACCAACGGTTCTTATTCAAACAATACCATAGTTAGGTAATAACAATTTTTTTTTTTTAAGTAACAAATTGTTGTATTAATATCAAATTACCTACTGGTATAGAAATAAATAAACAATTACATTGGTTAATACATCTGATTATTTAAAGGATTGAGTTTGGTACTAAAAAATCCTATCCAATTAATTTTAACATAATAGAAACAAATTTGAAATTCTAAAGCCTCGTTCTATACTTTGCCAACATAGTAACACAAATATATGAAAAATAACTTTAAGCTAATGGAAATTAGATACGAGTATTTCATCGGCGAAGTATACTTTAATAGTATAACTTACTATTGGATTGCCATGCCTACCTTCGATTGGTCAAGATTCGTGACTTGGGAATTGTAGTAATAACTTTTTCATCCTCAAATGATAATATCGATTTTATTTATGGGGTAACTCAAATATATCTAGGTTTAATCAACAATAAGAACTGTAATGAAACTAACTATAGTATAAACTAACAATACCTTCTAGGATTCTATAGTGCAATGGTACGATTTATTTTAGTAAACGGGTCAGTAGTTAAGTCCCCTTGAAAATCTGGGTTGACAAATAAAAATTAAAAAGTTATTTCTTAAGTTTATTGATATCAAATTAGGTATAGCAAGCTTAATGTTAAATTAAATGTCTAAACAATTAAACTTGTCTAATATACATAGATATAATAACGTATATAACTTTAAAATAATAACAGTAATTGCCTAAAGTTTAGAATAATGTAGTTTTAAAATACCGGCAAATAACACTAGTAATCATTCACTTTTTCACAGCATTTATTGGATGAGAAGTATGTATTACATAATTTATATATAACAATAAAATCCTATATATTATTATCCCAAATATAATTTTTTTTTTTTTGTTTAATATATTATTCATTGAAATTAAGACAAATTTTTGTTAGACGTACTTAATACTATAATTGAATTGTCGTACTTTTAACTAAAACTAAAGATTGTAGGGTGTTAAGACGAATAAAAAAAATACACTAGCCCTTTCACGCTTTCACGTTTATTCACCCACCCACACACACACGCGCGCACAACTCTAAACTATATCCTCCCTCGATTTTATTGGTATTTAGGTCGACACTGATTGATCGACGTCGGCCGACGGCGTCCGATCCCAAAGATTTGTTGATTTTTTTTCCACCTCTCGCACACAGTTTTTGTTCGCTCTTCTTCACACACACACACACACACACACACACGTAAACACGTAAACACTACACTAACTTTACTTCCACGCACTTTTTCTCCGCCGTCGTTTTATTATTAGTAGCACTTTTTTAAACGATGCAGAAAGGTGTGTACGAGGGAAAAATCTGGCCGGCCGACAACAGGCCAGTCAAGGTGTGCGACTCTGTTCGCACCCTGTCTAAGGTTGCCAACAACACCGATGCGCCCGGCAGCGGTTATCCTCTCTCTATTAATAACCCCATCGCGTGCATGCCGGCAAATTCCACATATTAACATCCGCCACACCACCGAGAGAGAGAGAACACTCTACATGCCGACGACCCAATACTCTACTACGCTACTGCAGCGCGCGTAAACACCTGATGATGACACGGCCAACTCCACCGGAAAGTACTCAGAAGATAATACAGCCGTATACACAGCGACGTTGTTATAATGGTTATATTTATGTCAAAACCCCCAACGTCTAACCGTCTACGTCGTCCTCCTCGTCTATCGCCTTGTCCTCATACTCTTCCACCAACACGTCTGGAGGAGAACACTGCGCGTGGTCTAGGAAACGAGCGTGCGCTTACACGTGTCAACGCACTCGCCGATGCCGCTGTTGTGTAACAATAGCGAGTTTATGACACTGAGGAGGGTGGCATGACGACTGCCTTCGTGTTGTCAGTGCGGAACAAATGTGTTTACGTATGTACGCGCGTCGCGCACGCAGTAACGGCGAATCCATCTTCTAATTGGCACCAAAAAGTGCGTTCGCAGTCCATCCATCCACCTACCAACCCGCCACCCAACCACCCATGTTAAGTACTATACCACTACAAGCAGCAATCTATATGCAACACCATTACCACTACTGTTTTGTACACAGGGCTCTATCATTACACACCGATGACACCGTTGAACCAGGCACGTATCCAAAGAAAGTCCATGAGGTTAGGATCCCCTCCCCGAAATTTTTAAAAACTAAAAATAAAAGGTTTTGTACATTATACACGTAAAAATTAATATTTAGATCTACCCCACCCAAAAAAAAAAAAATAAAATCCTGGCTATATGTTTGTTGTCGACAACAAAAATGTATACGCGGTGGCGTAGTAAGAATGCGCAGAAATGAATAAGGTGAAAGAAAGGAGGATCTGTTCTGAACGCTCGGAAAATTTAATTGTGTAATATACCTACCTAGTTTACGAAAACCACATAATGTAATGATTCCCCGTGCGTAAAAACAACCGGTGAGTCGCGTACTACTACTCTCCTCTTGTTAGACCCATGATTTATTTAAGATAGCTCGTAAACCACTATACAATTTAATGTCACACCAACTACAGCTGGAAAACTTTTAACGGGTATTGGCACATTTGTTAAGTGGCACGTGGTTTGATTCGTCTTGTTAATAATATACTTCTTAACAGTTTCGTGAAAAATAATAATGACTGCATTGTTTTTTAATTAAAATTTGTTTTGTACAAACTACTAAACAAACGTGATTTATTGACGTTTTTCAATATAAATTAGTTTAGACAAAATAATGAAAATAATGTACTTAAATAAGTGGCGAGGTTTATTTAGACGATTTAAACAATATATTAATGACTAATGACCTATATCTTAACAAATTATAATAATAAAATATGTTAAATATTAATAAAGTAAATGTAAACCCTATATGTAAAACTAAATAAGAAATAAATACAGGCAAACATTGTTACCTATGAATTTTGAAAACATGAAAATACAAATTAACACTAAAAATCATTATATTATGTAAGCATTTCTAACCAAAAACTCCTAAAACTACCTTAACACGTGTATTCTACTATATAATTATCTTATACGACATATTAAAAGAAACTCTGTAAATACTATTTAAATATTATACATTATTTACAACAAAAAATATAATGTCTTTGAAATACGAGCATAATATATGACTCGCATGAATGCATAATATTAATTCAACAGCTATCTGGCACACATTATTTAAATTTAAAACACGACTTATTGTTCCACTTTCTCGTTGTTTTTGAGTAAATTATGAAAATAATGCACCAAAATAATAATTAAAAACGTACGTGTTCTTCGAATATGGAAAATTTAAAATAAATAAAGATAATAATTTTAAAGCAGATTGGCAAGAAAAAATTAAAAAACAAAAATTATCATACATCGAAAAAAATAGTTTAAAATTCCATTTAAAATAATCACAGTAAGGTATATCACATTCATGGTTCTAAAATTGATACATAGGCAATCTTATACCTAAAGATGCGCACCTCGAATCCAATTTTTTAAATTTTGCATATTAAAAGGGAGTATAGGTACACGTGGAAACGAATATTTTTATGTTTGTATAAGGTTGCTGTTAATATGTCAGAATTAAAATAATTATAAAATAATATACATTTTAAACCAGTATATTTTATATTTAGTCAAAACTACTTAAACTACTGTGTTACCTAAAAATGTATAGTTTGCGTATTTAACAAAGTTTAAGATATAGGGTATATCCATTGGCCTTAGTTTGTCACAAGCAACACCGTGCAGAATCAGATTATTATCATTATAATTATTCTTTACATTAAAATAAAGTTTCTGATTTAGAAAAATGTGATAACTATAATAGACCATGTTATTCAAAATAAGCTTAAGTGTATTTCAAACTATAAAATCAGTACAATATCTAAGTATATGTACTTAAGTATATATAGAGTTCATTAATGATTTCTTATGTTTAGAAAGAAAAAAAGCATCAACTCTTTGACCTATAATTTTATCCATCCCAAGAGAATTGAGATCAATATCCATCACTTTTTGCTTGAACTATCTTCATTCCTTTACTAGCGGTAATTTAGGGCAACCCCAACCCGTGTGAACGACAAACACTTGCGCAAAGGCTAATGTCGTTATAAAACACTTCCAAATGGATAGTATTGATAGTAAACTAAACTTTATCTCAAAAAATAATTCATTGATTTTATCAATATAAAAGCAAAATTTTAGTAATAACACTAATAACAATTTAACGAAAAATTTTTAAATAGTTACATAAAAAAAATTAAACCCTAACGATTTTAATAATGTATATATTCGAGATCAAATGTAAAAAAAATATAAGTATACTAAAGTACCTAAATAAGTTGATACCTAAACCTAACTCAATATAATATAAATTATATACATTTACAAATCTGCAATATATTACACATAAAATATTTTTATTTTGATGTCACCGATAACAAAGCGAATTTTCACTTTATTTAAATACTAAAATGTGTACACTGTACACGAACTGTCAATCCGTCTCAATTCCAAACATAGAAATATTAACAAACTATCTTTAAATCAATTTAAATCACGTCGACATTCATTATGTGCATGCCATAGTGTATATTATATGAAAATGAAGTGCGTCCATATAATATAAATAAATGTTCAACTTAGACAACACGTAAGACAAGATATTAAATTAGTGTCAATACTTAACAATGAAAAAAACACAAACACCTTTATAATATCATTAACTAAATATACACCTCAAATTATTTAAAAAAAGGTATTTAGTTGTTCTTTAATAAAAAAAAAATTGTATCCTTAGCTTTTGTTTATTCATAAAAGACAATATAACTTGTTTAATTTAAAATTTTTAAATTTTAAACTTGAGATAGTAATTTGTTCACCTTGTAATAATTATAATTGATTTTTACCATTACTGAACTAATATTATCAATTGTTTTTATTGCTGGATTATTTTTTTTTATCAATTATTAACTTTACTCAATATACTATTTTTAAAAGTTAACAAAAAATATTTATTAAATATTGTAAAAGAATATAGAAACTCATAATATAAATACAACCATAATGTCGTTTGAATGCCAACTTAATATTATTTGGTTCATGAGAATAAAAGTACCTATAACATCTTACTATTTTTATCGGAGAGAAAATTACTCAATACTTTTCCTGTATTTCCCCCTGGCAAAATTCATACAACGACAAAATATTTACTACTATTCTGGCAACAGTTAGTGTGATATCTGACATATTTATGTGCGCATTGAAAATGCTTATTGGCGAAAAATGTAATGCTTGGCACGCGTTTATTGAAAAAAGATTATTTGTAAACACAAAAATATTCAAAAAACCAGACAGAAAAGGATGCACTTTAAAATAATAATAATAATAAATATCAGAATAAAGCATAATAGGTAAAAATAAATATTTATATATATGAATGTAATATATAAATATTCCACATGAAAAATGGGATTTACTTGCAACGTAGCCACTTTTAAAGTTAAAGGTAGTAGGAATAATAAAAAATATATATATATTCTACTGAGTATTGATTACACAACGAGAAAAATTATGATAGAATCTTTTTTTTAAATGATTCTGTAAAAGTTAATTATAATTTATATAAACAGAACATATTAAGATAATTATCATTATAATTAAATATTAATTAATATAGACGTAACTCCTTCTTTCTAGAAACCATAAATTAATGATCTATAGAACATTCAATAATAATTAGTGATAATAATATAACTATATTATTATTTATTATTAAAAATCTTAAGCAATTATAATTTTTAATGTAAATGTAATCAAATCAGAATGTACCTCCTAACTGTCACAATTTTAATTATTACCAAGTTTATAATTATATTATATTTAAATTTAAACGAAATTTGTTAAAACTACTCTGAATCAATATAATACAAAGAAAACCGGTAAAAAAGTAAACTATTCAACAAACACTTTTGAAATATTACTGATTTACTAGAAACAAGATAATGAAACCATAATAAATTTAATAAAATATACATTATTAATTTATTATAAATAACAATATAAATATTAAATATATCTACAGGGCTACAGCATTACTTAAAAATAATAATATAAATAAACATCTATAATATGACATAGGTTATCATTTATCCAACAATAATAGAAAAATATCGAATTATCATCATCCGTAGAAATATGTATGTGTAGCTATATGTGACAAATGACAATATAAATCATTATTTATTTATCATATTAATCACTTATATTGGGGGTCATTTCTTAATTTTACGGTTAGACAAACTACTGATATACATTTTCACAAAACTTTGATGAGATCGAAATGAAAGAAGAAGAATTTTATTATTTTATTATCATTGGCCCTATACTGATTTCCTCGCATTAATAACTGAGACACATATAAATATATAATATATAATTAAGATGCTTAAATTCTGTTTAAAATAAGCTTGATATGTCTAAATCGGTAGATTCACGATTCCGTATATTTCCGTATACCTTCATTCACAAGATTCCGCGCAAAATGAATTTGCGACGTTGCCGATCGTATTTAAAAAAATAATTCTAGACATAGGAAGATTTAAAAAAATTATCATTATGTAATATTTTAACTTAACATATATTGTTTAGTACACATTTTTCCTGATATAGTATTTTACCCGACACCCGTGTAATTGTATTGCAAAATGGAACTCAGTGCTAGGTAGTTTTAAAAATATTTTAATATAGAATCTTGAAACCAATAGAATATAAATAATACAATTTACATTATATAATGAAACGGAAAATTATGTCATAAGCATAAAATAAAATATTATATCATATCATAAAGTATTTGTCGAGTGAAACTTAAAAACTCTGAATTTCTTAGAAACTATGCAGATTAATTCAAATTTAATTTAATTTAAATTAAACAAATATATTTTTTTTTAATACACAAATAATAAAAAGAATAAAAATAAAATAATAAATTCATAACATACCTTTGAATGTTTATGAAATTTGGGGTAAAAAATCTTTTTTTCCAATAAAAATTTTTAATTTCGTTCTTACGTAATATCTCATAGTCATAGCATAATTACTATTCAGAAAACAATTCAAACGTATCACAAAATGTAGACTTTAAATAACTTTTATTTCATCTTTAAGCCTTAAAAATTAATATTAAATCGACAATGTAAAGAAAAAAATAAAGTTAAAGTTAATAATAACTTTAATCCGTTTTTAGAAATATAATAACGATATGACTCGGGTACTTTATTATTAGCTCCTTCTTTATTAGTACAAAAATGACCAATTTTTATTTCATTAACAGGTGGTGCATAAAAGTATCCGTTACCTATGGCAATAATTATGTGTAACATGTGAACGTATACAGTTTTAGAGAACATAATAGGTAATAAGCAATATCCTGGTCCCATTTTAGTAATCATAATCAATATCCTTCGGACGCAAACCACGCTGGCGCACAAAAATAACACTATTAAACTAAATACACGCACTACAAATAATTGCATACACGAAACCCCTTAATAAAAATATATAATATGAGTATCACACGTTCGAGTCATTCAAGCATCAAACGAAAAAAAGCTTTAAATTTTTCCTCAAAAATTTCACAAAATTTCTAATAATACTGATGTCCAGTATTATAATACCCCTGCATATCCAGCATATGTAACATTTACTTATATGAATAATTTAAATAAACCGGGAGAAAAGAGAAAAACAACTTTTTAGTTAAATGACAGATTAAAGGAAGATATCGGAACCATAACCGAGCCGTATACCAATATGGACGGAAATTACTAAGTCGACCTTATACAACGATCATTGTTGTAGTACAACAGTTGTATGTAACTTACATCATACTCGCAAGGTGGTAACTGCGATATTTTCGGTGGATTTATCTCAAAAAACAGCATTCAAGCTCTACATTTTCAAGAATTGTAAATCGAACCATTATCGTATCACAGTACACAATTACGTTAATAACTAACCACCGTAAATCATTAAATCATTAGTGCAATGCAAAGAAATCCCGGGAAAATGATTAATGTATAGGTAGTACATTTGATATTTCTATCACTAACAGTCCCCTAAAATGCATTCCGAAAATTAAGCCCTAAATGTCGTATCAATTTACATTGATACGTAACACATCATTCACAGTTTCAGGAATGAATACACTCAGATCTAAACAGTTTTATAACTGTGCTTTAAAATGTATTTTATTTGCATAAGTAATATAAGTTAAACAACAGGTGTTATAGCACGTAGTATATAGAGATAAGTATAAGAGATTAATTAATTAATTTTATTATACCTATTTAAATAAAAAATTTAATTTCAAAAAAGTAAAATCAACATTCTGTTTGTAAATAAATAGTTACCTATAAAGTAAATTTTCAAGAAAAAAAATCAACTAATAATTAAAAATATTGAATTTAATTGTTATATTTTAATTTTTAAATAATTAAAATATCATAAAATACATGTTTGAAAAACAACACTTATATTTATAATAGGATTTTTTTTCAGAAAGTAACTTAATAAAATATTATTACATTAAAGGACACCCGTGTCCACAAGCATTTTTTCTATCTTACATATTCTATCATACCAATTCATGTTGTTAACTTTAATATTAGTCCATTTTCCTATTATAAGCATAAAAGTTAGAATATTATCTGGAGCTTATCACAGGCTTTTATTAATATTTACATTTATAAGTGAGTTAAAGTAATGTAAAATATAATCACTGTAAAATGCTCATTAATTGCTTTAAAATTACAATATTTATAAGATTCTATGAGATCCTGTTATTAATAGATAATATTCTTACCTTAAAGTTTTATAAAAGTTAAATTGACTCAAATATTAAAACCAACAACAAAATAATATTTCTGTCAAATACAAAATCTTATGTTGTACGTTAGAAAAACAGTGATAATATATAATATGTAGGTAAAGCATCTTCTTAACAATGTATCTACTTAAAAATTTGTTTGTACAAATGTAATATAAAACATACCTGTATGTCAAACGGAGTCATGACATTTCCCTGGGAGTCAATAGCGCCTTGTTGTTGTTGAGCATTGGTGGCATGGTATGAATTGAGATCCAATTGTTGTGGATCGCCTTGTACTTGGAATTGTTGATGTAAAGGCATAGTCATACCATGGTGATGATGATTCATTAGTTGTCCTTGGTGTAGTGCACCATGCAAACTGTCAATCACCACTACATTATTGGAATTAGCATTAGCTACTTGATTATTTGAAACTGCATTCATTGCATTTTTGTTGATTTCCTCTTCACATGGTGATGCTTGACGGCTAAAATATCATAAAAAATGTATAAAACTTTAATGTATAAAAAAATGAGAATCTTATATTATTTTGAAACTAACTGTACATTAGGTGTTCAAGTATTTTAATTCAATAATAAATACTTAATACATTTATAGGAATATATACATTAAAATTATAGTTTATGTCAGTTAAAATTACAAATATCTTAATTTGTGTGTAGCATAAATTAATAACATTTATTTATTTTAAATAACTATACACTTTTTATGATTCAACTATTAATAAAAGATATAGTTTATGATTGCATATACAAAATAATAAATTACTAAGAAAGACACTCATCATTATAAAAAACATAGTTAATATAGATAAGTAAGTATAAAATAATATTAAAAAAATGAATACACTATTCTATATTCAATGACAAATTAAATTTTATATTTCTAATTCCAAAATAGAATATAAAAAATATTTCATTATAGAAAACTCAATCATGGTAGATATTAAGTTAGAAGTATTCAATTTAAATGACCAAAATAATGAACCAACATTAAGAGGGATGACTTTGTGCCATTGAACTTTAAATACTTATGGCTCATAAATCATGACTAAAATTTGACTTTTATTCATCAAAGTACACCAAAAAATATTCTACTTCGGAAAAAGAAGTTAAAAATGAAATTATTATAAACAATTTTTTAAAAAAATAATACAATAAAAAATAATAAAAAACAAACAATTTTTTAAGTATTTGAAATAATAATAAAAATTTTAAATAAAAATTGCTTAGCATAGGTAGCCTAACAAGATAAATTTATGAATCAAAAATCAAATACATGATACAAAAAAAAAAATAACTATTTTTATATAAATAAAACAAATAAAATAGTAATAAATTAAAATAGTAGAATTATCAACACTGAAAAATTACATAAGAACCACAAATAATAAGATTATAGAAATATAAGTTAAGAAATGCACAAATATATATATATGTTAGCCCACATTTGTTTTCTATCTTACCCATGCAAAATGTAGCAAATCTACAAAAGAAACAATCTAAATAGTATTAAATTAAATATTAGATATTAACCCTCATTATCAAATTTTAAATTAAGAACAATCTGTGGTCTAATCTTAAATTTATATGAATTATGAGTGTTTAATTCTTATAATTTAAAATTTTCATATCTTGTTTTAAAATTAAGAATTTAAGTTTAAAGTAAGGTCTTTTTATTTTTATTTTTTAATTATTGTAAAAAAAGCACAGAAAAACACAGATTTTCTTAACATTAAATTTGATGATAGCTCCAATCTAATTTTAAACCAACTACATAAAGTTAGTTCTGTTTGGTATGCTATCTGAAGGTATAAGAAAACAAAATGCACTGATATCCTCTTAAACTGATATCACAACATTTCATAACATCTAATCTATATTTTTATAATTATTTCATAGATAAATATTACAATAAGTTAATAACATTATAAGTATATAATATTAATGGTAATATTATGAAACCTAGATTTAAAATAAATATAGTTAATCGGAGTATATACATATAATATACACTGGGATACAATCTTAGTTTATATTTTAAATGTAAAAGTAAGTTAACCTTTACTGGAATATTAATTAATAAAACTCAACTATTCATTAATAGCGATCGCGGATATAAATTTAAAATATGCACGTATAAAAAAAATATAAATCAAATAATATATTATTAATACATTTTAATTAAGTAATAATTAATATAATAAATTAATGTTATGATCAAATAACACAAGCAAAACATAAACATGTATTTAGAATTTTAAGTTTTTAACAATACAAAAAATAATAAGAAAATTAAAATTAATTAATACTTAAATACTTACTACTACTATACATTTATATTTACATTTTATTGCCTACTAATAATAAAATAATATGAAGATTTATTCATCATGATTCTCAGTCATTTTATATCATAGCAATGCACATTTATATTATTATACAAAAATATATTTATTATAAGGTACTAAGACAATAATATAATTTAAACATATATATTTATTCATACAACTAACAAAAAAAATGTAGATATTTGCTACAAAATATAATTTTATATAGACACGATATTTAGTTGTATCCTAACAAATATTCAGTGAAAAATTCCATTCATTTTTTTACAATTATTTAATTCACAAAACTAAAATTATGAAATATTGAATTAATTTTTATTTACAATATTACTTTTGATTACTATTTCTTAATCCAATAATTAATAAATATTATTCTTTGATATATAAAGATTTAAAATATATAGTCTTTACATAAGTGTATTTTTAAGACATTTTACAAAAATATTTCTATTGAACAGAAGAAACAAGTTTATGATAAACATCTACCACTAATAATATATTTATATCCATAAAAAATATTCTTTTAATTTAAATTTATTATAACCACCTCTCAAATAACAAACTAACTGAATAAAACCTCTCACAGTATTCAAGGAGTGGAAAACTCAGTTTATAATACTTGTCACTTCTTAAACAACATTGATGAGAAAAATATATGTATGTATATACATATATTTGGTAACTGTGGTAATAATATTGATTATAGCTTAAATATATAATTATATGGAAGATAAATTGGAAACATACAAATGTGATATAAATCAGATTGCCTAAATAGTGGATTTTTTTTTTGTATTTTGATTTTTTGTACTTGAAATTGTAAGAGAAAAAAATAATTAAATATATAATTAAGTTTTCATTTTATTATTTTATAATTTAATTTTGTGAATTAAATAATTTTGTATTCCTAGATTATACTCTAAATAGTAGAAGAAAATGGTGCAGACTTTTGAGCCAGTCCTCCGACTTTTATCACCAGATTTCTTGTGCAGGATTTATCCAAACAATACATGTATAAGTATTTCTATACTTCAAATACTTTATATGGTTTTTGTCAGCAATACCAATAGCAACAAAAGTTATTTTATAAATAAAGTCAATACATTAACCATAGTAATTTGATTAGATTGTATATAACAAATTTATTACATATTTTAACATTAAAAAAAATATATATATATAATTATAAGCATCTTAATTATTTTAGATTTTGTTCCCATAAATCAATTCTTTGGAAGTATTAGTTATGTAATGATAAAAAAAATTGGTTCAAAATAGACTAAGTAATAACATTAACTACAAATTTGAAATCAAAATCAGAAAACATAAAAATAAAAATAGTTTTAAGAGATATAATCATTATTTTAAAATATTATAGAACCAAATTAATTACTATCAATAATTTAAAGTACTAAATATTTTATAACTTCAAAAACAAATAATAATACTTAATATTATAATAAAGGGAATTATATTATACAATTTAAAATTATCAAGATTATTGGGTATTAATTTGAACAAACAAAATGAACCAACAACACTAACTTGATATATTTATCTTCATCTAAGCCATTTTGAACAACTACCATTCCATTTTGTTGAACAACAGTCGAACAATTTCCATTTTCCATTTCTTTTTTATTACTATTTACAGAATCATAGGGAGAACCAGGTGGTTTTTCTTTATCTTTCTTTATAGTTTCGCCATCATTAGAACTCTGAAAAAAAAACCCGACATTTAATACTTTAAAATATTGGTGTATTATATTAAAATATACATACAATAACTAAATTTCTCATTCTAGGCTCTAAGGGCTCCATTTTATTTGGTGTACTAGCTAAAACATATTCAACCATCTTCATGCCAATTCCAGCCTCTGATGATCTTGGGGATAATATATTGCCAGAATCATTTCCCACTGGAAAACCAGCACCTCTCCTTGCTAAAAAAAAAAAAAAATTAATATGAAATATTTGTTTAGTTTTGAGAAATAAATACATTTTCTGTAATCCTAGTTTATAGCAATATTATACATCACAATTTGCTACAATTTAATTTATTTATCTGTGATAAGTTGAAAAAAACGACAATTTAAATTTATGAATTTATTTGAATTTATAATTGTTTTTACTATATGTATATGAATTCATATTATACATTTTTAAAAATAAAATTAATTACATATAAATTAAAAATGTAAAAATATTAGAATATCTCTTTGCTTCATATACATAGGTACACAATATTATGTATTGTAATCTAAAAATATATAAAAGATAAAACCGGTTCTGTTAGACTGCACTACTCTTAATGTAATAATGAAAATGAAAATTATTAAGTTGAAAACTGGTTTTTTTTTAGTTTTTATCTTAAGTATACTCACTGCAATGAAGCAGAAAAGACAATGCGAGTAATTCCATTGAACTTAATTTATGTTGTATGCATTATACATGCTATTATCTCAACTAAATTGTTGATACTATTCTAAATGTTATTAGAGGATAAATGAAGTTACTTCTACGGTAGACGGTAGTACATATTTATAATAAAAACACTATATTTCATAAGATAACAATTAATAAATTTAAACAAATTATTTTAAAATGATTAAAAACGACTATCTACTTAAATGTTAATATGAGTAATTTGATTTTAAGTCAACAAATAATATATAAATTATAAATATCATAATTTTGTTTGATTGAAAATACATAAAAATTAGAAACCAGATAAAAATTTTAATTTATTCTTTAGACTTCCTATTTAGTAACAATAGGTTTTCTTCCAGACTTATTAAAGACTAGCTTAATGTATATTCACATTAAAGAGTCAAGTAAAAATAAAGGCATGACAGATATGTTATTAATTAACCTTGTTCAATATGGACTCTTTTTAAAAATTATTCAACACATAAAAAACACATAACTATTAATTAATTATTTACGGTAACTATCAAAAGTATGGTTTGGATTTATAATTTCTTTGACTACTGGGTATATTAATTTAATCAATTTTTTTGAAAACTATGACGTTTCAAGTTTAATTTCTTATACTATATTATAATTAATATGGGACAAAGCGTATAAGAAATATATAATTGTAATACCTAAATCCAATATAATGGTTTATAGGATATCTTCATAATTGATAATAAAACAAGAATTTATTTAAAGTAATAAGTTAGGTATATAGTAATTAATAATAATACAATTATTATTCATTAAATAAAAAATCAAATACGTACTATTAGAACTCCAAGTAGAATCTCTCCACATTTGGTGATGATGATCATTTAAATTAAGTATGCCTTTAGGTCCATCTTCTTTGCCTTCTTCAACTCCCCATAACTTTTTTGTTGAGGATGCAATCTACAAACAAAATTTAATTTATTTTTAAGTACAATATAATAAAAATATATAATCATGATAAGATTCATAATCTAATGAGGAAAATTAACTACAGAATTCACATTTTGAAAGTATTTATTACTATAGAGCACTTTTAACAGTAAAGTTAAAATTTGCATTACAATAAAACAGGTAACTTCATTAAAAACTTGAAAAATTAAAAATCGATTTTTAATTTTTTCAAACAATTTTCTCTAATTAATAAAAACTATTGAATACTGAAACAATTTTTAAAAATTATTTGCAACTGCAGTTTTTACAGAGCTTTATTTAAAATCAACTTTGAATATAATGATTAATCAATACTTTAGAATTGAATATTGTAACTATATCAGTAGCTATCAACGATCCTAGGAAACATGACAAATGCTCACGTCCAGTTTTGTATCCAACCCAACTATTTATTTTAATTAATTAATTTTAATTTTTAAAATTCTATAATCTACCCATTTTTTTCAACACATACCTACATTTGTATAATAGAAGTGTAAAAATTTTAACGACTAATTATTCTAGTTATTACATTTATACAATTATTGTATAAATAATATTAATTTGTTCATATTATGTATTTTCGACAACGTGACAAGTACCTATTGGCCATCATATTCAGTATATCAGAGATACCAAACCTACTACTAGGCAAACATTTTTATTCGGACCACTAAGTTGACAGATATCTTAATCTTGAACTTCAATATCCTAGGTATACGGTATACCTATATATTTATCTTAGTCAAATTCGATGAAAAAATGTTTTCCTTTGTAAAATTACAATTTAATTATAATTAGATCTCTACTCCATCCAGACGATTTTGACCAGTGATGTCAAAATATATATGCAGCCCACTTTAAAAAACTATTGGAGATCCAAATGGAAAATGTTGGAAATAATAAACAATATAAATAATGATTATTTCAAGCCACAAACATATTCACGGGTCCCAGTATTTAGTGGAAACTCAATCCTAAAAAGAATAGTCATCAGAGTATAAATTCTGTTTAATATTAAACAATGGCATCGACTTAGAGAAAAAAAGAAGTGAGTTGTTGTTTAATTTGACAAAGCTAGTGACGGATGGTTGGTTAGGGCGTACTAGCAGCGGTTAGCGTATCGACCGAACTTCACAACCAATAATAACAACACCGAAGCCACTGACATACAACATAATAATGATCTAACCGGTTTTGCAACAGATGACGCTGCCGCCAGGAGGCATGAAAAAAACCTCACAGGGACCGCCAGGGCAACAAGCCCTAAAACAATCAGAAAATGAAACGAATGATCAGCCACCACACATGTTACGACGGTGAAAAGTACGGCGCACGCACGCGTGTCTTGAAATACCGTGTGGGGTATACACACAGAGAAAAGACGATCGGAAGTAACCAGGTCGAGGAGGGGAGAGCTCTGGAAGATCTAAGGTGACCTTGGCGATAGAGGACAATGTCCGCATCAAGGTTTCCAACGCTGCTAACTACTTTAGTCGTGAACGCATACAGCGCGCACGCGCAAAAGAACATGCACCGAGACTCCTACACGAAATACATAACAGTACGAATTTACGATAATATTATGTGCTAGCAAGAGTGGGGTTTGAGTTTTATATTTTTCTCGTCTTAGCTGTTTTCTGAAGTTGCATAACAACAAACGACAACGTACGCGATACTTACTCATATGGACAAGGACATAAAATATGACGACAAAAACAGAAAAATTCTAATAATATATCGCAATGCCAACCCCTAGACACGGTTACAAAAAATGTGATAGAAGAGGGTGACCCGAAACGAAACAGAAAAATACAAAGTCATTCCCCTTACCCGCCGACACGCGATGAGCACCCTAAATCACTCGCGACTTTGGCCCTCCAACCGAGGAGCGTCGTCCGTGCAGCGTCGCTTGGCGAGGTAAACACGGCAACCGGCTGCCGGTGTGCACTAGCTACGAGCACAATTAAATCATCACAAAAACTTCGGCACCCAAAACATCCATTTATTATTTAATTTCACCGCCGTCTCTTCATACATGGCACAACCACCAAGCAAATATATAAATATATAATACATATTCATACAATACATAAGATATTTTTTTACTACATTACTAACTATATATATACTTACATATAACTATATAAGTAAGTAATAACGCACATAGAAATATACTAACATACGAAATTTAATGCACCTTAATATATTTTTATACGTCGATTAGACACATACGATAAAATATTTTAAGACGCCATTATTAATAATCAATTTAGTTAGTAACTTCCAAGTTTTTAGTTATAAACGCTTATCCAGATAAAAATATCATGTATACTACAATGTAACTAATTAAGAGGACGCCATACACACATGTATTGTCTCTATCTTTTTAACGTACATCATAACCTGAGGTAGGATTTGTATGCAATATAAATTGTAAAATATACATTTAAATTTTTATAAGATAAACACTAAAAATAAATATTAATATTTTATTTATTTATTGAAATATATCAGTTTTTGGCTGTTTGTCTTAATATAATATAATTGAGAAATACAATTTATAATTCAAATTCAATAGTGGAAATGCTTTGAATACTTTATGTTTAAAAAATTGGAAAATGTATGTTTGACAAAAAAACATGAAAAATTTAAAATACTTATGCATTAAAAAAACTTCAGACAAATTACTTAGCAAAAACTTATCTATTAGTAACTAGTTAGGTATTTTCTTATATTAATGTTATCCGGAAACATATTTTGGTAAACTAATCCGTAATTACATAATATTTTTAAATCAACTGCAAATTATCTCCTCATATTAATATTGTCCGCATGTTTTCTTTGGTAAACCAATCCGTAACGTAAATATTTTTAAAATCATAGGTGATCGTAAATTTATAAAAAAAGTCTAAAATTTAATTAATTAATATATTTCGTAATATTTCGTAATCACCTCATAATAATGTTTTCCGCATGACTTATTTGGTAAACCAATCCGTAACTTATATTGTTTTAAATCATAAGTGATTACAAATTTAAGAACACGAATAAGTATTAAGTAGATTAAAACTATGATATTAGGAGTTTTAAAAAATTGCATTTAAATAACGGGTGAATAAGTAAAAATATATGTAAATCTAAATTTCCAAAACAACGCATATAACAATAAATTGTTAAATTCAAATTTAATTTTAAACCATTAAGTTGTCTTAAACAGTTAACAATAATTAAATACTTAATTAATAAGTCAGTCTAGTTAGCTCATATTAAGATCATTTACATGGTAAACCAATCCAAAACTTCAAGAATTTTAAAACCATTAAAAATCTTAAATTTTAAATTTACATAAAAAACTATAAACAAAATTATTTGATCTACAAAAAATCCCTCATATTAATATTATCCAAATATTTTCTTTAATAAACCAATCCGTAACTTTAATATTTTTTTAAATCATAGGTGGTTGTAACTTCAAGAAAAATTAATAAATATAAATCATTAGTTAATTAATTCAAAATTAGTTCTAGAAAACATATAACTTAGCAATAATTACAGTGTTACTAATTTCCTCATATTAATATTTTGTCCGCATACAGATTCTTTGGTAAACCAATCCGTAACTTTAATATTTTTTTTAAATCATAGGTGATAGTAACTTCAGGAAAAACTAATAAATATATTAATATATATAGGTACCTTAACATTAATTACAAAGTATTACTAATTTCCTCATATGAATATTTTGTCCGCATACAAATTCTTAGGTAAACCAATCCGTAACTTTAATATTTTTTTTAAATCATAGGTGATAGTAACTTCAGGAAAAACTAATAAATATATTAATATATATAGGTACCTTAACATTAATTACAAAGTATTACTAATTTCCTCATATTAATATTTTGTCCGCATACAAATTCTTTGGTAAACCAATCCGTAACTTTAATATTTTTTTTAAAATCATAGGTTGATATTTATTAATTTATTTAAATAAACTAAATATAATTGTTTTCATAATATAGGTAAATAGTATTGCGATAACTAGTGAACTACAAATAATCACCTCATATTAATAATTTCCGCAAACTTATTTGGTAAACCAATCCGTAACTTAAATTTTTTTAAATCATAGGTGATTATAAATTTACAAATACAAATAAAATGCACCTAATCAAGTTCTAACAATGTTATTAGAAGTTTTAAAAAAAAATCATTTAAATTAAAAGTTAATCGTACCTAAATAAAAATGAATTATTTATAAGTATAACGTGTCATGGTTCTATTGTTAAATACTTAGTTGAATAAATTATACCTAAAGTTGCTAATACCTTATTCGCTTAAGGGCTGTTGTCTTTAACAATTAAACTCAACTGTTATTTACTATAATTTATACATAATTAATAGTTTATATTTTTATAACGTATAATCTTATAAAAACAATCAAATACAAATCAATATATTTATACTTAGTTTATACTTATACGAGTTTAAGAATTTAAGAAATGTCCATTACGCGTAACGATGATAAGTATGCTAACATATACTAACAATTAATACTAAAATTAATACCGAGTAAGATAAAAAAATTATCCTTTGAGAAGATATTGACGTGTTGCAAGTGTAATGAGATAGAGGACCACTATCATAAATAAGTTTATTTTTCAAACGTGACTAACTTTTTTATTAATTTTTCAGTCAAATTATTTTTTTGCTTAGTAAAAATCCTCAGAAAATTGTTCAGTTTGTTTGGTAGATAAACTGTCACATCTGCACACCTAAGACTAATTTAGGACGATATTACACAGTTATTAGTCGTATATTAGAGTATGTTTACGTCCTCTTGATAAAAACCAACATCAATTTTGGTTGTTTAAATTCAAAAGAATTAGTATCTGTTTAACACATGTTTAGTGTGTACGAGGACAGGACCAATGAGGAGTAAAGGGGATTACGTGTTTAGTTTACTTGTAAATATATTACATCCTGTCTGGGATATTATTTTATAAAATAATAAAAGTATAAACAAAATGATAATAATAAAATACATTATTTATAAAGCTAAGAGACAAACAATTAAATTATTACTATAACTAAGCTATACAGATTAAACGTTGTTTCATTTGAACAGATAATAATAAAATTAATAATCAATTAAACTTGTAATATATTAACTAGTAAACAGTTCACTAGTACTATAGTATACAATTAAAAATATACCATTACCTACAATCAAGATGGACGTAAGAAAATTTTATTGAAAAAATGTCGGAAAATTAATGGGTAAAATAAATAGATTTATTTTGTAAAAGCTGTCTTTATATTTTTACCAACCGTGTGAATTTGTTTAACCATTGTATACCATTTTAAAATTATTTACTATAGGTAAATTAAAAACTTAAAAAAAATTAATACCCGTGTTCAAATAATTGTATAGATCACTGACAATCTTAAGTATGTAAAAATGAAAAAGGAAATGTTTTTCCATGGACCCAACTAGAGTACCTAGTACCTGTAAAATTGTGGGACTTAACTAGTATATTGCCTAAAATACACCGAGACCTAACTAGACTAAATGAGGGTTTTGCGGACCCAACTAATATTATATGCCGATCAAGATGGTAAGCGGTCACTTTGTACAGTCCATTGTTTTAATTTCATAACGCGGACACTTTGTACTATTATATACATAAAGTACACACTAATGTAATATACCTAAATGTTATGTGTATAATAATGTAAATTATTAAAATGTAAAAATTAAATATAAAAAAGTAAATTTCTAAAAACGTTATAAAATATAGTATATTACCTACTATTAGTCAAAATAATCAATTTAAATCAATTAAAAATGCATACAATATATAAATATAAATAAAAAAAATAATATCGAAACAAAATTCTGTTAAAAACGAGAAATAATGTTAAAACCGACATGTATACTTAAGTATAATATTATATGGAATTTAAAAATTCAAAATTATTTCTTTGTTTTGGTGCTGGCTACATCAAGTTAATAGTTTATTATTATCACCCGAATTAGATTTTTGCTTCTTATGTAGCCTATATTGACACAATCATCCAATTGTATTGCTCGCAAAAGATAATTAGATTTACCAAATAAACTTAAACTTGATAACAATTTTAATAAAATTGTATTGAATAATATATATATATATATATATGTATATAATAGTAAATAGTACAAAGTGTCCGCGTTCTGAAATGTACTTTTTTACCCGTCCGTACAAAATGTTCGCGTTTCGAACTTTTGATGCTCGACCGCACAAAGTGACCTACAACCGATCAAGATAGATAATTTTAACGAGTATTATTTTTTATTTTTTTTATTTGTCCATTTAAGTGAAATAGAACTCTTAACAAAAAAATAATAACTACACTAATTACACAAATCATACACAAATTTCCAGTTTATAAATATTTTATATAGTGAAACCTTCCAAAAACTGCATATTACGTAACTGACAGAACACGATTAATTTAAGAAAACATTTAGGATACAAATTGTTCACATGTCACGTACCTACGTACATTATGACAATTATTATAACGTGTTTTAAGAAAACTTTTAAAATCGATCAATAATTTAGGTCTAAAACTTTATAAAAAATATTTACGAGTATGTAAATCATTCAATAACGATAGAATGTTAATATAATAAAACATAGAAAATATTATTATGTACTACAAAATCAGAGACTGCAGAATAACACGAGAAAGGCGTATTAACACGGGACAAAACACGTGGGGTAACGAAATATACACCACAGTGGATAGATACCTCGATTTATTGATCAGGCGTACCGCCCAGTAAGGTTTCCTACAAACTCCTGCAGAGAACCCGACACCCACGTGTTGCACGCTCCCTGCCACAACACTATTTGATTCGCCAACCGGCAGTTCCCCGCCACCCAACATAACAACAACGTACACACTCATGCGATAGAGGGGAGCGCTCTAGAAATAACCATGCGAGTAGCACTCACAGGTAGACCGTCGCGCTTTAATCGACTGTCGGGCCAACGGCCTACTTGGTCGATTGTCTTTTATTTATTCACTAATGGCAGAGACCTAAAAACTAAGAAATGCAGTATAAAACATTTTCACCTTAACGGTGGTGTTACAGCAGATAATTAAGTGAATAATAATGAATTTACCTAATAGCGTTTACTAAAAGCTCAACCAACTAAATATTGACTTCCTACTAAAGTAAATCGAAGCGAACAAAAGCCGCTATAAAAATTCACCAAAATTCCAAAACAATTAAAACAAAATATCTATCAGTAAGTCAGGAATTAAAATATAATGGGTTGAAATTTGTAGGTGGAACTATGTATAGTAGTAGTTAGTAGGTACCTATAATAACAAATAAATAATAATTAATCATTTCCGACATTTTTAGAGTAAAATATAATATAAATGCATGTATTTTTTCTAAATAAACTGTAAAATAATCATTGTCATTTAAACAAAATTTAAAAAAAAGAAAATTATTCTATAGGTTGGTATAATTTTTTGATTGAATAATGTATAACACGGTCTTGGGAAAAACAATAAAATATTTTAAATAACTTAAGCTCCCACATAGAATGTCCAATGTTAAAATTAAAATATTTGATTCCTTTTTTTTTTTTTTAAGAATTATCAAGGTTTTCTAAAATGTGTAGTTTATGTTAAAAACCAAGCTTCTTATATATTATGAATAATTTACTGTGAATCTTTTGTTTTACATCGGTGACTAAATATAGTTAAGTGCACGTATAAACAAACAAAAATGACCTTTTTGAACAACACTTATCTTACAACTACCACATGCATTTTTTAACCCGTATACCTAAATTAAATTTATTAGAAGCTAACCTGAGTACTTCCTTATATCATAAAATTCAAAAAAATCACTCAGTATTAAAATTTTATTATTTTACACAATTTATTAGGTATTATATTATATTTTATTAATTAATACTCATCCGTACTCATCTTAAACTGTCTAATGACTTCTACGAGGGATGGAAAACGTAATTAATTTTTCGGTTTTCGTTATGCTTATTGATTTAAAAAATATAGTTTTTGTTTAACGTTTTTGATTAAGAGGACGTTAAACCCGAATGTGTTGTCTCTGTCTTACTTATGTAGATCATAACAAATTTTCATTCAGCAAACATTATTTTTCTATATTGTTTTCAAACAACGTTTTTGATAATTTCGCTTTCGTTTTTTTTATATATTTTTATAAGTTATTATAGTACCACGCAATATAGGAAGATACAAAAAATAAAATAGTTCAAATTAATTGTTCTTAATAGGTATTTTAATTGATAATTTATATACAAATAAGAAAATTCAAAATTTCATATTAAAATGCTCTTAAATTTTAAAAGTTTATGGGTAAAGTGAAACACTATTTCTAGAATAAATAATAAAAATAATCCTGAACTCAAAACCTACTTACGCATTGAAACAAAAATACTAAATAGTAAATACTGTTTATATTAATATATTATTTTATTATCAACAAAATTATTAGTTATTAGATTTATCAATGTTATTTTTCAATAACAGAAATATATAATAATTCTTATATTTTTTTTCTTGGTATAATTTATTTTTAGTTTCGTTTTTGATTTTGTTATAACATTATTTTCGATTTTTTGGGATTATTCGTTATCGTTTAATAGTTATTTTTTGTTTAAAAACTATTTCCATCCGTGTAGTTCCAACTAAAATATAAAAGCATACAATAGATATTATTTAGCAACAAACACAAATTTCTAACTTGAAATTAATTTAACTAGGTAAGTGGTTTTTCTATATTGATTGATACGTTAAAAAACGTGTTTCAACATGGAAATAAACGTATGAATCTCGGTATGAATGTATGATAATATATGGATATATTGAGTACTGCAATAGGTATTTAAGATACCAAAATTACCCATATCTACTTATTATTAGGTATTTGATATTATAAAAAATTATATTAAAAATTATCATTAAAAATACTATGCCTATGCGTAATGTAATCAAACAATAATACATTTAGATAAACAATACAATCATGTGGCAGTCTTTACAAGTAAATAGAAAGAAAAGGAATGTTGACTTGAGACCAATATCAATTAACTTTACCATCACTCGATAATACTACAAAGGTAATTACTAATTACAGGAAAATCGTAGTCGATGATTTTTCGTATACAACAAAAATAAAATTAACCTAAAAATCCTAATTTCTTTTTAAATGAATAAATTTTGAACATTATTCCGGCGTCCAAGACAACAATGTAGTTCATTTTTAATAGTTTCTCCCATTAATTTGTCTAAAAGCATAGAAAACAATTTTCTGCTTGAATGCCATTGCGATTTCGCAAGACAACAAATTTGACTTTTCATTCGCAAAAAACCGAAGAGAAATAATAAAGAAGAAATCCAAGACTGGGCAGTTTTTAACGGCGGGTATTCACTGCCGAACACGAGGATGCGAGAGACGTCACCGGCTATAGAACCCTGTAATGTCGTTACCCATTACCTACCTTCGCTACTGCGCACATGCAAAGGAACGATTCAAACAGAAACCGTACAAAAATTCATACAAAAGGTGTGAGGACGACAACAAACACGCACGAGGACAACACCGGCACACCGCTTGTCTGGTCCGCGCCGCACGGCAACAAACAATGAAATCATAACCTCAAAAAAACATAAGCATACAATATCTGGAACGTATATTAATGATATATACATCATGTCAACCGAGGAAACGTGCGTAACGATGGGATAATAATAGTATTCGATGTGTGATATTATATACTTAAATGAACGTGCTTCCGAATTTGTAATTATTTTAGACCGCTTGATGATAAGTATTACACTACACGTGAGACCGGAAGGGGAAAACACAAATGACGTCTCTCCAAGACAATAATAATAATCTAATATTACGGACCGAGCGCGTTGGGCACGCGTTTTCTGGGCCAGACCTTGTGCGCGAGTGCGAAACTGCAAAATGCGAATTCGCCGCCGCCGTTTTCTAACCTTGAAAATCGGTCTAGCGCGCGTAAACACACACGCGCCCACCATCGACGGACGACCACTCGCTAGAGAACAAAAGCATCGGCCGACCGGTAGACAACCAAACCACACTCGATAGTTAACATGGTGGGGATACACACCAACGTTATTGTAACGCGCACGTGATAGGTATAACAATATTATACAATACAATTACTAGTATAATATATTAACAGATTTTTCGTCACAGACGGTCACCGTGTGACTGCGAAATATTCTACCAATCGCTCACCATTTCCGTGCCCATGTCTTTCATGGTTGTCGATTGAAACTCCTGCGACAAAATCATGCGGGTCTCTTAGGCAACACAACGGCGTGTGGGTGAGCGGTTCGTTTTCTACCCGTCTTTTACACAACCGGCTCACGACCACATGTATAGCACTGCAGTGTGCTTAACGCGAAATACGGGAAACTCGCGTACACATATGACTATTATTAGGTTATTTAACACACACTCGCTAGTAGAACACGTCGCTTGAAAATATTTAAATACTTTATAAAAATTATATTTTTACACAATATTTACAGTGGTTCGATTACGGGAAGAGGGAGAACGATCGAGTGAGAGAACCGTTTGCCGAATGCGAAATGTGTCCGGCTAATCGATAGCAGTAAATAATAATAATAATAATAATATTGCAGCGAAATCACACGGTTAACGAACGCGCCGGGACGACAACATTTCGCACACGAACACGGACACACACTGACACTGGGCACTGGCGCGGTGGCTGAGGGCTGCGGCTGCGGCTGCCGGTCGCCCGCCACCCACCGACCATCTAACCCGGTTGAAACACTAGCGCTCCTCGCGCACGCCGGCACAACGGAATGTTTTTATAATAATATAATATATATAATACCACATCTACATACAATTATATTATAATAATTATTATTTATATTTGTATTTCTCCAAACAGAAGTTCAAAAGACTCGTGATCGATGCGCTAACGATATCTAATCAGTAATCTCATTTGTCTTTAAAATTTGATAATTTGAATATTATTTTGCTTCATATACGCGACACAATCAAATGACAATAATTATTAATTATTATACGACAACGGCGATGACAGTCGATAATGTGAACTATAAAAAACGTTTTATACGATCGCCGTCAATCTGTTTGTAACTATTTACTTTTGATATTTTCACGGCTGTTTATTGGGAAATAATATATTATTAAATAATGTTATTATAAAAGTAGCTACTGTAATATTATACAGTAGAAGTGCAGAAGAAACCATTGCACTGGAACGCACGACGCGCGTGCGCGTTTATGTCGGTACAACAGGTAGACATGACGACACGCGCGCGTCAGAGAACCGGGAGACACCCGGACACCGTACGGCGTACAGCGACGGCGCGCAGTCATGATATGTGACGGATGCGGATAAATTCACGACGGGCGTAGGACAATCGCAAAACGCACACTACGATACCAATACGTTGTTCACTTCACTCTGATGGTCGAAATGTTTTCAACGCGATAAAAACCAACACAATATTACAATAATATTATTATGTTGCACACGTAGCAATGTCGGACCACACCACAGTAACTTCTATTCCACCAACATTTACTTCGATTTTGAATATCAGCGGACAGCATACCGTTTTTGCGTACAAAATTTGAACTATTCGGTACTCCTATAATAATCGACGGCACGCTGCGTGCAAAATGTATAAAAAAACACATAATTCCACAGTAATAATTGCTCGGCACTATATAATACTATAGTTATTAATTTATTTTAAGTTATATATTTTTAAAATATTGTTTACAGGTTAACAAATTGCGCTTTATTCTGTTGCTAATTTCTATGATAACAGTAAATAACTCAATGACGTATTTTCTGTATAGTCACTCTGTTAATATATTATTGACAGTTATCTCCGTAGATATGACTGAATCGTCTAATAGTATAATTATAATAAATTATATATATATAATACGATGTCCAAATAACGAATATATAATATAAATGAACTACTTTCAATTGTTTTAGTACACTTCAAAATAATAAAAGTAATACACGGTTAGTAAAATAAATAAATATTAAACCAACATAAACATTAAAACATGTAACATAATCCAATCGCTTATCTTATATAATAAATAAAATAAAAAAATTATGCAAGTACTTTGTTTACTTTTTTATCAGAATTATAAAAATGAAATATTTTAAAATATTACTAAGCAAGTTTTATACTGTAATGATGTAATCATTTTAATTAATATGCTAAATATGCAGATACTACCTTAAGAAAATAGATAACAATTTTTTTAACAAATTATCATTGGGTATTACAAAAAATTTTAATTTTGAGTAAAATTAATTGTTTTTATCTATTTTGAATCATTTTAATGTAGGTAATGACAGATAAATTTAATGTCTAAGAAATACATTTAAAAAATTAATCAACAATATTTTCCCATTTATGTTGTTTAAACATACATGTCCATTTGTATTAAATTTTACAGCATAAGTAAACAAAATTTGTATAATGCTAAAAGAAAATTAAATACTCCAGAATCCAGATTTAAAAATAAAAATCATATTCAAGCTTCAACTATTAGGTAAATTAAAAAAGTATTTTAACATTTTTAACTAAAAAAAAATTGGCTTAGGTTTCCATAACTAAAATTGAATCAGTAAGCAATAATATTATAACAATAAAATTAATAAATTTTTAGAGGTCTTTAAATAAAATATTAAAAATGACATTTTTTTATTAAACTCTTCAAAAGTCTAATGTTCAGATTGTTTTGTAGAAGTTCCTTACACAATATTTTATATTTTATATTTCCATGCCTTAATTCACATTTTAAGTGATTGTTATGACTTTTAAGAATTATTATTTTAGTTAACTTATGTTAGTAAATGAGTCAAACAGTAATTGCTTACATGCAGTGCCGCAACTATACCAATTTGGCCAGTGTGTAAATAAAATTAATGGGCCCCTAAATTTTTATCATGGCACCCCTACCATTATAGGTTGGGACTCTGGGCTCGTGTGTTTGACACTCACAACACACCTGGTTATTGCGGCACTACCTACATGACTAACATAAGTATATATAAGTTAAAAATAAATAAAATACTTACTTCTCCATTTCTCATGTGTAAATCCATAGTATGTTGTTGTGTTGACATAATAGCATGAGCTGAATTATGAGCCATTGATGAGTTTGCTAAATCTGCCATATGTTGCTGATAGGGATGCAGTCCTGGGGGTGCTCCATAAACATACTGTTCCGCGCCACCTTCTCCAGACTAAAATATAATAAAAAGTATACTATGAGTTATAACTTAAAACTATAAACATCATTGATTAGAATTTTATATCTATGCAACAATTAAAATACTAAAAACTATTATAAAACATAATGATAATAATGATGAATACAATATTGTTATCAAATTCTTTAAATAATTTAGACGTGCAACAATATTTTTAATACATGATAATATATGCATGCTAATATTTTAAAAAAAGCAACACATCTTAAGTTTTAACTATAAGAAAATTGTTTATTTTTTAATAATTCATAATAAGTTTGTGTAAATATCCACTATAATTGTCTTCAACTACTTAAAATATTATTCATTTTGAAAGACTAAAATTAAATAATAAATATAGTACTTAAAAACTCAAATAAAAATGTAATATGTTAAAGACTTTAATAACACTTATAATTAACTAAAAGTACCAAATATTTAATATAAAAAACTTATTTCAGAGGTAAAAATATAATATAGTTTAAATGTTCAAAAGTTAGTTTTAATTTAGACTTTTATGATTTCTATTGAATGTTATTTAAAAGCTCTACAATACAAACAAGAATGGAGAAGAGTGACAAAACATGGTCCTGGGTACCAACGCATTTTAAAAACAAAAAAATAAATAAATGTTGATGTAGTGATCAAAATATATCAGTAGCAGTTTAATATAGAATTGTTTCTATGGTTTCTGACATAAATACAAATTGTGTAAAATACTAAACTAAGATATTGGAATTTTATTGATATAATAATTGATTCAAATAATGAGAAAAATGATCCTGATCAATTAGAGATGTTGATAAACTTACCCACACAAATAAATATTTAGTTTTTATTAGAGCAGGGACTTTCATACATGTTTGCATATTATTTCTGATTAACTTTATTATATGCTTAGTTAGTTTGTTTGTGATCAAATACAGAAAAGTTTTTAGTGCATTTTTGCATTTTTGCATATTTTGACATTTTTTGGTTGAAGATATATTTTCATTATATGTGCATATTCCATTAGTTAATCAAAAATCATGCACTTCAGTAAATATTTTTTATTAATCAAGGTCAACAATCATTTGAAGCTACAAATTTGTTATAAAAACGATAGAAATTAATTTTTATCTTAATAATGGCCAGTAGGTAAATTTAATTAGATATGTATGGGCTATATTATTGTTTTTTTTTTATTTATATATACATATAGATAAATAGCAAATAAAATAAAATAATTAAAATAAATAAAATATTTTAGCAAGTTTTTTTTATTGGAAATATTTTTAATTTTTTGATACTTAAGTGCATCTTTGATAATCTTTGTTAGTTCATAAAAATCCTTGTTCTAGTTATTATTCATATTTCTATAAAACATGATGTATTCAATTGTTTATTTTTAAATATTATAACGTATTTCAAAATGGTTTATTATTTATTATCTATAAAGTATGATTAATATTACATGTATTAGATAAGGATCAGATATAGCTAGAACTTTAATGTCCATTTATTAAAGAATGAGGGAGGAGTTAAATGTTGATCCTGGGTATATTATACCTAAATGCACCGCTAAACACAATTTGATATCCTTGTTGAATTAAGTGTATATGTACCATATACGATACTTGACATCTATCATACATTTGCTGATTCATTCACACAAAGTTAACAATAACAGCGATTAAAATTTATCATAGTCAAAATCTACTTCTGTTTTAATAATATAATATCTATTTGAGTAGAAATAATCATAATTGTAAGAAATAATTAGATATATACTATATTCAAAATGAAATTGTGACTCCGTGGCGATCAGTTTTTGTTAAGCGGGAGTCAAACCCCACCAAGTAAACTATCTATATGCCTGCTGTGTAGTAAAGCCACCCCCATGCACACAAGTTGGTTGCCGAGGCATGATCTCATTATGAATAGAGAATAGTTTAGTTTGTACTTCACAAGTGTGAAATATATGACATCAATTATTCTATTGTAATATTATGTTAACCAAAAATTTCAATTTAATTATTTAATTGAGGAAAAATACTATCATATTTAAATAAGAGAAAGAACTTATGCAAATTGATACTCCTCTCCTCGTGGACACTGGTTCTCAAATAAAACTTTGAACTCGCAAAGAATGAAAAGTTGATCAAATTGATGTACGAAGAAGTTGTTAATGAATTCAGTTCAATTGTAAAAGTAAAACTTTTATCACATACAATGATAAAAATGATAAATGTAATAGTGAATTATCATTCTCACAAATTTTAGAACTTGTTTATTATTGGTGTCTATAGATACCATGGAAATATTAACGAGGCACCAAAGTTATACAATAAATGATTGTGCATATTTAGAATTTGATAATAGTGTCAATTTATATGTTTATGTATTATTAAATGTTTTACAAATAATATTTATATATTAATAAATTTTAATATTATTAAATTATTTCCATACATATGTATTCAAATTTTAACTAAGTATAAAAATATACAGTAAACAGCATATGACAAGAAAACTCAGGTTTTCTCAAGACTTAAATATTTAACAGAGAAGAATCTGAAAAAAATAAATAAATAAAAAACAGTTAAGTAGGTTGAGTTATTACTTTACGTAAATTTTTAATACAAATCAAGAGAATTTAATTGCGAATATATTTGAGGAAGAATTCTAAAACAATGTTTCTCAGCCAGTGTTTTGGTATTTGATATAATAATTTCTATAAAAATAAATTATCAGTTATCGAAATATTTTATATAACCATTTTAAATTAAATATTACCTTTTATTATTAGTTTTTATTGTGTGTTGCAAAGTATGAAATATATTAATAGTTTGTTGCCATAAAACAAATGTTGAGAAACACTCTTCTAAAAGACATTTTTTATTATAATTATTAAAAGTACATAAGAGTTTAGCAACAACAACAACCATCGGAAATATCAAAAAACATAATGATAAATAAGCTTATAAATACATAAAAGTCTCAAATATTTTTTTAAATAAATTATGAAATATCTATAACTAAAAACAGATAACACTTGAGCAGTCATATTTGCGCAAAATTTAAGTTTTCAAGGAAAATATATTGATATTAAACATGAAAATACAGTAGAAACCGTTAATAATGACGTTTAAGGGACCAAAGTAAATAATAGGTCATAATCAGGGCTCAAGAATTAAAGAATTTGCTTATTTTTATGGATTGGCTTAAAATGTAGCAGTAGTGTAGTGTATGTCATGTTAAAACACGTTCAAATATGAAATTTGAAAGTGCTTTTTTCAATGGTTTTTAAAAATATGCTTATTTCTAGTTTTTCTAATTATTTTTGCTTTTTTGACCAGTATTTCTACTCTTTATGGGTTTTTCAAAAAATTCCTCAGAAAATTTATAAACAATAAGGCAAAATGTCTTGAAAATAAAGTTTGATTTTTTTACAATATAAAGATTATAATTTATTTATTTTTTGATTTTTTAGTTAGAAACTTTTCCTAATCATTTTGTTTCAATATTTTATGTATTTTTTAATTATATTATTTTTAGCACAGTTACAAATTATGTCTAGTACAGAGTATATTTTTGCTCAAATTTAAGTTTTTTAAATGCTTATTTGAATGCTTATAATAATGCTTTTAAGTTCTCTTTTAAGCGCTTATTTTAAAGACTTCAAGTGCTATAAGTTCTGAGCCCTGGTCATAAAAATCAGTTGTCATAACCAAAATGACAAAACCAAAAATTGTAACTTCCATACATATTATTATTTATTTATTCAATGTATAATATAGAAGAAAAAGTAAAGATAAAAACATTTAATTATGTACATATTTAAATTAATATTAATTAAATTATTATTTAAAATAATCTGTTATTTTAGATTGAACTTTGTATAAAAATCACGCTCTATTTTTTTTAAAGTTCTTCAAAATTTATCATTGGACTTTTATTATTCAGTGCCACATCATTTGCTAACATTTTTGCAGTAATAGTACCTTTGATAAAGTTAAGTCATTATAGATAAAATATTTTAACCAAAAATAACCATCATAATATCCGTATAGTCATTATATAAATGTCATAATAATCAATACAAATTAGTACATACAGTATAGGAGTTTTACCAGGACCTTTAATCTAAAGTCATTATACACAATATGTCACTACAATCGGTGTCATTATAAACGGTTTCTACTGTATAGACGTTTCACTAAAATAATATATGATATTATAACTTCATAAATTGAGTTTTCAAAAAAAAATTACTATGTGTCTTAGGTTAAATTTTGTTTTACTTATTTAAAAAAAAAAATTAATACGAAAAATGAATACATAACTTATCAGAATAATTATAAAAATTATACCTATAATATTATTTAATTTTAAAAATTGATATAATTTATAAATTATTTATACCCAATTAACTAATAAAATAAACTGTCCTATCTACGTGCGTAAAATATTCTTTTAAAATAGTTATGCAAATCATAATATAATAAAACCTTTCTAAGTAAACAAAAATATATGAATAAAGCAACAGTTTTTTTTTTAAATTCTCACTTTAACTAATATTGGTTGTAATTGATATTGTACATTTGGTACTTCAGATATCTGAGGTGGAGGTTGAGACATTTTCGCAGAGAAATATTTCCATTTCTCCTGCATCTTAAACATAAATAACAGTCAATCATCAAACCTCAAGTCCTACTTTTTATATCCTATATTATATATTGTATTAAAATTAACATCTAAAACAATAACAATAAATTAACTTACTTGCTCTAAAAAACAGTCCTCAGATGTTGCTGGCCATCTAGGTTGTGGGAGTTTGGATGGTAATGGGGCAGATTGTAAACCATATTCTTGTGATTCACCTGATGCACAATCAAATACATAATTGACAATTGGCTCTTCTTGTACTGTTTGTCGTAATACACTATCTCCACTTGGTTCATTTTCATTTAACTGTTGTTGATGCTCCTAAAATAATTAAGAAATAAATATTTTGGTGTACAGTAAAGTATAATAAAAATAAAATTATTTTATTATACAATTTATGTAGCTTGGCAATCATTAGCCACAGGTAAACGACCTATATACTAATGGAAAGATAAGATAACCAATTTTATTAATTTTTTAAGTTATCTTTCCATTAGTATATGGGTTGTTTATTTGTGGCTAACGATTGCTAAGCTATATAAACTTGTAATCATATGAAGATTTTTGAAACACTAAAAAAAAACACTTTTATAACACATACATTTTATAGTTATACAATTTTGTAAAATGTATGTGTTATACTTTGTACAAACTTTATAGTAGAATTTAATTAATATTTAACAAAACTATGAATTATAAGAAAATTAAAAAAACTTTAATATGAATAAATTCAAATTCACAGTTATTATTTGTGGTTGGCAACCTTTTTGGACTCTTGGGCCACATTCATAAATTAATTAGAGCTCACGGGCCAGATAAAAATAAAAATGTTTAATATTCAATTAAACTTTGTTGTTGTAGAATTTAAAGCGGGCCGTATACAATAGACGCACGGGCCGCTGGTTGCCGACCACTGATCTAGACAGTAAATTTATAACCAGGCTTTAAAACAGTTCATTGATTATGAACCAGAGATATTTTTAATATTTCAAAATAAAATAATAAAAAAATTGTTTTAAAATACAACATTAATCTGATTTATGCTTATTTATCTTAGGTTATAATATCATTGTTGGTCAATATATAACAAATAATAATAATTACCTATAATTATTATTATACAAAATAAAAAAAATTATAATAGTGTTGGATTTTTATAATAATGTGAGCTACTTACCTGCAAATGATTACCACTGTTATTCAACACTGTATTATTTGTGCTGGAAACAGGTACATTCCCTGCGCCTAACCACTTCATTTGAAATTGTAAGAAATCTGAAATTCATAATATGTATTATTAAAACTATAATACTACTTATGATTTACTACAGAATACAAACAAAATAAATATATTAAGGTATGATACATACATGTATTCATCAATTAATTAATTGAAATAGTTATTGAATTTATAATATTTATATAAAGAAATAAAATATTAAAATTAACTAATATCAACATAATTATAAATACAAACAAAATATAGAATACAACAACTATATATAATCTGAATATTAAAAACAAGATAGATACATATTATCATGATAAACATTTTTCAAAAATAACCTATAGTAGGTACCTAATAAGACCTTTATATAAAATATGTTTTGAGTACTGCAAATCATAATGAATATAAAAATGAATCCACGGTTATTTCAACTTTTCACATTCATTAAAAAATATAAAATTAACCAATTACCCAACATATCAAACAAATAATAATATAATATTAATTAATAGTACCTATATATGTTTACACAGATACCTATATATCTAAAAATTACAAATAAGATGTCAATATTATTATAGAATACTGAATTAGTATATTTTAATCTTTTTTTTTTTCATGTTTGAATCGACTGTCGTGGGAATGCTTTTGCATTACTTCTGCGAAGTGAGTATATACAAGGATTATTAAGGAGCTAACAATCAACTCAGACATTAATTTTTATTAAAATTTTATTTTTAGAAAACTTGATAGTTTGTTACAAACTTATTTTAAGTTATATGCTCCTTCAAATAGGTAAATTAAAATAATATGTAGAATCCTATTAGTATCCATATTCTGTAAATTACCTTAAAAATATTCTAATCATTTGTCATTACACAAATATATTATCATCAAACATAACAAAGGTCACCAAGTTATATTTTTTTTTACTCTATACAATGAAATGAAAATTCTTTAGTCCAATAACTCTAATACTTATATGCTAGGTCAATGTAGACTTAAATTCACAGTATATTCTACTATTAAGATAAGTATAAATATGAATACCTCTACTTAGGTATACAAGAAAAATGAAAACAACATGTATGAAAAAATATTACCTATAATTATTATTTCATACCCAAAATTTAAGATTCCCAGGTTCGAGATTATAAGCTAAAAATTAGACTAAAAAAATAGGGCCTAGAACATATAACTATGAAGTTACTCACTTAATATTGTGATAATGAAATAATTGTCAACTTTATTATGATAGGTAAATTAATGATTTATGTTAAACAATTTAAGACCTGATAGGCTCAACTAGGGGTTGCTAGGTTTTTAGCATCCCAGATTCAAAATTAGTGCCCTCAAAAATCCAATTTATAATTTTAAATTTTAATGAAATAGTGTTTATTTTTATTGTTCAAATTCATTATTTTAGGATTTATATTTTGAATTATTATATTTTACATAAATTGTAGAATTGTTTGTAATATTGATTACCATAATTAACATTATCAATGACACCATGCTTGGGGATACCATAAAAAGAAGCATTTCTTAATAATTTCCTAATAACTTACTTAAACAATAAAGACAATTAAATAAGGAAAATAATTTTTATATAGTTGAAAGAATCCATATATTTAAAAAACCTGAACTGCAAATCAATTAGTAATTACTAAAGCAAAATTTAGAAGATAAATTGAAAATAAGATTTCTAAGTACTGTTTATGTATTGGAAGAACAAGAGCATAATATGGAAGTTTTAAATGGTCATAAATATAAGTTAAAAGTAGACCAAACATACAACTTCAGTAAATAATACATAAAGATACATTTTAAATAGTATAACTTTAATAATTTTTAACTTAATCAATTTATTTATTACAAGAATAACTTTTATTTATAAAAAGAAATCAAATATTTAGATTTGAGAAATAGTTTTACATACTAACTGCCAATTTAATCATAAAATACAACTATAGTGTTGGAATTTAGATTAATTTTAAATGATAAGAAACACAAAAGTAATTTCAACAAAATTATAAAATCAAAAGAGAAATAACTTTATTAAGATTTTCTATTGAGATTAATGATCAATTAAAATTACACAGTACTTATCATAAAGGCTAAAATACATGAAGTATAACTTTATCAGTCATTTTAAACCCATATTATGATTTATTTGATAAAAATTATTAAAGTATTTTAAAAAAATAATAAAATAACTTAAATATCCTAGATGAATAATGATGAACAAGTCTATAGAAGTACTAACTGATTAAAATAATTAAAACGTCAAAACAGAGAATTAATAAATGAAAAAAACAAAATTTCAATATCAGTATTCAACTAAAGAAATAGGCAGTTATAATCAAATCATAATTGATCAGTTTATGTGGAATGAACATTAAAGATGGGCATATTTGAACGAGTCACTAGCAAAAAGAATTTAGCTTGCATCGGTATTTGGTGGACTCACTTGTAATGATAGTTGGCCGATGGTGAACGAAGAACCAATTGAACCGATGGCAAACGTTCAGCAATAACCAAGAGATGATTTGTTTACACTGCTATTAAACAACCGACTGTTTTTTAATTGCAATATTATTGGGTAATAGCTAATTGTTTCAATTTTATCAATTTGTATTATTGTTATTTATTATTATTATTGTTATTTATACTAAGTACCTCTGGAACGCACAGCCGGCACTCAGCATTCGCTTACACCACACACACAAACACACACATACACGCACGCACACACTAAACGAACGAACGAACGGAACTTTACAAAATTATACAACACGAAATATCTGTACACCTATATAATATATACTACACACGTATGTAATATATATTATGTATGATTATTTTTTTTAAATTTTTTTTTGAAGTTATGATATAATATTTACAAATTACGCGGCCTCCGTCGGGAGGTTTTGTCCACCATTGAATTACATTAGACAAGGACGATCAACATTGATAGTTCTTTATGGTGTTCGCTCTGTCGCACGCGCACACGGTCACTGTCTAATGTCTAGCCATCTCATTCCCACCAGTTAGCAATGATCGGGTGTTCCGCGCTAGTGTAAGGTTCTCTCTCGCACGCTGCTGCTACCCCCCCCCCCCCGGACACCCGGTCAACAGATAAAACGGTAGCTGCTAGTTGCTACAGCTGCTGCGGCGGCACTGTTCGGAAGACCTGATAATGGTGCTGCGCGACGGTGGCCTTGCCGAAGTGTTGTTGATACGGTGCGGTCGGCGAGGCGCCGGTGGGCGGTCACCTGGGTGCTTGTCAGTTGTCACAATCACACGGGCCGTCCATTGAACCGCACCGATGACAACAGTAACGCCATTGTTCCGACCATCGTTGATTGCCGTTTTTCCTCCACGCCGACCGCAAACGCTACACCATAATTCCGGGCGTGACACACCGCCGGCACTGCGTCAGCATTAGATACAATGTGATTATGAAATCTGAGGCGTCAGCTGACGGACAACGGCCCCACGAGGCACGAGTCATGATAGGATGTGAGTTTACGTCGTTTACGACTATTTTGACTCATTTAAATAATAAGTATATGTTATAGTGAATCTAGTCTATGTTCTGTAGTTCTTCATAGGCACGTGACTTTTTTTTATAACACAGTGTCAGACGTCAATACAAAACTTCAATGTAGACAATTATAAACACAGTGTTTAACGCTGTACACTAATGAGTAATGACTAATACGCCCATGGATAAATGACAAATGTACATATAATATATATTACTATATAAGAATTTAACCATGATAAAACAAATCACTGTCTTACATTGTGATTAAGCGTCATCAAAAATGCGTTATTGTCTTATTGAATATTGACTAAATAGTAAATAGGTAATTATGGTTATAAGTTGACCCTCTCCAAGATGGCAAGATCAATTGATTTTAAAATTATATAATAATGTATATTGTACTATTAAAATAAATCGTAATGATTAAAAAAAAACTATACTGGCAAAAATTACCATTGGGAAGTGCTTCAATAAATCGAATTAGGAATTTGCAAAATATCTAAAGAACAAAATTTTATCAACGAAAATAAAGTCCAACAAAATAATCCAATACATAAATATATATTCAACATAAGTTTAATGCGATATTGTGATATAAGTTATTTATACAATATGTATACCATAATTATAAAATTTGACGTACTATATTAAACGTACCTAGTAACTTTTTTTTCGGGATTCAATTTTATCTACTGACTTTTTGCCTGGACCAATTTACCGATTTTGATCAAAGTATACCAACAGTGCCGTAAAAATCATAGGTGCAGGCGGTGCATGGCACTGGGCGCCCGCAAGGTCGAAAGGCCCATAGCTGATAGCCATCAATTTTTTTTTTAATTTTATTTAATTTGATTCATAATTATTGTATAATTAATTATTATCTTGTATTTAAGTTCATATAACAAATTAACAAAATGTAAAAGTCTGGTTCGTTTTATATTGGAATTGTTTATCTAAATATTAGGAAAAATATTAAGTCTAGAACTCTAGAGTGACATAAATAGATTTGTTGATTATTATAAAAAATAAATTTAAAGGAATCGCAACGATAACTTTACATCCACAAAGACTATCCTATCTAAGAAGTAAAAAATTCCCATAAGTCAGTTCGACTTTTTTATGTATCTTAAGAAAGAGGGGTCCATATACATTTATTTGCACCTGAGTCTTTGACATAAGAATTAGGAAATAATCATCATTCAACAGGGCTGTAGGAGTGTAGGACACTAATCACCAGGACAAATAGACAGCAGTACACATATGACATACATATTAGTATATTACACTATACACAGCAAAGCATGAAGTAGGAAATCGAATAGCTGAGCAAAGCAGTATTTCGTTACAATGGAGCTTCGACAACTTGAACCTCTATATAAGTCGAATTTTTGATAATTCGAAGAAATGCCTTGGTCCTTCATTTCAATATAAATATGATATCCAGCATAAATTTTTTCGATAAGTCGAAGTCATTTGATATGAGTTGAATTTTGGCTTATGACAATTATAACTCGAATTATTCAGTACCTATACAAAAATTACTTACGAACGGCTATCTATAACGATAACAAATATTGATGGAATGATGACCATATGGATTTTCCTTTAACTACTCTTGCCCAAACCTTAGATATTTAGATTGTTTACAGATATTGGCGATATTGCGTAAATATATATTCGAATACAACCAGAAATTCCAGACGAGAATTATCTGTGTTCAACAAAATTGAAAACTATTTTTTTTTACTTTTTTGAAAATTGTATTACATAGGTACACATATTAATAATTATACATGACCTAAACTTAAAGTAAATAAATAAAATTATAAAATAAAGTGGTTGTTTAATTTAAAGTACCTACATAATTAAATATTTTCTATAACTTGATTTTATTTTTTGCCTGACCAATTCAAGTTTTTTTTTTATTTAAATTATAAAGGTTTTGTCTGTATCTTTAAGTTAGTCTTTTTTTCACAATTACCAAATGTCCAAACTTATAATAAAATAGGAAATATATTTTATTTTATATTAAAATTATCATTCTTATATACAAATTAAAAATGTGCTTTTTTTGTATTAAAGTGGGAAAAATTAAAATCATTATCTATTGAATTATATTGCATTATGCCATTATTCAATTTTATTATTGATTATATTGAATGTATACATTATTATAACTTTATTAAGTTAATTCATCCTCATCATATGGGTTGTCTAGGAAGTGGAGACACATTCACAGTAGTATACAGAATCAATATTAATATACATAGTTATAGTTTGATATTTTGGTTATAGTATTTTAAGCAATAAGTGAAAACGATAAAAAATATATATATACATTCAGCGTTTATGTACCTATTATCTATATTTAAGCTAATGGAGTTAATTTCCTAAATATACCCAAGTGATAAAATTTTTATAATATTTAGTGTATCTTTCAAAACTAACAAGCATATCTTAGTTAAGTCAGAATTGTTTAATCTGTGAGTTCTGAAGATATTTTTCAGCAGACCCGATCCAGTATCCTGTATGTCGATGCCGAACCATAGACCCGTTACTTCCCAATTGTTAATCTTACATTGATTTTTAAGTGTGGAGACGCGTGGCTGGTAAATCATCCTTTTTTCCTCGTCCACTGCTGTACCCTGGAAGTAGTCATTCATTTCCCAGCGAATTATTTGGACTGGTTTAAGTCCTCAGTCTTTCATCCTATCCAAAACTATAATATATGCGCGGCAGTTTTGGATTGAATTGTTTGTAGTTTGATAATGGACTTCCTCATAAAACTTCAAGGTTTTTACTTTAGAATATGTTAGCCAGTTCCAAACGTACGTGATAGTGGGTGAGTAGCGTTGCGCATTAACTCTATCTTTGGATAACTTCCTCTAACGAGTTTAATGTGTGGTAGAATTTCAGTTATGTTATTAATTGTTGTAGTTATTATATTATAATATTTAAATTCACGCGGTAATCGGGCTGCTATCACCGACATAGTTATCACTTATACCTGATACCGTGATACCGTTACGTCACAATCACGATTATAAAGATTATCGAAGATCTTCTAAGACCGAGATCGTGGTACAAGATCTTGATCGTGGTATACGTTTATCAATCATGGGCTACTTAAATATATTCCTGCAACTGTATCAACCACGAATACGGTCCATGGAAATTGGAGGGTTTGATTGTAGTCGCGCATGGACTAAGCACGTGATTATAAATATTGTTCTATGATACCACCAAAGCATATATTGTTGTGTATATATATATATATATATATATATGGATACCACTAAATAATGATACTGATAACCAAAAACGATACTACTACTTAAATAAGTAGTTAAAATATCATATCCAAATGATATATGTCTAAATACCATGCGGGTACTTACTGCTTGGTGTGGTAAATTTTTTGTAGTTTAAAATTTGCTTTTGTCTGATATCCTAATTCCGATTTTCCGTTTACATGTTAGAAATGTGTTACAGATTCGTCGGTTAATCGAAACTCTATTCTTGTAATAGTGTAACCCCGCCGAGTCACAACCGTCAAAGACAACTGTAATTTATTATTAGTTCTTAGTATTACTATTACAATGTCGACCTAAACTATACACGTGGATGTGAACAATCAGTAAGTAGCAATCTTTAAAATAGGTTTTGTCTAATAAAAAATTGTATTTCATTTTTTAAATTTTCTTATCAGTGTATTACATTATTTAATAAACAAGTAATATCCATATAGTGTAAAATATGGAAAATACAAAATAATAGTTTTAAGGTCGTTCTTACAATGTACAGTTAGTGTTTAATAACGCTAACCAGCAGAATTTCTTATGTGTTAACTGATAGAATTTTACCGGTCGGTCTTAACCAACACTTAACTGGACAATGTAAGAATAGCCCTTAATATATTATTTTATTAGTTATTGTTCCTTACAATTTATTCTATATTTACTATTTTAAATAAATAGATAGATGTTAGTAAAGATTATGTACCTATTATCCTAGTTCATAATATGTACATATCAACAAACTACAATAATGAATAAATTAATATATTTTTTAAAAATCTGTTATTACAGTTTGTTTAATATTTCTTTTATTTTTGTAAAAATGTAAACATTAATTATAAGGAAATTTAATTTACACTTATTTTCCATTTCACTATATTGTATAAGAATGACTAAAAATATTGACTACCAATGTGTGAAATCACAATCATTGTACTCAATGCCCTGCTTAATTTTTTGTTCTTACTGTAATAAAAATATTATTTGTTTGTTTAAAATAACAAAAAAAAGATTCATTTTATTTTGAGTTATTGAGAGAAAAACACTATTAAGTTTAATAGTAGTTTCAAGGGGATTTCGATGTAGTTGAGATAAGAAACAAATTTGAGAGTGACATTTGACATAATAAGAATCTACTTAAAATATCTATTTTGATTTTTCTAACATACCTACTTTGTAAGAATTGTTTTTAAATATTTGTTAGAAACATTATTTCTAAAGGGTCCTTTTAAGGACCATTATCAGTTCTTTTCAGAGCTTCTAGAAAAGCTAATATAGATTTGATTTGTAAACTGATTTAATTAAAATTGTGTATGTATTTTCGATTGAATTTAATAAAAAAATGTCTGTCTACTCTCTACTATGCAGTGTTCTTTATACAAAATCCAATACATCAAATGTCTATTCATAATTCTTACTTATTATATGTATTCAAATTTGTTTCTTTTTCACAAGTTCAATTTTATATGTTCTTTGCATCAAATCAAAATAATTATAATAATTTTGACCTTCTCTGTATTTTTATTTAGTCCTATTCTTTCTACTGCTTGCCCTATGGTTTTGACAACTTTGGAGTAACCCATAGTGGGTTTCTGTAGAACCTAAATCTGATACTGGTTAATGGTACTTTGGTTGATTCTACTAGAATCTTCAAAGCATCTAGAAGCATTTTCTCCAATGCGGTGTTATTTAGTAACAAATTAACACATTGTTTAAAACCTTTATCAACTATGAATGCTTCAGAAATATAATTTTGTCAATATTATATATACATAGTCCTTTTTTTCACAAAATACCTTAATTTGATCTAAACTAAAAATAAGAGTGTAATTTTGTAATTGATAGTTCGGTTGACGTATAATAAATGTTATACCAGGTCCAGACATAGTATAAAATATTAAACTTTAACAAAAACTTAACTTTCTCAATATAGACAGGACTATCTAAATTACATTTTTTAAAACACAATCCATGTTTTATTGGCTCTGTATGGATCTGGCTTTCTGTAATAAAATAAAAGATCTAAATCAGTTTACTTAGTTTCTATTTTTAGCTTTTCTTTTGAGTTTTAAAAATAATTAGTAAATTCTTGTTGTACACGAGAAAATCTTATATTTTTTCAATCAAGGTAAGTATGCTGTGCTTTGAGCACAGTAAGATGGGATAAATGTGTCTTATTATTGTGGATTTTTATTTTTAATTGTCTATTAACAAGGTCAAGGTGTGTATAATGTTTAATAAATATAAACTAAATCTTTAACTTGATTTTTAATATCCTGTACATAGATATGTATTTTCCCACTCCAGTATTAAAAACTGAGCATGCCGCTGTCATTTAGTATACATTTTAAAATCTATATCATAATTATACTATTATATAATAATTTTTACTTTTGGTTCATAGACATAATAATAATAATGTTAATAGAAATAAAAATAGATTTATTAATATGTTAATTAATGTTAACATGTCTTTGTTTTAACTAAACAAATCTCGTTACTATGAACATTACTTTTGTCTTTTCATATTCTCATGGATATTTTATATAATAGTAACTAGTAAGAAGTTTAATATTAATTTAATATTAGAAAATCTTTGAAATAAACTATAATTTTTATAATTATTTTTTTAACCTTATTACTTAATTTTAATTCTATAGATCTCTTTAATTTTAAAAATTTTAAAATAGTTTCTAAACCTAATTATATGCTTTTTACATTTTTATTTTCTATACTCAATTAACTGAGATAATACTATATACTTTTTATTTAAATAATGTTTATGGTTTATTATTTGTGTTTATTTAGATGTTATAAACTTACCAAATAAAAATCTTTTAAAATTTCTAAGTATCATTATTTAGTACTAAAAGTATTTTACAGGTGTATTATGGGAAAAATAAAGAGAAAAAGTCTAGATTCATTAAAAAAATTGCGGCGGTCAAAACGGCGACGATCTTCTAAGAAATTTATTGAAAAAAAAACTGTATCTAAAACACTAACTATGGACATTAATAAACCAAATGTAAATGTTGTTGAGTCTGATGAGGTTATTGAGGATGATGACAATTCACTTCCTACTGATATACTTAAAAGTATGAAAACTGTTTCTTCCAAAGTAACAAAACCAGACATTATAAGTGATGAAATTATAGATATTACTAATATTACTGATGAAAATATTGCAATTGAAAATTTCCAAACTGTAGATCGTAAAAAAACAACTCTGAACATCGATAATAATGACATAATAGATATTACTAATATTACTATCACATGTGATAAATATGAAAATGTCCCTAAACAATTTTCTAGTGATACAATATTGTCTGATGATGATGATGATGATGATGATAGTAATGATGATGGTAGTGATGATGATGTTCAAATTATTGATGTTACTAATCGTGACTCTATTGAACTTATTACTATATCGGATGACAGTGATGAAGAAAATACATCAAATCAAAATTCTATTGAAAACCCAATTAGTTCTAAACCTGTAGACAAATGTCTAGATATTTGCACAAAAAGCATAATTAAAAGCTCATATAATAGTCCTTTACGCAACCGTAAAAGGAGATGGGATGAAGAAAATATAACTAGATTGGATAATAACTTAGGAGCATTTGTTATTGATAAACAAAAAATTTCTAATAACAAACAGAATCTTTCACAGAATTTCATCACGTTGGAACAAAAAGCTTTTAAAATTTCCAAGCCACATGTATCTTCAACCGTTACGACTTCTAATGCTAATAGAAAGCTACGGCCAATTGTCATTGATGGTTTAAATATTGGACATGCGTGAGTTTTATTTCTTATTTTTTTTAATTATTTCATTACTATAAAAATAGTAGTAGATTGTAAAAACATTAGAATCAAAAAAAATATTTAATGTAATATTAACAAAATTACTTGGAAAAATTCTAATTTTATCTTTTCAATACAGTTTTATACATTATGAAAATGTTTAATTCTAACTTAAAGTTTTAATTGTCATATAAATATATTAAATTACCTAATTTACTTTTTTTAGACATGGTTCAGGAACGTTTTCTGGAAAAGGCATTGAATTATGTATACAATTTTTCACTGATCTAGGACATACAGATGTAATAGCATTCATTCCACAACATCGACAGGGACCACCTGGGTCTGAATCAAATACCATCTTAAATAAGTTGGTTAAAAAAGGACAAATTTGTTTTACTCCTAGCAGAAAAGTCCAAAACCTAAGGATGACATGTCATGATGATCGGTAATTTAAATTAGTTTATTAACAAACTTATTAAATTTTGTTCATAACTGTTGGTTTTCTAATGAAATTTGCTTTTTAGAAAGAGAATTATACTTAGGTTAGCCCACAGTAAAATTAGTTTACATTTTGTATGTAATTATTTCCATAGTTTTATCCAAGCATTGGAAATTTAATTCAGATTATACTTGTAGTTTATTTTAAAAATTTTTTCTTCCGTAATAAAAATGAAAATTTAAAAAATTGAGAACTCCTTTCATATAATGTTTATGAATTTGTTTGACAAATTTAGATTAATAATGTAATGCTTATCATGTAAAAATATATCTTAATATTATTATTACAGTAAATAGTTTTAAAAATAATATTCATCATGTATCTAATTTATTATTATTATTATTATTATTTCATAGAATTATACTTAAATATGCCCATCAATGTGGTGGAGTAGTTGTTTCAAATGATAACTATCGAGATTTATATGATGAAAGCGAAGCATTCAAAGAAATCATTGAAAACAGGTAAAATAATAATTTATTTTTCATACTCATTATGTATAAATATAAAATTTAAAAATAAACATTTAAGATTTAACATTATTACAAAATAATAATATTTCTATACATATATATATTGTTTTAATATTGTTATAATTACTTTTGTGTATAAAGAAATATAAAAAAAAATTTAAGTTTCCTTTTTTATATAAATTCCAAATGTTAACAATTAAAATGTATTTTATTTTTTTCAACTAATTAGATGTATTTTTTATAAATTGATTTTTGTTAAAAAATAATTTTTTCATTTCTAGGCAAGTAATGGTTACATTTGTCAGGGATCAGATAATTGTTCCAGAAGATCAATACAATCGAAGATCAACTATTCGGTCTCTTTCAGATATTTTACGTTTTCCTGAATAGATTTAATTAAAAGTGATATTTTAATTATAAATGAAGTACTTTATAATTTTTTTTTTATTATTTTTCATACCTAATTCAAGTTTAATGTGAAAAACATTTGTAATGCAAATTAAAAAATATCTAATATATTATTATTTAAAAAAAATTGAAGACTGATAACTAATATTGTTAATTACATTGAAAAAAAAAAAAATGTAAAATAATGTGATTTTAGTTTACTGTTTCAAAATACTATAACAATTACAATTATAAGTTATTCGTCGTATTAAAGTGTTTTATTTGAAGTTAAGTTATTATTTAAAATTTTAATAACTGGGCAACTGCTGTCTAGTGAGGATCTAGTATACCATACTATTAAATAGCTCACTGTGATGTATTGAACTTGAATCATTTTCTGTAATTTTGAGCAAAGACAATCTGTCAATATATTTTGTTAAATATTTATATAGTTATTAGTTTATTTTTTCATGAGTACACTTATGAATAACAATATAGTAGAAACTAATTTTTGCTATAAATAAATATTATACATTATATTGAATAATATAAATAGGTTCATGGTATAAGTAATAAATTACTTGAAATAAATATAAACATTTTTAAAATGTTGCATGCATAAAATAATAATAAATATACCCAGGAACCAAAATATTCAAATCCATTTGAATTATAATTTTTAAATTATAACTAAATAAATACTAAAACTGTTATTTTTTGTTAAAATATTCCATGTTTATTGTTTTAGTCAGACATAACTTTGGGGAGAGGGGTTCAAGAGTGAGTGTTTCTTAAAAATAAATATTATACTTTCTCAATTTCAATAAGAATAATATTGTACATACCTAACTCCATGTATATGCATCGCTCCAGCAGAAAGAAGTTTTTCAACCTCAAGAAGATTAAAAACATAGCTTTGCTCAAGATTGAGTAATGACTGAAAGTAGGCTCCTTAAATTATGTCAAATAAATGCACATAGATGATATTTTAGATACATATTTTTTGCTTAAACCAAAAATAGACGCTTAGAGTTAGTACTACAAATTGTATTAATTATATTATATTATTATTGGTTTATTGGTAATAACTAATAACGTTGGTTATTAATACTATGCAATATATTGCTTATATCGGTATAAGTAATAAGTCACGTTATTCGTTATTCGGCCACTCAAAGACTGATGGTTTGGTGGTTAGCTGTAAAAACGTGGTTAACAAGACCTTAAAGTTAAGGGGGCTTCAGCCCTAGAATTTTTATAGTAAGTAAATTAAAAGAGCAAGGCTCTGACCCCCACACCCCCCAAAACATGTTTCATTAATTGATTATAAATGTAAGTTGATATTTTATTTTATTATTATATTAATATAAAACAAATAATAAACAGTGATATTGAGGTTAAACATTAAAATATCAACATATTATTAAGTATTATTTTAGATACAAGTTAAATGTTCTTAAAATATAAGTGAAACTATGATAGTTAAAGGATTTTTATACATAATTAGTATAATTTACAGCTTAAGCCTCCACTCAGTATTGGCAAATTTATTTAAAATGTCTTCTTTTTTATGAACTTTGATAAAATCTCTTATGATAGATAACTTTGAAAATCAATTTGGTAACATAGTTGATCTTATATAAAAATATAAGTGTTTATTCGACGCATTGCTGAGAATGTTCTTTCACAAGATGCGGAACTCTTTGGAACTGAAAGCGGTAAGTGTAGCAATTTGTTTAATCTACACAACATGATACGTCTAACACAGTTACACAGGGTCATTACATACAATAATTTAGTAAGTTCTTACTGCTTGTATTATATATTTAAGTCTCTCAGTTACTATCGTTACAGCTGAAATGTCATTTTCCAAATTAAAATTGTTGAAAAACTATCTTTGCAATTCAATTTCACAAGAAAGATTAACTGGCATAAGTATACTTAATATTGAAAAATCAAGGATAAATGAATTTGAAAAATTAATAAATGACTTTGTAAGTATGAAGTCTAGAAAGAAAAACTTTTTAAAAAAAAATCATTGTATAGTTATTTTTTTGTTATTTAAATTTTAATGTAATATTTTGTTAAAATCAAGAAAAATGAACATACCTATTACATTTTGCTTAATAAATAAATTTATTTTTAATTAACTTGACTCCCTGACTACTGATAATTGATGTATTATTAGAAATGTGTTTAAAAATCTGATGAACTTAATATTACTGATATTACTACTATAATGTTAGAAAAAATGTTAAAGCCCTAAAAATGCTGTCTTGCATTAAGGTTTACTGAAAATTAGTTGCGGCACTAACTTTTTTCATTGTGTTGGAGTGCAAGTACAGGGGTCCCATAAAATTTTTCGCATCAGGGCCCCACACGACATAGTTGCGGCACTGATAACATAATATAATATGATTAATCCTTAGACCTAAGCAAATAATATTAGGTGACTTAACTTAATAACTAATCATTTTGGGACTTTTATTCCATAGGACATTTTTACCAGACTTTTGTTCGGGGATTCACTGACATCTATGCTATTAAACTTTTTTATTAAGCTCCTAAAACATCATAAGACATCAGTACATCACTATTAAAAGACCTTTTTTATTGACCAAATTGTTGTGGGATTTATTTAGGTACTTAACATTTAATTCGTAAAAACCAAATTGTAAAATAAAATTACCAATAAATTAAATATTGATAAGCTAATAGCTTATGATTTTAAGGTCTCGTTTCCGAAATCCAAATGCGTTATAATTATAAATAGGTAACATACTAACATCGCAATCCCAAATACCCAATTTTGTACATATTATATAATATGTAAATTATATATATAAAGTACCGTCTATCGTCTATGATATTAATGCATTACCAAATACTAATACAATAATACAACCTTATTAAACTTATTTTTATAAACGCAAAATTATACTTTTAACAATATTTTAGCTCAAAATAAGCTGGGGGTGCTAAGCGCCTAAGCACCTTCTGGCACCCCCGTGGACTGCATGTACGACAATGGCGATGTTATTGTTTTAAAACATACTTTTGAATTTTATACATTTATAATTTATATACCTAGTATATACATATGTAGGTAGGTTGTATCTTAATAATTTAATGTAATGTATATATTGTATATAAATATAATCGATGAATTGTCGTATTGAACATAGGTTAGGTTAGAAGTTAAAATACAATAAGTAGAATGCTCACCACGTATTGTAATTATTGTAGCCCAAGCTAGCATGTTAAAATGAGATGACTTGATGACGAATACATTAGGAGTGTCTATTTTTATTTAACAAGCGATAAAAATGTATTATATATTATTATGGATAGGTATGTGTCAAACTGGCAACTGCCAAGTAATATATAATTGTATTTACTATTTATGCAGCTTGATAGCTAACTCATAATTGAACTACGATACATTTATTTATAATATATATTGATTATATATTATAAAGTATTATAAAGTATATTATATAGTAGTTAAATCTCATCTGAGTTCAGAAAATAAACTGCCAGCTTCATTGACAACTAGTTTATATATATTTAGCAATATAAATAGGTATATTTGTATAGGTATTTTATTTAAAATAATATTTGTTTAATTAATTTTTTTTTTATTCAGCTCTAAAAAGGTGTCCTAATAAATAATTATAATAAAAAGGTATAAAGTGGTAATGCTCTGCTGTACGTCTATACATTTGGTGACGAGTAGGTCACTTTTACAGGTGTGTTGAATTTGAATTTTAATCTAATTTTAAAGATATAATTCGTTTTAAACAGAAAACTTTTCTAAGCAGATACGTTATATTATATACGTTCAGTGACGTAGTTTTTTTTTTGGGGGGGGGAGCAAGGAGTGCTTGCCCCTCCAACCTCCTCTGAAAATTAACTTTTAAACAAAATTTGGTAATTTAAAAAAACTGTATATTAAAGTTGTATAAGAAGTTGCATAGTATTGTTCTATATTATATCATTATATTATTTTCATTTACTGAAATTAATTACTTATTACTACCTATATGGCTATATACTTGTATATTTGACGTTATATAATCCATGATTATTATGAACAATTTTGAAATTTTGCCTCCCCCCCAACTAAAATTCCTAGTTACGCCACTGTATTACGTTTATAAAAATATTGTAAATATACATTTTTTATATTTTTAATGAGTAAATTAACAACTTATTAAGAAATTATAAGTTCAATTTTCAAGGATTTTGACCCATTTATCAATTTTTGCTATTTAAAAACACTATTAAAGTACGCAAATATAATTGTCTATAAAAAGCTCAAAATGAATTACAATTATTTGAAAATTATACCATTTATAGAAAAAATGATAATATAAATACTTAGTAAACATTTAAAATGGTACGGCTATTCGTTTTTGAATTTTAAGAAAATAAAAAATCGCTTTTGTTGAAAACTGGTTAGCGTAAAAGATTAAGAACATAATGATTTTAGAGGAATTGTAGCCTATGGTTAATAAAATTCAAATGTGTACCATCACATATTCACATGCAAACATTTGTATTTTATTATAAGACACAAATACCTACGTAACCAACGTGTCAGTAAATTAGTGAAATATGAAGTTTCAAATTTACATGAAATAAAAATAAAATCATTAATAAAATACACAATAATTAGTAAATAAAAATATGTGTAAATTCAATATTTTAATTAAAGTAATAGATACATACAATACATGGCAATATTAAACTTGACCCGCTTTTGTTAGGGTCTTTGTAAAATAAGAACTAATATAATAACTATTTGGAGTTTTTTTATAATAAGTCAAAGAATATTTTTTTTTTCAAAACAATTTTTTTGTAATACTTTATATAACGTTAATATTTCTCGTTTCTTGACATAAATAATTATTTAACTGGTATTTAACAAAAAAATAAATGCAAGGTAACTATAAGATAAGAATAATAGTGTTAGGTAATTTTCCACACCACCTTTAATATTAAACGACGTACAATAACATTGTCCGTATTGTTTAATAACTTTATGAGGTAATACACGAGGCGCATTTTTTTTATTTTGGTGTCCCCAGTAGGGCTAATCCACATCGTAAGCGAGAACGCATCATATGCAGGGACGTATTTAGGTAGAGGTTTTGGGTTGAACAGCTGAGCGGTTACCTTTCCCCATTTTGATATTAAATCGATTCGTATAAATTGACTTTGGAACTACTAATAAGTGGAATAAAAGATAGTGATGGTATGTCCACAGTACGGACAGAATTTATTATTTCGTGATTTGTGGTTAGCCCGGTTAGATACTGTATTATCTATAGTTATCACAACGGTTCGCGACGAAAATATGAAATACAGACTTAATTACTTAAATCGTAACGTACAATTTTATAATGTCTTATGTCAAATGTGAATGTGTTGTAGTACCTATTACTCATAAATTATTGTAAATAAATAACATAAATAAAATATATCATTTGTAAATCATAATTTTACATTAAACTCAATGAAACGTCTTATAAATATTTTATACGAGAAATGATAGTTATTGTCGTCACTCGTCAATCATAGAATAGCGATTAAACAGTGGTCTGCTGGACTGAGACAAACTTTATTTGATTGTCAGTATTTTTTTGTCATACCTACGTCTACACCATGACCAATATATACTATCCTTTTTACAAGTTCTTCAAAGATCCGTTGCTTATAAAAGCTGAAATTATTTATGCTTTACAAGAATCCAGAGACAGATGTTTGCACCACAGTACAAAATTGTAAGTATTCCTTTTAAAGCCACTGTTCACAAATGAAAAGTCTACATCATAACACTAATATTAATAATAAAAAATAATCTGATTCCATTTTTTTTTTATAGTCTATCAGAACTAATGATAACTTTAAAAAATATTCCACCATATTTTGAATTTGAAAATGAAATTAATGAATTCATACGTTTTGAGTTAGAACCAGCGTTTACAAATTTAGAAGACTATTTGGTGTATTTTAAAGCACGTGCATATTTTGATCTAGAAGATTATCCCAGGTAATTTTAAATATCTATGTTACATGTTAATTGATTTTAATATATTTTTTATATATTATATCTATAGCTGTGCACACATAGCAAAACATACAAATAACAGCAAATCTATGTTTTTGCATTATATGGCTAGATATTTAAGCATTCACAATGAATGTATATATGAGCGAACTAACTTATTTGATTCGTTCAAACCAATTAATATGCGAGCATATATGGAACTATTAGATGAACTATTAATACTTAATGTATATGGCAGTGAAGATGATTCTGATGAAGAATCTGAAGAAGAAACCCAATCTCAAGAGACATTGGATATTGACATAGTTAATCAAAAACACTCTGTACTACAGCAAGAAGATGATTCCACTCCTAAAGGAAGACGATGCAGTAGGCGACCACGTAGTTTAAGAATTGAAAAAGCCAGTACAACTACTCTAGGAAAAAAAAATAAAATTACAAAACGCAACAATACTACTAAAAAAGTCAAAATTACAGCATTAGCTGCTCAATCAGAAAATAATATGTCTGCTGGTGATCACAAAGAAGCTCGAATTAAACGAGAAGATCCATATTTGTTATGGCTTACAGCTGTTATGTTAAAAAGAATAGATAGATGTGATGAAGCTATAGATATATTGGTCAGAGCATTACAAATTCAACCATGTTACTGGGGTGCTTGGATAGAGTTAGCAACATTAATTAAGGACTTACATATGGTAATTACTACAAATATTATACTAGTTAAATCAGACTTTACAATAATTTATTTTGACTATTCGTTGTTTAGCTTGATGCATTGAACTTACGACTTAATGAAAGTAAAGAAAATCATTGGATGCATCTTCTTTTTATTGCACATATGTATGTTGATTTTCAAATAACTGATCGAGCAGTAAATATATACAATGATATTTTGAAGTTGGGCCATACTGTTTTTCAAGATTGGCCATATCTACAAGCTCAATTAGCTATCGCACATCATAACAAGCGTGGTAAATATTTATTTATAACTCATGTTTATGCATAAATTAACTTTTTAACATCAATTTTTAATTTTATGTTCAGAAATCTCGCATGCAATAGTATCATTTAAAACTGTTATGGAAATGGATCCATTCAGAATAGATAATTTAGATCTATTATCAAATCTTATGTATGTCTGTACTAGTCCTGATGAACTCGTAGTTTTATCCAAGTATGTAGCGTCTATTGACCGTTACCGTCAAGAAACTTTATGTGTCCTCGGTAATATATATTAATAACAAATAGTGTATAAAATTTATTTTTTAAAGCAAAATTTAAAACTTTTTGTTTAATTCTAATAAAATTAATTCCATTTTTAAGGTAGAATATCTTAAAAGATCTTAATATCTTAAATTTTTAGTTAATGTTGTGTGAAAGTGCTAATTTTTTGCTTTATACCGTAACAAATGTAATCATCAACACGGTATTTATCTTATAGTTTTGTTTTTAGGGAATATGTACAGTTTAAAATGTGATCACGCCAAATCAGTTTTGTATTTTAAAAAAGCTGTGAGAATTAATCCATTTAATGTAACTGCTTGGACTTTACTGGGACATGAATACATTGAAATGAAAAACTCTTATGCCGCCATAATTTCATATCGTCAAGCTTTAAGTAAGTAATACTCTGTCAAGATTATGAATGATAAATGTAAATCAAAAAAAGTGTTTCTTCTTAGATTATTCAAAAATATTTTTAGTTTTGTATAAATTCTTTTACAGTGGCTGAATACATTTTATACATAATAGATGTGAATGTGAAATAAAAACAATATAGCCACTTTATTGGTTGCTAATAAATCATCTTGAACATTTACATTTTAGTTATTTATTATTTAAGTATATTAATTTACTTTAATATTTTTGATGAAATAAAATACATTATTTATTGTTATATTAAACAATTGATAAAATTCATATGAGAAATAATAAAATATAATGATAAACCTTTAAGTTTTAATATAGTTATTTGCATTAAAAAAAACATTAAGATTTAAATTTATTTAAAGTAAAGCATTAAACAAGGGATAAAGATCTTGATAGTTATCATTTTAATGTTTTACTTATTTATTATATTTCTAATAACTATTAATAAATTTGTTTTTATCCACAGAAATAAATATAAGAGATTACAGAGCTTGGTATGGTCTTGGTCAAATTTACGAACTAGTAAAGTTGCCGAATTATGCATTATTTTATTTTACTCATGCACGTGATTTAAGGCCTAGAGATTATCGTATGCTAGTTTCATTAGGAGAAATGTTTGAACGCGCTGATCGTATTTTTGAATCAATGGCTTGTTTCTATAAAGCCTTATTTTACGATACTGATGGAACAATAATGCTAAAACTTGCAAAGTATGTTAATCATAATTTGTTTATAATTTAATTACTTTAAAGTTGTATGTTATATCATTTAAATGTTTAAAATTTTATCATATGATTATAATTATATTTTAATTTTAATATATATTTTAATATATTTAATGCAAATTGGGTATTATACTAGGTAATATTGTTTAGTGTTTATATCATATTTTCTTCATGTTCAGTAACAGCATCTGAAATTTTTCTAAGGAATGACTATCCTAGGCTATTTAATTTTATTAGAGTGCATTGAAATATTAATCAAGAATTAGAGAGTATTGCCACTACAGATTACAAAGATTATATATAAACAACATTTTTAATAATTATATAGTTTTTTGATGTTAATCAGTGGTGAATAACCTTCTTGGCGCCCTGAGGCACGCTCAGTATTTACTGACCCCCTTTTTTAAATACTATCTAAGGATCGTAGTTTAAATGGGCTAACTTCAAAGAGTGATGGGTAATCAAGTATAGCGCCGCCCAAGAGTGAAAAATAGTAATGATTCAATTTTTTTTTTTTTTTTTTAGTTCAGTTTTTTGATAATAAAATTAAAATAACATAACAAACATTTAAATATTGATTATATTATAATAATAAAAGTATCATACACTTTAAATATTAAATATTTTATAATATATATATTTATATATTTTTTTATAGATTTTATGATAGATATGGCGATTGTAGCAATGAATTAACCCGTGAACATTTTAGTGTAATGAACAAAAGAGCTTTGCAAATTGGAATGAGAAATAGAACTACTATTGAGTTGAATTTGATATTAAGTAAAATATATTTATACTTAGGACATTATTATATGGATTTACATTATTATGACCGAGCTATTTCTTTGGCAGAAAGATGCCGTGATTTGTGGAAGGATACTGAGACAAATGTTTGTCAATCCTTAATAGTAAATAAAGTATAAATTAAATTATTTATTGTATTTTGTCATTTTGTAATTATTTATTATATTTTGTTTTCTAGGTGTTAGAACATGTTAATGCTTTATTAGCTGAAATTGAAATTAGAGCAGGTTCAGATAGCTCTCTCGCCTCAACACCTGGTGCTATTAAAGCACGCAGATTTTTGTTTGGCCTCTAATACTTGACTGTGAAATGTTCAAATGAAATAATAAATGTAAAGTTAAACTTATCCTGTTAAATTAAATATTTATATATTTGTATAAATTAATAAATTATTTTTTTCTTATAAAATTGTCTAAATAATAGTGTTCAATTGTAATAATTTTTTTTATAGTTGGTATAGTATAAAGCAGGGTCACCAACTGACGGACCGTGGTCCGCATCTGGACCGCAGTTACTTTTTTTACGGACCCTTAACCACGGAGTAAATTTTTAAATGCTTATAATATAAATAAATACAAATTATATGTGTCATATAAAAATGTCTAATACGAAAAAAAAATTAAATTAATCTGTATTGAACAAATGCATAAATAAATCAATATAAATACTAATTAAAAAAATATATATTTATTAATGTGTGTAAATTATTAATACTGTTAGGGGACCGCGACCAGTATGGTAAGTTTCAAAACGGACCTCTAGTTGGTGACCCTTGGTATAAAAGGATCATATACCTTTAAAATGGGATTATTTTTTTTTTAGAGCATTATGACACTTTATTTTGACAAACTTAGAGCAAGACACTTTTTGTTCCATTTTTGGTTAATAATCTTATTTTAATTATGTCTGTTTAAAGTCTATTCACGGAAAATAGCAATATTTTACTGTTTTTCCCTTGTATTCAATTATGAATTATAGTAAAACTTGCTTATGATGCTCTTCAAAGAGGCAACTCTCTAAGAGAGTCTTATTTTTTATTTTATTAAAAAATATATATACTTATTATCAAATATGATTTAACATAATATAAATAAACAAATTCATTCACATATTTTTAGTCATAGTTATTTTTTCTACTTTATTATATTTAATTTATATTAACAAAAGTATCTATTTTTAGATTCTGAACGGAGTGATGAATGTATTGATTTTACAATGATGTGTGTTTTTTTTTATTTTTGTGTCTTGTCATCATGTTTTGGAGTAGTAATAATGCTTCGATTTTTGACTTCTGCCTCTCTTTGAATAGGAAAATTCATCTTGTTGGTATTTTGGGGGGGTCAAAAGTAAAAAATGTCCAGTAGTTTTCAAAAGCGTTAGGAAAAACCCTGAAAAAATAACGGAAAAACGGGAATTTTTACGCATAACCTAAGGCTTTTCGACAAAATCGATTTTTTATTTTGCTGTAACTCAAAAACGAATCATTGTAAATACTTGAAATGTTCACAAAATGTTTATATTATGGTTATCTATTGACGATTAAATGTTCAGAATATTTTGACCTTTTTTAAGCTACTTATAGACAATTAAATTTTCGACTTTTCTAAGTTTTTTTTCTTAAAATGTCGATTAAAAAAATTTGACTATCCAAAAAATCTTTAAAATTTAATACAAGGTTTATTATAAGTTGTACTTATTGTAGTAAAAAAAAAAAAATCAAAAATCGTTAGTCACAATCTTTGTTTATAAGCATTTAAAGTTCAAATGTTTACGAAATATATCAAAATCGCGAAAATTTGCTAGGAATTTAATAGTTGAAAATTCATAAAATTTTTGTGATTTATACTTAAGGTTCAAAAATCCAATACAAGGTTATCCATAAGTTTTCTTTCAAATAAAATTCCAGCGTCAATATAGAAAACATTTTATAAGCGTATGAAATTTAATTTTTTACGAAATCGCGTAAAATAACGATATACTTCAATATAAATATACGTAATAATATAATATATCCAACTAATTATCATTTACTGACAAATCACCTCTGTTTAAAACCGTTTTTCGTATACAATGATACCCGTCATTGCATTTAAATTTAACACATCCATTATAGTGACCAGTGACCTACTCTCCATCTCTACTGTACAGCAGAACGATACCCACTTGCCCACTTTTGCTTACTTGAAATTGTGAGAATGCGTTTTAGCGATGAAGTTTTCTATTTTTTTTTAACATCACCCAGAATTTTTTATTATTTTACTAAAATGTGTTATTATTTGCTGAACAAAAATCAAACATTTTGACAGGGGATTTTTTCATTGTTTAGTATAATGTTATTGTAGGGACTGACAATAAACAGCATGGAAACTTCAGGATAGCTCCTTAAGCAAACTTTACTGTATTATTAAAACCAAAGTTAGTAACTTATAAAACAGTTATTTGTATAACAAACATTGAATGATGACGAACAGTTACCAGTAACAAGAATCTCAAATGTATTTTATTGGTGTAATATTATAAAATTTATAATATAAATCCTCTCAAGGCATCAAGGGTAATATTTACCATTTATAATTTGTGAATGTTATCTCTAAAATATCATTCTAAATATAAAAATTACATTAATGTTTGAAGGGATTTTTAAAGTTAAACCAAAATTATTTGCTCTGTTTTCTTATACACTAATATGGTCATCCTAGCTAGTGTAGTGGTATACTGTTTAAGAGAACGTAGTAGGTACGACTTGTACTCAAATATGTTGACACCATTTTACTAATGCACAACATATAACAAAATTTTAATGTTTAGAAAAATCTGTTTTTCTCTATTATTTTTAATATTTAATTATAGTGAATTGACTAATTATTGAACTTAAAGGTCAAAGTATTATCTAGCTGGGGTTCCAAGTAGGTTTATTTATTATTTTAAATTTAAAATAAGTTGTAATAAGTCTATTATAGTCACTAGCATACTGCCCAAAACCGACCCCTACTCTTGAAATTATAATTATAATTATTAATTATGTAATTTTAGTCTTTGTTTAACAATTAATATTTAATACCAATAGACAGTACTTATTATAATATGGAAAAAGTTTATTAAATTTTAATTCATTAAAATGTAGGTAAGATTATACCTACAATAGATACCATAAATGGCGTATTTAGAATTTTGTTTCAAAGAAAGGACATATATATTTATATAGGGTTCACTTATTTGAGATGTTTATTTTCTCATTATCAACACAATAACTTTGACATAAAATTTAAAATTAAAATAAAACGTATAAATAAAAATATTGGCTTTCATAATTTTTTTTTTTTTAAATGTGGTTTATAGTGGCTCACACAACATAATGTTATATTTCAGAATAATGTAAAGAATAAAAAATAAATATATTATTGAAGATCTGGCTGGCTCCTAGAAGAATATAATTTTGATAAAAAACAAAATAATAAATAATGTATTAGTAGGTATATAAATAAATAAAAATTGGACGACTGTCACTAACGCGTTTTCTCGAGCACGCGATGCGACGACCATGGAGATAGATAAGGTGCCACAGCTTCGGTGTAGCAGTGCGGGCGGTTAGAGTGTGCGATGTAGAGCGCGTCGACAATGCAGAATGCAGATAACGACTGGAGACGGACAGCATCATAGACCAAACGAAGACTCAAGACGTGATGTCACGGAATCTGTAGCAACCAGAGATGCGATTCGGCCGGCGGAATTGCTGCGGGACCAGGACGAAAAAGAGAGTCAGTGGACATTTAATATATCTTCTGTAGATTTGGTCCTTACCTTGAAATATTGAGTTTCCGCAAATTCGGCGGCGTTAACGTCCGTGTTCCTATAGTAGTATAGTTGTTATTATCACTCATCAGTCATCACGTGCCAAAGTCTCCGCCGCGGTCGTAACGATTCACCATCGTCGCATCTTTAGTACCTCCTACTGCGAACGAGTGTCGAGGCGGAATCGTTGGCTGCGCCGGTACTGCTAACCGCCGTGTCGTCGCTGTCCGTCGATCTACGTGCTAAAAACAGTCGGGCGTCCGCCTAGCCTTCACATGGTTGAGCATTGGACACATACGAACCCGTCGTGGTGCAAGTGGTCACTGATCAGAGAACGTGTATGGATGACACACCGCCGGGCGCTGTCCGTTCGTGCTCTTTCTCGTATCCCCTTGGTCCTTGCGTCGCCGTTGTCCAGTCCGATGTCTTCGGAAAGGATAAAGGTTGGGCCCGTGGACGCTAATCGCATCGGGTGCAACACATACACCACAAAACCCGCCTTACACGTTTCTACGCCGCGGCAAATCGTCGGCAAGGAGTGGGTTGCGATATGGCAGTTACATCCAGTTCTAACCAACTAAACAGGTCCCCAACGAATTCCTTAATCCTTTGACCGGCATCCGGCACTACGTCTTTTAACATCACCATTGCCTCAGCGTCAATATCAATAATTCTTCTGCAGTGCTGTTATTAATAATAGTACGTTATAAGTTATTCAATTACTTGTAAAACTATGTCGATGAAATTTTCTGTCATTTTATTGTACTACGGATATTGCGACTTATTGTGAATGTGTTGTGATTAGATAGATGATTGTCTTTGTTTAGACACTGAATCCTATTGCTAATGAATTGGAATATCATTTGTGACCGAGAAGGTGAAAAAATAAATTCCCAAACGCCATAGTGCCAGTAGTGCCATAGATGCAAATATAATATATGTCATAGAGATATATATATATATATTAGCTATAGGTGATAAAATTTGTTGTCGTTGAACTTTATAGTATCTGTGGTCACATGGGCATTTTTAGTTTTGTATTCAACAAAATAATAATTAACTAATTACCGACATTAATTTACTTACTTAAATAAATAAATATTTATTTTAAAATTGTTTAAACGCAAAAAATACTATACAACAATAATATAATGTAATATATATTAATAACAAATATCGGAATATATACATACTACAGGTACATATAATTTACACATACATAAATTATCTGCGATTTTGTAGTATCATTTTTAGTACCTAAATAAATAAGTTTTTAAATCACAAATTAATAATCCTAAAACAAAATATATTAAGTCTTAAATTATAATTAAAAGTTACAACATAATATTATAAATATAAAATTAGCTTTTTAAAGTTTAAAATTTTAAAGGTGAATAAGCCTATAAAAAAAAATTAAAAATTATAAACAGGTAGTGATTTTTTTCATAGAAAATTAATAACAATTTTTCTCGAAATCCTAGTGTACTTAACTGAAGAGGGTACTCGTCACTAGTCACTGCCAGTGAGGGACAATTAATAGGACAATGTTATATTAGGCGAACAGCGATGGCGGAAATACAAAAGTAACAGGTTACAATTGTGTACGAACCTGACTTGCAATGTTTAAAATTTGAAATTACCAAATTATAAATCGTAACATTCGTAACGATTTTGAACTCAGTGGCGTGCCCAGGAATTTTCAATGGGAGAGGGATGGGTATATGTTGTCAATTTTTAGGTAATAATACATTTAAATTAATTATGGTGATCCAAATACAAAAATTGTTCAAGAAAAAATCCATAACGAGATATATCCCCCATCATCTCGCCCTTGCACACGCCACTGTTTGAACTTATCTCAGCTTATTATTTAGTATAAAATACTTCAAGGACATTTTTAACATTTGCAGTTTTTCACTTATAGGTATAAAGTGTAATTTGAGAGTGTTAGATTTCTATGTTTTCTAATATATAAAATATTACCTAAGTACCTATAAAGTTGTAGTTTTATTCCCGCTTTATTTATAATTATAGACGTGGAACTAATTTTTATTTTTATACGATTTTGTAAAAGTTCAAAAGTTGTAAAGATTATTATAGATATTAAATGCGTACAGTATATTATCTATATAGTGGATTGTCATTTATGACTATTATTGAAATTTAAATTATTCATAAAAAAATTCTTCACAAAAATATTAGGTAAATAATAAACAATAACAATTATTAAACATAATAAACCGCCCTCTTGACAGTTATATATTACCTAAAATCAAATTCTATAAATATTGTGTTTGCAAAATTATATGATATGAAAAATTCTTCCCCCCCTTAAAAATTCTAGATTCGCCATTAATACCATTTTTCTCGTCTTTGCTCAGAATAGTTTTTCGTTGAATTCTAATTTAACAAAATCCATTATAGTGATTTACTCAATCACAAGTTCCACTTGTCACCTAAGGTATAGCAGTGGTAACCACTTGCTAGTTGCTTACCTTTTGATAGTACCTAGGTATAGGTATAATTAAAATAACTGGGTACCTCAATTACTACTTAATTTTGTTATTTTAAGCATTGATATTTTTCAATTGTTTATCTAAATCAAATATGCATACATTTTTAAATCGTTTACATGTAACTGGAAATTGTACATACATAGGTTTGCCATCTCTATATGGTCACCGTTTAACCTCGTTAAGTTCACTGATGCAGTTGAAAAGCATATAAAATACTTAAAAACACACAAATTGCATATACTAATATACATGGTATGTATTATTCAATCAATTAACTTTTTTTACTATATAGTATATACATTCCTACAAACCAATAATGTAGGTAATATGTCTAAATATATTATGGTGTTACTGTTCACAATACAGATGAGTAATTTCAAATGACTATATGTCTATTGTCTATATAATTCATTTAATAATGTATATTTGATTAGTGATAATATTTAAACCATAATAATTCCCAAATTAAATTCTAATCCTTTTATTTTAATCAATTATGCAAGACCTCTCTTACTATTACATTTTATATTATTTTGCCTTATTATAATAATTCATGTCAATGCAGTTATATTCATCTAATGTTTAAATATAATATATCATTGAATTTTATCAATAATTAATATGCGAGTAGAGTATTGTGTACTATATTACTTGATAATGATTTATATCATATATAGTGAAGATATTATTATAATAACAACTAAGTAGCAATTATTAGATTCTTTATTTAAGTAATAAGTATAGACATATTGTACAAATATATATCTAATAACAGCGTGCGCATGATAAAAAATAAAAAATAATAAAAATTAAAAATCACAATCCATTGGGAAGAGGGATACAAGTTGATAACAGTTTATTACAGTAAATAATAATTGATAATGATATTAAAAATTATATTAATAAAGATTTTTAAGCTGAACTAAAAATTCCATCATTCCAATGCAATTTTGTACGACATGGCCAATGATACAGAAGCAGCTAATAAAGATGATCGTTGGCTAACACCAGTCATTACTTCTTGCCACTCAGATGGGTGTACCTAAAAAATATATTCGGAATGTAAAAAAAATATTTGGAGTAGTCTTTAATTGGTTGTGGTTGTTTTACTTTTAAGTTGCTGGCCATGAAATGTGCAACCGGTATACTGAATCCAGTTGAGATGTGTTCATAGTCTTTGGGTGTATCGTCACTAATCAAGCCAACAATTGCTGCAGGTACAGGGACACTTTGAGTGTATACTTCTAAATCTATATTTCGTTCCATGTCATTAAGTTTCAAAAGACCAAATTCATACCATCTAATAAAATAAAAAATGTTAATTTGATTTGACTGAAATAAAAATATAACATTTGGACCTTTGAAGAAAGAGTTTTGTTATTCATTTTGAAAAATGTCTTGCTAAATATGTTAGGTAAAATAAGAAGTCCATAAGTTGTTTATCATTATAATTTTAATGTCAAACATATTTATAAATGAAATCCAACTTACTTGGATTCTATTGGTTCTACAATAAATCTTTCAAAGGAGACGACAGGACCTTTAACCACATGTAATCTAACAGAATCGATGGAATATTTTGTGGCTTTGGATGCGGCAGAAAATCCAACCAATTGTGCAGCAAATGGTTGATCTGGTGCTTCAAGTCCTCTAAAGTAAACCCAATATTATGTCTTGTGAAGTATACAAAAATATATAAATACATAATTAGTCATGTAAAATAGTTAGCTACCTGACAACTGCTTTTCCAAAAACTTTTTGAAAGCCTTCTCTTACTGCACTAACGACAATTTCTTTTTCAGAAGCAACAATCACATCAGTGTTATCAAAAGTATTGGCTAGAACACAAATAATAATTATATAACATTGTAATAAACATGTTTAAAATATTGACTGTCTATTCGCTTACGATTCAATGTATCTTTCATTTGTGGGTCTAATGTTGTGAGTACTGCATCTACAGAATTCTTTGCTTTTTCAGCAACCATGGAAAAAATACTAGAACTACTGCCCTTCATCCAGTTAAATAAATCAGCTTTGCTTGATGATTGTTCACTTTTAACTGCTTTATCGGCTGCTGCTTCATTGGAAGGACTTGTGGGCAATTCTACATTTTCTTCATTTTTACTAGTAATCACAGGTCTGCAAACAAATAAATATTAACCACATAATATAAAGATCTTTAGGTATGTCATGGTTATCCAGGTCGACATACGAAAACATTGGAGTGTGAAAGTTTTGACTAGTCACGTCTGTCGTATTCAACACAGGGTTAGATTGGGTGGCTCTAGGTTCTATTGAAAAAATTAAAGTAATTACTTCTCAAATTGACTAAAATAAGAACGAAGAGAAAGACTAAAATTATGAACTGTTACCATTCAGAGCGTCAGTGACAAAACTTGGCAACTGTGTCGGCGGTGGTAGTTTTGACAGGAGTTGATCAGCTTTTGACATTTTTCTTGTAGGACCAGTAGGGACAGAAAAAAAAAAGAATTAAACAGAATACTGATGGATTTAAAATAAAATATATGTAACGAGACTGGGGTACGATCGAACGGTTTAGTTATCTATATAAGGTAATAGACTACATAGAGATATTTTCAAAATCGTTCGAAGCGTTACTCAGCTCGTGAGACACAAATAAAATACTGAGATGAAATTGTTATATAAAGATACATAATAGATTATCAATTATTATATTGATCATAATTGTCATTGCGGAGAGACTCACTAGTCGTCGATCCGTCCATGTCGGTGAGTGTGGTCCCAAAAAGTTTTTCAGTCGGACAGCGATTACAACGTAGTTGTGCCGGAGATGACGACAATAATATTATTGTTTATCGTAATTATCTACGCCGCCCGCTACGACTATACTGTCGTTCAGTTCTATAACACAGCGGCTCTGCACAAATTCACTACGCCTCTGACGTGGTTTTAGATATGCCAATGCACAGCATTCACTCAACGCGCCTGTACTATTAAAGTACTAAAACAACGACGGTCGGAATCAATGTAATATTAAATATCAATTGACAATAATTGTGATTACGATTTAGTAATTCACAATCACAGATCACAATAATTGCTATAGATAACAATGGTAATCATGGTATTATTATTATCTTATCTTGAGAAACAATTGACGTTATCACTGTCTTTGCATTGTATGTTGCTTGTATTCTGTGCTAGACGCTTGTACGACGTATGTTGTACCAAATACTCTATAATTCATAGAGTACATGGTTTTACAAAAGAAAATAAATGCAGAAAATGGAAACACTAAAAAATAATAATAATAATTTTTTAATCGTGCTTAAATCAGAGAAAAGGTTCAATTGCTTTAGTCATTAATCTTAACGATTTTACTCGACCATTATTATATTATTTATATTATTAGCATGTATATCTTAATTCACGATGTATGGTAATAATATACATATAGCCTTGAAAATTAAAGTTATAATAACCTCCCCTCCTAAATTAATTCTTACTGTCCTTTGCACGTTACAAAATAAAATGGTATATTAATTTTTAAATTTTTATCATTATTTAAACTTATTCTTATGAATATTATTACTGTGATTAGTTTATTATTCTTCTAAACCACGGTGCCAGTACTCGATGTACAAAGTCCTCGATAAAAATGATTTAAAAACAAAAGATATGACAATTTATCAATGAAATTTATTATTTCCTCTGTTTATTCTTTTTCACAGTTTTATAACAGTGAAACTTATAAAATATTTTAAACAGTTCAAACCATGATCTAAGGAAATATAAAAGGTTTGTTTTTCTTTTGTATTATGCTTCAAACATGGATTCGGAAAATAATAACCAATGCGTCCAAAGCCACAGAGGACGGTCCGTCGTTAATCGTGATGGGCGCGTAGGTTTGGTGGTCTACACACTGTACTCTAGGGACTGTGCGTATGTCAATAAAAACAACCTTTAACTACAATATAATATTTTTAAAGCTAAAAAATTACATAGGGTAAAGTTGGGTTATTTAGCTAGTCAATTGTATAGATAATATTGAAATTTGGGACATATTAATCATTATACAAACTGGCATGATAACAACTTGATTGTAATTTTTTTATAATACAATTTTTATTAACCACCATTAGTCAGCTGTTACTAATAGAAATTTGTTTTAACTAACGACAACTCAATGGAAAACAAATTAATCGTTTTATATGAGTCTGTGTGAACTTCTCTTTAAAATGAAAATATTACAAAAATGTATTATTCTTAGTGCACTTATATGGATATATATATATATCATAAAATGAAATTTTCGACCAAATTTCATACACATAGCTTTATTGAGGCGATGATGAATCAGTAAGTCGATACATAAATATATAATTAATATATATATATACTTAAATATTTATAATAAATATATTGTATGTACAGTAGAATTGATAAATAAAGAAAAATTGATACATTTCGTATATTTAATATAAGTATATAACAATATTTTTTGTATTTTTATAATTAATAATTAAATTATTAATATGTTATTTTAATATTTTCTCAACACCGCAAACGGAATTAACTGGCGTCAATTGTGGCCATAGTAGGTTCCAGTTTCATTAAGGTTCCTAAAATAACTAAAAGTTCGGTATCGGTTTCTTTTCGGTTCTTATAAGAGAAAAATACGTTTCCTGTTTAGGTTTTATACTTTTGTAAGAAAAATTTGGTTGTGTTTCGATTTTTAAAAAAATATTATAAAATATTAGTAGTGTCAATTGGCATCAATTATAGCAGGTTATTACCAATTTTCAACCAGATATCCTATCAATTTTTTAGGACAAAGTAAAAGAAGAAATAAGTAAAAAAATTACTATTCTGTTTTAAATAACCCTTTTAATTTAATTTTTATTTTTTACACCTAGTTTATTCCTACTTTGATTGTTATGTATTATTTTGAATTTATTTACTAATTTCCATTTATTGTATGTGTATTCAATATTTAAAAATTTAAAAATATCATCAATTTTTTTTTTTATTACCACATACTACTACTATATCTATACTATAGTATATTTTAATTGATTACAAAACCGAAATTAATCGTAAAAAACTTTTACAAAAAAGTAACGGTTTTAGTAAAGTACCGATTTTTAAATTAATTTAATTTAAGGTTTCGGCTCTCAATATTCAAAGGGTTCCGGTACAAATCTCGGTTCTTTTCGGTACGGTTCCAGTCCCTAGTCAATAAAGTTATAGAGTGTCCACAAGAATAAAAAAGTTTGGATGTCCCGAATGCAAAAAGAGCATTTAATTTTGAATGAATTTTACTGTGCAGGTAGTTATGACATTTTAACTATACGGACTCAATTCAAAGATATTAAGACAATAAGCTAGACTCAATTCAAACACATAAAATTAGCATGGACTCAATCCAATATCACCGGTTGTTACGATCCGAGAATCCCACTATCGGGTGGAGACGCGTGTCGTCGATTATTAGTGACGGCGGCGGTTGCTATTGTAGCCATCGAAGTTTCAAAAATGCAAAATAAAAGTATTTAATACCCATCACCTACAAAAAAAAAAATAATACATTTTCATTATGTCTTACCTACTTAATACTCTAAATTACATACGTAATATAAGCGTATTGCGATGTATGCTTATTGTTTCGTCTGAAAATTGAGCATCGAGTACCGATCAATTGCCTACCTACCTACCAAATTAAGGGGGAGAGGGAAATTGCTCTCTGTCTCTCCTAGATTTGTATCTTTGCCCAGGTTGTGCATTATTTTCATAGATGATTGTTTGTCTACAGAATTCAGATTGTCAGATTTGTCATTTAAATACAATAAATTATACTTATACTTATATAATATTAATTATTAAAAATTAAATATTTCGTAATATTTGTATTTATTCTACTAACTTAAGAGGACCTTCCTACCAGTAACGCCAAACTAAAATTATTGCTTGTTACTCACCACCTTTTGCACCATACATAACTACATAACTTACCAAAATCAATAGTACGTTGCGTACCTATCTTATTTTTCAGTCAGTTGTTTATCCATATTACTTACGGCCTGGTTAACATAATTATACATTTATAAGTTATAAATTATTACATAAACATATTTTTTCAGGTTGCATATAGCCTTTCTTAGGGTTAGGTTATAGGTTCGGCGTCACTGACCCAACGTAGGGTGACGCGACGAAAACACGGCAAATATCGTTGTATCGATCATTACGGACGGTCAAAAAGTAATGAACGGTTTTGGAGATCTAATAAGCTTGATCCGTGGTCAACCGCCGAACCATATACCCCACGCCAACGTATGCGATTTCCTGCGGCTTGAAGGCGCGTCAAACGTGTGGTACTGTGGTACTGCAGTTTTGCAGATGTTGTGCCCGAGACGAGTAGTTTTAGAGGCCCCGACCACTTTCACTTTTAGCTGAATGTGTTTTATAGCATGACACTGACGTAGAGACCGTGGGCATGAGAAACAGTAGGAATGGAATATGGTAACAAATCACTTCCGCACGTTTTTTGGCGATGGTCCATATACTAGACGGCGGCCAACAGCAATCTTAATCAAATGGTGAGTTAATGAATACGAGACCGTAGATACATTGCACGTATACAAAAGTAGCGTTTATACGAGTCGATATTTGGTATGCGTGAAGACATCGATCGTAATGTTATTGTAAGACTGTAGTCTACTAGAAGTTAGACGAATGTTGATTTATTAATATTATGATTTGTGCCGGCATTGTCAACTAATTACATATAGTGACATGCAACTTTTAGATGCGATGTGGAATGTGCGGAGCTCAATATGCAGTAACATCAGTGTTTGAGATTACTGGGAAAATACTGTTATACAATGTCCGAACAATGTGACCTTATTTAAACTTTGCCTTAAAAATCAGACATTGTGTATATTGTACAATGCCCAACTTCCTAATTATCCCTCATCACGTACCATTTTTGCTGTCCAAGTATTGTGTACTTACTACATCAGCTGTAGTTTTCTAGTTAAATATAGAACTGCTGTCTGAATAGGTTAGCCGCAAAGCTAAATAAATAACTTATGAATAATTAAATATATTTTAATTTAATAATAATTTATTTAATTATTAGATCTAGCGTGATACTAAAGTATAGCGACTATACGGTGCCGAGTATTTGATTTCTATTATAATTTCAATGATGTCAAACAACGAAGTTTTGGCTGCACAATTTTGTTTACGTTTTGTTCACCTGTTTTGGAAGTGTAACAATCGTTACATCATTATTTATAGTTAATAAACACTGAATCTTTTATATTTAACGGGTCACCCCCGACCACGTTACAGAAGAAAACACACTCACGAATGAATTTGAGTTACATAATATCTTGCGTGCAATATCATGTAATATACTATAGAACAGCAATTCTCAAACTTTTTTTTTACATACCACTTTGGTATATTATCAATCAGTCGCGTACCACTAATAACTAAAAATAGAACGATCCAAATTCCAAATTGTTTAGTTAAATACATTTATTTTAAATAATAAGGCAGTAAAATACTACAACTACAGTATAATTATTTTTTATTTATTAGTTTTTAAAATAAAATATGAATTAAATAATTGAATGGGTTTATTATCCAAAACGACCCTCCGCGTACCACTGTGTGATATTATAACGTCAATGCGCCGTCAATAACATTAATAATACTCGCGACGGAACAGTGTAACCAATAATGTTACAATAAGAGCCATTAAGTGGTGACCGGACGGCGTTTGCACGGGCGAAGACGCGTGGTGCCGGTGTGATGCGTCGTCCGGTAATAGTGAATTTGACGGGCCGTGGGTATTCATAACGAAACTGATGCGCCACCAATAACACGCGAGGTTGACGCACCAACCACCGGTATAGTATGTACGCACGTGATGGCAGTGCAAATCACATACCAAGACGAATAGTGAATCGGCCAACGACTATACGTTTCACGCAACAGAACGATAGAATGTGGTTTTGAGTGTACCGATACACTAATTTTTAATTTTGTGTATCATTTATTTTTTCAATACTTATAAAACTTATAAACGATTTAATCTTCAAACAAAAAAAGAACACTATTTTTACCTAACACCTAACATTCTTTATCAAAAGGATTTCAACTATATAAAAATATTCATACAGCTTTGTATTATTTGGTTCTCGGTTAACGAGATACCCACACCGAGTGTCGAGTTAAATCGGCTGCAGTTATAGTATGTCGAAACACTTCGATTAAACATAATATTATCATTAATGTGTTACTTTACGTATAAATGTAGTCAAATGGTCGGTAAAAAGTTTTTATTTTTATATTTTTATCGTCACTGTGAATCATACGATTTGTTAATTAAGCAACGATGCGTTATTGCCCGTTAATAATATTATTAATTATTATCGTACAAGTTTTTTTTGCCAGTCCGAAGAATCCCACCGTCGTGTAACCGTCCCGTCGTCCGTAATGGTTCTATATGGATACACAATATTGTTATTTGTAACCTTTTTATTCAACGAGTGCTGATCGTGCTGTACTTTAAATTCTGAACGGAGTGATGAATGTATTGATTTTACAATGATGTGTTTTATTTTTATTTTTGTGTCTGTCATCATGTTTTGGAGTAGTAGTAATAGTGCTTTGATTTTTTACTTCAGCCCCGATTTGAAAAGGAAAGCGAATCTATTTGGTACTTTTTTTTTGGGTGGGGGGGGGGGGGTAAAGTAAAAAAATTTTCAGTAGGTAGTTTTCAAAAGCATTAGGAAAAACCCTGAAAAAGTAACAGAAGAACGGGAATTTTTACGCATAATTAGTTTTTGACAAAATCGATTTTTTATTTTGCTGTAACTCAAAAATGAATCATTGTAAATACTTTATTTACTTTTTAATCTTATACGATTAAATGTTCAAAATATTTTGAATTTTTTAAACAAATTATAGACAATTGAAATTTTTGATTTTGCTAAGTTTTTTTTTGAAATGCCTATAGAAAAAATTTGGCAATCCAAAAAATATTTAAAATTTAATACAAGGTTTATTATAAGTTGTACTTATCGTTGTAAAAAAAAAATAAAAAATCGTTAGTCACAATTTTTGTTAATAAGCATTTAAAGTTCTAATGTCTACGAAATACGTCAAAATCGCGAAAATTCATAACATTTTTGTGATTTATACTTAAGATTAAAAAATTCAATACTTATAGGTTCTACATAACTTTTTCTTCAAATAACTGTAAAAAAATTCAAATGTCAATATAGAAAAAAATGTATGAGCGTGTGAAATTTAATTTTTTACGAAATCGCGTAAAATAACGATATATTACAATTATAAGTAATAATATAATATATCCTGGACTGACTAATCATCTCCGTTCAGAATCGTTTTTCGTGTACAACGATACCTGTCATTGCATTCAAATTTAACACATCCATTATAGTGACCTACTATAGAGTAGAGCGATACCCACTTGCCCACCCTTTTTTTATATTCTTGTTTGCACTAACCGCCACGTTAATTTTATTATATTTTTGCATAGGCGCGAGTCGCCACTGTTTTGATTTGATTTTCTATTGTGCTATTGTGCTAATCGCCACTTTAATATTTCCATTTTATTATATCGTAGGCTCGAATCGCCACTAATTTTATTATGTTGTGTGCGCTGCGAATCGCCGTATCTTCTATACCTTTTTGTTAAGGCATTAATCGCCGTATTTATTTATTTATTTTTCATATATTATTATTTATATTGTGTATTGTGTTTGTGGAAATCGTGTATTATTTTAGGATAGGTAGTAGCTGGCCAGCCGTGTACCGACTGTACATGTGAGTTTTTATTATTGTTTTATACACTAGTTGTTATTCAATTCATATTATTATTATTGGTTGTGCCGAACCGGCAATTTATTATATATATTTTTACCTGTTGTGCCAAAAAGGACGTAATCCATTATTATTTTATTATACCATATTTATTTAGTTACCATTATTTATTTGAGTTACCTTTGTCAATTCATTCAAGTCTACACACACACATTCATACACACGTATACACAAGATACCTATTAGACAACACGCACTACATAGCTTGTCATTATTTGTCCAGTGATCTCGACTACTACTTCGAGCTATTACACCACTACACACCCAGATATTCTTGCATATATTTAAGACTTAGGTGCTAGCGGTGAGTAAGTTGAAGTTGGAGTCCGTGTGCGCGTATTACATATTACTATACGCTCCCGGCCCGTACACTTGATAATATATTTAACATGGTAGGTACTGTTGGTACCTATCTATTACCGGTTTAAACCATTTGAACAAACAATACACAGTTTTGATGATAAATACTTAATATATATATTCATAAAGTTGCTAAAATCGTAGTTTGCAACTTCAAACGCAGAACAATGCACAAATATATAAATACGAATCGTATATAATATAACTAGTGTAAAATTGTTATAACATAACTGGTCCAGTACAATATATTTTGATTACGGAATTAAATAATTTAAAAATATATAATATTATTAGTATAAAAGTGAATTAAAACTAATTATGAGGAACAAAAGTTGTATAAATTAACCGACGCGTGATTGTAGGGTTTGCCGAAAGGATTATTTTAATTTTATACTATATTCAGTATTCATCTAACCTTTTAGCACTCATATAGGAAAATCAATTGTAAACGGTATGCATGAAAAAACGGGTTTTGTGAAAAAGTCTGCAATCACCAATTAAGTGTTGCATACGTTGTTGCAGAGGAAGACATGTGGTAATAATATATTTCAAATTTTTCAGAACGATTTTAAACATTTCCAATTACACGTTTAATACTATAAATAGATTTTCATCCTTTTTCTACATCTATCTAAATATTATATTACAATGTGATTTTTATGACCAATTTTCATTGATTTTTATAGATGATATATCTGTATGCAAAACACTGCAAATTCAGCATCTTCAAGGTTCGGCATTAAGAAAAGAGTAATCTTGGATTTTAGGTCATATAGTTATTGGGTTTTTACGAGCAGTTATTACGGTTTGTTGTTACATACCGACGAAACATGGTTCGAATACTATTTATTATCAAATAAAAAACATACATTTGCGAGCGTATATCGTCTATCAATATAGCATATAGAAGCAATAAGTATCATTACATTCTAATATAAATATTATAATTTATGTATATGATAATTTCGTTTCGAGGATATATATATCTATCTATAATACGATTATTCTATTATATAATATATAATATATATATATTACTTATTTTATACCTATTTATTCGTTCCGGCAAACCCTTTCTACAATATTTTATTTTAATACCGTCACTCGAACTATATTATAATATATATTTAATTATAACGATGATGATAATAATAATATCAATAATAATAACAATGCATATGACACGCGCACCCTGTATTTTCAATCTTAATACAATATATAATTCAACATCAAAAATTACCCCGATTATTTGAATTGAACACCGTGTGACACGCGTTTTAAATAATATAATGTGTACCTAATATATTATATTACGTATTATAGAATAATATAACATCTTATGATAAAATTTTATACAGGTACACTTCTATGTACAGCAAAATTTCTTAGTGGATAAAAGTACGATCTCTATTTACGTATAAATTATACGTGTGTGCGAGTAAATATGACGTATATACTAGGTATACTTACATATTTTATTATTTATACAAATTTATTATAGTCAGTGGTGCTGTTATCGATGTATACACAGTAGATATATGATGGATTTACAATTATATAAGGCTGTCGGATGCTGGTAATTGGGTGCACATAGTGGTAACCGTAACCTTGGTATAATATATATTATATTGACAATATTGTGTTATATTTATATGGTATTATAATAATACACGACCGCCTCACACGTTGAATTCATATCTGTATGGAGCTGAAGTATATAACATTAGGAAAAGTTTACCTTGTTTTATTTTGTACCCTGTTTTAGGATTGATGAGAAAGAGTGATTGTGTTAAAGGCGGTGTAGCTGCAGCTACGTCTACAGTCGTGTCTCGTGCTTTACAAGGTTACTTCATAATCTACCAATATAACAGCGTGAACCGTGATTTCCGAAAAAAAAAATAATTTGTAGTTGTTTTTGTCTGTATTTTGCTGTTAGTAAGCGCTGTAACTTAATTTTACTATATACAGTATACATACTTTACATACCAGAGTGTTTGCAACATTTTTCAATCTATAGTCGCATAAGCGCGTTTAACCAGTTACCACTTAGCAGTTAATCTATCGGTACAAAAACATATTTGTATCGTGTCGTCTATAATTTAATGCGTCGTGTTAAAATCCCAGTGTTTTAAATGGCTGAACATCCTTTTTATATATTACCAGTAGCGTATTCTGAATTTTTTTTAGGGGGGGGGGCACACACTGTCTAAAATTTTATAAGACATATTGTAGTATGTGTTCATGCATACAAATAAATATAAATTTTTGAAACAAAAAATAATAAATACGGCCAATAACGAGAGGGTGGCATGCCCCATGTGGCCCCTCCATTGGATATGCCATTGTATATTATATTACCGGGCATTACCGTTAAGTTGAAAAATATTTAACTTTTTGGCGTGTGATTAACAATGATCAAATATTTATCTATACAATTTAAATGATAAAACGTTTGAAATATTAAAAGCCAAACCGGCTAACCTTTAATCTGTTGGTTCTGAGTATGTTTATTGTCTACTAAGTTATAATGTGATCAAATAAGTAACGCAGTACATTTTTGACGACTCAATGTAGTGTAAATAGTGATAGTACCTTTTCACATTAAAAAAATTACTATAAATTACAACGTGATTTTTATTTCGGAAATAACGGTACAGCACAAAGTCAACCTTATCGTATTCTTAATTCTTAACCTGCACAGTTGCTGTAACCTCGATATGACTTATCATTCACTAATCACGACCTACTGGGACATTTCTATAACTATAGAGTTGGCTCTAACTCGATTATTGGACACGACAGACGACGTAACTTACGCTGTTTAGTGTGTTTGAGAAACAGGAACAGTGCGACTGTGTGAGCGAGAGGCGGCAATATTACAATATTGTATTTTAATATACAGTGGCGGCGGTTACCCAACACGCGGACGCGATTCATGACGGACAGCAGCCGGCGTATCCGTTGACCGCCGCGGCTGACCGGCGCAACGGCGGCCTGTTGAGTTCGGCGCCCAGCACAACGACAGCGTTCAGGTCGTCGTCGCAGCTCTCGTACACCGAAGACGACGACGCGCTGTCGGAGGCCAGTGAGTTGGCGGTGGCCGTTTCGCCGGTGCCGTCGTCGCAGCTGTAGACGGGCGACTGTCGCCGGCGGCAGAACATCTCATGCCGCTTGCGCCGACTGCTGCAACCGCCGCTCGAATAGGTCGACGTGTCGTCGTCGACCGGCGATGGTGTAGCCGTGTTCGTCGCTGTGGACGGCGGCGATAGAGGTGGCGGCGGCGGCGGCTCGCGCTTTCGTTCGATTAACACGTCGCCGACTATTTCGCCCGTCTGAGAGTGCACTTGCAACACGTTGGCAGGCCTGCAGCGGATGACCGGCGCCGGCACTTGTGTCCGTACCTCGGCTGCAATTTTCACCGTCACCGTCGCGATCGGTCGGTGATCGATGCCATCTTCGTCGTCGTCATCGCCGCCGCCGCCGCCGCCGTCACAGACGTCCACGGTATCGGCAAACGCTACGGTCTTCTTGCCAGCCGACGCGATTGAACAGCTACGGTGGTCGCTGCGCTGCAACAACGGCGGTACGGGCGCGGACGCTATCGGTTCCGGTTCTGGGAGCAGCACACCGGCAGCAGTCAGACCGGAAACCACGGCCGCGTGATGTTCGGGCGTCGCGTCCACGCTGGTCTGCTGTATGGAGTTGTGCAGCAGTCGCGTGCTGTGCGTCTTCAAGTCCAGCCTTAGGTAGTACGGGTTGTAGTAGAGCAGCGGGGCCGTGTCAGGCAGCGGATGCGTGTCCGGCCGGTCGACCGCGAACTGCTTGACCACCACGTACCGTCCCGGGTACGGTATGGGCGCGGGGGCTGCGCCGTGACCGTCGCCGGACGTGGACGCGCCCCAGCCGTCGCCCCGGGACGCTGCCGCATCGTCGCCCGGTTGGTCGGGCGTCAGTGGTTGCGCCGCGCCCCTACCGAACTGACAGTACCACTGAGCTTCTACCTCGTAATCTCATTTCTTCTCCTTTTGGTCCTTATTCAGATAGTGCAGCACGTAGTGCAACACCAGGTCATAACAGTACTTGTACTCAGTCTAAAACAACAAAGAATTAATCCACTTATGTAACTATACTCATTTAAAAGCAATAAATTTCATAATAGTATAATACGGTATGAAATATCTTTGAAAAAACCGTATCAACCTATCGTCATACTAAAAGTAAAATAAATAACTTTAATAATTATATTAAAAACATATCGTGAAATATATTTAGTGACATATTGGCTGACAGACAGCCTTCGTTTAAAATTGTTTTTTCGTATACAACGGTATATCATTGAATTCAAATTTAATATACCCATAACAATGTAATTTACTCAAAACCCTATGTACAGCAAAGTGGTACCTACTTTTTTTATGTTTCAAATAAATAACAGTAAGTAAATAGTAAGTAAATAGTAAATATCATAGTCAAGCTTAAAATTATATATTCATATTTAAATAAAAAAAGGCGTGCAAGTAGGAACCGCTCTACTGTACTCTAGGTCAATATTTCTTGATGTTAATACATTTGAATACTAAAAAGTAATAAAGAGAACATCTAGCCAAGAGATAAATCACTATTTAATTGTAAAAAGTTCCTACGAAATATAATATAACCTAAATGACGGCAATGGTATATAGACCTTTCGAATGTTTGCAATTCGTTGGAAACGAACGGTCTGATGACTAACCGGAAGAGTAAGTCGTAAAAAACGAGAACATTATTATTGATGCTGAAACATGCAGGCGTACACACACAATACGTTTAAGCAGAAGTATAATATTACGTACGATATATTATAAATTTATAAATAACCGTTTATACAAACGAGACAGATTTTGAATTAACTTTTGAGGTTATACTGCGTACGTTTAAAATGCAATAAAATTGTATTTTTAGAATTCTGAGTGGAGGAATAATTGCCGTATTGGTTATACATTGATGTGTGTTTTAATTTTAATTTTTATGTCTTTCATTATCTTTTGGAGCAATAAAAACAATTTTTTCTACTTTGAGAGTAATTTCTGCCTTCTGGTAGACAATCGTATATAGTTTATAGTTTAAGGTATAACATTTAATAAAATTCTTGTACTTATTTCATAACATTTTCAAAATAATATGTTGGTTCTTTCTTTCTATGATATTTAAAGACATTAAGACTGTTCGATGTTTTTGTATTATTTTTTGATTTATGTGTGAAAACATTTCTATTTTTAATAAAATGGATCTAAAATTTATTATTATAAGATTCCCCTTAGGTTTTCTTAGAAATCTAAAATACTCAATAAATAATACAATCCACAACTTTTTGTTTATAAAATTTTCAAGTTTTAATTTCGTCGAAATAGTATAATTAAACTTTTAGTTATAATTTGAAATATATTATTTATAGGGAATCCATGCGTTCTACGTTATTATTATGAACTATATCATACACAATATAATTTTTTTAAATATTTAGATTAATTTTTAGTTATCTATGTGAACCATATTCACACCGTTTTGCGATGCCCTGGTATTTATTATTATATGTTATATTACCCATCTAATAATTAAGTACTTATAATTTATACAAGAATTCATACAAGAGATTTGGTTTTAGCTTAAATCAGTTCATCTTAGATACTGATTGAAAAATAAGTTACTAATGTACGAGCAATGTATCTATAGTAAGAAAGGTTGACAGACCGTTTTAATTGAGTATTTCGTTTTTCGTTCATATTCAATGATTTGGATTGTTCAATATTATTGAATTCAAATTTAACACATCCGTACTATATTTAGTGACCTACTCAATGACGAGGTACCATTTGAAATTTATACTATTCATCTGGGAGACATCTTTAGTTATATTATTAATATTGATTACTGGTTTAGTTTACATATATCTAATACTTGATAGTAATCATAAAAATCGTCTTCGAATACTAAGCAATTGCAGTAGGTATTAATCACCCTTAGAAAAACATGGTAGGTTAAATTTAACACTCGACGAACATAATATATAACGTATGTTGACGAATTTGAATATGAGTTGGAAGGGGTTGTATCTTCGGTCGCTCACCATATTCTCTATGAGTTGCGGTCGGTGACGTCTGACGGTCTTTACGGCTTGGAAGACGTCTACTTCACCGTGTTGGATAACTTGTTCGATACACGCATTCGCAGCGCAGTAAACACCGCACCTGCCCCTGCCATCGCTGAAATGGTTCATTCGAAGATTAAAATGTAAAATAATTTATTCATTATTATATATTATAGGGCAGGTGATCAGCTGTCCTTAACAAATGTTTTGGCGTTAACTTATTAAAAAAAATTAAATTTCGTGTCGTTTTGATAAGTAAAGAAAATAATAATTAGTCGAAACACATTTCATTAGTGTATGATTTATTTTACACTATGTTAAAATGATTTAGTTTCACAAACTTATATCAGTTATCACTATTGCACACTGATAATTTTTTTATGTAATCTTTTAATTATAAATGCATAGTTTTATAATAGGTAGGTATGTTATAAAATGTTGAAAACGTATATAAAATATTCAACATAAAGTACGTTATATTTTGTTTAAATAATAAAGAAAATACATATTTTTTTAGTGTTGGAAATACTATATGGGAATTGAGGATTTTAGGTTTTGCCTAAAGCTTACTGAAAAATAGTACGAAATTTGAGTCTTATAAGACCACCCTGGAGTACCGGTAGGCGGTAAAAGGGTCGATAAGGACGATTCTTATGATTTCGTTTTTTTTTTTGTTACTTTATTTTTTATTTTTTATCATCGTAAACACAATGTATTAAAATATTATAATACACTCACTGTGATACGACCACGACAGGTCCGTAGTCGATTCTCTGTCGCCACCTCTCGACCATGTTCATGAGTTCAACCAGAGAGTTGGTAGAAGTTGGCACCCTGTGTCCCAGCGGCCAGCAAGTGAGCTGAAACAGTTGGACCGTTCTTGGTGGCGCTTTCACGCCAGCCATGAGTTCAGTGAGCGATACGATCTGTACATGCATCATACAATAAATAAAGTATAATATTATAACACACTGGTGATATTCATTATTGGGTTATAATAAAACGTGATGATTATGCCATCGCACCTTTTTGTTGATCCTAAACAACCATGTCTTTATGTTCGCGTAGTGATTATGAGATATATGATCGATGGTGAACACCGGACCGTATTTTTTGGAATGTCTACCTTCCGGCCAAAACGGAGGGTATTGTTGCTGTAAAAACGCAAAAGTATTAATAATAATACAATATAAAGTTATAATCTAAGGATGGTAAATTTTTTTAACATGACGTGTACAAAATCGCATGATTTTTGTTTTTGTTTTTTTTTTTTTGTTTCTTGCGTGCCATTAAATTATTCAATAAACCGTTGAATCGTTTTTCATGTGCCTTCAACACGTTTTTGCGTGTCATGTATTCGCCATCGTTGTTATAGTGTATAATATGAAAACCAAAAACTTACAGAGTCTCTGGGTGGCAGGCAGAGGACGACAACGGCCGAACACTCGTAATCGTACACGAGCGACCAAAAATCGCCTGGCGTGTGTTTGATAGGCCATTCCGTGACAATGTATTCTCTGGGTTTAGTGTAGCCCTGTAGTATGAAACAACAAACGACAAACCTTATAGCATACGAGTATAGTGAGAAAAATCGTTCGCAACACAAGCACATTATATATAATATAAATAATATAGTGGTGACCAATCATCTGCATCGACTCGCGAGCCGCTTTTAGCTAAAACTTAAATTGGACGGGGGACCCTTTTTTTCGTTTAATATGCTTATGTAAGTTTTCCGCTTTTTGCGCATGTATACGTTTCAAATTTTAATTGTGTACAAGCGTAAAAATTGTTTAGTCGTATATGTCATTGGTGTTAAGAACGAATTACGTTGACTCGTGAACGATATATTGGGAATTACATAATATTTGACTGGATGACTTATACGAGCAGCGAACATAGTACATATATATACATAGATTGTATATCAATGGATATTAATAGTGTTATGGTTACTTACGTCAACGAAAACTGCGTTTATATAGTCGGTAAACGTATTGCCTTGGAACGAAGTCAAATACGGTCGGAAGTTGTCAGCTAAAGAGAAAAAAACTGACGTAAGAAACAAAATATAGTACGTTTTTATAAAAAATTCGGTGTCAATTTGTAATATTAAGTGTGCATAAATCTGAAGCGGTGTAGTACAATATACAGGTATAGTACATTATATTATAATATACTAACGCGGAACGATCAACACATCTCTGTTCTTTTCTCGGTTGTCACCTCGATGACCACCCGCGCAATCACCAATCGTAAAACGTGGAGTCATCTTGCAGATTTGCTGAAAACATAATGTAACAATCATAATATTGTGAATTATATTTTTTACTTGAATTGGTTTGAAAAAATATGCGTGTAAGTGTATTCCTAATGTAAGCATTCTATTGATGACATCTATAGTTTGGACCTTTGGTTAGTTTACAAGATCAAAAAAGATATTATAAATTTGATAATAATAAAGTACATATTCTACAGACGTTTCTAATACGTATTATTTTATTGATTCCGATTTAAAACAGCGTAACTGATACATTTTAACCTTAAGACATATTGTTTTGTTAATCGTAAAAGATAAAATTAAATTATATCTCATTTGAAAATTGTTTATCGGTTAAGAAGCTAATACCTAAAAAATTAAAAATTTTTCCAATATACAAAATGTTTGGGAGGCAATGCAAGTGCCACTATGTGCCATGTGGTATTGATATATTATACACTTTTGGTAAGTCGTTAATAAAGTCATTGTATTAATTTTTCTATTTCGGTCTATATTTTGATAACATCGTAGTAACAAAGGAAAAAAATACTCATATTTATATATACCTGGTACTCTCTTTGGTATTCGTTGAGCTTGGTCTCGATGTCCTTCATAGACTTTTGTTTCAGCTTTTGTGAAAGTTCTTTGACGGGAAACCATGAAAATCCACAAAGCACAAACTCCTCCAACGTGTCGTATATGAATTTGTATTGATTCTGGTTTTCAGGTATGCATGAGTATTAACAAATAACAATAATATATAAGTTTTTATTTATACCATATTAGTATATTATAATATGATAATGGATAAGCTACACGTCGTTTTGCGGGTGCTCTATTGAAAAATCGATGTGTCACAAACCATGTACTACTTCAAAGATAGTATATTGGATAATATTATAATAAAGTATTTAAAGTATTGGGTATAATATTTTATATAAAGTAATGAAACTAATTTTTAAAGAAATTTGAATTATTATAGTAATATGGTGCTATTATTTAAACGAACGCCTGCTAAGAAAATGGCAAATCGTTGTGAAATTGTGTTACATGCAGAAATAATGAATATTTATGTATGTATATGTATGTACTACGATTACCAGTGTCTCGACCATTCCTTTTCTAGACTGTCTAAGCGTTTTCAAATAACCAAACACGTCATAACAGTCTTCTTCTTCCGCGAGTTCCAGGTTTGCGTCAATAGACAGATAGACGCCGGACCGACCACCGCCGTCGCTGTGAAAATAACAATTCCCCCGTAAATTTATTTAAATACATTATTATAATAAATATTATGTGTAACAAAAAAATAATTGTACTTAATAAATTATTTGTGGGTGTAAAGCAATATAATCCTTTATTTTACAGATTAAATATAAAAATAATTTATGCTCTTTAAGGATATTGTTTTTGGATATTCCTCAAAGTAAGTGCTTTTTGTTAAAATTAATCGCGAAAATCGTACTTACAAGACCAATTTGAATTATCTGATACTAAAAAATGTACTTTTAAATGTTCATATATTGTTATATTCGTGAAATTATAAACATTATACGATAAATATTTTTTAAGTGGTTTAAAATTAACAACTATATAGTAATTATCGAAGTCATGGCTTTTAAACTTTTATTTGACCGTTGGTTATTAAAATATCGTTTGGTTATCAATTGTTATTTACTAAGTATAATATGTGTCATCTAATAACTAAAAATTGAAAATAATCGTCAATTATTTAGTTTACATCACTGACAATTTTTACACGGGGCTACATTATATCCTCGTATCATCGTTAATTTAGTGACTATACGAAAAAAAAATTGAGAAGTGAGTATACCCACTACTTCCCTTTCATACACCATCATATACCATCTTACATTATATGATATATTATGTACGTGATCCATTGTATAGGCGTCGAAAAATGAATACACTCACTTGCAGTGGACTACGATAGGATTGTCGTGTTGTAGCCGGGAACCAACAACGGCTCTCATTCTTCGTCTAAATTCCAATATCGCGTTTGAGAACGGACAGGTGTGGCATGGCCATTCGGTGTAATGGAATTGAAGAAGAGTTCGAGTTTCTTCTTCATTCTGAATATATGAAAATATAAATTTGTTATTATTATAAAATGCACATGTATAGATTAGATCTTTTGTTATTATATTCACCCAGGACTAAATAATTAGATAGTTACTACTTGAATTAATATATATCTATTTTATTACTAACTTTAGTATAACCCGACTTCACGCAGGAAAAATTTAACAAGCAAATGGCTTATAATATTATGTTGTTACGATTTTAGTGTGTCCCAGTTCACTGAAAATCGTAATTTATCGTATTAATCTGAATTTTTAGAGCATTTAAAAATATCTTGAATGTACAGAAATTACAGAGTTCTACTATTAGTTATTTTGTTATGTATTTATTAGGGTATACACAACAATTAAATGTTGGAGAAGTATAGAAGTATTGAGATTTAAGATATTCAAAGTTTTTTCATCATTTTTTTCAATAAAACAGTCGAGTAAAATCAAGTAAAGTTGAGTACCTACTCGTTTTTAGAAATACAAATATTAATAACTAGAGAATTCTTTCAAAGAATATCGACAATTTAATCACAAAATAATAGAAGTAAACTCAACGAATAACCAACATATAATATAATATAGTAGAATAACGCCTTAACTACGACTAAGCCGAATACTAAAATCCTATGCGGAAATTCACAACAATATATAACAACAATATCAATTAATAATGTAATTCCACTTTTTTTTATGTTAATAACGACCATGACAGCCAATGTTTTGTTTTCTTAAACATGTAAATAAATATACGTAATGTAACTATATTAGTTAGTATTTTAAAATTGAAGAGTTACATCAATAGAAAATTAAAAAAATTCCAGCGTCAATATAGAAAAAATTGTATGAGTGTATGAAATGAAAATTTTTTTTCAAAATCAAGTAAAATAACGATATTATATTACAATTTAAATATAGGTAATAATATAATATATCTTACTAATTATCATTGACTGACAAATCATCTCCGTTCAGAATCGTTTTTCGTATACAATGATACCTGTCATTGCATTCAAATTTAACACATCCGTTATAGTAAACCAGTGACCTACTCTCCATCTCTACTATACAGCAGAGCGATACCCACTGGCCCACCTTTTTTTGTTTATATTTAGAATTATCATTGTTTAAAAAAAAAATAGTATAGAAAACTGAGCCGATATGTTCATTTTTGTTGACTTTGTTCACAAAAAGATACATCAATTTCGATTTGCCCATGAACTGGGGAACACTAAAACTGAATACGTCAATATAGCATCATAGTTTATGTTTTTTCATTTTTTCGTGGACGAAGTTGGGTTTATATAGCTAGTAATATAATATAATAGTAGAAAATAATATATATTAGGTTCCGAGTGGAGCGATGAATGTATTGATTTTACAATGATGTGTGTTATTTTTTATACATTTTTTTATTTTTGTGTCTGAATAAGATACATTTTCTAGTAGAAAAAATGCTCCGATAATCAACTTCGAGGGAGGTTTATGGTATAAAATTGAATCTAATTTATACTTAGAGAGGTCAAAAGTATAAGGCATTTCTCAGTATTTTTTAATATAATCGAGAAAAAAAAATTAATATTTGTTAACATTTTAATATTATTATTAAAACAATTGTTTAGTAACCATGGTTACTTTGTTACTTTTGTGTTTTTCATCGTTTTTCATCGTATACAATGGTTTATCATTGAATTTATATTTATTTTTCTTATTTATATTTATATTTACTATTTAGCAGATACAGATCGATACTGTATCTGCTAAATAGTTACCTATCGATGTCTTTTTTTATTTAACTTTCTTATCATTTCATCCCGTCGAGTAAATTGTATACCAGATAGCATAAATTACCGAAACACGTCACGTAGGTACACGTATTAGGCGAGTTTTACTAAACGCTCAAACGTCCAAATGCTTGTGTTATTTATTATTATTAAAAATAAGATACTTTAAACTAATGACAGTAACGCAACACTGTCATATACTATATACGCATGCATAATTTTTAACTTATTCATACAGCGGATTTCGAATTTTATAATGACACACGCGCATATTACAGAAGATGTTTTTAGATAGAGGGTGATCTATCTATTTTATAGAACACACCAAATGACGACACGTTGGTATTAGAAGGTAATAATGGTATATATTATGCTAACTTGACTATAATAACATAATATTATACTGAGTGGATTCACCCAGTTGCTCACTCAATATTTTTTCTTTAATAATACATTTATTAGAATTCTGATTATTGGAAATTTAAAATATATCTACTTAAATATGAGTAGTTATCATATTTTCAAATTATTTGTATTATTTGTAACGCGATGATAAAAACTACTGTTTTTAAAACGAGAACCTTTTATTACTGTAAATTATTTGGTAGATGTTTTTTTAAAAATAAATATTCATTTAATTAATCTAAAATACATTTAAAATATTTATACTAATTGAATAAAAGTTTTTAAAAATGGTTTAAAATAAATATAAAAAATATGTAATATTGAATCTAGTATATATTATACTAAACCGATTTAAAAAAACATAAATGTTGGTGGTTTACACATTAATTATTACACGTTTAAAATTATCATAGCCTTCATATCTCCCAAACCCATTATTATGGATCTACTTTTCTAAGCACACAAAATTAAATAACTCAAAAGCTAGTTGTTAGAATTTTAATAATTTGGTTTGTAAATATTTTCAAAAAATTGTCTGCTAAATAATTACAGTAAAAAGGGGGCAAGGGGGTTCTTATTTAAAAACAGAATTTTGTATCTCAATAAGCTAAGCCTCATGTGCTATAAACAATTTCAAGAATTTAAAAATATAAACTTTTGGTATACTTGGGAATTCCGAAAATACAATTTTGAATAACTGAATTATTAAAGAAAAAAGAGAGCGAGTAAGCTTGATGAACCCTGTATGTTGTCAACGAGTGAACAAACGAGAAGGACCGGAAATTAAAATAAAATTACGAACGTGTATAATATTAATATTATAATAGTGTTATTGCCTACAAAGTTATTGGGTTGTATACACTCACCGTGCCTTGTTTTTTAACGACTTGTATGGTCCTGATGTGAAAATTGGCTAATTCTTCCTCATGTAACACTGATATATTGAGATCGCCATAGTTTTCGCTGTTCACCTTGGCTGACGGCCAGTACTGTATGCACATAACCTAGGGCGAGGAATAAACGAGTGAGACTTCCGCCGCGTAAATAACGGAAACTGTTGTCGGATGGACTATATACACAAATGTTTCAAACCTTGATAAAGTCGAAAGTCTTGGTCAACATGACAATGCAACACGCGTTTTCTTGCCATATCATGCGCCAAAAATCGTTGACCGTGTTCTCGGTGGGCCCTTGCGTGACAATATAAGCATTTGGTTTCAACAGGCTCTGAAATCGATACAATAAAAGATAGTTGAGTGTGTTAATTAATTGAAAACTAACAATTTTTGTAAATGTAATATCATATTTTGATTTTTGACTAATAAGGCTACCCTTTAACTATGATGTGGATGTCAAACCTATCAAAAAAGCTTCATTAGAACAACACACACAAGCCAGGGTTACTGACTTATCTTAATTAATTAACATAGGTAGGTAGGAATACTGTTTGTATAGTCACTGCGTCATTATTATATACTCTTAGTGGTATATGTACTACAAGTATATCGGATTTTGTAGGTATATGGTAGGTTTTTTTGCATTATATAACACGTGGTAAATCAAATACCTACGAATTAATCATATTTAAAAATCTGATTTTTGGATTTACATACCCTGCGTTGTACTACATTTATATATTGTTTTAAAAGTTAAAACTCAAATTATCTAATATTGAAGATGGTAGCGGACAACTACAATGGTTAGAATTTGAATTTGACTGTATTTTTATTTTATAGATAAATAAAACAAAACAAAATTATATGATAAATAGAAATAATTAAATGATAGGTTGATACATAAATAATAATAATTAATAGGTATATTATAGTAATTGAATTTTGTAACTTATGTTAGTCATCAAATTTCAAAAACCAAAATATTATTATTTAGGAATTATTTCGTATTTTTACTTATAGAGTATAGTTATACAACTTAACATATAACATCCAACTTTTAAATCATTGCAAAATTCGGTCATTACTTAAAAGCTTTAACTATATAATACAAGTACATAGTATAAAATACAGACGATAGATGTTAAAGAAAAATTGTTTTTTTTATTAAAACCCACGTCATGGTCATTATATAATGTATATTATATGAGATATTATATTTTTTGCATAATTAAGAATTAAATTATTTTAAATACATATTTTACTTAAGAAATAAGCTTTTGTATTTAAATATAATGAGCTAAACATGATTAAACATGACTCCAGTTAAAAATTGATAGGTTTATTACCTTGATTACGAATAGTTGGTACTTCAGTGGCGATGGCCCTACTTGAAAATGCATGGCCCTACCACTGGCCTAATCTTAGACATTATAATATACTTATTTTTAATTGTTGGCCTTCTATTGGCCCTACCTAGAAAAAAATCCTGGCGCCGCCACTGTGGTACTCGATAGTAGATCTAATGTTCTCTACAAATCCATTAATCAACATTTGAAGGAAGTTTACATTTATGTCATAGTTCATCTATTAGCCGATGATCGTAAGTTAAGCCTATTCAATAGAAGAAGTTGGTAATCGACTAGTACTAGTAGTAATACACCCGTGTACATTTTTAAAATAGCGGTAGCAAAACTTAAAAATGTTTTTGTACTTGTTCAATTGGGATTTGAAATTAAATTGATGATTTGTCATACATTTAAAAATGATTATCAGTATTATGTATAATTGAAACTATGTGATGCTTAAATAAAAGCAAAGTTTCTAGCAAATTTGAATTATTTTATATATATTTTTTAATACGATTGAATTTACAAATAATAAATAAAATAAAAAGTATTTGAAAATTAGTACTTATTTTATTTTAAATTCAAATACTTAGAGAAAGAATTTTAAATACTGCGCCCAAACTTTGTTTGTTAAAATTATTTAAAATACGTATTCGAATACTTTTTGAAATTTAAATACTTTTACTCGAAATTCGAATTCCTCTCAACGCTCAATAGATAACATATAATTCAATAAACATACTAGCGGAAGTAGATTATAGTATTATAGAAATAGACGTGTAGGTACTTACTACTTATACAATAATTATATATACAATGCGATTCTATTATTATCTTGCAGTACAGTTTGTCGTTGCCATCGATAATGGACAATATTATAAATTATATATTAGAATACATACGCATTGTAACGTGGACGGACATGGTGATCGAGGCGTACGATATAAATATAACTTTACTGTGATATTATCGAGACCATAGATATAATATAATAATATTGTAGTGTTATACCGTAGTCGAAGTGTCCAAAACAAGATTAAAACAAAGTTGGGGATACACTTTAATATAATCATATTGGTCGAGTTCGAGTATTGTTCTAAAGTAATATATGTTTAGTTTATATATTATGAATGTGTATAAACTAAACATATTACAGGGTGATTCAATAAGCACGTTCACTCCGTTTTTTCTTTTAATAATAAATGAATTCAATTTCTAATTTTTGGAGTTATATAATTTATTGTATACTTGAAAGACCATATTTTTTAAATTTAAGTTTTAAGGTGTATAATAGTTGATACAAATGGTTTTACAAAAATATAAAATATATGTTATATTTGATCAAGTAAAATAAATTTAATATTTGTACACTTTTAAAAATTATAAAATATGTTGATTGATAATATTAATTACTAAAATTTTCAAATCACCATAGTCCCACCATAAATAATATCTTCCAAATTTGTTATTCTTAGTATACACAAAGGTAAACAACTCAAATATCTCAAAAACTGCTCGTTAATTTTGATTCTGATACTACCAAATTTTCTTAAAAATTATCCGTCAAGTAATTTACTGTAAAAAAGGACGGTCATATCAGAAAAACGGAAGTTGTATAAAAAAATCTTATGAATTTATTTGAAAATAAGGTCTTATTAAGTTTATTTAAAATTTCCAAACATCAGATGTTGAATAACTACATTATGGGAGAAAAACGAGAACCAGCAGCTTGGTGAATCACCCTGTATAATATATATATATATATATATATATTGTATGTATATAGGCTTACAGATTATATCACGGCGTGGTATATAGTGTAATATTATAATACATTTGAAAATGTGCTGACAATAACAGCATCATCAGCGTTGGACCATATTCAACCATTGTGTGCAACGACGAACTAGTGAACGACTGACGGATACGACCGCGAGACGGTTACCTATACACAACGATGTTTGCATAATAAGGACAGGTTTCCGCGCGATATAATACTACGCACGCATATTATATTATATTACTTCACTGTTTATTCGGGTGGTAATGAATCAAAGTGTTGTTGACACGTACGGATTTCCAATATATATATATTTGGAACACACGATCGAAATTTGTTGCAATATAACTATATATATATATGATGATGATGATGATGATGATGATGATGATGATGATAATAATATTATTATCGCTACATGACGCTCCGGCGACGTGTCGACCAACACAATATTATATATATATATATTTATAATATTTACGCGATATCCGAACGATTTGTTTTGTTTTTACGGTAAAAACAGTTTATTAACTCCGAATGTGTATTTTTCCATGCGAGTCACGGACACGTCGTATTGTAACGCGGCACGAATCGAACTGTATAATGTACGTACTATCTAAGTATATATTATTATCTACACTCTACCAAGTAAATGTGTGTAAAAGTTGTCTAATCATCGGCACCCATCATATTACTATTGTATTGTACGATGAGTGTGTGTAAATACAACGATTTTTCGCAAATGTGTTCCATAATAATACATTACCACTTATATATAAGTACCTATGTATAGGTACTAGGTATAGTACAAAGGTTTTAAATTCTAGAAAAAAAAATATTAACAGTCACTGTACCAATATTTGTGGTTACTGATTAGACATACAGCCCATTCAGGTGATGCAGTCACGTGTAAAGTAGTTAGGCCTATAATATAGTTATTATAACAGTCTCATATGTTGTAAAGCATTGATTAAGATGGGACGATTTTCCTCAAAAAAAAAAAAAAAAATCAAAATTAATCAAAATTGATGCTTTCCATTTTACTCAACACGAATTTTTGTACTGGAATATTATGTCTATTTTCTTCAATTATTAAATGAATACGTTATAGTTTTTTCGTTTGAAATCTGAAATTTGTTTGAATAGAAGTATGATAATGCGCACAAAACATTATAGAATACGTTTGTATTATAAAGTACTAGGTATTCGTTGATACGAAAAAAGATTAGAATTCGATAAACCGTTAACTTTATCATTGTTTATTAGCAATCTATAAACTTCTATTGTGCTATTGAAATTGCTTTGTAATTTTTCAAATAAGTTTTAGTAATTCACCGCTACAGGGAATTCAGTATTTATGTATATTGAAATTAAAAATATTCTTGAAACGCGTTGGAGTAAAATGCGTACTTCAATTAATTAATTAAAAATCTACATTTTTAAACGCGGTGTTAAAAACTATAAAGTGATGATTATCTTTATTCTGTTTTACAAATAAAAAATAGAAATCAGTGACTACCATAAATAATCAGTGTACTCGTATAATAATTTTTGTTTTAAAAACAAACATATATTATAATCATGAGTAATATTTTGAGAATGAAGAACATAACGATAAAATCTAAAGTCTTGTTAGACATGAAAAAAACTGATGAAGAAATTCACACGAATACGTACTCAAGTAAAATTATTAAACGAGAATTAAGTACTATTAAAACCAGTGTACATTTATTTAAATCACGATGACGTTAATTTACCACAAAGTTATATTTATGTAACAAGAAAAGAAACCATTTTCTGGAAGTCTACCTGTGAACCGTTACAGTCCAAAATGTGTACAAGTACGGGAAGAAAAATGCAAGCGTGTAATATGTGCGCAGACGAGTAGCTGTACGAAAAATAATCTGTGCGCAAACGAGTGGTAAAATTGTGCGCAGACAGGTCATAATTTTGGTAAATGTGCGCAAACTAAGACCGTCCGATTTGGGTTGCATAAATTATATCGTTATAGGTACCTGCGTATACATTATGCAGTTATATAACAGGACGGCCGTTAAACGGGCACGAAAAGTTTAGCAAACGAACTGCACGGCGGTGGTTGTTCTAATCAGAACACAACTGGAATAATTCCAGTAATTCCACCCTGCGGATTAACCGCATGTGGCGTTCGAGTTTACACGAATGTTCTTATATACCTTAGCGGGACGTGGCCGTATGGTTTGGATAAAGTTATATTATAGACGGACCTGAAAAATTAGTTCAGGAAAACAAACGCGTCGTCGGCTACCCGTCGGTAGCACGTGCGCGTGCGCGTGATCGGTTGACAAAAAATAGCGGTTTACATCCGATACGAACATTTTGATTAAAATATGGGTGTTATTTTAATGTCATTATTGTACATAGGTAATAGTAGGTGATCTATGCAAAACACGTGATTTTTAAAATTCGTCGAGAATCGCATTTTTTTGTATTCTTTATAGAAGGGCTATAAAACACCGACTACAAAGACCTGATATATTATATTACTGTCGTACAATATACGGTATAATATTAAATTGTTAATTAATATTATAAGGGCGGTGCAGGATATTATACATAGTTGATATAGCTAGTGAACTTAGAAACTCGATTGAACGTGTATGGTTCTATGTAATAATATTATTAATTGGGTATTAAAAATAAAATATTACATAAGTCTAATTGTGGTTCCTATATATTATATAACCCGTTTGGTATTTATGATTAACGAAATGAGACCCAGCAAACTACTTAGACATATATTATACTAGATGATCCTGCACGACGTTGCCCGTGACAACTTAAATGCCCGCGGATTTACCCCTTCTTAAACTCCGTTAAATGTAAGCTGTACACATCTTTATCACAGTTATATTATTTGTGTTGTTATGGTCAAATATAAAATACAGGTCTAAAATTACATCCTATCCTAATAGATGTTTTATTTTCTGTAACCAATGGTAACCAATTCCTGTGTGAGCTACAGAGTCTCTTTTTAAAATGAAAAATTTAAAAAAATTAACTTCGAGTATAGGGGATATAATATAGATTAGATATAAAATTTTAGTACCACGACTGCGATAGATTTGACTATGAATAAGGGATAACGTACTCATAAACATTCCATTCTATTAATATAGATTATTGCATAGTTTAATAATATTTAACGTATTATATTTCTGAATTCTGTCGTCCACTACTCAATATGGGTATTTAAATATGTGAGTGCGTTGTCTAACCATTACATTCGTTTAAATAATATGAATTTAAAGTCGAGTGGAGCTAATGTGGCTCAATAAGTTCGGATAAGTATCAAAAAAAATTATAATTCGGATATATTTAAGTTGGTTAAATTTAAGGCATATTGGTGGTGATATATTTTTATAGGCAGGACATATTCAAATTATATTTATAGATACAAATGAGCACTTATAGGAAGCTATGACATGACAGCAAATTTTCAAGATATTTTTATCGAAAAAAAAATTAACAACAAAATGAGAAAAAGATAAAACTAAATGATCTTGATGTTCTTACATTTTTTATGTATACCTATTGTCTTTTAATCGAGAGTGTGACTACTTCTATATCAACTATGGCCTTTATATGATTTAATCTATTTAACGTAACATACTTATTGTTTTAGAAAATATGCAAATTTATTTAAATATATCTGCCAAGGCGGAATATTATTCGAAATATTTAAACTTATAAAAATCAAATTTTGAACAGTTATTAGTTACAAGTATAATATGAAGTTTAGATGAGCGAAGTAGTAGTCCAAGTGTTTGTGGGTTACCTTTTTAACACTTTATGCTGCTCATTTATACTTCAAATACTTATAAGTTATGACTTATGAACTATTCTTCTAAAATTTGATTTTTGTGTATCGAAGTATAGCAAAAAAATTGAAAAAATAATAACGAAAAAAATGGATAATTAGTAAAGTACATATTTTTTAAGAAAATATTGTTATTAATGACTTAAAGTTATGTAAAAAATAAATATAAATATATATTTCCAAAAACAATAGTTTGGACGAGTGTCTTGCGCTAAATGGATTATCCGGTATTTGTAACTGCATATAGGACATATTGTGTTTTCCTGTAGATTCTAGGCACTGTATCTTAAATGTATAAAGATAGTAAAGATCTGTCTAATTCTTCTGTGATTTTAAGTGCTATTTAACAGTACGGGATAAAAAATAAAATATAATTAATTATTTTATAAGCAAAGTATATTTTAGTTTAAGTTGAATTTTTAAAATGTAATAAACAATATGTTGTACGTTTTCACAGTTAGGTAAATAATTTGTTGTTGTTTGTATTTGCTCCAAGTACATACTTAAGACTAATGTACATTGTACATATTAATTTATATATTAAATTTACTACAAAAGTATAATAAAATAGCTATTTTTATTATTAAAACTTTGAAAATCCACGAAGTTTTTTTTGAATTTGGGAAAAACTGACGGAAATTCATAAAAAAAAAAAAAAACGCTGTATTAACTATATATTATAATAGCACGGTTTTATTTTTAATACGCAATGCACACGTGATATATTACGAACCGTTCCCAAATCAATGATTTACGAAATTTGAATTAAAGATTAATATAGGTTTAAAATGTTGGCTCCGTACTTATCTAAATTCACATACACACACGCACACACGCACAACTACAACTGTTTGTTAAATTTTAATTTAATAAGTTATTTTGTCCACGATGGTAATATTATATAGTTACAGCGGTAATATTATAAGGTATATAACACATCTAATAAATCAGCAAGGTAAATAAAGATTCTTTTTAGAGACCAAATAACTGTGGTTTTTATTAATATAAAATAAACGATGATGTGGGGCAGTGTGAGTGTAATGCGAAGGTAATTTCCTCTTGGTCTCGCCGTTCAATAGAAAAAAAAAAATAAAGATTCATACTACATAATGATAATATTAGGTATAATAATGTTTTATTAAAATAACAATATTTTGTGTATAATACTATAATAGTATATACCCTGAAATCTCTAGAGAACGGTAGTTTCGATTGCCTGAATGTTGTCCTCTTTTTAGTTCAATTTTTTGTGGAAAGTTATACGGTATAAAATATATTTCTTATTTTAATTAATAACTATACATTATATCTTACGTAAAAACGATGTATATAATATTTATGTGTACCGTAGCAAATATCATTACGGGGGCGTAGAGTGGGTAATTATATTATACGTGGACCAACCGGGTAATATTATGACCTCGTCGTTCGACCGTACTTTAAAGACGGACGATGGACGTCGTGATTTAGATTAATTGGTTACGTGTGGTCGACCCGACTACACGGACGTGTCTAGGCATGTACCCGAAGAAAACTACCTGCCACCAACGCTCTCCATTCGATCGTGAAGATGCGAAGAGCACCCATTTGTATAATATGCTGACTTACGTGTCACGTGGAATGTGATGTGTGTGAGTCGTTCCCGCGAAATTATCATAATAATTTTATCGTACCGTCCGATTAGAGTCGTCATCACAATACGTTATACGGTGACTGGGATCGTTGAGAATTTCATTTGAGAAGGTAGTTTCGGGTTAGGGTACCGATGTATCAGCCGTGTATCATTCCTTATGTCGTCTCTTGGATATCTTTTTAATATAGGTACCACGTTACCAATTGTTGTCTAGAGTTGAAAAATATTCCTTTCACATACCACCAATGATATGCATACCTTGACTTGAGAACCGCTGTTTTATATAACATATTACACACTATAGAATATACTTGATTACACGAAATGTTGAAACCGTACAAAGAAGTGGCTACTCGTTTATAATGAAAAATAATACGAACATATAGTGGGAACACAACAGCAGTAAATGATATAATGGACCAACGATCATTCATTGATGTAAGAGTAGGGGGTGGGGGAGGGATTAGGATTTTCAAATAAAATTTGAACGATTTAACATCATGGGCAGCGGAAATGGTTTCGTTTTCATTTCTTTTGACCAAAAAATGGAAAAAAAGTTGTTTGGAAATTACTACTACAACAGCAGCAGCAGGTACACCCACATACATACATTTATTTAATTGTTGTATAGAAGTCAAACAATTATATTTTTTTAAAGTATGATTGTATTGAATTTTTAACTGTATTCAGATGCAAGGATATAGAAAGTTTTTAACTTTTTATCGCAGAAAAATGTCATCTGAGTGTCTGATAACGTGTAAAAACGTATAATACGTTGGAAATTTTTGATTTAAAATAAAAGCGGTTTGAGAGAGAATTTAATATACGAGTGCTCTCGACCCTCCGAAAAAAAACCCACCCCGTATTCATGATTTCATATAATGGTATGTTAAGTAAATAGATAATAATATTTATGTGTTGGCGTGACTTTCTATAACAATAGTATTTTGTTACGTACCATAGTCGTTTTTTGTTTTGTTTATTTTTGTTAACGCGTACACAAACGAATAGTGAGAAATACAAATCAACATTTTAAGCATCAATGCACGCCCACCTAAAGCATTTCGACATTATAAAGCACTTTAGATTGTAGTCGAAACGATGGTACGGTAGAGAGGAAAGACAATATGAAGAGGAAATGACGATATCCGCGATCTGCAACAATTCACTTAAAAGGCAAGAGAGAATTAATTTGAAAGAAATAGGAAAATGATCGATAACGTTTTATTCTCTTTTTACATTCGATTTAGTTTATTTTTACTCCGAAATTCTTATTTATTGGTATTTTTTTTTCATTCCACGCTGCATTCGAAACAAAAACAAACAATTATATTTATTTTGAGTTGGAAATAGAGTTTAATTTATAGTGAGTTATACATACACAAAATGTTTATTTTAGGAGAGCCAATCTTTTTAGAAACAGTTTATTTCAAATGCAGAAATTATCGAAGATTTAAATTTAACGGTTAAATCATTATTAATAATTAACGGTCTACAATCCTTAGAAAATAATTTAAACGGTTTCTATTATTTATATTTCAATACAATATCATAATTATTAAAAGTTTATTCCTTCACAAACTTTTGAAATTATTTAAACTTCAATAAATTATAAATTATTTTATCCCAGATAGAAAAATAGTTAAAATCATTTTTTAAAGTTTATATTAGTAAACGCTTGTCATTGTAGTATTCTTCAAATCATAATTTTTGCTACAAAACATTATTTTTTCCATTCATTTTACGCACAATAGATACAATTTATTTTTACATTTAACTATTTCATTCTTGTTTTTCTACCAATAACATGATTTTATGAATTAAGTTTTTTTATTATTTTTAACTAAGTTTATCAAAATAAGTTAAACTTTTTTAGTTTGTGTTTTGTGTATGCAAACTTTTCGTGGTCTGACTCTTCGTAGGAATAAATAATAAAATGACTAAAACACGAAGTGAACTATTCTAAAACTTTATCTAATATAACTTATAATATATACGTACGAGTTTCCATACAATTTAAAAAATAATAATAAAAAAAATCATTATATGTGTATACAACGTGTCCAGTAAAAGTTAACGTAGCTTGTTCCAGTACACTCTGTATAATATTATAGTTAATTACAAAAAGAATGTTTAAAATTCATTGAACTTGTATATTTCATCTGCACTCATGAATTTAAGTAGACGATATAGTTATGAGTGTAATATATTACAGAACTTTAAAGAAAGAACTTCTGAAACATTATTCAAACAAACTATAATTAATTCTGGTTAACGCTGAATAAATAGTATTACTAAAGAGTTAAACATGAAGTATTATTTATTTATATAGATTGTGAGAAAAAGAGTAGAAAATATGATGACGACCATTTTATTTTTCATTACAATGAAGTGTACTTTTTTATTGGTTAAAAATTTTAGCTGTAAATATGGACTACTTCAACGTAGATTATTTATCAAAATGGTTACTATATTTAACTTGTTTGGGTTAAAATTAAAACCCAGCGTACTATTTAAAATCATTAAAACATAAATTAATGAGACTAACGCTTGTATTTTATGTAGTAGATACTTTTAAAATTAATGTTACAGCATTTTTTGGTTGTTAATTAAAAAAAATATATGCCCAGTTTTTTTTAAAACAAGTTATAGTATAGTTTTGACGAAAAAATAACAAAACTATTTGGTACTGACACTGTAGATTAAACATAAATTATAAATAAAATATGATATATACAGTATTTCAATAAGAGCACCCTATTTGTACCTATTAATAACCAATATAAGTTACAAAATATATTATGATAAAAGTATAAATAATATAAACAATAACAATGATTTATATGTATTGCTATTCTAATATGCATTGTAATAATTTAATTTTGTACGAAAACATTGTGCTTAATACTTCTGAATAATGACAACTATTTTTTTCTTCAAAAATTTCACATTCAATACTTTAATGTAGTATATAAATAAAAGATTATAGAGTTTTTAAATGTGTAAAATAAACAATAACCTATTATAAATATATTTTTTCTATACGATAATATTAATAACAATGTTTAGTGAATATCGTTTACTGCTGCTACATTATAAAACGCGTTTTATAGAGTCCTATTTTTCAACTCTTAGAATTATTTTGGATAATGTTTTTACAAGCTAATTATGTTATAAATTTATAATTCTTATGTATTAATGATAAAAAGTGATCAAACAAAATTGAAATTGATTCACAAAGGCATTCTCAAACACAAAAAAATCAAAAACGCAAATTCATGATATTTAACACTTTTTTACTGCATACCAGAAAATATTATAATACACTTTCCTCTATCAATATTGCCATCGTATAATGGAGGCCGAATGGAGGTCGAATTATCCGGGTACGCATATTTTTCCGACCGACAAACGCCCCTAACCTAACCTATAGGTAGATGGTGGAAAATCTGAACGCTCGCAGGTTGAATATGCCTATTCAGGGGAGGTCATTTTTCGTAAAAAAAGTCGCGAATTCGATAAGCAACCCGCCTGTTTCCGACGATTCATCGATCGTTGTCTGATTGTTTTCCGAACGTGAAATCGAAAATAATATTACGGCGCTTAAAATAGGTACACTTGTTTTTTTCTTTCCGTTTAATATACAATTTCATATCCTCGCACGGCGTTTGGCCATTGCAGTGTTATTAAACATTTTGAAACGATTGTATAAACGCTATACTTTTGTAAAGTGTAATCTATGACTTACCTCTTATATATAATATATATCGCACATAATATATACCACGTCCTTGGTGTAATATTACCTTGACGAGCGACGACAAGTTCATGTTTTAATACGCACGTCACGACATATACTTTTAAGTGTTATAGGTGCACATGTATTAATATTATACAGTGTGATTTACCGAGCGCGTTCGGTATTCAACACAATTTAATCATTAACTTTTGATTTTCGGAATTCACACGTCAATGCATACAGTCCGTATTTTAAAATACTCGGATTGTATTATGTTGTTTAACGGCGATTGTCTTGTAACCGTATATTAATAAACATATTTTTTTTCGAATAAAATCAGACGATTTTCTTAGAAATGTCGATGCATCTAAATATCTAATTTAAAATTCAAAACAGTAGATTGCGAGTTATTAACAGGTTGTATAATACATACAAAAGGGTTACAGGTATGGTACAAGTGTGGCTGTGAATTTACGATTTCCCCTAAAAGTACCTTGAAATAATATTGAATGGATGTACCAGATACAATGTACCTATTAGAATTAGAGGATTGGAACAAACATTTATTAGACAAATTAATAGATGAAAAAATGAAAATGAATAAATTGAATATAAAAATTATATCTACGATTAATTAAACAAAGTGAGTTATGTAATAAATGTTAAGTTTAAGTATTTGAAAATATAGCCATAACAATTTTGTAACGTAGTATTGAGTATTGGCATTTAAAAAATATTAAATTTGGATACAAAAAAGAATGAAATGATAAATAAATATTATTGTAATAAATTCAAAAAATTATGAGTCAAGATAAAATGTACGTAAGAAGTGACAAAAATTTTAATTAACTTCTTAATCATTAGTATTAGTTCAATGACAATTATTTTATAGAAGAAATAATTATTAAGTTAAAGCTATGGATGATGATAACGCAGTTGATTTAACAGTGATTTTATACGTACTTAGGTACGTCGGAAGTATATACGACAATATCTACTTGAAAAATTCAAAAAATCAAAAATAAATAAATGCATAAAATGAAGGCAAGCGTATTTGATGAATCACTCTGTATATAATATAAGAAATTGTATGTACTATGTGGTAAATAAGTATAGATAATAATAATACTCTCGATGCTGCTACTGAAGAGTAAACGATTTTATGCGTTTTAAGGTGGCTATACAATTATTCGGGACGTCCTTTTAACGTTTCATAATTACAATTTCAGACATATGCTGTTTGTATTTGCTTATAGATCAAAGTTAATCATTAAGCTTTTATAAAAATACAATTTTGGGAAATTGGCGAAAAAATTCGAGTAACGTATCGTTTGTAGATTACACATTAGTAATATTGTACATATAAAATGTATGAATATATGCTTATTTAAATTTCGCCATCGAAAAGTTACCGACTAAAGTACTTTGCTTTTTATTTATTTGCTTTTTAATTAAAACAATCGAAATCCGAAAAAAATTAAAATCCGAACCCGCAACGCAAATTAATTAAATTGGCCGAATAACAACGCAGAACGATATATGACATGCTGTACGCCAAATTGTTCGTATGCCGACGAATTTTACGGATTTAATTTTCAATACCGTCCTTATGAAATGGTAAGTATATAAGTATACCAATATAATCGTATTTTAATATATATGGGTTACACTGCGGCAAAGTTATTAATATAAACGCTCCAAAAATTACAAATATTACCTAAACAATTATTTAATAATAATTATTATTATAAGTTTCGTTACACACTGAAATTTACTTATGTTCATGTTAAATTATGTTTTAGTAAATTGTACATAATAATAGTAATCAACGATTGTTCATTACTCACGTCCACGTACGATGCGTTGATGTAATCCGAATCCGGTACGTTTGGTAATTGGTCTAAGACCACTCGGTTGTAGTCATCTGGAATGTGAAAATTTGGTTTAATTAGCTAAAATATTTGTGAAACAAACCCTCACTGTTATTTATATGTCAATATATATATATATATAAACATTATTATACACAATTTATTTAAAGGTAGGTGTGAACATTTGTATTGTATGCTATGCCATTACAGTTTGGCATTCATACCTAACAATTTTGTTAAGGAGCCTAAAGATAACACTGTAAGTAATTAAATCGAAAGTCAGATTTGTTTTGTTTTTTTTTTTAATAAAGGGGACACTCTTACGGTTAAAGATGTTGCGAAGAATTCTTAAAATAAGACCTACAATGCACTGAGCTCTATTTTTCAAAGTGAATACAATTGAATAAAAACTGATCGAAATCTAACTAATGACTTAAAAGTTAATATACTTCAAAACATCATCATAGTGGTGGAATTAGATTGTATAGTGTAGATCCTCCTACTGTAGAAGTTAAGATTTGATAAAAAGTCATCGTCAAGCAAACGATTAACATTATACGCCCATTAAAAATGTTTAATATAGATTGTCTATATAATATATATTTGATAACTACTTTAATATTTAAGGTGTAAATCAGATGTTGTAATTAATTTAATATTATAATTATTACGCTTATAGTTTATAGTTTATACTTGTATTATATGATTAATATTTAACATTTAATTCCTTTAAAAATATTAGAAAAAAAAATTTACAAACATGTGGTTTCTATATTATATAATATACATATTTTATATTGGAAAATATAAATGTGAGGGGTACTATTACAATTTAAAAAAAAAGTTTAACTTGAGCAATTGTAGTATTTGAACTATGTAAGAGACTGCCTCAGGTGTTTTTGTTCGTAATTGAAATATACATCAATCATATTTTGATAGTTTATAACAAAATATTTTATTTAGTGCATTGAAATAAATTAATACTTGACTGGCTTTGTATAATACTCATGTAGATGAATATACCAGTATTTATTTCAAAGTACCAAATAAATTACATTGCATTAAATATAATGGTGGAGTATTTTATATATCTATAACCTAACTATCAAAATCAATGATTTTCTTAGTAATAATATTATACTATGATATTATGAATTTTATGTGAGTATAATATAAATTCATATCAATCTTAAATATCTTGAAATACTGTTTTGAAGGTTAGGAGCCAGAAAATACCTATTTAATGATTTTACGAGGTACATCAATTTTACAATCAAGAACTTTGGTCTAACGAAGGCTTCGATTGTAGTTCCAATATAGCAGAACTATGATCGAATGTAGTTGTTAGCGATATAACAGCCTCTTATAATGTTGTGTACTTGGCTGAAAATATTGTTTAATGTTATACATTCGTAATTTGAAAATAAAGTTGTATTTATTAAATAATTGCTGTAATCGGACGAAAGGTGATCTTAATTGGATATCGATATGCCTTATACCTATAGAAAATGATTAATATAAAACTAAGCACCACAACTGCAAGAAGTGATAGCAATATGACGAACAGCGTGTAAATTGCTGTGAACGAGCTTTCGATTATCAGAACTTATGAAATATGTTTCATCTCATGAAACACAGTGCACTTTATACGACTTACTTTATTGGACACTTTTAATAATTTCCACCAATTAAAACTTTTTACATTATAACAAAATGTATGTATTGTATTGGTGGTGCACATCATTAAACAGCTATGGTACCGATCATGATTTATGGTGAGCCCATTCATTGTCGCTCGACATTCTCTGCTTTATGAAATCGATTATACGTATACGTATTATAGAAACGTAATATATCGTGTATAAAATGATTGTAGTACGTAATAGAGAGGTATATTATGATGTACAGTATTATTATTGTAGGAATTGTGCACATTCTTCGTAAGATCGTCATCGAACGTATACAAGCAGTTCGTGCCCAATTCAATACCAACACCTGACAAAATATAATATATGTACAAATTTTTTTTCAAACGGATTTTAAAAATTCTTAATTTACTGTCACTTGGTAGCTTAGTAGTAATAATATTATACGATCGACTAAACGTGGCGATGTTACACATTTTTTTCGTTAAAACTATAGTATTCTCTTCACCCCTGTTATTACAGTGAATTATTAATCAACAGATAATTTTTTGTTGAGAATATCGATATATATATGTCGATATAACCTATACATAAATCGAGATTCAAACGAGTTGGTTTTTAGTTATTGTGAACTCTATAAGGAAAATAGGTTTAAGAGAACGGTGGATTTAATCTTCAAGTTGTATACGATATCTAATAGTATTTGAAAATATGGCCCCAATAAGTAGGTGATATATGTGTATAAAAAATTCCCCAAAAAACTGAATTCTAATAATTACATGATGAAATGTTGAAACGGCGGCGAGCATGCTCGATGAATTTATACTCAGTATATTATTATTATCATGCGATATACGACAAAATATTGTTATTGCGTTTTGTCTCGCGTCGCGATAGGGCTCGCAAACAGAACTGGTGCTCGTTTCTGAGTAACTACAGTAGCTATACCATATTGCACTTTAAAACATACAAACACACACAAATATATATATATATATATTTATATTATATAATATACAATTTATTAGAATATAACCGTATACTATTTCTTGGATGACGATAAAATAAATATACCCGAACGAGTGGCTTTTATATACCTCGTTCCGAGGAGGCTAGTCAAGGGACGACGAAAATCGCCGTGATTGTATATTTATTACTGTAGTTATATTATCGTTTTTTACGGTGAGTGCTTGTTATATGATATTATATTATCATTGTTGATCATTGGCCGTTGTCGACGAAAGATCGTATCGCGTCACTATTATATCGACTATAAACATAATCACATCGTTATGCCCGCTGTATTTATAACAATATAAACTTATGCTTACCTGGTGATCCATTTAACATTCAACAAGGAATTTATTATATCATTATTTCTAAAATAATTATTTTACATAATAATTTTGAAGTCATAGCAAAACAATATTTTTTACTATTTTTTTTATTGGTCCATTAATTTTTAAGCTATTTAATTTATGAGCGATAACGATAACATACATTTTGGAGTATTTATCTATAAAAATCAAATTTTGGACAAGTAGTTTATTAGTTATAATATTTTAAGTTTTAATGAGCGGATTAGTGAATCAACATTTTGCGGAGTATAGCTAAATAGCTATTCTGTACCACAATCTATTCCACTCATGAAAATATTTAATATATATCGTATAAACTATTCATCCAAAATATGATTTTTATGTTTCAAAGTACTACAACAAATATTCTGATATAGAATACGTTATTAAAATATATATTGACATTTAATAATTTTAAAATATGGTTTTTTAGAAAGATGGTTTGGTTTTTAATGAATAAAATAAAAAAAAACGATATTTTTAAAAACGTTAATAATTTTTGAAATAATGAGTATCTTACGTTAAATGGATCACTCAGTGTATATTTTAATTAATATATAAGTAGTTTACACAAACTGACGGCTATAGTGACGGGATTTGATTTTGTTGTTCTTGTGTATAATCCAAACAAAAATAACAATAATATACCTACATATTGTACCCTTAATATTTTCCCCGTAATGTTATAACGTAATGCAATTTGTTCAATAATTACAATAATAATTATAATATTATACCACCTGCAGAGTCATTCACAACAGACTTGTTAAAACATGGGTACCCATGTTAAATCGTTCACATTATATTGAACGTCAGTGTATAAAATGCATTGAATAAACTCAAAATAACATTTTGTAATCGACATGAAATTATAGTAAGCGAGACCGTGTAATATTGACTCAAAAATATTAGATTATTAAATTTCTTTTTTGGTATATTTCAAGACTTCAAGTCTTCAAACTTTTCAAAGTTACTCCTTTGGAAATAACTTACATACATTTTATATATTATATCACGATACAGTGTAATCTGCAAAATGAAACAATATTTGAAATGACCTAAAAAGTGTGAGTTTATATTATTTCTAGGTACCTATTCTGTAAATAATTATTAACAAAAAGTAGTACCTGAAAAATGAAATAAAAATTATCTGAAGTTTGAATTTATATCTTACATTTATACCATATATATTTATATGTATGTAATTTGTGTGTGTGTGTGTGTCAGGGTTAAATAGATTAGAAGATACGCAAAAATCAATGAAAAAACACTTATTTTTTTTTCACAGTGACCATATCATTTTTTTTTCAACAAAAGTGATTGATGGTGACTTTTGGAAAAACGTTAAGCGGATTAACTCATATTTAGCGGAAGAACTGTTTTTTAAGTTTTAAAAAGTGGGTGTAATTCTACGCCCACTACTATTGTACACAAGTCATTTTTACTCATTATCTTTTTACATTTATTTTTTAATTCCTTGTTTCTTTTAAAATACCTTGGATCAATACGCATAATAAAATATTAAAATGCTCTCTTAAAACCAAAAATGTATTTTTATAACAATGTGACCGAAGAACAATAATGTTTTATTCTTTAAGATTTATATTAAATAAATTATTTATCATTTAACTTCTTACGAAACTAGGTTTCACTTTCACAAATAATGGAATATTATAAAAATAATAATAATTAACTATGATAAATTAATAATTAGAAAGTGAACTTACATTTTATTAAGGCATTCAAAGTTCTTGAAACAATTAAAATGAAATGTTAATATGTATAACGTGTAGGACGTATAGTTATAATTAATAATCATGGCAAAAATCTATGAAGATTTATTCGATTTAAATAAGATGGGTCAAGAATGTTCAGTCTATAATGTATAATGTACATATTAAAAAGGGCTGTAGATAAGAAAGGATGGTAAATATAAGGACTGATTTAGAAACTTTTAAATGCGAGTCGTGATTATAATCATGCGGAAGGGATGATGGAGTTTCCATATAATCAGCTATAGCATAAGGTCGTAGAAGTGGAAGAATATAGAAAATTATCTTAGATAGTTACAACACGGGCCAAAAATTAACGTTATACTTATTATATAAAAGTAGGTTTAATATTATAATACGATCCAGCATGGTCTTCGTTCGCTATTATAAGAGGGTTTAATTTAATAAAATAAGATATAAATAATTAACGTAAAGTGTTGTTAAAAATTCGCACGTATAATGTAATATTTTAAAAACTATAGTAATTTAAATTGTTTGTTTGGTGTTGACAAATGAACATATTATATTTTTATTATTCTATTAGTACTTATGCCTGTCGTATCTCTATTGTATAAATTGTATGATCAAATATAAAAAGTAGACAAGTGGGAACCGCTTTGTTGTGGAAACATCAGGTGTCAAGTGGGTCACTATTTTGGGAATGTAAAATTTAAATTCAATGATATATTATTGTGTATAAAAACGATTCTAAATGGAAACAGTTTGTCAGTTAACCTATATCAATAAGTATATTCTATGGACCATGATATATTTTTTTATTTAGCTATTAAAGTAATTTATATTACTTTTAGTAATACGGTAGGTTGATCTATTTTTTCCCGAAAATATTGCACTTATTATATTATTAGAATTTAGATATCATAATAATGTATAACTTAAAATGTATTTATAAATTATTTTTGTAAATATTGTAAGACATTAAAAATCGACCCATAGCACAAATAGATAAAATCTTGAAATGAATCAAAAATGCCATTGTGTTTAATAAAGTTCATAATAATATAATATACATAAAAGTTTTGAGTTTCCATAAAAAATGTTTTACAGAAAAAAAAGATATATCAGTAAAATTAATATATTTTTCGCCCACTTGTCAGAATTTAAAATATATTAAAATATACCTTTATATAAAAAAAGTGTTTTAAAAATATCTTGTTTTACAAGTCAAATAGATAAATATCATATTTTCTAGCTTGAATCAAAGTAAAATAATTTTGTTTTCAAAATGTAATTTTAAGTAAAATACATTTGATTTGATGGTATATATTTTTTACAAAAACAAAAAAAAGGTATTATGCATAAATTATATGATCTAAAATCTGAATTTCTATACCACTTTCAAGTTCATAATTTATAAAATAAAATCCATTCATCTTCCATCGTTTTGATAAGCGACAGTCTCTGCTGGCGTTTATACACATCACGAGATTGAATTTCATACCTTTTAATTTGTATTACGATAACGATATAGTCGGGTTCTGAAGTTAAACTTGTTAGGTATATTTTATTTTATTCGTTCGCTTTCTGTTTTTAAAATTTTTTTTTTTTATTTTCTTAATGGAGTTTTTAACAAATCTAAAAGTACTCTAGATACATTTGTGCATTCCGCGTTTTAAATATTACATCACCAAATAAGTTGTATGGTTTTTCGGTTGCCGTGGAGTCACAAAGTATTAAAATGGCTTCAAAACTCGAGAGTATATAATAATTATAACGTCGTCAGTGAATGCAGAATATATATACTATTCTACGTATCGAATTTTAAATCTTACTTTAAGCCATTTAAATATCAACACATAAACGAAACTTTATTTTCATATTGCACGGAGCAACGGGGGAATATCTTAAGTAGCTTACGCATTTGCGTAGAGTATAGATGATGCCCGGACACGTAATTCTTTCCGATTCGTCTTCAAAAAGTTCTATCACAACACATCACTATTAATATTGCACACACACACACACACACACACACACACACATCCACATATGGATATATGTTCATATATGTATACCTATTAGCACCGTATTATGAATAATGATTATACATTATGGTGTTGTGTTTACTTACAATTAGAGATATTCCGGGTATATAATTTGTTATAAACCGGGTACCGAGTACTGGCTGAGTAAAATTTTTAATACTAATCGAGTACCGAATACTGACCGAGTAAAAATGTAAATTATTAATAATATTAATTATTAATCCTAATTAGAATCTAATAATTTATTAACCCGTCATTTCTGACATGTACATAGCTTGCTCGCAGTTGTATTTTCCCCAAATTCATAGTACCTCATAAGGAAATAATTAAAAATAAATTTATCGATAAGCAGCCACTTTGCTATTCCGATAAGGAGAAATATTGCATTGCGAAAATTAGTTGTGTCGTACTGTCGTGTAAGCCAATCTTTCTACCGAGTCTACCGAGTAAGAGCCGGGTAAAAATGTAGGTATTACGCCGGTACCGGGTAAGAGCCGAGTTTTAAATATGATATCGAGTACTCGGTCATCGAGTAATTGCCGGGTACTTGGAACATCTTCATTTACAATGTATATGGACATTCGGGGGTTACCCGAATAGTGTTATTATATAATATATAATATCATAAATACTGAAACGTAACGTACAGCTTAATAACATAATCATATTATATTATACAAAAACGAATAGGAAATATGTTCAAATGATGGAATAATGTTTCATATTTTCAGTGAAATCCGAGTGGGTATGCACCATTACAAGTAAAAAAGTACTGAAAAAATTGACTACATATTTTGTCCTTTCACCGTAGGAGTACATTCGTGAAGGATTATGGCCTATATAGTTGAACAAAACCTGCTTTTCGTTCACAAAATTCCCAATAGAGTAAGTCAACTAATTTCCTTGGACAATATAGTCAATTTCAAAGGATGGCATAGGGAAGACTTTTTCGCATCATAATTTAATGTATCTTTATTATACATGATATTTATATATTCAATATGATTTATATCCAAATCTTTTATTCTTATATATATATATAATTCACCAAAACACCTTTTCTATCCTTATTCAAATAATTATGATTTTTAGAACTTTTAAGTATGCTTAAACATTATTTTTCAAATACTTATGCGTATTTTTTTATTTTAATTAAGGATTGTCCTGTATTGATAAAAGTTCTTTTTGTTTAATTTTTTTTTTACTGTTTTTAATGTTTGTAATTGGTTAATTAAAAAAAAAAAAAAAAAAACAATGTTAATTTATATAAATCTAAATTTTAATGAGTAGTTTCTGAATTATAAAACTTAATATAATATAAATAATAGTTTTAAGGATATGATGGAGAGGGCTATGATGGTTAAAGATATTATTATAGTAATTAATATAAATATATTAGCATTTTAAGTTTGCAATTTTAAACATTGTCTGAGTATAATAATTGCTAGACTGAATATTATATATATATATTTTATATAAAATCATTATTAGTGATTATTATTATAAGTGCATAAAGTTTTTTAACTTAGAAACTCTTTCAAATTTCGATTCATAAACAACATATGCTCAACAATCATTCACAGTAAAGAAGGGTGGTTATCAGTTAGAACTCAGACTAAGTATTGTATAAACTTACACAAAATAGTTAACTTATTGAAAATATGCATAAGACAGTTTAACGTTAAAATTCTAAAATCCAGATTTTTAATGAGTTTATTATGAAGGGTGGTAAACATGTTGAATCAATTTATTCTACATCCTTGCATAAGTACCTATATTTTTTTCTTCAAAATTTGGAAGTATAAATTATTTAATTTAATATAGCTTACATTGTGACTCATTAGATAACTAGTTGAAAACAATTAGAAATTAATTGGATAATGTCGATTGTTATCGTTATAAATAATCTCAAGTGTTTTAATTCTTTTTTGTGTACCCTTTTGTAATCATTCGAAACTATAGGCAAGAGCAAAATAAAAGAATTTCATTACAATACGAGTAATATTATTGTACCTTAACGTACATTGTTACGATGTTTGGATTCCAATCAATTGAGAATGTTTATTTGTCGTACAATTTAAATGTATTATATATTTCTAAATAGAACGTAAATTTAACAGTGTCTGGTAAATAAATAAATTGTGTTTATATATGATTATATATTATTGTTAAAAATAAAACAATAAACACGTTTATAAACCCATTGATAAATAATAGCGATTACTCTGTGGACAATTAATTATTATTACTTTCTAAACTATGACTGCAGTTGTTTTATGTATAAAAGGAAAGTTGAAAATAAAATATTTTAAATCATTTTCAGGAAATTAGTATAACAGATTTTATTGTTTTTTTTTAAAAAAAAGAAGGACATAAAGTTATATTTTATGTTTTTCTACCTATTATTTATTTGTTTATCGTTTGATCTGTAAAAACGCTTTTTTAATGTATTGTTCTGAAATGTGAACATAAATTGAACAACATAGCATTTTATAACATTTTTGGAAAAAAATATATAAAATGATTACCAACCAGACGAAAAATTATTGAATTAACAAAATATACAGTTAATTGTTATTTACCTTTGTTCGATTAAAAAAAAATACAGAATAACAACAACACTCGTTTGAATCGTTCACGAAGCGTTATTAACATTATTGACGAGCAGTATATCAACCAATATTCACTCTGGTTAAAATATTTTCACTAACTATGCATTAGTTATTTATGTATCCACCTCATATTTTTTTATACTAAATATATATAAAAGTTCGTGTAATGGTGTTGTGGTACGAAGTGCGTTCAAACCACTGTGTTTTTAATAATTTTTCTTTTAATTTTTCTGAGCTTTTATAAAAAAATTTTTAGTATAAAACCAAATTTCTTATGTACACTAAAAAAATAAAGATATTATAATAGGTATTTATAACTCAAAAATGTGGTAAAACACTTTTTTTATAAATTTAACATAAAAAAAATGCAAATTTATTTTAAATTTATTCATAGAAAACTTCGCATACCATATTCAAGATCAATAATAATGTATCTATTGTGTTTGTAGGATAGTTATATTTAATTTAAGTTTATATTTAAATGGAACTGATATAAAATTATTAAAAAAATATTTATTAAATATTATATACATACGATTTTCACAAGCAATAGCAATCATTAAAGTGTTGATATCATATAGATGCATAATTTATATTTTGTTGTGTATAATAAGGCAGCATATATTGATAAGCCGATTATATTGTTGATCATATTATGAAGTTATCATACAACACGATAGTAAAATTTAATCTTAAAGTACAAGAAATGGTACAAAGATAATACGATTTATGGATGTTCAAATAAGCTATCAGTTATTATTATTATTTTAATGTTACAAGTTACGACAAACCATACAGCACAGTAACCAGAATCGATTTCGTTTAGTAAATTTCGACATTTTTTTAAAGTTATTAATCAGGTGTCTGTTTGTACATTTTGGAAAATATAACTGTAGAAATTAAAAAAATGACTGTTTCGAAGTATCAAAAGTACCAACTTGTTTAGATTTTCAATCGACAGATAGTGTTTCTCGAAATTTAAGAGCGTTCTCTAAATAGAAAAAAAAAAAACAAAAATAAAAACAACAAACAAAAACAAAACAAGCACACTGAAAAAAAACCACATCACTTTAAAACCAATACGGCAGTTCGCTTAAAATACAAAATGTGTAAAACGAACATAGACATAATATAGATGGACTGCGCGTTTAGCCCTTATCATGTCGGCAATAATAAACTTGTGTAGAGGGTATAATGATCATGGAAAAATGTTTACCTCTACATCTCTACATCGTTCTAGCAAGGTGTATTTCTTAGAGTTCTTATCTTTTTTTTTCTAAATCCCAATAATACATGTTTTTTCCACGATATTTTACCTTCTTCGTTCATATTATTATGGCTGAATTCATTGATGGTGGGGGGAGGGGGGGTAGGAACGCGCAGTCCATCTATATTATGTATATGAAAATGAATTACTGTACCTTTATTATGTTGTATAAACGATCGAATTTCGAAATAACAATTAGTTTTTTTACTATGTTAGAACATAATCTTTGACATAATCACTGACAGGAACTTAAGATTTTAACATGGCGATTTCCGACCCCGTGCATGTCATATTGTGTAGTTCACGACCTTCCCAATTATCGCGCGTCGTTAACATTCGTGATTATTATTCGCGCTCTCAATGACACACCGTATGGACAGTTGTGGTGGTTTTATGGGCGTTTATATTTATTAAGTTGAATATATCATAGACTATCCGGAATTCGGTCGCGGCTGACGTGACGTATCGAACGTTCGCAGAACCGTTGGTAGTCTTTAGATCTCAGCACGATTTTCGGTTAATTGTCGCGGCGGCGTTGTACCGCCTCAGAGCGTATTGCGTCATTTTTGAAATTAATAACGAACATTTAAAGTCGTTCATCTGAAGTAATTTATTGTTTTGTCATTTCACGACGGAGCTGAACTGTTGTTCGCTGGCCAGTTTGTAATGCGTGTAACATTTTTGTTTATATTTTCTTCTCAATTCCACGTACATTCGAGATCACCTTTGGTATCGCATAAAGTTATTATACACGTTGAATCCGCTGAAAGTGTATTTGAAATAATAACATGCAGAGTGATTCACTAACCATGCTCACTACGTTTTTTTTTTTTAACAATGAAGTACTTCAAAATCCAAATTTTGAGATTAGAATTTTTAAATGTATTTAAATACTTGTATGTATTAATTACGTGTCCTGTAGCGATACAAACTTCGGTTTTTTAAATGACAACCTCCATTTTCAATGTAAATTACTCGGCATTTATTTTTTATTTTTTTTGTATCTAAATCTCAACATTTTAACGAGTAATTTTTAAGTAATTTGACTTGGACCAAGGATAAAAAAGGTCCACGTTCATGGGTTAGAAAGATCTAAAAGCTATGGTAATTTGAAAATTATAGTAATTGATATTAATCTATCAATATTTATTTATTTAAAAAATGGAATATTGGATCAAATTTTAGTAAAACTATTTTTAAAGAGTAATTTTCTTATTAGTATAAATATTTTGATAACTGGAAAACTACACGTTTGAATTTTGAATTAGGTGTATATATATTTTTATAAAAAAAAGAGTGCTTGTTATTTGAAAAACAAAATTTCGTATCACTACAGAACACTCTTAAAGTAGCATAAACATTTTTTAAGATCAAAAATATGATCCTTAATTATATTTAATAATTTCAAGAAATAGATTTTAAATAAATTCATTATTAAATGAAAATGATAGGAATGAGCATGGTTGGTGAATCATCCTCTATAATTTATTACTATATGTTTACCCTTAAGAACAGGCGAGGTAAAATTCTTAAGACGACAATAGTCTGCGTATTGTAAACACATATTATACTAATACCGCGAAAATCGAAACACAAATTACCGAACGATGTGCGTTACAATAATCGTTGCCAAACGTTTCTCAATTTGACATAAAATGTGTGTTTGTTCAGGTGCTTAATTTCAAATCGCAAGATATCATCTTATAAAAGTCTATAACTCTAAAAGAGTATGAGACATATTGACTAAATATTACGTCTCAAATACTCATGAGTTATTATTTTATACATATAAAAACATGTTTTTTGTAGATATACATAATATTATGTACGTATAATATATTATACATATATCAGACAGGTAGCCATATAATCACATGTTATAAGGTACAATTACCGATTTTACATCTTCAAAAAATAACTTAGAAAGTAGTATAAAAATATGTATTAATATGCGTATATTATAATATGAATCATTAATAAATAACTTTTATTTAAACTCGAATAAATCATAAATATTCAACAAATATAATGTATATAATTATTAAAATATCAATAGAATTAATTAATATAATAAGTACTAAAAAAAAAAATGTTTTATTATTAATTATTACCACTGTCTACAAAAGAAAATAAAATTTGCGAGTGTGAAATATGTATAATGACTAGGTATAATTTATTTTATTGAACATATATCTACTTTATAATGTTCGTAGATTTTATAAATAGATGATTATTATGAATTTCTTTAAGAGGATTCGATACCGTGATTTTCTGTTTTTGTCTAACGTACGCGTGGCATAGGATTTTAGACGGATTCTTTGCCAATCATACCAATTGATCCAATGAAGCGAAAAGAATTCTAAAAACAGATTTTAATTTTTCGTCGAGTATACTTGAAATCGACTTTCCTAGATTTTTGACTTTTTGATTTTAACTTCTCCAAAAATTAAAATACGGCAATTTTTAATTACTCTTTTTTAACATAATTTTTTTTAGGAATTTTGAGGAAAATATCAAAGCTGTGAGAAAGTCGATTCCAAATAGACTTGACAACAAATTAAAATCTGTTTTCAGAATTCTTATCGCTTCATTAGATCAATTGGTATGTTTGGCAAAAAACATGTCAAAAATTCTATATCACGTGTGTGTTAGACAAAGACAGAAAATTACAGTATGGAATCCCCTTAAGTAGTACTTAATAAAAAAATATATTTTAATTTTAAAAATAAATGTTGCAAATTCATGAATCATAAGTGTAATTTGTTGTATAGAACTGTAGATGTATAATAGATAAAATGTTTTTAAATCATATGCAACGTTATATAATATGTAGTTTTATCTTGTATCAAACATATTATTTCTTTGCACCGACGCAACTACACCGTTAAACGGGACTTTTTTTTGTTTATTCTTAAACTTTTGTGTATTTTTGTCTATATCACGTATACGGGTATTTTTTTTTAAGAGGGATAAATTTAAATGCATAATATGTTTGTGTTTAAAACCGGATGATAATTAAAGAAATTCTATTTAAATAACACGTTGGGTAATACATTTTTACGGTGCAAAATGTTTTGATTATTTTTTGGTATTATATTGGGTACCTATTTCTAAATTAGGCCGAATTTTGAAGACAATCGTATTATTATATACGATGAATAGTATACGATCTATGACGATAAAATAGATGCACACCAACTGTATTATATTAGGCATTTAATTAGAAATGTGAAAATGTATACAGTATATCATTTACGTACTCAAAAAGAGCGAGATAAAAATTTTCGCTTTGAATTTATTGCATTATTTTAATACACAAAACGCATTAAATGTATAGAGTGCAATTGGATTAAAAAAACACTGCGTCAGTGTTTTAATTTAATTGTTTTAACATTATTGTTATATTTTTTATAATTTAAATCATATTAATACGACATTACGTCAATAAAAATACAATTTATAATATTTACTAACGGTTCGTGTTCAATATTTGTATTTTATATTACATTAAATGCGTACGTGTGTGGAGTTCCATCAAGTGAATTAGCGTAGAGTCGAGATCAGAATTTCGTAACGCTGTGATAATTAATTATATATGTAACAGCTTACTAATGTAGTATAATATATGCGTGAATATAGAACAGTATACAATATTGAACAGCCTAAACTAAATGTTGTTCTATAAGTTAATATTATAATATTGTACCGTTGGACAGTATTATGTTAGAGTCTAGCGAGTAAAAATAAAATTATTACATATTATTATAATAATTTAAATTTTTTTTCGGTAAAAAAGATTTTTCACATTTTTTTTTTATTTATTAGTTTGTCTGATTTGTATATTTTTCACTTACCACTTGTTTCAAGTAAATACAGGGATACAACGACGACGAATCGAAATTTTATTTTTTTTTGAAATAAAATCTCGTTTTAAGAGCATTATATATTACAAGGGTACTTAATAGTTATTACCAAGGTAAATTTATAATATATATAAATAGCTGCAATGAATACACATATTTCACGTTTGAAGAATAAAACGAAAGTGAACAGATCTATACCTCAAAGATACACCATGGGCGTACGCGGACTATAATTTCGATGCTTTCCTCGAGTGGCTTGGAGCTCTGGACCTCTTAAATTTAGAGCAATATTTTAGGCAGTGTATATGAGTATACCTATCCCATTGTTATTCGTACGCCCCGCCCAGCTCTTTCCAACGTCCTTAAAGCCCTTATGTGAAGGTGAACACACATGTATAATATATGTACTATTGGTGTAATGCATGTATATGGATGTTTATATACATACAATGCATACAATTCACATACACACACACACACACCCGGAGCTACCAAAATATATTATCGTATAAAGATTCATTCGTCATACCCTTTTTAATTCATTCTTAGACAATTTGTCAAATGAAACGCGTACAAGTCAGCTTGCTGTGAGAGTGCATTTATTAATGATCACTGTCGCTACCGAGTTATGTATACGTATATTTTTTGGTACAGAATTCGTATATAATAAATAAGAAAACCCACAAAATCACGATCGTAAGAAAAAGTCTGACGAAGCATTGTGTGTACTCACGGCATCTCCTCGCACAGAAAATGACCATTTTTTTATTTTTATTTTAAGTTGTCGCCGCATACAAAGCAATATACAATCGCTCTGAACTCTGAATGTATTATTTTTATTTAAAGTGCGATATATGGTTATACTTAGTGCTTACATAAAACACGCATGTATATGTTTTGTTATCATTTTTTTTTTTTTTTGACATTTTTTGGGTTTTTAACAAATAACAACCCATAGGTACTCGCCCACGTGCTATGCATATTATGTTGTATCTACGCCGCAAAGGACTCCTATTTTCCGGTTAACTCAGTACGAGCAAAATAGCAAAATAATTATATATATACACAGAACAGCAGTCGTAATTATAATATATTATTGTGTTGTTGTGCCCTTTTCCTCGCGGACGCGCTATGAATGATTACAAGGCCGTTGAGCATATGCAGTGGTATGATGTATATGCATTATACAGAGCGTGCACTTCGATATATACGATTAGGTACTTGGCCTACTGGGATATAATTCATAGTTATACATCGAGTGCGGACAGTGGTGGTCGTGCACATCGAAATTAGCAGCTGCAGCAGGTTTCGTTTTTACACCATCATGTATGATTATTATGTATTCGCTGTATTATCAAACTTCGTCATGGTTAAAATTGACCTACATTTTTGTTTTTAATTTTTTAATTCAGTTTAAGTATATAATAGAATTACAATAATTACTTTTATAATTTTTCACTTCTTAATTCTGGAGATATTTTTTTTATACATACAAAAAACCGGTGACAGATTCAACGAATGCTTAAGAAGCCGCTAGAAATCCAACAACGTTAATGTTGGTATTGATTTTTAAGTTTACATAAAAAATATGCTCGAAATTAAGATAACAAATCATGATTGCAAATCATAAAAGTAATCATTGTAATATTGTGGCCATAAGTATTTGGTTTTAAATTTCTTAAAAAAGAAAAATAATAATAATAATTGTAAATATTTTTATATATATATTTTTTATAATAATTATTACAATAGAAATATAAACTAAAACTACAACCAATGACAATAATTCAAATAAACAAAAAAAAATATTCGATTTTTGTGAGACAAAACTAATTAATTTATGATCCTTCCTAAAGAAAAACCTATAAAAGATGAAAAATAAGCTATATATAAACACACTTATAGTTTCGAAGAATTTGTTTATATAATTTTTATTGAAAATGGCCCAGTAGTTATTGAGTCTATAAAAGACAAACGAACAAAAACATTCATTTATATAATGTATATAGATTACATATGTATCAACAGTGAACAATATCAAAGGCGATCTTGATTATAATAATTCAATATAGTATAATAAATAATATATGTTTTAAGTTTTTAAATATTTAATTTTCAAAATTAAAAGCGGCCAAGTATACTTTTAATAATAATTATAACAATACACATAACGAAAAAAAAAAACAAAATACGAATACAATAGATAAATTATTAATTAATATAAATCGACATTAATCATGGATAATTATGAGCAAAAAAATTAAATTGCATGTCTACTGCGATTGTTAATTTTACGTCAATGTTTATAAACTACCTGCACTAATACCATAATTATATTAAATTTGAGTAATTTTTTCTCATACCTAAAATTATGTTTCAATTATCGAGTGACAGTTTTAATCCTTTACAAATATTCCTAAAATACGCATGAATTACCTTATACGTATATACGTGTTAAACCGTGTTTAATTATTCAGGCATGACTATTAATAATTATTTTCTAGGTCAAACGTTTAATTTATGTATACAATTTTCGGGTTTTATATAGTATGTTATTCATAAACAATAATATTATTTTATAACATAACGCATACGATGTGTAACTCAAGTAACGTTAATAATAGACTACTGTAATATTTCTTGGAAGTTGAAAAGACTGACACTAACTTGTCGTTTAATTTTATAAGATATTTAAAATTTCAATACATTATATTTACATTTTTACCGGTCGATTATGGGTTATATTTAAATATTGAAATTACGAAGAAATTTAAATAATTTGATTGGCAGCCTTCTGAGTTTATATTTTTTTAACCGTGCAAATACTTATAGTACAGGACGACTGTCTGCTTGAAATTTGACGTCTATTTCTTTCAAAAATATTTTAATTTGTTAAATAAAATATTTACATTTAAAATATGAGTTTAAAGCTAAATTATTTAAACGAATAAATTATATAAATAAATATATAATTTTTATAATAGAGAAAGTAAAACCAGATTTTTTTGTTAAACTTTTAGTCAAATATATGTAAAAATGTATAATTATTAATATAAAACTATTTATTTGATATTTATTTAATTAATATTTTATTTGTATAAAATAAAGTTCGTATGGTTTTCGAGATAAAATAAAAATAATTACATAAGAATAGTAAGCAAATATGTCAGCTATTCACACAAAAAAGTTAATGCATTTAAATGTTATAAATTATCGAATCGTTTATAATTAATTCAAATTAAAAAAAGTTTAAGCAATACTAAATTTAAAATGTCCTATCTACTTTTATTATAACATATTATACCGAAAAAATGAAACGTTTGAAATAGGTCTACAAGTACTTTACTTAATATTCCACCTCGTGTCTCACCACCAGAAATATGTAGGTACTCCGAGTTATGCGCCACTGCGCCGATAAAAAATTTATATCTTTACCGATAGCGTATATTATATAATAAATATGCTTTGATGTTGTTAGTTTATCTTTTGAACTACTGTCATGGTGGAACGTTGTAATTTATTCAAACCATACGATTTTATGATATAAGTCGAGGCATAGCATTATGTTATAATTTGTTTTTGAGAAAGTACATATTTACTGGGACGTAATAACTCTTCAATTGAATAATTGAACGGGGCATTTATGAAGTATACATATTATAGGTACGTATAGTATATGATAATAATATGTAATATTGCCTTTCGTTATCGAATCCTATACTTCCATTAATTAACGTGTAAACAAGGTAATTCACCAAACATGCTCAACCTCTTTTTCCTTCAGTTTTTCTTTTAGTTGTTCAAAATCTAATTTTTATAATTTTCCAATATACTTAAAAATATATTTTCAAATTCTTGAGGTTTGTTTACTACTTTAGAAATATATCATTTTTTCATGTTTCACGAAAATACAAACTTTTATTTTTGAAATAAAACTCATTTTTTCTATTTTACTCTTAATTTTTTAAGCATTTTGATGTATCAAAAATAAAATAAAATCGAGTAGATTTGTAGGTATTTAACTTTATGTATTAAGGATATTATAGTATTCATAAAGTTTATGATAATGGGTTTAAAATGTATAGGACTGGTGACATGGTGGTTTGAAATTTTTGTAATTGTTATTAATCAATTACTTTTAAGAACTATTATCTTTCATATAAACATTTTAATAACTGAGAAATTACCCGTTGTTCCTAACCTAACCATTGTTTTTTAATCATTAATTAAATAATTTATAGCAAAAATGAGGGGTATTTATATGAAAAACTGAAGTTTGTATCACAATAGGACATTCCTTCAGTAATAAAAATAATCTAAAGCATTTAAAATATGGTCTTTAAGTTAAATTTGAAAATTTCAATAATCAGAATTTGAATAAATTAATTATAAAAAAAAAAAACATGTTTGACGAATCACCGTATATACGAAAGTATAGTCATCATGACATAATGTAAGCATGGACCAAATTAACTAATTGTTCATTTCCTTTTATTCGAATAATGTAGTGTTGATCTCAAATTAAATTTAACAGTTGTCTGAAGTCCCTACTGTATAGTAAGTAGGCATAATTATTTTAACATTTATTTTTGGCGATAAGCATTAGCGAGGCCATTTATTTGGTCTCGGGTAAGTGTAATTGAATACTATCACCAGCCCACAGAGAAAGAGGGAAAAGATATCTCGTGAAAATATGCGATTTATTTTAAGAATTTGTATGATTTTGTTTCGTAAATCATAATTGATATTCTCCGCACAATAATAACGTATAATTAATTAATACCTATCATATTTATTTGCAACAGAAACACTGGGCATTTTGGAAACCTCTATTTTCTGAATGATTAATGTTTATTAGTCCGTGGATTTAAATGTCCTAAAAACAGGATAAATAACTTAAAAATATAATAATAATATTATACAATTTTAATTGATGCCCAAATAAAATTAAAACTTAAAAAAATTGTTTTTACCGTAACGTTAAGTAAAACTTATCAAACAAAAATCTATTTGTATTATTTAAGTGTACGTAATTTAGCGTTATCGCGATTCATAAAAGTCATAAATAAAACACCCTATCTATCTATCTTTATATATACATATACATAGTATAGTTTACTCGTATATAATATATTTGTCAGCACGTGACAAAAATGTCGTTTGTTAGACCGTTGTGTAGTTACCGCTTCTTTTATCAGATATGTATACAGATGTATAATGTATCAAAATAATATAATATATAATAATAAAAACATATGTACCTAGCTAATAAGTATAGTACGATGAAATGAAATAAAGACCTATTTAATTTTATTTTTTTCCATAGGGAAATGGTTTATAGTAAACTTTTAACAAATTTTATCTATTTTTATACAATATATGAAATACGAACTTTCAAAGTTTAAAAAATGCAAAACAATTTCTAAAAAAAAATATAAAATAAAAGTTTCGTTTTAAGTCCTTTGATGTATGAAACGAATTTTGTGCTTGGAAATCAATTATTTTGGGTTGTTCAGAGAAAAATGCAATTTAAATTTAAATCTGCGCTGTAATATGATTATAAAGTATTGAAATCGGTTTTGCGCCTCTGTTCACAAGCATATGCATAGCAATATTGCTCGTATAGTCGAACCCGATCCAGATGATTCCTTTTCCCTTTATTACTTTTCCGTCCTACTGGTCCAATTATGCGTTGGTAGGCGTCTGTCTATACCCATGTGGCGTATGTGGTATCGCTAGTATGTACGTACCTTTACCTATACAACATGACATATTAGATACCACCTACATGTCAGAGGCCGTATATAATATGTATTTCGTCGACGTCGACTCTTCTCTCACCCTTACTCGCTTTTAATTAATAACCCCACCAGTATATTCGCGATAAACTGCGGAGTTGTTTATTTTCTAAGCCATCAGTATATATCGACAATGGGTTTTAACACGATATTATTACCACTGTTATTATATTGTCGAGATTGTCGTTATTATAATATAATATAATGGTATATTTTCTCCGCGTGTCTCTCTTATATATTTGTCTAGTCTGTCACTTAAATAATAATACGTTGTTTCTTGTACATAAATCGTTTCACGCAGATAATCCCGTGCACAAGCTTCTATTGTGCGTATAAGTACTCAACAGTTTCTCACAATAATATGATATATGCGTAGCAAATTGGTGGAAGAATCTCGAAACACAAACGTGATATCAATAACATAACGTTATAGCTATATATAATATACGCAACATAAACCGTTTATAATGATGTCGTGGTTGTGATAGTATACCGGGTTTAATCACCTAAAATTAAAGGTCCAGGCAAAACACATATGCCTTATAATAATGACGTTTATTTTTTATGAACTTAGACAAATAACATATCCATAAAAACTAAGCAATATACTGTCCATATTATCGACGGTTTATGATAATAATACGTTTTTAGGATGAGAAAAACTATTGAGCAATCAGTGATGAAATGTATGTCAATAATATATAAATTCAAAACAAACTTTAAAAAAGTAGTAACGAAAAATCTTCACAAGTTTTATTAAAAAAAAAAAACATGATACAACAAAAATAACAGTTTTTTTCTTAAAATGTTAATATATATAATATTTTTAGTACATTGGTTAGAATGAGTTTTTTGATTTAAATATAATAAAAAAATTATATTGTTTTGTACCTAATAATTTTTTTTTAAATTTCAATTGTTATAAGTTTATGATTATCGGTTATTATATGACCTATTTTCTTATGCTCCTTTGAACGGCATTATGAAACATTTCTACAAATTGGATCAATCGAGTTCAATCTATTTTTATGTACTAGGTGTGTGTTAAGACCATAATTGGTTAGAGACAATAGCAATGTGTCAATGGATGATTGTTTTTATAAGAAATGACATGATATACCATCGTTTTGCGGTTCCGTGTAATAGGTATAACAATGTTGAGCAATCAACGATGTCTCGTGTTGACGATCGTTGCTTGTTTCGATATAATTTTAAGCGTTTTTGAATCTATTAGTATTTTTGATTTTCAATAAAATTATACGAACATAAATATTTGAGTCATCGATCTAGTCGATATTTAGTCATATAGCAGGAGAGGAAATTTAATTAATATATCTATTAATGATAACTAATTAATATAATTATAGTAAAATGTATTAATTTGTATATACTCACAAGCGATGCACTTGGGATTTTGATTTTTTTCTTTATTGTTTGGCTTACTGGCGTGACGACAGGAATGAGTTTCCACTTTAACTGCGGCCTAGAAATAATAGTTAAATAAAAAATATTAGTTTATGATTATTATTTCTAATTCTTCTAAAACTGTTCTGCTACTTTAAAATATAATATTATTATTCTAAAAATAAAGTTCCAAATTTTCATTAATTTTTTAAAACCTCTAGTAAAAGTGGAAATAAGATTGAAAAATATAAACAAAATAATTTAGTATACACCAAATTTACGCGTACAACAATAAATGCATTCACATTTAAGGAATGTACCTACACAATTTATTTATTTTAATATTCACCGTTTCAAAATGAATTGTTTTTAAAACTGCAATTAAGTAAAATTGAATTTTTGTTTTTTAATAAAAGTAAATTCAATATAAATCATTTTAATTTTAATTGAAATTAGAATTTTCAGATTGAAAAATTTTACCAACTTCTTTAACTCTTTATAAAACTTACTTAATTTCTAATAAATATAGCCATGATTATATTACAACTACGTCAATATACCTTTAATCTTTTATGAAAAAATCATATTCGTTAGAACTCAAAAAGTATGTTTTATAACCAAGTTAAGCTTATATATAACATGTTAAATAGTATTATTGTAATAATAATTATAATTTTTATTTTCTACATAACATTTAAACAAAATAAACATTAATCAAGTTCAATATTTTTGTTGGATCAACTAAAAAATCGTATCTGATTCTGATATTGATAGTCTATGATAGTTAATATATTTATAACAGTGTTGCAATAGTAAGTAATATATGTTACTATATAATAATTACTTACTACTTACTACTAATATCAATTAATATCAATTATTTATGTCAATAATTTTTGTTCTCTTTTCATTCCAAGAATATTTTAATCTCGAATATTTTTGACACTGTGATTTTTGATATCAATACATCCATAAATATTACTTATATTGTTTAAAATATAAATAGCCGAACCTTTTAATACTACTTTTATTTCATATTTATTTATATACTTTTATATATGTTATCATATAAATGGCCTCTATTAGTATTCATGGTTGTTTAATTGTGTCATTATCTAATTAAAATTTGATAATTTAAAATGTTTGAAAAATTCAAAAAAAGTTTGACTAAAAAAAAGGATTTGTGTTCGAGTTTGATCACGAACAATCCGGTAAAACTGAAGTTCGGACCACTCCTAATAAATTTTCATGAGTAGTGGTTGGATAAATTATTATTACTTTGTTAAATTATCGGGTATTTACATACAAGTAGTGTTATAAATAATTGACTGAACCACAAATAGAAATTATTTACAGTCGCAATACTATATGCGTATAGCTATAATACCTATATAGACTATATTATAAGTGCGAGTGTGATAATAAACGTGTTTTGCATTTAACTAGTAACTGATGTACTAGAAATAATTGCTGACACTAAAAATGAACGATATATATAAAAAAAAAAACGTTAAGTTAATATTTACTAAATTACAATTTATAATTATTGCATATTTTTTACACACTATAATAATTTGTTAGTTATGAGTTTTAGTTGTTATTGTTATATCTTGTTTAAGTTTGTCTATTAGGACACAACCTACTAGAGAAATATATTGAGATAAGGACGGTACGGGTTGGCGAGTATAGAATTTAAACGATTTATACGTTACGCAAGCGGAAAATAGGGATAACTAACGTAAAAGGCTTAATGAAGTGCTTGTTGGCTTGTAAAAGTCTCATTGACTTTTTACTTTGCATGTATGTATTTGTTATGTTTCGCTCTATCTTTAACTCGTGGGTTGAGTTTTATTTCCTAAATATAATATTCATCGTCTGGGCGTGTATTTATTATTAATATTGTTTTTTTTTTTGATATTCGCTTGAATTCGGCAGTAAACTACAAATCATCATCAAATGCGAAATATTACTCATCATTAATTTGTTGAGCTATAATATAACTGCGTTTAATCTGATTTAAAAATAATTTATAATAATATCATATTAATTTCCAACGTGTGTTTTGCTGAGTCCGAAAACACTGTAATTGTAATACTGTTCATTTATTTACCTACTATTATATAGGTAAATCGTTAATTTGTAACAGAAAATATTATTTACCAGCAACAAATAAATGTAAAGTTGTATCAATAATAATAATATGATAAAGTGTATATTATTGGTTTCAAATGTTCAGTTTTGTCAGTAACCATAAAATATATCACAATATTATGATAATTTTTGTGAAAGGGGAAAAATAATCAAAATAAATTTTATTTTATGAGTTTTCACTTTCATGCGGTTTTTAAAAAGCAAAATACGACCAACGAGGAATATAAATTGTTGGTTTCTTAATTTGGCCGATTTCCTATTAAACGCGTACATTTTATAATAGCCATTTGTGGTATACGAGTCCAAATACGTCCTTGAAAAATCAATTTCGGAGAAAAATATAATATAATGGTGTACGAAGAAGAAAATCGCTTTGCTTTGTAGCCGCAATAAACGTTTTCGTTTTACCCTCAGGAAGAGTTGGGTTCATTAAACTATTCGATAGAGAGGCCGTCGAGTAGTGATTATCATTGAATTTTCTCTCATTCTCTTTCTCACTTTATATATCTATACATATAATTTTATTGTTGGAGAATTTTCCTATATCCCCAAGCACCTGTAACCGGACTAAAGATATTACATTTTGGAAAACTGTTCGGGACTATTCTGTTTCTAAACTAGGTACCTCGTATATATTTATATGTCCTACTAATATCTCTTCTTGGTGTTTTCAAAGTTGACATTGCCATAAAAGTTGTCTTTTTTTCGTTGTATAAGTACTTTGATAAAGTAACAGTGATTTTTTTTTTCGAGTACTTTTGGATACTAATGGTGCCATTATTTTAAGCGATATCGTTTTACGACAAAACTGCGAAGAAAAAAAAACTTTAATTTACTCAAAATCTCTAGAAACTTAAGCACACACGCCTTTCTTTTACTCCTTTGATAATGCAAACTAAACTAAACCTTTAGCTTACTAAAGTTAACTCCAATGGCTGTGATGGATTATTGGGATTTTGAAACTGTAAAAGAATAATAATGACTAGATTAAGTATTTAAATTATGCTTGGGTCGTTTAAGACATTTTAAGTAAGATTTTTAAATATTAATATTATATGATAATATTATGGATTGTTTATATACCACTGTAACAACAAATATCATTAATAACATAAAAAATGTATACCTATAATATTATAGATAATCTTCTAGTAATTATTTATCAAAATATGTTAGCCGATTTAAATCTATATTTTAAATAATTGTTAAGTATATTATAATTTAATTAAAAGTAAAATATCTGAATAATGCAATTTATTTATTTTCCCTATATTTTAGGAAACTAGAATAAATCAAATAATGCATAATAGAAGTATGCATATAATATATTTTATAGAAACTTTTTACAAATTCTTAAAACATATATTTAGTATTTCTTACTACACTTTCTTTTACTATTATAAGATAGTTATATACATTGCATGATACCAAAGTTTCTTTTATTTTCAAAGTTGTTCAGTGCTAGAAATGGACTTTTTTCAAAAGTTATTTTTTATCCCAAAAGTATAAGATTAGTTTTAGATTTCTAGTGGAGCGATAAAGTTATTGTATTGGTGACGACGTGTAATTTCTTGTGTGAACATTTAAAAAAAAAATGTAACACCAAGATTTTTTATATTCGTCTAACGCATAAGTAGTTTAATGAAAATAATTATTCACTCAGATTATTACTATGAAAAGATGAAAACAAGAATTACTATTAAAACATTATACAATGTATAGTTTAATTTGTTACGATAATATTAAAGAAAATAATATCAAAAGTATAATGTATATCATATTAGACATATCATCTTTAATCATGAATATTGGTTAACCAAAATAAATTGTTTTTTTTTTCATGATGAGGTTTTTAAACATCATAGCCTGAAATTATATTTTACATAAATATTGATTGATTTAATATACTAATGAAGAAGGTATTGTAGTATGTATACATTGTACAATATGTATGTTGACAGAGCTTAAACTAAATACACAATGTCCTATCAAGTAATACAAATAATATTATATAAACAACATTTTTGATATGTATCAAGCCATTATCTATCTGTGTTATTTTAATTTACAGCATAGACTTATCTTGACTAGGTTTCACTTTTTATCAAACAGTTAATAAAAAAAAATATTTTAGCATGTCACATTCGTATTAATAAAGAAAAATATAACTTATTACTATAGTGTGGCATGCTATTGCTATGAAGATTAAAAACAGTACTAGTAATTATAGTAATTATTATAATAAATAACTTAGAAATTATTACAAATGAAGTTGGTTTTAATTTAATAAAATTGTTCAGTTAAATTTAATTCAGAGCTATTCTAAATATACATGTATCATAGTTTTGATATTATAATGATATATATTATATCAAAACTTATTTATAAATTAAATCACATTTTTTTAATTTGTTTTTAATCTTCATAACAAGGGCTTAGATTATCTTTAAAATAAACACATATAAATTGTATACTAAAAGTACGTATTTAAAATTACGTGGCTTTAACAGATAGAGTTTTTAATTTAATACATATCCACAATAGTTTTTTTGTTACCTTGCAATATAAGAATTTACGTTAGGTTAATCTTTTTTTTTACGTTTTAAACTAATGCTTATAATATACAAAAATATTTTTTTTTTGATATTTGACGTCTTAAATATAATTATATTGTATATTTTTTATATTTAACAAAGTATTAGGAGAGTCAACCGATCTTGATTAGATGCTGTTTTTTAGCAAACGTTGATTTTGATAATAATTAGACTTTGACTTTTGAAATAAATTATTTTTAGACACTTGCTGTCAATAGTTCTTTTTGATGAATGGGAAATTCCAAATTTGATAAAAAATATTAAGTGTAGCTTTTAGTTATCATTTTTAAACAAAAAAATAAAAGACATAACTTAAAAACTTTTCAATAATTGTTAATTTATTCTTGCACAACTGTGTATAATTTAATAAAAACACAAATCATCTTGGTATTTGAAATAATATGATACAGCGAAAATATAAAAACAAGAGCTTTTTCGATCGGTCATCATGTACTATAAAATTATCGATTAAATTCCAATATATTCAGCCGGGTTGTCATTGTACATGCTGTAAAAGTGATCAAAATTACGCGGCAACAGCGGGCAAGTATAATATAATATAATTTTATGCTTCCAGACAAAAATCAAGTCGAATCGGTTTAAAAAATATATATTTATCATGCGTCTTACGCTTAACTTAAATCAACTTGTTACGAGTCATCCGCGGCCGAAACATTCGTCATTAATTTAAACGTTCAACTAGTTAGTGCGCGATCCATAGTCCTGCAGCACTCAGCGGTGCGAGCGCCTACCCTCTTACTCCTCCGCTTTCATCATGTCGTTTTACAAATCGAATTAAACGGTACGATCCACCTATCCACCAACCCATAGCCATCTGCCTACACGACTATACCTACCCACCGACCTACCTACATATCCAACTACGTTTGTCTGTATCGGCGTGGGAGCGTACCCCGTGTAATGCACTTACTCTGCCGCCGACCAATCGTATATAATATCATATACCTACTTGACTATATGCGCTTTGAACCCGCATCGTGGGCTTTTCCCACAAACAACGGTCGTGAACGATATTTACTTGGCTATATCCACACGCGCGCGCTATACACGATAATATGACGCGTGTAACGCGATGGGCGGAGAGGAATGTGGTTTGCCGGCGCGTTTTGCTTCACGTCAGTCTACCCCGCACGCCAACCAAATAGGCAATCGCCTACGTTTTTCATGAAAATTGTTGTTCAAACATTTAGCGAGTTGTTCGTACGAATTTATTCGTTAATTAACAGAATAGATGTCCGACGTCGCACTCGTAGTTTTCCGTTAATAAAATAAAAATCATGAGAAAGAACCCCTTGCAGGGACGTACGATATATTATATCACACGTATTCTTACCGTATTGCAAACAATTAAACACTTACAACAGTATATTATAGAATTGTATCGTATACACAAACACCCGACGCCCACACACACACACCCACACAATTTTATATTTTATGGAACACCGATGGCAAGATTTTGACACGATGTTTTCGTTCCAGCACGTTGGTACACCATCACAGGGTCTATTTTTCGGAGTAAAAATATATTAAAAGCGTGTTATTTTCAGACTTTGATGGAGTAATAAATGTTTTGGTTATACAATTGATGTTTGTGTTTTTTTTTATATAATTTTCGTCATATTTTGGAGCACTAAAATCTTCAATTTTAAGCGTGGTATTTTGAAAGTTCAAAAGTAAAAAATGTCAAGTTATTTTCAATAAAATATTTGAAAAATAATAATAACTACAGTAAAAAAGAAAGGCACCCGGCAATTGGGCCACAATTAACCTTTTTCCAAAAAAGTACATAGTAATTGGGCTTTAATTTTCAACAATTTTTATTATTATATTATACCCGGTAAATTGGGCAACGATATTTTAAATGCTTATAAAATAATAATTAATATAAATTTCATTAGGAGCTCAATCAGAAATTTATATTAAAATTAGAAGCGTAGAAATATTAAAAGCCAGGAAACGAACTTTAAAATGATTGATAACATGTGGCCCAATTACCGACCGCCTAAAAGGAAATATTTACTCCAGTTTTTGAATAGTATATTTTGATTTTAAATTGTTATCAAAATAATTACAGGTAATTAATATTCATATAATTACTTCCAAAAATATTTTGGATGTGTAGAAGCTATTATTGTAAGCATATGGATTTTTGACTTTTAGTTTTTTTCTTTTTTCTTTTGTTGTAATTAATATATATATATTAGCTTATATACATAAAAGTAGAAACTTAAAACATTTTATTACTGCGTACTGTGTAGTTAACTGAATTCATTAATTTTGAAATGTTTAGTCTAATTTTAAATTGCTTATAGAAATTTGGAAATAATTTTCAAACAATTATTATTGTTTCATATATGTTGATAATACATTTTTAAATAATCTTGGAAATGTATTATATAATTTCTTACACGATACTCTTATAGCAATTTAAAAGTACACTTACACATTTTTTTTTTTTATAAACTATTGAACTTTAATACTCGACATTAAATATTTTGATTTGGTCCAAGCTATTTATACTTTGAACCAATAGAGTCCGCATTGGCTAATGGCTTATTAATTTATAAGTCTATAAGTATATTATATACATTACGTATATAATATCATATGATAATTATTAATATAAGACTTGCAATATTTTTGAATACAATTAATTTAACTTAACATATTATTAATAGAAAAATAAATTATAAATAGATTTAAAAACATTATTAGAAATACGTATAATCATCTTTAGTCAGAATACAGTTTTCCATAAACGATTAATCATTAAATTCTAATTTAATACATCCGTTACAATGGTTCACTTAAAGACGAGAAAACTAGAAATAAACTATAATTAGAGGAAATTTCCTAATTATTTTTTGTATAAAATGTTATTTACGTTTTGGAGACACAACAATTTGATCAAATTTCAATTGTTTTTTTTTTAATACATCTCAATAATTAATTTACGATTACGCGGCGTGTTATATAGGCAATTTAGCTACAGCACTGGCATGAGCCAATTTATCCGAAATCTTGTGTTATTATTTATTAATCCATAATATTATTTTGTCATCAACTCGACCACCAGTTGCAAGATAACATTTAAAATTTAAAAAGCTTATTAAAATATTACCGATTTTCATGGAATGCAAATAAATTATACTCTTGTGAGCATCAATTCCCACTATCACCGTTCCGTAATACATTGCCCTTTCAGCCAAAATATTGAAAACAATTTGTAAGCTTTTTGTTTTGCATGACTTCATATTATATTACATTGTTAAAGCGTATTGGGAAATACCGTTTATTATTTAATGTTAACACTGTTGTTCGATTAATTATATCAACATGTCTATTAGTTTAATTTTTCAAATTATTTTCATGCGTTACGTATTTTCAATTATAATAGTATAAACAATACATTTATCATTAATGGATTTGATTTCATCATCATCACTATTATATACCATTTTAAAATGCACTGTACATACCTATTACTTACCTATTGTTCTGAATTAAAACCATGCACAGTCAGAGTGTAGAAAATATCAAAAACGGTATATTCAATTTATAATTAATGCTGATTGATTGTGTTGAGTTATGTAAACAATACGTTCAATTCGGTGTGAAAAATATGAAATATATCGTCAATACGTCCAGATTTCCTAGTAACTAAACCCCCGCGGTATTTATTGGTTATCAAAAAAAAAAAAAAAAAATGTAAATGTATTAAAAATAAATATTTGTAATAAATAATAAAAATTATTCAAAATTATATATATTTATTATAATCAATACTATTATTTTATTATTTTTTTTTCAATCAGGTCTTAATTGCTTATATTTGTGTTTTGGATTGAGACTGATGGACTATTTATATATTAAAAGTATTAATTTTAAGAAGGCATATTATATACAATTAAATAATAATGATTATAAAAAAAAGGTTGGAATTCAAATTGAAGTAATTGTTTTGTAGTTAATACATTCCTACAAATGTTTAGTAATGTGTTATTTATGGTTCTAAAGGTTTCATTTTTTTTGTGATGAATAATAGAAAAATGTTTTGTATGATATGAATTTAAGCTTATATTTACGTACGCAAATGTTGATGGACGCTTTTGTAAGAGTATGTAACCACCACTGAGATAGTATTACTATAAAATAAATGATAGTTTCCTCCTTGTTGCATTACCTCATTTAATATACTATACAAAATAACGGAAAATATTAGCATAAAATATAACTATCTAGGTAGAATCATTTTAGTGTAAATATAACCTAACGTATTATGCGAGTAAAAATTCTGTTTGAATTTATACATTGAGATAAGCTCTGGGATTCCTCAAAATTAATTCACTCCAGTCAAACTCAGAAGTTATATTTTAATAAATTCGCGCGCACGTGTGCAATAGATACCCACATAAAATATACCTATTCTGTATTTTGGATGGCACTAATAAGATTCGGATCTTATTCATTCCGGTTTATTAAGTTCGCTCAACTATTAATCATTTCATATAATTGAATGCCAACATTTAGTCGATTGTATACCATATATAGTGCAACAAAATTTTTCTCAGCATCATATTATATAATATATGGGATGATAATAGACTGGTGTTACGATAATATGAATGGTTCGTATTATCAAGTAGCATATACAATTAATAACAATAAGTTTTCCTCACTCGTCCGATTGGATATTAGTATCACTTAATTTTATATTTTTAAATATATACGTGTTGATTGGAAAACAAATAATATACCTATAGTTTATATTTTATTAGGTATATAATAATATATACATTTTAAGTATAATATTTGTAAAAAACATTTACAATGAAAACCATATCAAAGTGTTCAAAGGAACGTAACAGTTTTATAGTAATGTTTTACTCTTTTTGTTTTATTTTCTGAATATTAAAATATTTTTCATCATTTACTCAAGTATTCTTTTCCATATTTCGACCCGGCGTGTTTAATCTACTTGTTTATAAATAATTATATAATTATATTAATACTTAACACGACGTATTGTTTTGATATCATGCACGTCTCATTTTATCGAGTACAAATAGTTAAAATTCTAACTGTTAGAGTTTTATGTTTTATCAAAAAAAAAAAAAAAAAAAGCAGACAATATTCTTAACATAGTTATATATTACGAGTATTAGGGGGACTGAGTAGCAGAGTTGATTTAAGCTGTAGTTATTCTTAACCGGAGCATGGGCATACTCTATTTCTGGGCATACAATTGCCCAGGTAAAGATATTTAAAATTACATTATTACGTTTATAATAATAAGAGTAGTGAAATATTGAGTTTTCACTACCAAAGTTATTGAAAAGCTTCAATACTAATTTCTTATCAATAATTTAAAGTTATATCGGTAAATAAATCTGTTGGAATTATAGGCATGTATAATCTTTAATCGCAGATGCAGCATACAAAATAAAATAGCCCAAGGTTTTTAATACAATTAATAATATTAAATTAGATATAGCCGTTTTTAATAATTGGATAAATACATTTTGAAAAGCCAAAAATGATTAACTGTATAGTGTATAAACAGGTAGGCTGTGTTATTGTTACTACAGTTCGTAATTTTGACTAAATGCCTATTTGTTATAAACTTGTAAACTTAGTTACAGCTAGTTCAAAGTATTAATTATCTAATGGGAAAATTGGTTTAAATCTATTTTATCTACTTCTATTAAATAATGAAATAGTTTGGGCGTTCTGTCATTGACTACAACTAAATAGTTATAATTCGCACCTACATGGTCCACAGGTCAATTAATCGGCTCCAAAAATTTTTGCAGATGCATCACACTTAAACATCCTCTGAATTGGTGCGCGCGCCTATGGTTTGAATATCCAGCTAACTTTATTTTAAATTAGTTTAAATTTAAATTTTGATTTATTGTTTAGTTTAAAATTAAATTATTAGGAATGATACTCTAGCTATTATAACACTTTACAAAACAAATCATGAAGTTCATATTAGCTATCCATGTACATTAAAACGTGCAAGAACGCCAAGAACCATTACACTTTGGGATTCTGGTATTTTTGATATATTAAAAAATTAAAAATTGCACCAAGTTATTGACTTTTTGATAAATCACATTAACATACTAAAATATCATATGAAACCACCCTTAAAATAATCCCAATTAAGCCTCCGATAAAGACTTTGACATTATTTGTGACCGTATATTATGACCGTGAGTGTATATCACACACGTGTGTGCCTTCAATACATAGTTGTTTTGTTTTTTTTTTTTATCGTAATATTTCGTTTTAATGGGGTTGTGTCTCATTCGGCGTCGCCGTGGATTACATATACGTACTTACTCGTATATGTTTACAATAATTCGTATCGCCCCGCGTTATTAATAGTGCCTACATATTATTATATAATATTATGTGGACTCGGAACGATTAATATTGTTTTTTTATTTAAATTGTTTTTATTATTATTATTATTATTATTCGCGACGTTATTTGCTAACTTTCCATTGTTTAGCGTTCTGTCGTTGGTGCGGCTGGGGTCAGTGATCACCACGGGGGTATAATGCAAGAGCGTTTTAACCACTATACCACCGCCGACACGGGCAACAAGGTCGAGAAGGCGGCGTGTGGGTTGAACACACACACACACACACACACATTACATAATATGGGCGAAGGACGTTTTACGTGGTTCACCGTCACCGTTATGCTGGTCGGCCGACGTTGTTAAACGCGAAACGTGAATGATAAATGAAGGCTGTCGACGCCGCTATCGCCACTGCAAACTGACACGCATATTATTATATTATTATACGCGTGTATAACACACTTGGACGAAATAATACGCGATAGGATGCGCACGCGCGGTCTCCAAGAGATTATGATGAGGCGCAAAAAAAATTAGTTTAAAAAAAAATAATGATAATAATAAGTACCGAGCTCGATCCATGTGAATTTACCGCATAAAATGTTACGATGTTAGACCAAATAGTGAACATCGATGTACAGAGAAATCTGATAATAGATATTATGTAATATATGAGTATCTTATACTTAACAGCTAGTGTGATTCACCAAACATGCCTAACATATTTTTTTCATTAGGCATTTTTAAATATATATATATGTATATACATATCATCGGATACTTGATGTATTTGTGCCTTTTAAGAAATGTTCTGTGACGATACCAATTTTTGATTTTCAAATAAAAACCACTATTTTTCACCCTTTATTAATAAACAGATTATTATTTTGAGTTTTTTTTAAATATTTAAAAGTTTAACAATATTAGTTTACAAGTCATAAAATATTATGTACCGTGCACAATAGGTTTAGAAGATATGGTGGCCATGGTAAGTCAAACATTTTAGTAATTATTATTAACCTATCAACATTTATAAATTGTAAAAATGGTTCAAGACTCTGCATCTGGTTATAATAAACACGGCTAGATCCACTAGTATATATATTTTTGTAAAATTATGTTTAAGGACTATTATTCTTAGCATAAAAATTTTAATAACTTATAAACTAATCGTTTGAATTTTGATTTAGATTCATCGAAATTTTGAAAAAAAAATATCTACTAAATAATTCAAAGTAAAAAAGGGTTCTCATTTGATAAACATAAGTTTGTTCCACTATACGATACAAGGCATTTTCGATTAGATAAAATAATATGGGTTGGACTACGCGTATATATTATATAATGTCACCAGTAGCAATTCAATTACAAACTTAAGTTTTTCATTTATTTTATTGACATTTTTTTTCCATCACTTAAAAGTTATTTAAATTGTTTTATAAAAATAACGTATATTGGTAAATTAATTAGTGATATTAGATACTAGTGTTGAGGGCTTTATAATAGTATAATCTATATAGTTAGGAATATATTAAAAAAAACTGTTTAGGTATAACAATTTTATGTGCAAACACTGCAAACTGAGTACTGACCTTTTGAAAATTATATGTTATCATATCAACTGATGTCTGATGTGCCCATATTGTTTTTATTTTATTTGACATTCACAGGTGAGCATTAAAAATGTTTTGTTTTTACATTATAGCTTTGTACAATTTATTCATGTTTCAAAAAAAAAAAAAAAACAAGCTTACTATGTGATTGTAAAATAATATAGTTTAAAATAATATGCCATATTTTAGACATTCATTTATTTATATTCTACAATTTTTATATTTATTTAGCTTGTTTTACAAAAACATTCTACTTTGTATACGATCAGATACATTTTAGTTCCTTGATTAAATCAGCTCATGTTACTATAGGTAACTGTATTGAAAAAAAATATCAGATTGAACCTTTTTTAATTTCAAAACTGACCTTTTTATTGCTTGATATTTCGAGGTCGAGTTTACAATAATATAAAGGTAGAATTTCAAAGTTCAAATTAAAAATAATCTGTACTAAAAAAAAAAAAGTCAACCATTAAATTTACTAGGTAATGGTTTGAGGTAGGTTTGCGCTACGCTTTATCATATTGAGTTAAGTATATATACAACTTTTTGGCTACGTGATACAAACATTTTTTATAACCTACATATTAAAAATACGAAACACGACACGGTGTAGTGTGAATCTGAAGAAATTTCACTTATTATGTATATTCAGAGAATAAATAGCTGATAAAATCGTCGTATTATATCTTTTCGATAAATATCCTATATTATTATAGATTGTTGTATACTAACTTATATCTAAAGATGGTATATTATTTGAAATTTTAATTATATATATTCTGATATTCAATAGAATAGTGATGATGTAAATGTTCTTAATTCTTAAAATTTAGGAATTAAAAAGCCGTGGGTCCTAAAATCTAATTAGGGAGTAATATAGGCTCTTAAGTGCCCTCCCACAAGTTACACTTACTATGCGTAACCATTACTATTATAACTTGTAATACATTTTAATATAAACATAAAACGTTAAAAAGTATATTTAATTTTAAATGTGTAAAATATGATATCAATTATCATAAAAATGTTATCTGATATATGGTTAAATATGTAAAGTACCTAATAAAATATAATACAGATGTTTTAAGCAATTTAGTGCTTATATTTCTTAAAATAAAAATAATAATAAACTATAAATTGCGTTTTTTAATACTTTATATTTTGACACAACGGCAGAAATTATATTAAAAAAAAATACGTTATAGCAATACAGAATTTTCAAACAATCTCGACTACGCGTTATCTGAATAATTTAAATACACGTTTAATATTATAATACCAGGGTTATTAAAACGATATTGCTTTAAGTACTTCCAGAAAGTGATGGATGAAAGGTTGGAAACTGATTATAATTATCATATTACAACCCTTTGTAGTAGTAATTCGTTTTAAAACAATGAAATCAAATGAGACATATCTGTAAGAAAATAATAGAATCATTGGGCTCTACATCCTACTATCCTAGGCACAATATTGTTCTGCGAACGGACATAGATAATTTAAATAACTGTTGTAATAACCGTTATTAAATGGTTTTAAAACGAAGATCTTTTAGAATGTGTTCTTTAGACGTATAGATGTGCATATATTGGTCGTATATAATACTATAATAGTAGCTGATATTTCCCCAACAACTCGTATATTATATGCACGAGCAGGCGACTGATTGAATCCGTTCGCATATCTCATCGTCTTCAGAGCGGAAGGTGGTGTACACTGAGAAAATGGATTGCTTTCATACATTGGAGACGATACAACCCACATAACCATCTCTCGGCGTATATGCGCGGCTAGTGAAAGTACTTGCCGTCGAACAATTTATTACATCGTTTCAATCAACGTCTCATTCGGGTGGGAAAGGTTTCCTCTTTTAGTAGGTATTCTTTTTTTATTTATATAATATATATATATATATATATATATATATATACGTGTATGTATATTTATATTTGAAAAACCATCAAAAGAATGTGTACACGTTTATGAAAATAATAATAATAATAATAATAAAAAATACTATCCTTTTGGATCCACTCGTGAACAAAACGCCGATATGCGAGATAAAAAGAAAACGCTGTGATTAATTTGTACATGAAAATTGTGTGTAATATTTTCCCAATGAATGCTCGTCGTTAGTCGTTATCATGATATTCATATAGGTACAGGGTGTATAATATTATACTTGTAGACTTGTAGTAGGTAGTAAGTTGTCAGTGACGTATTTAGTACACTGTACCTAGCTACTCCTAGGGCAGCTACTCTTAGAGGATGTAATTGACCTACCAGAACAATACTAAAACAACTATTCAGGGATTGGTGTATTTTATAATGTAAGAACAAATTATAATTTTGTGTTTGTTTATTTTTACTAATTTTCTAGGTATAGTATATGATATAAATTTTGTTTACTTAAAACCCTTAAATAATAATAGCAGTATATAATTTTTTTGGAAATTTTTAATGCTTATAATCTGTAAAAAATATGTGAAAAGTTCGACAAAGAAACTAAAGAAAAAAATATTTATCTATGTTGATGAAATCTTAATACGTCACTACCGCTGAATAGAATACTCAATTTTTACGCTAAATAATGTTTGAAATATCTTGTTTAACGGAGAATGATAATTTTTTAATTTTAAACATTTTTGTATGTTTTTTTAAATACGGTATTTAAAGAAAAACAAAGAGAATTTTTATTATTCATAAATTCGACACTAAATTATACATCAGTTAAAATGACGGTCGTTAACTGTTCTGGTATTAAACAAGCATTTTGGCATTACCGTAAAAACCGTTAATTTAGTTGTTTAAAAATAAGAATTGCTGAGACTTGAGCCAAATCTGAGTCATTTACGATTTTATATTAATGCATTAAAAAATGTAATACAGTGCATTAGTTTAATTAATACTGGTTAAATTATACATGATTTGGAATATTAATTTTTCCTTTTGTAAAGTATTTAATAGTTGGGCTATTAAAAATAAATTTACAATTACAAATTATGTTATAATACAAAGTTAAAGTTAATTTGTTATACATCTTTTATTAAAAATAATTTTAAATATTTATTGTTATTAAAAAATAGAATATATTTTAATAATGTAATAACTTTATTTTGTAAGTGTACAATAAACAAAAAATACATTTTGTTAGGAGTATTCAATATTGGTCAGTATTCCAAAAATAATTTTTTATTTAAAAAGTCAAATCAAAACATTGCTAAAATAAATATTTAAAACAATAAAAAAAAGATCAAACATTAATTTAGTTAAAAAGTTTTTACTTAAAAAACTTCAGTTCAATATTAACTACAAAAAAAAAAAAAACAAAATAACTTTAAAAATACAATGAATTTGATACACGTTTCTTTAATCTAGAAAAGAACGTTTCACTTTGTAAACTTAACAATGTTTTTCATCGTGCTTGTTGCAGTATTTTTTCTAATTAATAAATCTTCTTTAGTTAGTAATTTTTTTTAGCCTATCTGATTGTAAAATAAGAAAATTCATATCTACTCCGAAAATCTGATTATTCTGATAGCTAGTTAGAGCATGGCTTACTTATGCAAATATATTGGTAATTAAATGATTACATTCCATATTGTGCGTTGAAATAAGTATCTAGGTCTTAAAAAGTACTTAACCTGTACTTGTATTATAGCAGTCGGGAGGAAACAGAGGACGGCCAAATGTGTACCGTGAGGAGTAAAGACAAACACACTCTGTATAAATTTATTTATGACCAAGATTTGTTTGATATTTTAAAACGTATTAAAAACCTACGAGGGTGGCCGAAACAAAAAAAAAAATAATTATTTGCAGTGTACATGTTTATATAGACATTAGAGGCATAATAGTTTAGAATAGCTAACGTGCAAATCCCAGAAATGATTGCGTGTGTGTAACTCTTTATTATTATTTTTTTTTTTTAATTGAAACCAATTGAGTGTAAAGACGTGTGCGCAATTGGAATATTTCCAAATTATTGCTGTCCAAAGTCGGGCCCTCGGTGAACAGTTATAATGTAGTCTGTGTAGTGTTTTAGAGAAGAGGGTGTATATTATTATCTGTGCAACAAGCCAAAAGGCCCATTCTGTTTTAGGTTAGGGAAAAATAATTAATTTTTACGAATACGATTAAAGCTAAGAGCCACTGTACTATTATAATTTATTATAAAATATAGTAAAATCGTAATAAAAAGTCATATTAAAATATAGAAAAATACCTAATAATATCTAATATTTACCTAATAAAAATAAGTACGACCCTATCCATATAACAATAAATATGTAAGTATTATCTTCTAGTTCTAGTACACAAATAACAATAATGATAATATATATACAAAGCAATATATTTTTAACGTATCTAACCTATTTAATATTAGGTTTGTTGAATACGAGACAAAAATACTTTAAAATAAATATTTTGCTCAAAACAGTAAATTTAAACCCAGATTGAACCCATGTAAAATAATTTACATTAAATATATTGCAAATTAAAATAATTATTATATATCATATTATTTATATTATGCACTAAGCCAAACAAAAAATTTCAATGAAATCCATTATTTTCCTTGAGAAAAATTAAATACAAAATTAATATAGTATCTCTACTACTTACGTGATTCATATCATACCGTATCATTTTTTCATAAACTCAAAAATTATCTAATGATATGAAAAAAACGTACAATAAAAATTCATCCATTACAATGCAATCTACTATAATAATACGAGCATATACTATCATGAGTCTAACACTGCAAAAATAAACATTGCAATTTTCTCAAGTGTTTAATTTTTTTTAGGTACTAAAATCAATTTTTTTATAATGTTAGTCACTATCTTAGCGTTTTTTTAAATTATATGAATATTCAAAAGATTTATCAATGACTCTGTGATTCTAATGATTTTCTTTTTAAATGAGCTATAAACAATCGAGTCTTTATGAAAGAAAAACAATGATTAAACAGTTTTTGTCAATGATACTTTTCAAGTATTGTTCAATACGTTTATACGTACTCGTATTTACTAAATCGCCATTATTAATACTGAACTTTACGTCTTTAGCCAACCTTTTTTTTTTTTTTTCAATCAATAGCTTTGTTCTTACTTCTCTACATAAAATATTTCTTCAGATTTGAGCAAAAAAAAAAATATATATATATTTATATTGCAATGATCTATTAATAAAACTACATCACGTATTTATTATCCATTGTGAACGAGACGTATTCGGGATTAGGAATCTTACAACGTAAACTATTCTAAATGAAATACACTACACATTTAATATTGGCAAGAATATAAAATATATTCTCCTACGGCTGTTGTAACAAGATTTATTAATTAATAAATTATTTTAATGCCACAGCGTGTAGTAGGTATACAAATGTTAATACGTTAAAACAGAAAAAAATGTTTATTATGCATCTACGAGCTGAGTTATTCATAAATTTTAGTAGAGCCAAAAATCTGTTTTCTGTTTTTCGTGGTATAATATTATGTATAATATAAACATTTAAATATAATCTTCTTAAATTGATATATTTTAGGTAAACATATTCACAAGATAATTATCGTAAGCGATTAAAATGCAATGACAACATGATTATTATAATACATTAATATAGTAAATAGAAGTGTTAACAAATTGAAAAATTTTAAAATATTTATTTAAAATTAAATAATCGAGTTATAAGTATTAATTGACTGTTAATAATTTATTTATTGTGAGGTAGAATTGTAAGTATTATAAGTAAAATGCAGTTTTGTAAAAACTAGAGACATTAGGAAAATTTATAATTGCCAATTTTAATTGAGGTCGGAGAAACTAGGTCAATTTTTATGTTAGTTTGTTTATATTGTGGGCATCTGATTTGGCTATCGTTGGGAATCGAATAATAAATTATATTATTTTACATAGGAAACGAATTAAAATAGTTTGCGCTGCTCAATGATTTCAAACCACTATTATTTATATCATCAGACAAGTGTAGGTAATAATAGTACTGGCTATTATAGACACACACGATCAATGATCATAAATATTACTTTTTAATCAAAAACCATACGCTCAGGCATGAAAATTGAATCGCTTTAACTGGTTCACTATATAATAGTTAGTGAACCATAACAATAACAGCATTTAAAAAATATATTTGGGTCAACGATTTAAATAGTATTATAAACTATTATGCGCATTGTTAACATCATAATGTTTAGTATTTATTACGATTACATTATTAGTATACATTTATGCTACATTAGCAGTATAATAATCGGTAGACTGTCAGACGTTAATTAACTATTATATATTGCATTCAATAATAAATACTATCTTCAAGATTTGAGTTAGTTCATATGCGTGTCTACAGTGGCGACCTGGGGTGCCTGGGTTGCCCGTGAAATTTTTTATGGCACCGGTCAACCTATTTTTAAGTTATAACATGGCTTAAAATATTTATTTAAAACAAAAAAAATGTCTTAAGCATTGTTTATTTTGTTAATGACATGTATTCGTGTTTGTCGAATTCACGTCTCCGTCCATTTAACAATCAATTTACATAATTGTATGATTCTTACTGCACATCGCAATATAATATTATGAAAACGGTAAATGGAAACCGTTACAATTTATGAGAAATATGAATTATTATTAAAACTATCGAATGCAGATAATTACCGTAGCCAATGTCCGTTGGCACGGCATGGAGTGATAGTGCCGATTACATCCGACTTCGGAAATACATAGTCTATACAGTTAGACGACAGTACACTTTAAATAATCGCATCTTTTATTCTAGTATTTTTCAACAAATCACCATTCTCCAACATAATACAATTAGTAAAAGTAACAAACGTACAGTTTATCCGTGATTCGTATTATTATTCCCCATTTTTTTTTCTATATTTGTAATTTAGTCTTGAGAAGATGGATATTTTTAAAAAGAAAAAAGAAAGAGCAGCTGGAGAATGAGATCGTTAAAAAGTTAAATTAATTCAAATTGCTAAATCTCGTCAAAATATAAAAACCTTTTTAAATTAAAAAACAAAAACAAAATTACTGTTGATAATAATAAAAACGAAAAAATTAAAGGTTAAGATTACGTGATAATTTAAAATGTTGATAATTAGATTGATTTATGGTTAGGTGGTGTAATCCAGTGCTGTAGATAAATAATGTTTCTGGAGTTAAATTTAAAGATACTAAAATTACTGTACATACTATACATTATTCATTATAAGATGATACAAAATTTCTTAAAAATTATAAACATTTTTAACTATGGAAACTAGCCCTCCTCTCTTAAAACAATACAGTATTGGTGCTGGTCATTATAGTTGACCTAACGCTGTGCATGAAGTTTAGTCACACCTATGAGTTAGCCAATATCTCATTACACGTATTTCTGATATTTGACTAATTCAATTGATTATTATTTAACTACTAACGCTTTTTTTTAACTAATTTTATTTACTGTTTATGTATAATAATCAGTAATAAGTTAAATTTACTTTGGTCTAGTTACTAGACTCTAGTACATTAAATCTTTATAGTTTGAAGATATAAAGGTTATATTTTAAAGGCGGTAGTATTGATTTTATTACAATTAATATTTGTTTCTATTATATATGATTTCTTACTACGAAAAAAATAATTTCTTTAAATTGTATAAAATTATAATTAATTTAATGAAAGATTTACTATTTTGTAAGAATTGTCAACTTTATTAATTTAATGAAATCAATAACTTGAATATAATTGATTGACTTCATAAACTTGAAATCATAACCGTTTTTCTTTAATTTAATAGGTGTTTTTAATTAAAAATGGTATATTTTTTTCTGAGTGAACACATACAATTTAAATATTAGATCATCATACTATATTTAATTAGGTAAATAGAATTAAGTTTAAATAAATAAATTTAACAACACATGTATATGCATATATTTTTAATGATAATTATTAATTATTGAGTTGTAATTGCCAATTTTTTTTTTAAAGAATATTAAAACGAATACATTAAACAATATCAAATATATTTTATTGTTTTTGTATTAGCATTACCTAACTTAATTAGAATTTTAAAAATATTATACAGTACAAGTTTACGGTTTTTGAATAAATTATTATCAGAAAACATTACTAAAAAACGAGATGACCGAGTAGAGTATTATAAAGTCATAGACGGACAACAAACTATATTTTAATATAATTTAAAACACACGTATAATGTGGGTCCGATATAATGTTATCTGAGGGCACATATATTACATAAAATTGTGATTGCAATACTTTTTGGTTGTAAAAACCACATCATCTTGCTCTTGTACGGGTCAAAGGAAATTTATATGTAAAAAGGAAATGAAAATAACATGATATTATCGCGTTGACAGAGCGCGTGCGCATCCTCTCTGTCTACGTGTCCCTCACTCTTTTTCTCTCTGTGTCTGCCTGTTTGTCTTTATCTCTCTTCTCTCTCTCTGTTTCCCTCACATACACTCTCTGTCTCTCTTGTGGACAATCGTATCCGGCCTTATCCTGTTTTTCGAGGAATTGGGATCATCATTATTATGCATGTCACTTCAAATTCGCTGTTATACGAAAAATAACTTTCCTTAAAACGTCATCGTCGTCGTCGGTTGAAAAAACGTTCATTGCATTTCGTTCTATATTATTCGAAGAAGATGGACCGTAATTATTTACAAGCGAATCCACTGACGAGTGTTCAAACGAACTTCTTTAATGGGCTCTTTATCCGGTTTCATGTTTAGACCACGACATTTTGTTGTACGTTTTTATTATGTGCAATGATAATAGTATACGTCGCTACACCCTAATCGTTGTGAAATTGATGCCGGGGATACTATAAACTGCTGCTGAGTACTGTAAAAGAACTAGGTCAACCAACCTATGTTTTTCTGCAGGACATTTTACAATAATTATTTTATTATTTTCAACAGCATGTTATCACGATTCAAAATATCACAAATATTATTAATACATTTTCTAAGTCTCGTGTATACTTTAAGTTCGTTGAACTTTTAATATTAAACATTATTGTATGATGGTGCACTTTTATATTACTACAACAATTTTCCTAACTACCTAATTTTATAATATAATACATTTAAGTATACAATAATAATAATAATAATAATAATAATAATAATAATATATAGGTACTCCCACTGTATTTCCGTCGTAACTCCTAAGATTTGATTCGGTCTAAATATTTTACTTGAAAAATCCTTTCGATATCGTATACGTTTACCATGGAATTATAATAGTAGGTATAAATCAGGGGTCGACAAGTAATTTCTATTGGAGTCCTAAAGATTAAAATAATAAATCAATGAGGTCCAGTGAAAAAAATCTTTTTCAAATCTTTATACATAATGAAGTAAGTACTATGTGTTGACAGGGTCTAGGGTTTTGCCTTCGGCGATCCGCCAGTTGCCGACCCCTGGTATAGATACTACAGTTGACGGTATTCAAAACGTTTGGAGTAGAAAGTATTCTAGTATATTATATTATAATATATAGTATTAATCATCTTTTCATCAATATAATTGAAGTATATACATAAATACGCGAAATACGTAGGTATATACCTAGTAGTATATATACAGATATACCTGTACCATAAAAATAGCCATGTTATACCTATAATTTTTCGTTGCTGATATTTTTGGTTTTAAATTAATATTACGAAAATGTGGGTCAAATTAAATTTTATAAATTATGTATACAAATAAGAAAGTTAACATTAAAATATATTTTAAAATATTTTTTTTCTGTCAAAAGATTTCAAAATAGGAATTATTCAAGTAAGATTACTTTAAAGTTTAAATGGTGTCAATAAAAATATGATGCAAGTAAATAACGATTAAAATAAACAAATTGTTATTGGTATTCTGGAAAAAAAACCGTTTAAATTTATAATCAACACTGCATTCGAATTTTAATGTCCTTCAAGTTTTATGGGTATTTTCATAGTATGAACATTAAAAGAGGGTTCTTAAGTACACACGTTGAATTTCATTATTGAAACGGAATAAACGACCTTTAAATAACGAAAATACTTTTTTCTCAGAGTAAGTTTTTTAATTTACACGGATATATATTTATAGCTACATATTCGTTTTTAATTTCCACTAAATAAACAAATAGTAATAATGCGATAATAAAAGCAAATGTTATACAAGTAGTTGTGGATATTTATAATATGTCGTGAACAATATTAACATGTACAAAACACATATTTAATTTATTTTATTTTATTTTTTGTTATTTTATTGTAATACACAATCTGTATTAAGTTCACAATACGCGTGTGAGAGAAGTATGATTCATAAATACGGTTAGTAACTTGTTGAAGATACTATACATTGATGGAACTCTTGGTAGTAAGAATATATAATATTTTGTATTTAATAAATTATTCGCGGCACCGATTGCGTGATACTTAAGATACTTAGGCATTAAAAAAACGCAATTGGTTAAGTCTATTGGTTGACCGGGTTGATGGTAAATTATAGTACGATGACTAGAGAAAATTTCGATACTTTAGTGAAATCATTTTAAATTTTGAACGGAGCGATTTTACACGTTGCTTTTTTTATTTTTTGAATACACCATTATTATAAGTCGATAAATTGATTAAATTTTCAAGATATTTTAAATGTTTACCAAACGTTTATACTATCATTTTCACTATTTAATGCATTTTTAAAAATGTATAACTCTTTTTGACTTATTTATAGCCTTATAGGCATGAGTTATATTCAATTTTTTTAATTTTTTTTTTTTTTTATTAATGTTGATAACAATTATTCGCTTAGTCGAAATGTTTGGAAATTTAATTGATACAGATTCCAAAAAAGTTACTCTTATATTTGTATAAAAATATTAAAAATACATAGTCACAGTGTTTATATTATTTATTTTAAATTAGAAATTTAATGAAATTCGTCAAAATCTATTTTGTAGTTAGCATAATTTCTGCAGTGGAATCTTAGACCATAATATTAATATTATTTCATGTATTTGTCATTAAAAAAAAAATATATATATAATAATTTTGGAAACGTTTATGTATGTTTAAAGATGTTTTTTAATTTTTTAACTACGCAATACTCACATAATTTTCTTACTTGGTTAAATTTCTAGCGGAACGCATTTTAATATAAATTAATATAATATATTGTTTTGACCATTTTAATACGGTTAACATAAAAATTACGCAAGTTTGAAGATATTTTCATTAAAAATATGTTACAACTAACAAGATATTATTTTTATAATAATATGATAAGGCATGAATAAGATTAATTTCTTAATTTTTATTCTAGATATTTCAAAAAAATGAAATATTTACTATTCTAAAAAAATTTAAAACAAAATTACAATTTTAATGACATATCGACTATTACACATAATATATAAGTTAAAGAATATTATCTTATCTACTCATTATTAAATTAAATAATTAACTAATAAAAATGATACATTAAATTGTTTAGATTAACTCATATTAATAGTAATCATGACATTTATAAACTCTTAAAAAAATGTATAAGTAAATGAAATGAATTGTTTACAAAAAAAATATCGCTTTTTATTGTTAGCAGTGCATGACATATTATAGTTATAAGTTATAGGTATCTAAATATTTATTTATATATTGTCAAATAATTAATTGGTTTTAATTTATTTAGTTTTAGTTACAGTTAATTATAATTTATTAACTATTTATAGGAATTTATCTATAGGAACTTTGATAATAGCGTAGTAATGTACACTATAATCATTAATTGGAGCATCATTAAATGCATATATATTTATTGTCATTAGTTAGACTGACAACGAAGAAACTAGAAAGGTGTGATAACTCTTAATTTTACTAATCTTTTATTTAATATTTTCGTGGAATAATAGATTCCGAATCTGTAGAATCTAGCCAGTTGCTGTACCATAAGTATTAAATACGTACATGAAACTCAATTAAATCAATATTCACTTTACATTTATTCTAGTTTATAATTTCAAACAAAAATAATATACAATGAAATGAAATAACATTTTAAACGTAAAAATGATTAGGTGAATTTTAGATATTTAAATTGAAATATAAATAATTAAAGTCCTACAGTCATAGTTATATGTGGGAATTTTTAAGACAGTGAATATGTTAGCGAGTACACAGTGATCAAGATAAGGATATGCCACACATCTCAAGACCATTAATGCGGTTCGTATTAATATGTTTCAGTGGTGAATCGATGCTCATTGAGCATTCTTAATGGCCATCGTGATAATGAAATATTTTCTATGATCTTACTCATTATGTACCTACTGATGCTATTCAACTCGTGTAAATTGATTTAACGATTCCATTTATAAGTTATAACGTGCTAACGACGTGAACTCACTAGTCTTTACTGCTGCAATTTAGTTTGGTAGATATTTCGTCAGAATTCGAGTACGCAAATACTTACCAATACAAAATCATTATGTGTATTGTGTTAGGTACCTGTATAGTTTCAATTGAATGATAGTCTCTACTATAGTGCTATATTATTGATTATAATCAATGGAAGTATAGCTGTATTATATGTTGAATTGCACGTGTATAATATAATACTTATAGGTAAAAAAATGTCATCGGTATTAAATTAGTGTTTATGATTTGACACAATATTGAATATTTCTATAAGTACTATGAGCGTAATGATATTATAAACATGGGGTCTAGTATACTAATATTATATTTTGAGATATTACCTAACCATTTTAAAAATAGTAACGTAACAACAACGCGACTGATTGAATTATATCATTTGATTATAAGCAACAATGAAATCGATGAATTTTAAGTCGGTTCAACAATAAACATTAATTAATAAAATATGCATATAAAAAGGTTTTGTTATTACATTTCATACTTACGTTAATGATATTTAAGTTCAATGTAGCTATAATTTTTAACTTACTTAGAAAAAAGTGTTATTACCAATATTATAATTTAATAATAAATGTCATCATAAAGTTTTTCGTATTTGAGAAAAGTTGAGTTAAATATATTATAATTTGGTACATATAAAAATTTTATATCTTCTATATAGGTAATAAAAATTTGAAATATATCATCACCTAGAACGAATCTAGCATATATTATATTTATGCTTTTAAGATATATTCATTAATTTAGACAATAAAAATTAGACATTTATTTCATTGCGACACTTTGTAAATCACAAACTCTGTTCGTATAAAAGATATTTATATAGGTATAGAACTTTATGAGCACTAAAAAAAAATATAAAATAGTAGGCATGGTGATAAATTTTTTATATTTAAGTTTCAATAAAAACATTTTTATTTTACACTTCACCGAATTATAATCACTACTATCGAGGGGTATTATTTAAAAATAAAATAATATTTTTGACTTTTGTATCTCTACGTGAATAGGATATTTAAGTACATTTATTATATCTAGTTGATAAATTATATAGGCAGTTACTAAACTTGTATATTATATAAAATAAAAAAAGTTACACTTTATACTTCAAGAATGGTTATCAAATATTCATATCTTATTACAATTACCTAATCGATTAAAATAGGTACAACACTAATTATGATTATACTTCTTTTTTATTTTGGTAAATAATTCAGGACTAAAAAACTAAATTTAACAAACATAAATCATAGCTTGTAAAGATTAGTCTAACTTACTGTTAACATGACAATTAAGTATTACGAATAATGAAAATGACCAAATAATTAAAATATTTGAAAAAATAAAATTCAAATAATAATAATATCATATAACTTAAAAACTAGAATAAAATAATATATAATATATAATTAAATAGTAATAAATATTCATACTCAAATTTTTACCGTTATTTTTTAATATTTAGCTATAATTAATTTTTATATTTATTCTATTTAGCATAAATCGGAAAATATAATAATTTAAAATAAATTAAACTCTACATTTTATCCTATAGCGATTTTTATTTATAAACTAATAAATAAAAATTGAATTGTTAAGTAATTACTCATAACTTATATTGTGTTTCTAGGGTATTTTTTTTATATTTTTTGTTTTATTTTTTACTCTAACTTGAAACTTTTTTAAATATTAAAATCGGATTCTTAAAATATGTACTTTTAATGTCTTTTATAATAACAAGTATGACGAAAAAAAGAAGTATTTAATATTATGAATATTGTATTTTGATTTCAATTATTTAATTAATTGAAACGTTTTGTTATAATAATTTCATATACAAAATATATAAATCATAATTTATAAATAATATTGATATTAATTTTATATTTTAAATTATCTGGTTCATTTTCATTAATATATATATTATACGAATTTATAGTTTTTATTTTTATGACAATATGATATAGCTTAATACATTAAAACATTTTATGTGATTTTGTATCAAATCATTTGGTTATTTCTTATTTTATTCTAAAAATTTTTTCTCAAAATAAATTAGCAAATATGTTGTAGCATGTAGATGATATATAGTTGTATACTTAAATTAATGATTTTAAGTTTATCACAGTTATACGTGTATTGAACATGGAGAAATTCTAAATACTAATGCACTATAATAATTTATTTGAAGTTAACTGTAAGTAAGTATAGCAATAATTCTTTATAATGAACTAACACACACAAAAAAAAGTAATAATAATAATACAAATAATATAAATTACCAATAAGTTTTTGAAATATAACATGGTATACTTTAAGTAAGTTAGTAACTTACTCACAACCTTCAAACTTCTTTGTAATATGTAAAAATTAATAAAATAATTTTACTACACATTATGATTAGGTATTTGTTTATATAAAACTGAAAGGGTTACTAGAAAAAAATATATTTCTTGCGTAAAGGTTTAATAGTGTTTTTTAAAGATTTATTTCAATTTCTGTTATTAATTTTTATATAAAATTGGTAATTATGTGTAAAATATTGGTAAGGCTTATTTTGAAAATTACTATTATAATATATGTGTAAAATTAACTGTAGGTATCTATATCATGATATAAATAGTTAATATATAATTTTTGCAAAATATGTTGTGTCGTTATGTGCATATCAACACTTGCATATTTAAGTTTTACGACTTTATCATTCTTATGTTTTTATGACTAATTATTTATCGTTCTAATTTGTTTTTATTTATACATTTAATTTATTATACTGTAATATTTATTTTATCCTATTATTTGTCGACAGGAAAATAATTTAAATTCCGACACTAGAATTCACGTTGGTGAACCATTTTACATTTTGATAAAATTAAATTTATAGTTTAGAAAAATAAATATGTTACTTAATTTGTTAAGTATTATAGACATATTTTACTAGATACTATTGCTGGTGTAATAATACAGTGTTCACTGTACCTAATGAATATAATAATTACCTGGAATTCCAATTTGTACAGCACTGGATATTTCCGCCTCTGATCACAGTGTTTGACAAAACACTCTTTTGGGATTTTTTTGTCGCCAGATATCACTCCGTTAGGCCCCACAGCTACAAACAGATAATTAAAATAATAATTATAAAAAACGAAACATAATTTTTGATAATTAATGATTAACAAAAATGATAGTTTAGAGAATCAAGTGCAATTTTTTATTTATAGAGGTTCTGTTTCTACCGATATACTTCTATAATTTAATACTTATATTTAATTCGGTAAGATGGATACTAAATTTATGAATTATAAGCTTATAATAGATTGCAATACAATCAGTACATTACTTCCCTGCTGTGTATATCGATTTACTGTTAATATTAGAGAGTAGTCGTCATTGTCCAAAACAAACTTGCATGGTTAACTTAAAATCAAGAAATCCAAACAAGATTATTATCTCTGTGAAACACAACCCAATTGTATTATATTCAAGTTTTGTTTTTACATTAACTTGTTTCGGGCTTCTACCTAAATCGGCAATATAATCACAACAACGAAAAATAGCGTCGTCTGCGTTAAACAAACGATTTCACATTTCAGCGAATAGCGAAAGTGAAAAAAATGTTTCCCATTTGAACGTTGAAAATTACAGATACCTCGTGAAACCCCACCGTCACTAGTATTTTTCATCACTGGCAGTTCTATTAAACTTAACGTGTGTTTTTCTATTTTTTTTTTAACGTATGGAGTAAAAAGCAGTAACACTGAAACCTAAATTCTTTTTTAATTTAGAGGCTGTAATAAAATGTCGAAGTGAGCTGCATCATATTAAAATATGTCAGCAAGCCCAAATAGTATAGTACATGTAAAATGTGCACGAGTAAGTACACATTTTTATTGAATGAATTATAAATATATTTAATAGCTTTGACGGATTTACATGACCAATTATATTTCTTAATTTAAAATCCATCTGAGAATTATATTAAAACCGTATTATTAGATTAGCTTATTTTTTATTAAAACCATGGACAACAAATGAAAGCAATAAAATAGGTGATATTTTTTAACTGTCGTTACACAGCTCTTTTTTTATTAATCGATATTATTATGTCTAAATTAAAAACTAAATTTTGAAAATGTTTATAAACACTGAACAAAACATAGAATGTAATATCTTAGGAACTGTGCTATAAGTCCAAGTAATCCAGTAGCTGAGTCCCATTTTAAAGACTATACATTGCTCTAAGTATTTTCTCATCAATCATCCGTTATATTGCTAAAGTGGTCTATAACAGTTGAATTATTACTTGAACTATTGTCACATTTATTATAAAACTCAGTAGAACCATTATTTAAGAATAACCACTACTTGTATCAATTTATTATTTTTATTATAAATTGAATTTAAAAATATATAATAAATTTTAATTAATTAATTTATACTTTGGACACTGTTTATTTTATGATAAAAAATAGATCAGAGATAATAAATTCATGTTAAATTAATGTATTTACCATTGTTTAGATCATCATCAATCAATTTATTCCCAAACATATTATATACATTTTAAAACGAATTAATGTTGTTTTAATGATATATTTATAGTCCGGAATCCTAATTAATGATATAAAGAATCAAGAATCCAATCTCAATAAAATCAAAGAAAATAAACATTTAAAAAAAAAAATACATTGTTTTATGAAAACATTTTATTAATAAATTTTCAATTGTATTAATAACACATTTTAATATAAATTAACCTACATTTAGACTGGTTATACATTTAGCAACAATACTAACAATCAAAATGTAATAATTTTGTTTGTAGATTTAGAACCATATAATTTGTTATGTAAAATGTGTAATACACTGAATGATTAATGTAAAACTAATAAACTGTACAATAATTTGACTTAAAATTAAAACTAAATTCGATTTTTACCTAGATTGATGTTTGTTAGAGGGTAAAGGGGCTTATAATTTATGTAGGCGCATAATAAATAAATTGTTTAACTATAAAATGACTGAAAATAACTGATGGTTGAACATAAATATTTTTAGTTTTGTTTTATGCCTACAATTTTCGATTAAATAATAATATAATATTATTATTATTATTTGCATAATACAAGAAATAATTGGAAAATAAAACCATAATATAACCTTATTATATTGTAGGTAATCAACGTGTCACGAATATTTTCCATAAGAGCACACTTCTTCATAGTTATTTATCGACCCAAATTAAATAAATTACTAACGGGAATTGCCTTCCCCGCTTCCACACATTGTTAGCTAACCTCCGAATCAATATTGTTTTGCTCGAAAATAGGCTAAAGTGGACTACTTCAGTTTCTGAAATGTTTACTATGATCCCTAAAATTACGTACCTATGTCACGTTAGTGTATTGGAGTGTAGTATAATAGACATGTCTATCGACTTGTTCGGATTATGAACGTTTTATGGGTTCTTCACCACTCCAGTAATAAACAATCATCACCAAAAAAGCGGATTTTAGTACAATTTTAAAAGTTTTTTTTGTTTTTATGTTGCTTGCCTTTTCATTCATTTATTTATTAATTTTTTTTTACCAAAGTTTATTGATACATTTTTTGATATTTATTTTTTTATTATTGATAAAAATTAAAAAACAATAACAAAAGTTTCATAAAAATATAGACTTTAATGTTCTTGTAATCTTTTTTTTTTATTATTATTATTCAGTTCTATTAATTATCATTTATTATAATTAATAATAATATAATATATACATATAATTAAAAAAGTTCTTCCTTTTGGTACCTAAATTTTACTTAGAAAAATTAAGGGTTTTCGGGTAAATAAAAATTTTAATTATTACGTATTACTGTACAGGTATAATAATAATAATAAATAAGATCTTGATTACAATGATATTGATATCCAAAACAACACTTTACAAAACTCACCAGAGTTCTTAAAAACGTTTCATAACAATCAAATATTATATCAAATTATAAAATACGCATTGATGATTAAGCGAATATTAATGATGACTTAACATAATATATTGTACTATATATTTGTATATAATTAAAAATAATACACCTTTTTATATTTATTTAGGATTTTTTTGTATATAGGTAATAAATTTATTATCAACGTATACTGATATACGATTTCCTATTTTTTTTTTAAATTAATTTCGAATTTTTCTAGTTTTATGTTAAATTTTATTTGTACTTAAATTTTACAATATAATAAGTAATTTATGTTAAATTATATATAAACCTAATTGTTTTATTATTTTTATTTTAGTAACTATTCTTCTGATCAATAAGTTATGATTGCAATGTACATAAAAGGTGATTACTCATTAGTTATTATAATGAGATTAATATTTAGCATTCCAGATTGTGCGTGCAAATAATATTACTATAGAAACATTGATTATTTTAATTGTATTAAAAACACTTTTAAAAAATATATTTAAATATAATTAAATTATTATAAATCCATTACAAACTAAATAAGTTAAATAACGTATTTAATTCTTATAAAAATATGAATTTATAACTTTTAAGAATCTCTTCAATTTAATAAGCTTAAAAATATATTATTATAACGTTTAAAAATCTAAATAAAAGATGTGCCAAATCTGAGTATTGAACTGTGACAACCGTATTGTACCTATACTCACCATTCATTTTCTTTTCTCATTTATGACACAACTGTGGACTAGACCTATATATAAACTAATGCATCATGTATTAATGTACTCATCTTCTTCATTTCTAAAACTCAAATGTCGGTGCCAATATGGCGTTAGTTCAATATTATAGATGTAATGGCAACGTGCATTTAAATGTATACAAAACCTTTTTTTTTGTGAAATAAAAATAGGCAATGACTATAATATTATAATTTCGGACCTATGAATATATTAGCCACAGTTATGTAACATTTTAAACATAGAACGTTCTTGTGTTTAGTTGATTTGTAAACACGCGCTATTCACATGCTCATTGAAAATATTATTTAAACTTTATTTCATTTTAGAAAACTTATTTATTATACACCACAAACGATTCAAAGTCATTGTGTATTCTGTATAATCTATTTGACTAGAATACAACATACGCAGAACTTTAAGACAATAATAGTTAACTCAAAACTTTTCGCAACACCACATTGTTATACTATTCATGTACTCTAAAACTTAAATAAATCTGCTGATGTAGCTTAATTCAAATGTATAGAATTTTGAGACATTCGCCATTTGCGTGGTGTTTACAGCTAAATAATTGAAATCATCACATTTAATTTGGCGTCACCCAAAGAAACCGATCTTCTGACGTGTCTGACGTCTATCACGATAACATTTTAACTAAACCGGCTATCAATCAATTTTCCACCAATCAAAAATCCGACAGAGGAGACCTAATTATCGAAAACCCTGATGTCAAGTCGTAATTTAACTTTTGACATATTTTTTTTTTTTGAACTTTATAAATTGTCAGCGAATAATTAACGCTGAAAATCTGAAAACGTTAAGCCCCCGCGCAATTTATCGATGGAGATAAAAACAATAGTGATGACAATATCGCATAATTCCTTGCTGTTATAGACGTCAAGCGACACAGCCGCAGCACAATCGGATGCAACCCTCCCCTCCCCAACATAATCTAACGTTTTCTGCGTACGACTTGACAAAATACGACAGCCCTTTATAATACACAGTGAGATTAGTGATGGTATAGGTTACCAATCACGAATCGTCTCGATTTCTCAATCGCTCACCACCCTTGGCAGAACTACAATGACGTGTTTCCAAGTTTTGTATATTAACATAATACATGCCATTACAATCGACAGTATACGCTTGCTTTCAATTAAAAAAAATATACAGCTAACACGGAGGATTAAAATATACCTGTAATATATGAGGTACACTTATAAAAAACTAACGGTACTCATAGCAGAACCCAACGATAAAACATATCGCCGGTAGTTTGAATTATATAACTAGTGGATCACTTTGTCCATAGTATTTCTCAATCACAACATAAGATATTATCTCATTTATGATAATATGTGATCTATATTCAACGAAATTATAATCATATAATGCCGATGGCAAACAAAGGCATACGTTTCTAGAACCGAGATTAATACCGCGGTGTCACTGCGCACGTAGACTGTATACAGCCTACAATCTAGACGTTCTCACTGCTGTACCTATGCTATATATTATAATATTGTACTGGATTGCACTTGATAGTTTCGATAACTCATCATAAAATGCAGTCTTTACTGGCACTTGTGGTACGCGCATAGTGCGTACGGAGAGGCGGCACGATATATCACGTCGAGTCGTCGTTCGAGAGGGGTATAGTATAGAATAACATACTAGCTGATCTGTTCGACGTTGCTCGTGACAAATCAAATAATTCCAGTAAATTTACTCCGTATTGAACTCCATTAGACGTTAACTACACATATTTTTAACACATTTATGTTGGTGGTTTTGACCAAATTTATAATACAGGTCTGTAATTGTATCAAATTATAATAATTTATGGCAACCTTGCACGAAAGTCCCCGTATGAACCTATCTTTAAAGTTCCGATTTTAAAAATTGACTTTTAAATGCACGTTATCGGGTAATTATTAATTTACTAAAGAATCAACTTCGCACCAAATTTTAAAACGATAAGTTATTATATCAAGTTATTACTGTATCACACACTCATACACAACACAAGCATTAATACGAACAATCATAATGCAAGTGAAAAATAATATGAAACTGTATGAGATACGGCCAATGTGTTTTTATGTAAATAAATGTATACATAACGTTTTAAAGAGTTTTTACTGTGTATATATCCTTACGTTATGCATATTATTGTATTATGCGTCTAGCATCTATATTACGAATTTCGATATCACGAATCAACCAATAATAACCGTTTAACCAATAACAGACTATGTGAAAAGAATAAACAAGTTGATTTTTGTACACACGTATACTATGCAAGCCGAATTAAAATGCACGACTGCAGGCCCCCATCGATAATGAAAACTATGGCCTTATTTTTGTTCCTGTTTGAAGTTTGAACATTGTAATATTAGGATCATGAGTACGCTGATACGTTCATAATAATGACTTTTGACAGTTCTTGAATTCTCATTTTGTTTACTTTATATTTATAATGACTGAATATTAATAATTACATATTGGCGTATAGGCTGCAGGCACTGTACGCATGACGACTGTTTTAAGAAACAGTGCGTGTACGACGTGTGTGCTACATTCTGCTATTACGCTGACCGGAATGATATGCATTAGCCGCCAGGTAAATTTTAAAGAAAAAACAGCATATATTGACGTTTGTATAACATCTAGTACTGTAAACAGAATTCAATGTTCAGTGGGATGAAGACACCTATATTTTCACATCGCATTGGCTTTATGGTTTATAACATGTATGATGTCATATATCATTTATAAATGTATGGATATATTATACACTATTTGAAAAATAAATAAATTATAGGTCGATGGACTAATAAGGGCACTTACGTTTCGCGTAACGACGTATACTCGAGTATACTGTTAACATTTTATATTTGTATTTACATCGTTAATATAATATGTAGAGGTCACTAGAGGATGACTACGTATATAAAATAAATACAACTATGTAGTAGAGCTTAAACTTTTAAAAACATAGGCAGGATGGTAACTTAAACGAAAATTAAAAAACAATCAGTTTTTCATAATTTTTTAAGACTTAATATCCGGTTAAATGTCAATTTAAACTTTGAAATGTTACGCTAAGTATTTTTTAACTTTTCCTGTTCAATTTGTTCAGAGATCGTGTACTTTTTCAGTTTTTCAATTTAAAAACAAAAACAATGTTAAATTTAAACATTTCATACGAAATATTCGTTTCATATTTTTTAATTTACTTTCGAGGATGATACTCGTATAATTGTATATACTCGTTCAAATATTTTTATATGTTATACTAAATGACCTTATATTGAAGCATATATTTGTTTGTCAGTCATTAACGTTATTTACCGACAATTATGAGAATAATTGCGAGTTTTTGGTGAACCGCATTATTAATCATATGAAATGGGAAATGTTGATATTAATCAGATACGAGATAATTATAAATTATGATTATAATGTTTGTCTATAGACCATAACTATACGAGACAGGTTCAGGTAAATTCATTAATTAAGATAGATTACAAGAATATACAACCAAAAAGTTGTGATATTGGGTTATGCGGATTAAATTAAAATTGGACAGTGCTTCGATTTTCGATTTATTGGACAATTTTGTTTGGACTTTATTTTCATTAGTAGAATTTTTTCTTTGAAGCTTTATCCCAAAAATATCACGTCTTTTCGAGTGTGCATTTTTTAATGAATACAAATTTTTATCTCGATTATTTGGACATTATTGGAGCATTCCTAAATTTTGTCGGAGTTAATTTTCGTTGGTACAGCATTTTTAAATTTTAATGAGTTACTTTAACAGCACAACATAACTATCTAATAAATTGGCCAATTATTTATGCACGGAGTAGTAAATATCTAGTTCATATTGTTTACAACGATAATTACGTGTGTATTTGGTCAATAATCTAATCGGTGAACAACGCTATATTTTCCGTTTAACAATTTACCTTAATATCTGCCTGTATTAAATAATTCGTACTGTTTTTAAATTATCGTTATTATATTACAAGATAAATTTATAAGACATGCACTATTGCACTCGATGATATATCGTTTTTAATTTTGATTTTGTATTACATTATATTATTGCATTATTTACGTTACTTCATTAGAAATTAAAAGTATATGCATTGTAAAACCTCAAGTATAATGTTTAATATATTGTTTTAAATACTTATACTGATGCATGAATAGATATAATATTACACATTTTTTTTCCAAACGTGGTTGACGTTTAATATTTAGAATATTAAATTTTTATAAGTACGTAATAAAATATTATACAATATGTATTGTATAAAAATGTAAATAGAAACATCGGAATAAAAGTTAATCCGAAGATAATATCTCATTAGAAAATGCATTTAAGTAAATTAATTATTTTCAATTTTGGTTAAAAAATATTCTGATTGTAATATTATTATTATCACTATCAAATAACCTTATTGATCTTATTAAACAATGTAAGAACGAAGCTAAATTTGTTTTTTTTATTAGCTATTATACAAAAAAAAGGAATTTCTAGAATAATATCGTTGTCCATTAGGTTGTATAATTTTTTTTCCCCAAAATATTTGAAATTATTATTTAGAATTTAAAAACATTCTTACTTAAAAATATAACTACTGAATATATATTATATTTTAAAATCTTAGAGGATTTTGAAACGTTGATGCAAATAAAATTACTTATAATCGTAACGGATTAAAAAACAATTATAATCGATCAAATATTTATTTTATTTTTAAATATCAACGAATACTTATCATATTTTATCATCATAAACATAGGTTTATAAATTCAAATTTATTTGAATGGATTATTTCAACAATTAATACATTTATAAAAACAATCTCTTTAAACAGCTTACGTTTCTAAATTATGTCACCTCTTTGATATTTTTAGTATAGTTTCACGAACTGTACGCAATATTATTGAAATTAAGATTTATACCAGTAATCAGTAGTGAATTTTTTTAAATTCCAAATCATATACGATTAATTTTGAAATAAATTGTAAATGTTTAAGTATTGTAATATATACAATAAGTTACATAATATAGGTAAATAACAACTAATAAATATTATTATATGTGGATTTATACTCTGTACTAAAAAAGTATATTATGTATTTAAAACTGTTATCAATCTTTAAACAACGATTTTTATATTTATAATAAATTACGTGGTGTCGAAACCAGTCATGTAACGCACGCAGCAATTAATAATATTATATTTCTGACATAGGTATTATATAAATTGTAAATTGTGGGTGAAAGTCGTTAATTATACGAACACTGTATCAAAATATTAATTTAATATAAATGTAATAATATATTCTTGTGATTTGTAAATTGTACACCTTTATCGTGTCATTATTTGTAACAGAAAATGTGTACAATTTTCTCTCGCATTTTCACATAACGCTCGAATTATTCTTACTTGTTTGTTTACGTTTCGTTTCTTTTTTCCCTTTTCTAATTTTATATTCTGACAGATTTGTTTTATATATATATATATATGTGTGTGTGTGTGTGTGTGTGTGTGTGTGTGTGTGTACTTTCCTTTGCCACATTTATTCAATCTTATTCCGCCGTACTACTATTATTTACGATGCATCCTCTTATTCGCCACTACAAGATAGACGCCAAATCACAATTGGGAATATCTTAAAAACTTATACAATATAGAGTGTTATACTAATACGCAATTCTGTTTTTTTTATATCGATTTAAATACAAGGTTTTTTAAAACACAGTTCCAATCATTAAATTAGAAAGTCAAACTGCAATTTTGACAAAAATATAAATTGACTAATTGAGGAAATTGGAACTGTAGTTATTTTATTTTTTTAATAAATATCTGTTTCTATTTTGTATAATGATTAAAATGGATTTTCGTTTATTCTATGGTATATTCTACAGAAATATATTTATATTAATATATGCGAATACTTTTCCTTATAGTTTAATATATAAAAAAAAAAAAAGGTGTTGAGTGTTCCTAGTCATTGAATATATAATTGTAACAGATGTGTTTCATTTAAGTTTAATGATAATTATAAAGATTCCGAACACAAACACTAAGCGGTTTGCCAATCTATGTTTCTTAAGTATTTTATATTATATTTATGTAATTATACAGCTATCGGAATTTGGTTTTTCTATAAATTTTAACGATAAACATTGTATAGGGTGCATTTACTTAATAATCACAAACGCAATGACCAAAAGTTTAATGTATCTATGAATAATACCATTTTATTTATTCTATTTAAACAAATTTACTTATATCATAATTTGTCATTAAAATATTCAAATCCGTAATAATTTTAACTTAAAACGAGTACAGAAAAAATTGTAAATATGTAGTTTTATACTAATTAGAATTGTGAACTTCTAAACAGCTTACAAAATGCATAGAAATAACAACTAATACGAATCAAAATTTCACAATTGATCTAAAATTACCGATATACAATAACAAATATATTAATTTTTGTAGATCAATTAATCTAAAATTGTAACCTAATATCCCAAATGTAAATACTTATATATATATATATATATATATATATATATATATACTTTTAAAATGTAAAACCTTATGTATTTTATGTTCTTTTGTAATCTTATCTATTATATCTGTATAATTCTAAGTTAATGTAACACTGTATAGGCTAATGACAATAGATGTCGAAGCATTTATAAAAAAAAAAAAAATAACAAAACAATTTATGTATAACTTCTAAACACTAATAGATATACAATAGAAGTAAAAATAAATAAATCAATTCAATATGAAATTAATTTAAAAAAAAATCGTGTCTTTGCTCTTAGAAACCAAAAAAACGTCTCATAAAATTTATGTTGCAAATAAACTTACATATTTATAAAAAATATATATAATGAAGTTTGTTTTAAACATTTTTCGGCATTTAAAATATATGAGCAATAGTATTAGCATTAATTATTTTACTACTATTTATAGCGATATCGACTATTTAACATATTATTATTCACGCAACTTGTGTAATACCATCACATACGAGGATATTCGTACACGTTATGATTAGATATAATATTTTCATTAAAACAAAAAGTAAAGTATTACACGTCATTCGTTGTCATAACTTGATCGTTAATCTGGGCAAAATAAGTAGTTATTGTAGTATTCATAGTACACAATAATCATATATTTGAATACCGTATTCGTTTTTCAGGCGGACGTACGAGCTTTAAAAATCGTTTTGTGTAGCATGCAAAAGAGTCAATAAACTTAGCTCTCCCCTTCCCAGAATACCCAACAGGCTATTCAAACTTTAGTCATATTTCCCAAATATTAAGTACCTCTTAAAAATCATAATGAGTATAAATATAGTATATAAATGACAGGTAACAAACGATTTTATTTTATATATTACTTTTTGGATAACATGAATATATTATTTCAAAAATACAAGTCATGTTGGATAATATTATTACACGTATATACTTTTTTTAAAAAACGATACAACCAACGACAGATTAATACAGGAATGTTCGCCCTGTTGGAAAATGATGAAAGGTGAAGAGTTAAATCTTTATTTATAATCATTAATCAATTATTCAATACGTTTGACGTAAGCTTTATTATTTTTATTTACCACTTGTATGTCTGTTTTTCAAAGGTCACCAAAATTTAGTATATTATGACAAAAACAATCTTAACGTTATGTATAAAACTGAAAAACACTCTTAAAAGATTATGTAAAAACATCATGTATGTATTATAATATTTATAGTACACTATTGTTTTCATTTTTTTAAGGAATATGCAACACACCGTTACAACCGCGGTACAGTGATGGACTATAATACAGAGTGCGCACGTACACTCGATGTACCGGCTTAATATAATGTTATAATCGGTTAACGCCAAACGCTACTTGCACGGTTTACAACTTTACAAGAAATACCGTTGTGCCGATCGCACCGTATCATAAACATTGTAGTATTGTTTGCTATACGTAATAATAATTTTATGTACCACCTAACTACGTATATATTGAAGTGGGCATTGGTAACTCTCCTAAACGCGCGTGCTCTCAAACGCGAATTGATTCGATGCAGCGTAAACACTTTTATGTAAATATTTTATTTTATGTTTTTTTACACAGTTTAGCGTCATTTTACCGACGGTCGACGATGACGAAAGGTTTTTTTCATGCGTAGGTTAGGTTTTTCACTTGAATTTAACACCACTGCATTACTATGAACCCGCCGCGATTCGCCCCGTTTTTTATTTCATCTTATTTTTCACTTTTGTAAGTATAGTGTATACCCACCTACATCATCAACGTTCATCTCGTTGACGGTATATACTAGAAAATAATGTTTATTCTGAAAATTCGATTTTCTGCGAGTCAAAGCATATATAATATATTACATAGCTATAGTAAATTAAAAAATAAAATACATTTTTTTTGCGCGTTGAGCACGGTAGGTACATATAATATTATATTTACTGTACACACACATAATCTTATTTGCGCCTTATACATGTTTAATACGAATACAAACTTTTTGGAATACCTACCTATGTAAAAACCTATGTAAAACGGCAAAAATCGATTTATAATACATCAAAAATCAAAATGTATTTTTTACCACGAAATGTAATTTACAAATTGTCAGTGTTATACTGTTATTACTCTTTTTATTGTTCGTACCACAACGTGCGTACGGATAACATCGTTATAGTCTGCATTTTATAGAAACAAAAAAAAAAAAAGTTCGTACACGTAAACGTGCATATCTTTAGTGTACGTTAACGATGCTTTCGTCGAGATGATATGCTTTTAAACATCAGTGTTAAACGCGAAACCTATTTCCTACACATGATAAATAAATCAGAGTGTTTTGGATGTTTATTGCGTATTCTGTGTGTATAGATTTTTTATCATTATTATTTATTGTATAATACAATATTTTACATACGATATGATACGACACGATACGTCTATGTCGATATTGGCGTCCCGCCATCAGGGGCGAATTGTTGGGTAAACGAAACAATAAATACGTCCGCGTTTTGACGTAACACGACGTCAGAGTATTGTTTTGTTCTCGAACTGAACGATTTTTATTTTGCTTAGATTTCTATTACATAGAACCCGCAGCGGTTTATACAATGTCCATAAAGTATATATATATATATATATTATGTAGGTATATAACGAAAACGAAATACGGTTACAATACATAGTATGAAATATCGACCAGTCTTCTAAAAATAATAAAACTAACTGCATATACATACTCTATAATATTTGGAATGAAGGTATGTCAGACATATACTATACACATGAAAAGCGAAGGGTATATTTACGGAATCGTGAAAAAATCAAGCATTTTCACTAAAAGATAAATACGAAACTGTAATATAATATGGGTACTTGCTTTTACTAGTTACATACATATAACTTATTTATTGGAATATACAGTACCTACTTATACTATGAAACATACAGGTCGCAACACATTTTAAAATCGTCGTCGTCGTCGTCGGGAAATTGTATAATCGGAGAACATTTAATTATTGTGCGATTATAATCGTCAAAGAATATTATAATACGTTAATAAATTAAATTAAAATATACTATATCGAGTACTTTTTTGTAGTCAGTTCTATGAACTGAAAAATTTTAAAACAATATAGATGTACTACGCTAAGGGTGCTGTTGTTATTTATAAAATTCGTTTATTTTTATATTTCCATAGCTCATAGACTACGGCCTGTCGTCAATATAAATAAAATATATAAATGTACACTTACACGGCAAAAACAACTGCACGTTTGTTTCGTGTTAACCGCAGATATATAAACTATTATTTTAACTTATTGGTATTGATGTGTCATGACTGGTGAACGAGTAACATTTAATGAAAACTGCTACGACGAAACATTTCGATTCATCGTTAGTGTACACTATACATAACTATATAAAATATATAAGTATACATCAATAAATGTATAAATATTATATAATATCATTAACAAATGCATGCCATACATTTTTTTAATATGTTTATTACGTAATTCACGATTTGAAATAAATTATTACATATCTAAATTTTAATATTTTATCGTGTTATGCCTATTCTAAGTAGACGTGGAATGCCAAAACAATAAAAATATCGAAAATGTCGGAATATTATTTTCTACAATTCTATATATTTTAATTAAAAATACAAAACATAACTTCTACTATAATAACCCGAGTATTTATATGTTATCATTATACCATAAATATATATAATATATTGTATATTAAAAGTTGAAGGGCTTATTTTGTTTATTGTTGTTAAGTTTCAAAGTTTCCACACTTTCTTAACATTATAGTAATTCTAAAGTGAATCATTTTCATTTAAGTCTATACATGTAAGATTTTCCATATATTAATATAATATATAATATTGGGAGGTTTGATTATGTAGGTATTGTTTTTTGAGAGTAAAATTACTTATATTTGTAGAGTTTTTGTTTTTCGCTTCTGAATTTGGACTATAATTCTGTAAATGTTATATTGTCTATTGACCAATAAAATAATTAGTATTTAAATTGATTTTTTTTATTATTATAGTTTAGTGTTAGTGTTAATATTTTTGTAGAAATACATAAGTAACTAATTAATATTCTGAAATCTGCAGTGTTGCAGAAAAAAAATCGATTTATCATTGTTTAAGTTTGGTTTCTTTTCATCACCATATACAAACCTTTTTGGTTATGGTGTTGCTTTTTGTCATGTTTTCCCACACCTATAGTGAGGGGCGTAACAGAAAGTCGATTAATCACGAACCCTACAAGATATACTTTCCTGACTATCACTATACCAAGACCAGGACATCGGTGTATAAAAAAATGAGCGCCAAATGTCGGAAGCAAAGAAAAAGAAGAAAGGGTTTTTTTAGACCCTTTGACATCTAAATATAATAAGCTATGTCCGTGTTGTAGTGCGTTGTTCGAGTAAAATGCAACTATGTCTTGTTGGCAACAAAAGGATAATGACGATAGTGGAGATGGAGATAAATTTCATTAGCTGGACTGAGAGCCAATATTAAATTACAGAGTTTAAATAAACGTATCACGCTACCTTAGAGAGCACTTAATGCACCCACAATATTTCTCTATGGTGCGAGTTGTAACGTTTACGATACGGAACTATACATGTATGATATATATATATAGACTATAAATAATTTTAAAACGGTAAAACGTACAACCGTGTTCCATCGCTATAAGTATCAAGGTAAACTACTTAATTACTATTTATTGTCTATAGAAATATTGTTCTATTTGAAAATTATATTATTTACTTTAATTATAACTCTATACATTGTGTACAATACAAATATAATATCTATACCTAAGCTTTACGAATAATCGCTAAGCCTAATATAAATTTTATAAAACTATTTCTAACATTGAATTTGTGTAATTACTATAAGTCATAAATATATATAACACATCATTCATAATATAGCATCAATTTAATACTACAATAGCAGTAAAAAGGTTGTAAATAAACGTAATAATTAATATAAAAATATGTTTTTACGGAGTATGACCTAGATAGCAATAAAAACAATTTATGTGATATGAAAATTTGTTATTCATCTCTAATGAATAATTTATAATATTATTAATATTATAATACTATGCAAAAATAAATAAGTTTCTATTAGATTATTTAGAATTTATATTTATTAGATTATATTAGAGTAGGTGAAAACTGTATATGCAGAGATTGTAATTTTCATATAGCCATTATAGTTTTCAAAATAGAAATCAATATATTATTACTATTATAATATTACCATATGCGTATGCAAAATTCGATTCAATTTATAGTTTTTTTCTTTATTATTATTAATATTTGTTTACTAATTTTTCGTTTTCTTATCAAAACCATAGAATTCTACCCGAGCCAGCTTAAATTGAATTAATATTACGGGAAAATAAGAGATAATTCGTGAGGAGAATAACGACGACTTTTATCTCTGCGCAGACCCTACTTTTGTTTTTTCGAAATAATAATAATAAAAGTGCGTGTATAAAAAAAAGTCACTGTGCGTATTTGTCTCGCTTTCTTTTACCTCGTTTCTGTTATGTTATAATACGTAATAACATGATATAATATTATGATTGATCGAACTGGAGGTCGTGTGTATAATAGGAGACATTTTTAAAAAATATCTCTCGAAATACCTACCGAAAAAATTGGGTCAATAACAATGTTATAATATAATATCATATTAAAAATATAATATATGACGCCGTATATATTATATATATATATATATAATAATAATATTATATAATAAAGTGTCGCCGTCGCTACAATAATAATATTAATAATAATTATTAGCCTTGTCCCGCCGTCGACGCGGGCGGCAACGGCGTTATTAATAGGATTGTGATGCGTGCGGTGTATACCGCTGTACTATGTCTGTACACGCGGACTTGCCGTTGCCGAGCGTGCACTGACGGGCCGCAGATTGATTCCGCGCCTCGATAAAATCCCTTAGAACCCGCAACAGCATTTTCATTTCACCGAGCCAATACGGTCGTGTGCGCGAGAAACCACGTCTACAGCCATATGTGTAAGTTGTAAAACCTACCTGTTATTTTGAAAAACAGCGCGCATATTATAATATAATAACAATATCGATGTACAATTGTCGACGTCCCCACGACGTTCAATTAATTTTATACGTACGCATCGATGTGTATAATATTATATCGGTAATATTTTCGACTATCGTTCTTCATTTTCCTCGTATATTCTCGCATAATATATGCGTACGCGGTGTGATGTACAGCCACTTTTCGAAGAAATTGGCTGGTAGCCCGATCTATATAATAATACGGCCCAGTGTAGTTGACACTCTGACTGCGAGGTCCATGAAACGCCATCATAATATTGATGGCTTATTATAGCACACACCGCACACATAATATTAGTAATACAGGACTCGGGACTTATTGCACTTAAAGTATTTAAGTATGCAAACGAAATTACCAAAATATGCTTGAAATAAAATTGTAACTAAAATTTAAAAACTAATATATCAAAAATAATTTATAAATCAATGATTGATTGATGAAACCTAACTCAAACATAAGGTTATTTATATTTAAAAATAATGGCAAAATACAACGACGACTAAAACAAAAATAAGGGTGAGTAGATAAATAGGTAATTCGTTATTTCTAATGATACCGAGCATCTAACTCGGATAAAAAATGACAAACAACGCGGTACACAAACACAGACCATGTACTATTTTTTAATTTTCCTCAAGAGAATTTTTTAGTAAAAATAATTTATGTTGAGAATTATATTTTCCATGACGTATTCTAAAAAAAATATTGATTGATAATATGTATTATATTTATAACAATAATAAAATTTAAAAAATATTTTGTTACATTATTTAATGTATAAATATATATTATATTCCTAGAATATGACAAAATATACAAAAATGTCAAAAGTATCCAAACTCTAAAGTCAAACTTTCTATGTAATTTCATGATTCATCATAATGCATTTATACTTTAGCTAGAATAAACTATGACCACTAAAATAAACATGTAAATGTATGAAGTCCCGAACCCTACATATAAGTATAGCTCTTCTATTTTTCATAAGTATACTTTTTAAATCTATTAATACATATAAATTTTCTTTGTTCTTGAAAATATATAAATATATTTATTTATGCATTTATGTATTTTTTTTTATAATTACAATTTAGTAGTACAATTAAAAAAATATAAGTATGTAAGATATCTAAAAACGATGGATGAAACTTTACACAATATCGCTGAATAATTTAATACTTGTGATTTACCATATATGTGGCTATCTATATTCTATATAGTATTAAAGATATGCTTACCGCTTACCATTTCAAAGATTCGTATGCAGATACTATACAGTATATATTTAATATTTCATAATAAATTATAGCGATGAATCATTTATTTAGGAAATATATTTATGTTATACGTGTTGATATCTATATTTAAAGACAAGCACACAGGTAATACTTATTAATCATAATATCTTTTGCCACGATATAATATATATATATATAAACAATTGTACATTTAACAAATTAACCAATCACTACAAAAAAGGGGGAAATTGGCAGCCAATTTTCTGTACATTAGATGTCGAGTATACCTCATCATTGATTAAGTTATTATTACATTATGTATGTGTTAAATTTTAATTTAATTATTAACCATTGTATACGAAAAACAAGTATAAACCAAGACAGTCTGTTAGTCTATATTACTAAATATATTCAATGGTATTAATTTTAAAGTAAATTATTTTACGCTGAATTAAGTTTTGCTGTAAACATTGCAAATCGCAATCAAAAATAGCATTGTATGTATAAAATATAATAATATATTGAAAAGTTTTAGGTCTACAATAAATAATATTTTTAATTACAGCAAAACAAATAAAATTGTTATTTTTTGTATAAATATTCAATTTTGTTATAATCTTATACTCACATAATGCATATAACAAAAAGATATTCTTTAAATATTTTTTTTTTAGTTTTAGTATGAAATATTTATGAAGTATGTACCTCATACCAATTTTTTAAGTCTTAACTATAAAAAATTAAATTTTATAAATTTATAATTACAAAACAATTTTAAAATTTGAATTATACTAATGAATTTTTCCAAAATGTGAACTTCAAATGCTTATATGTATAAAATAAAGAATTCGCAACCAAGTATCTTTAATATTCTTATAAAGCTTTAATAATAACATATTATTTAGAACTTTGTATTAAATTGTTAAACCTTTTGACCGTGCAAAATAAAAACAAAAAAAATATAGAAATTTTTAGAATATTTCACATTTCTATTTATAATTCTATAAATAGCTTAAAAAGAGACAAAATATTTTAAAAATTATGTCGTGTATAAAAAATGTTAACATAAACATTTGGCGAACATTATAAATATTTACAGTTATTCAAAAAGACTTCTGGGAATTTAGCTTTTAGTACAAATTGGGTTCATTTTCCTACCGGGAAAGATATTCAAGTTTAATATCTAAGCATTTCAAATACTCAAAAAGATAATGCCATACATAAAAAAAATAATAATAATAAAATATAATTTTAAAACCAATATATCTATAGCTTCAATAAAATCTTTAATAATCAAGTATAGAACTCTAAATTTATTCATAGTTTAACTTGATCAATAGTTGTAATTTTTTCCATGACAGCAAGAATTCAAATTATTTATATTGTCTTTTTTTTTACAGTTATGAGTAATATGCTGCTACATAAAATGTTTTAATTAAAATCAAATAAATTGTAAGTATTTAACGTATTTACGTATTTCCTAATTATTGTACTTCAATATTATAATAATTTGCAATTATTACCTACAATATATAGTATTGTACTTTTAAATCATAAAGATATGATATTGCAGACACATTGAAAGTCATTGACGTTAAATAATTAGTTGTTAACAGAACTAACATTTATATTATTATTTACTAGAATATAAATTTATTTCTTTTTTTTTTTTTATATAGTCAATTAAAATATCATCACATAAAAATTTTATTACAACAATTAGTGATTGTTTTTTGGTAAAATACAGCATTTCCTAAATTATTCTCTGATCTGGGTTAAAAATACACCATATAATTATTAATAATTTTGTGTAAAATACAGATAAATTAGGTTAATGTACTTAAAGTTATCTATTTATGAACATCAGAATTGGTGATATTTCGAATGGAATTAAGTGCAAAAACATTAATTCAAATACCTAGTAATAATATACTACTAATATACTAAAAAAACAATTATGAATATTGTTGAACATTACATTTTTCGGTACTAAATTTAAAAGCTAGAACAATCGGTCTTTTGGACAGAGTCCAATTTGTACTCAACTTGATTTTTATCGCTTGTCTAAACTCTCGGCTACTTTATTTTATAACCCAAGGTGAATGACACTATAATGTAATATAATATTACCACGAATGAATGATATGGTAACCGAATACTACCTAAACAGTACTTACATTACTTACTTAACTGTGTAGTTTATAATAATGCCGATTTATTCATAAAATAAACAATATTACATTTTTCCTACTAAAAAGTATTTATTTTATGTTATATCAAATTAAATACGAATTTTAATTTTGAAAGCAGTTAATAAATATTAGCTTTTTAAAGACTGTTTTATTGTATAATATAATGCAAAATTAGGTATTTACTAAAATAAAATATATTAACAATTTAGAACCGTCAAAATTTTATTTTTAGTAAAATCTTATATTTTCAAACTAAAATTCATCATTGAAAATACATATTCTTTTAATATTATTAAAACAAGTAATAATTAAATTACTAATATCGGTATGATAAAATATTAAAAATTAAAGTAAACTTAGAAATTTATCGCAAAAAAAATATGTGTAATGTATATATATTTGATTTGTGAAAAAAATATCAAATAAAAGCTTGAACAATTTTTATATGATTTATATTATTATACTTAAAAAAGTGGCAAATTATACTCAAAAATTAAATCCTTTAATGAAAATGGGTATCCATAGAAAAAAAATAAAACAATTAACAGGTAATAGGTATGAGCGTATGACAATGGATTTGTATAATTTTCAGAAATTTTTATTCTATAAAAAAAATAATTGTCTTTAATATTTTCAATTCAAATAGTTTTATTTTATACATATCCCTAGCTTAGTCTATTTTTCATATCTCTATTAATGGCTAAATGTTTAGTGTTAATTTTTATTTTGTATAATATGTCAGGTATGTACCTAATGAATTGAAAGTTTAATTATAAGTTGGAATTAGATTAAGTAATATAACATTAATAAAATATACATAATAATTATTAAGTTATAAAATAATAATATTAATTATTATATCAATAATATTTAGCGTGATTTTGTATTGATTTTTTTATTGAATTTATTTTAGAGAATATATGCACAATATATAATTTAATTTTAATAAACGTGTTTATTTTATATTATATTACATTTTATTATATTTAAATAAATGGAAATTAGAAAGAAAAGCAGGCAAGGAAAATACAGTAATATATTAAAATGTAGTTTAGTTTTCATTAATATATTTATTTTTAATTAACATAGCCTTGAATTTGATCCATTCGGGAAAATATAGCTAATTTTATGTAAATTTAAATGATGGGATCCGGGTTCATTTATTATAATTTAACATTGTATATGCTGAGTATTAATTTTTCATTTTTATGTTTTAGTCATAAAGATTAACTTATGAAGATACTAAATACATTTTTTTGTGATATATTTTTTTTATATGAATACAACAATTGTTTAAAAGATTATCCATTTAAAACAAACACCCGACGGCCTACACATACCATTTATTACGAACAATAAATATTTATTATCCACTCCTCAAATAAAAAAATTAACAAAAATAGTATTAATTTTTTTTAATAAGATGTTAGTGTTTAGAACACATATTAAGTCTATGATTTTTAGTGATACATTTTTGTGATATCAGTTGGTCTGAAAAATTATTGAAAATTCTTCAAAATTTTTTTCCTAAATATTTGAGGGGTATATAATTTTATTTTATTCATATTATAAACAACACATATATTTTTGGTTTCATATTATATATAGATTTATATGAATTATTAATAATGACTTAAGTGTACAACTTTATACATACTTTATTTACAACACAATATAATACCATTTGTTTATACTATTCAGTATACGTGGTATGTTATAAAAACATCTAAAAACGTTTAAACTAAAATTTATCAAATTTACCTAAGATGTTTGCTTACCCAATTCGAAAAAAAACACGAATGACATGTAATTTTGTTTTACACACTTTATTTTAAATTTTGTGAGAAGATATGAAAGTACTGATTTTACAATTATTTGTTTTATTGTGTCTATCATTACCTTATTGAATAGGAAAAAAGTCTAGATTATCAACTTTGATATTGTTTCCGGTAAGATTTTCCAGAATTATTCTCAATAAATGGGAAAAATAGAATAAACTTAGAGAAAAACAGAAATTTTTATACTACATTATTGTTTGACAATTGATTACTTTATTTTGTTATAGCTGAAATATGAATAATCACAGAAACTTAAAATGTTCACCAAATATTTATACTACCATTTTCTATATAGAATAATTTACAAAGTAATTTAATTTACTTTGATTTATTTATAAACTATTAAAATTTTCTATTTTTTTTTCTATTAAATGTTAATAAAATATTTTTCGTTCGATAAGCTTAAAAATACAATATAAGATCCTACGTAAGTTGTCTGAAAATTTTTTAAATTTTTAAAAATACCTAAACACGTTTTTTTATATACATTTAAAGTTGGAAGTTTGACGAAATTTTAACTACTTTATATTTAAAAATGCATAAAAAGTTTTTTTCTATCTTAAATTAAAAAAATTATAAACACGATTATTTTTCTAGATATTTTATATTAAAATGCGGAATTATGAACGAAATTACATATTTAAACAATATAATAAATAACGATGTTCATATATAATACTTATTAATAAGTATACTAATACTATGAACATTTTACAGGCATATTATGACATTTCAAAATCTGTACTAATTTTAAGATATTATCTATTTATATCTTGAATCCATTCACATTGTTTAAGAGTATGGTAGTATTGACTCAATAGTTAAAAGTTAACAACAATAATATGATATCGTATTAATATTATGTACTATTAATAGAAGAATGAATTATTTATAGCAATATTGAGAAAAAAATCATAAAATGTACTTTTTGATATATGCTGATAGATCATCTCCGCTCAGAATATTTTCATATACAATTTATATCATTAAGTTTAGAGATCATAACGATTTGATATATATCAAATTATAATAAACAAACTTATATGTAATATATAATTATGTGTAATTATAATAAAGAAGATAATATCATATTCTATTAATAAAACATTAAAATACGTTATTATATATTTAGACAGTACGGCTAAACACCGTCATTGGGTTAAAACACAGAAAAATTCATCATAAAGTCAACTAAAGTATTATTATAAGGTTAACGTCACACCTTTCAGTATTTAATATTAGCGGGCTTGCCAAACTGAATTACCTCGAAAACACAACACTTGTTTCGTTACGTGTCGTCAAACAGTCCTTAAGATTTATTTGAAAAATTGAAAGCATTGTATAATATTAAATATAATTTAATTGTATGAACATTGTGAATTGATTTGTTTTAATATTATCAATGTAAAAGTTAAATATATGCATATATACTTTAATATTTATAGATATATACTGTTAATTATAATACATATAATACATTTGACAATATTATATTCTTTATAAAATGAAAGATGTATTTCGAAAACTCAATAGAAGTATATATAATATAACCAAAGACCTAAAAAAATAAGAATGATTTGATTGTAAGGTTTTAACTTAAATAAAAACGATTACGGCTAATGCAAAATTTAAAGTAAACGGACAAATAAATAAGTGTAACATCGAATTATAATAGTGATTAATTGATATAATTTAAAATAATTTTTTCGTGTTCGTTAAACAAAACGTGCACTTTACTCTTGTGTTTATTTTTTATTAAAATAGTTATGATAAATTAAGCCACATTTCGATGCTTAAAAACGTAAAATATAATGATATAGGTTCGATCGTAAAAGTTCCCAGATATAATCACACCAAATATTATATTAAACACATTCGTTTATCTGCAAGACGTACAAATGACCTAAGGAAGGTTAATACACGTGTGCCAAAAATTAGAAAGTCACATCCCAGATGTTGCTACCATCCAAACCGCCTACATTCGTATTAAACTCACGCCAAAACCCATTAAAAACACCGACTGCGATTTCCTTGTGAAGGATAAAAACAGCAGGTACGCAAATAGACGAACACACGCTAAATGGATTGAAAAATAACGCCGAGAAAGACTTTCTTTTACTACCTAGCTTTGTTTGTTTATTTATTACTTTATTATTACTGTTTTTATTTTTTTATTTTAATTTAGTCTTTTTGATTTGACGATAATACGATATTACTCATAATAATAAAACTTAAATTAACATAATGATGATTTTAATAGTTAAGTACGAGAATAACAATTGATAAAATGCTAAAATAAATACATTTTATAAATTATAATAACAGATATTATATTATAATAGGATTAGTATTAAAATTTATTTCGGCGTCTTATATATGCAATATAGCAGCATGGATGTACACGAATCAAACCAGTAGCCTAACCATTGATAGCAGTATTAAATTGTATTGCTATATTATTATAATGTAACCAATGTGGGTATAAAATAAATTTAAAAATGTAGGCAAGTGGGTACTGTTCTGCTGTACATTAGGTGTCGAGTGGGCTATTATAATGAGTGTGTTAAATTTGAATTCAATGATATCGTTGTATGCGAAAAAGGATTCCGAGCCGAACAGTCTATCAGTCTATACTCTATATTAACAAGTATATTACATGATAACATATTGTTTTTTATATAAATATTGGCCATTTATTTTACTTATACTATTATAGCAGGTTAATATAATTTATTACAAAAATATTACATTTATTATATAATTACTATTTAATTATTATAATAATATATATTATTTATACCACATTATTTCAACTTATATAACTTAAAATTTAATAAAATCTATAAATACTGAAAAACAGAAAAAAAAGATTCATAGTATAAATATCTTAAAATAAATCTAAAATATCATCGCGCATAGTTAAGTTTATAATTATATAATATACAAAAGAGTATTAAGGTCCCACAAATGATGTTTTTAAATATTTGTATACATTATAAAAAACAATTTTGTGGAAATTTTGTATTAAGTTTTCAAAAATTTTGACATTCATAAAAAAAATTAAAAATTTAGACAATTTTTCATGCTTTTTGATAGCTCAAAAATAAGGGTAGAGTCAAAATATTTTAATAATTTAATCGCAAATACAAAATGATAATTTAAACATTTCTTAAAAATGACAAGTTATTGAAGGTTATTTGTTTTTGAGTTACACCAAAAAAAAAAAATAAATAATTTGTTAAAAAATGTGGTAAAACTTCATGTTTCCTTCATTTTTTTCCCCCAAATATAAAAAAAAAGTATTAGGAATTTTTAATTTCGACATCTCTTAAATTCAAATTAGATTCAATTTTCGATTAGAATCTATTACACTCTAAGTTGAAAGTCGAAGCATTTCATTGATTACTTATCTTGTAAACATACATAATATAAAAAACTACACATCAATGTAAAATCAATACATTCATTCGAATAATAATCTAAATACATCAATTATCAATAAATATTTACAGACTTCTATTTAAATAGCTAATAATTATATTTTATCGTGAACAGTAACCCTATATTTGTTAAACTCGATTCTACATTTCAAACACTTATTAGTTTAATTCAAAAAGTTTATAAACCCTATATTAGCGGAAAACTTAATTGATGTTCGGTTATTGGATTTAAGTATTTCAACAAAAAATATTTTATAATTAAACATATTTTCAATTGTTGTGAGTTGTAAAAAGGAGTTCTAAAAATCTGATATATATTTATATATATTTATTTTTTTAATCAGGATTACAAACAATAAATGAATACACGAGGCATAAAGAAAATATATATTGAAATAAAACTTTATTAAATTTTAAAAGATGTAAAATTATTAATATTTTTATATAATCTCATCGATTCAAAGAATTTAAGTTTAGATAATACATTATTATTAAGTAAAAATGCAGAAAATATTCCTTATAATACTTTATATTAAAATTGAAAGTTATATACATTTTTGGTATTAAAAAAAAAAAAAGATTTTGATCGTTCCGATGAATGCATTAGGTTTACAATATAAAGCGATATACTACCACACATACGATATACAAATATACTGCCTACCTGCCGACAATCCTACCAACTACTACTGCGGACTATATTACACGATGTTTCGTTTATTCTTAGTTTCTTTTATAACTGACATCACCCTCTGGAGCAATAAACATACTTCAATCTTAAACTTTTTTCGTACGTCAAAAGTAAATTTTCCCTGTAATTTCATAAAAGATTACAAGAATACAAGCATATTCACGAAATACCAGTTGTACACCAGATTATAAACAATATTATGTTCCAAATCAGTTTTTTTTTAACTAAATAATATTATAAAATTAATAACTTCATTCAAATACAACAAAAATTCGATAATTTCCGTAACACTTTTTAGTAGTAAAACAGGGATAATCACCTTCTACCATTTATTGTAATGAAAACACTGCTCTTGCACACAAACACAAAAACACATACAGAAAATTATATATTTTCTAAAATTATTGTATTCGTTAATAAAATATTATGAAAAATAAGGGAATATCGCCCACATTCATTAAGATTACATATGTTTTTTATAATTATTTTTATCGGACAGTAATGCGATGTGTTATCGTTACACCGAAAAAACATTTTGCCACATATGGTCATATACCCGCAATACTCTACTATGGTCACGACATAATCATAAAAGGCTATTTCACCGTTTGACCAAATTTGAACTGGTTACTGTATTTTATAAACAAGTCGTTTTCGAGATGTTGATTATATTTTTGGTAAAAACTTTTGGTTCTAGGTATTTGATAATTTTTAAATATCAAAATGTGATGGTTATATTGTTTAGTTATTGTTGATAATAATATTAAATAAAATAATATGATGATAATAATTAATGATTATCTAATAATAATTATAACCACAAACACATTGTTTTTTCGAGTCTTTGATCAATAACTAAAATGATATAAACATGTCTGATTAAAAATATAACCAAGTTAAACACGAAAATACGCTTAATATGATTACTCTTGTCTATATTATACGTATATTATAGTGGAATGTAATTTATATATTGTATTTACGTACACATACACAATAATAAAATAGTTAATAAGTACGTCTATAATAATAATTGACGGTCTTTGTACATTTATGTTTACGGTGATTGTTTGAGAAACAAAACAGAAAAAAACAAAAACCGACGATATATGGCTGGTTTGTATGCCGTGTGGTCAGACACTGAAAATAGAAGAAAAATATTTTGTTAGAAAGTTTGCGACGATAAATTTCGTGTGTCGGAAAGACGCGGTGGTGGTTTCAGCTATACTATGCGTGGAGCCTGCATATAAGATCGCTGTATATAATCCGTGTTTAAAAGAGGATAACAGATACATTATATTATTTATATATATATATATATATATGAATGTATGTATATTTGTATGTTTATATATTGTCGGTGTACCTGCAGCACTAGGAACTGTGATGGACATATAACGGTCCGTTAAATAAATAGTTTCTTTATATCCCTTAGAGAACTTGAACAAAACAATTGTGGTGTTTCACAAGTATATTTTAAAATGTTAATTGCAGATAACTAAGGCTAGGATTTGTATGTAAATACATATTTTTATTAAAACATAATAATTTGAGTATTGCAAATGATGAATTCATTTCACGTGATTTGCAGTAAAATAAGATATATTTTATTTTACATATTCTTACATATTTCGTCATAAATACATATTTTAACATTATTTGTAAAATTCTGAATTTTTTTTTACATATTTCGTAAATTTTGACAATTTGGATGATTTAGTAGAATTATACATTTAGACTTCGATAATTAGATTACTCGTAAAAATTGTAATAAAAATAATGCATACAGGAAATAAGTTAAATTGAAAATATTAGTTAAACTTAATTATAGTTTATCTTTTTTGTTTCTGTTCGATAACTATGCATTAATGATCTTAGATTGTACATTTGTACTTCTTAATATTCAACAATTATTAGATTAAAATATATTTAACAATTTTCAACAGTGTCAGTACTTGCGTTCGCGTGGTTGTGGAAATATCTTTGTATTTTATATTTTTTAAATTAAATTGATTAGAAATTAAAAACAATCAATTGTATATGTATATAATTGAAAAATTATTTAGAATATTATTTTAGTTTTATACATTAACATAATTTTACATTTTTTTCATTACATATTTTTTATTTTATACTACATATTTTGACCATTTTAATTACATATTTATGTACATATTTTTGGTTTTTTATTACATATAAATCCCAGCCCTACAGATAACTATAGGTATTTAATTTACGAGTATATTATACGTATACTACTCATATATTAATTATCATCATGTATCAAATTTCTCTCGATGATTATTGAATGGCCAATTTACTTAAATGCACTTGTAATATAAATATCGAACAATTTATTCACGATCGGAATACATGCGAACAATACATTGAATAATTTATGTAAAATATTTTATGTGGAAATTATGATTGGCGTATAAATGTGTAATGAGATGTCAAAATGTTACATTTGAAACTTTAAAGCATAGAACACTTTTGAGATAAAAAAAATATGCTACAGATCGTTTCAGTATAAAATAATAAAAATCGAATTGATCATAAAATATGAAGTATTGTAAATATAATACTAAATGCATATGTGTGTAAATAATTTTATATTTTCCCTATACACGGTGTATCAATACATCATAACAAAAGTTATATCGATATTTACGATAATATTAACGTCTATTGAAAATACATTTTACAATTATCATAGTACCATTCCTTAAATCATTAGATTCGCTTGTCATTTTGTATGTAAAGATTACATTTTTTATGTAAGATTGCATACAGATATTTCTATAACATAAATATATGTTAAAAATTATGTGATTGTTTAAAACAAAAATTACGAAGTATCGATTGTTATATTTTCAGCTTTTTATGATATTAAAAAATAAGATCTACATGACATTGCCCATAGTTTATAAAATAGAATCCAATTGTAAAAAACTAATAATATCATTGAAAATACCTTTTAATTTATATTATATTACCTTAATAACCGAATAATAATTACAAATAACATTATACATTATAAGGGTTTTAAAATTTCATGAAATATTTCATAACAATGAAAAATAAAATATAAATTATTATATCTTAAAGTTTATAATCACGTCAACTTGCAAGTGAAAATTTTCAAAAGTTGGTTTATCGTGTAAAACAAAAACAATATGTATAATAAATAATAATAATAATAACCAATAAGGATCCAATTAATAATACAAATGATAAATATCAAAAATTTATAATGTATATTTTTGCATATTATTGTCAATATTTTCTGTATATAACCAATATATTATTTCTAATCATTTATAACCGAACACATTTAAAAAAAGAAAAAATATTTCTCAATATTTCATTGAAATATTTCAAAAAGAGTGAAATTTTCAATTTTGAAATATTTCAAATTTAGAAATCTATACATTATTATTATTAACGATTAAATAAATAATAGCATAGCTAACGATATTTCTTAACTGTATTACACCCTTAATTTAGACCTCGAGAGTCTAAACTTATTTTGATATACCTAAGTTCTATGTTATATATTTTTGATTCCCATTTCCTTATTGACTATTGCATCATTTAGTTAAATTTAAAACACAAATCAGTATGTATATAATATAGATTATACATTCTACAATATTATTAATTAACTATAAGGTACTTAATATTTGTATCATCATAATCGATTATTTATAGTATAATATTATCGAAATCTCAAGAATTTGTAACCACCATTAAGACCTAAATTAAACTTATAATATGAGTAAGTATTTAAATATTTTAAAACGTTCTTTTGGTTGGAGGTATTTCAATCCAAAGCTGTTTTATATCCAAAATCCAAATGAAATGTAGTTACAATACATTTTACCTGACCAATAATGATATAAACGTATTGAAGTTTTTTTTAAATATTTTGCACATATTTCTTCTAATCATATCTCTTCTGTAATCGACTGATGTTGACCCCTTACCGAATCGTATTATGAAATCTAAATGGAGAAAATAAAACAATACAAATCAGTATATTATGATAATTTTATTACTATATTATTTTAAATAAATAAAAAACAAAATAGATGTAAACTGATAAAATAAAAAATAAAATGTTCTTTATAAACCCCAGTTATTAAAATATACTAACAGATATAATACAAATTGTTATATATTTTTTTCAACAACATTTTCGTTAAAATATATATAAGTACTATTGTATTTTGTTTTCTTAGTGATAATGTAACAAATTATTATACGATTTAAATACATCTGAAAATATTTTACTCACATCGAAATAAATTTAAAAAAATGTGATCATCTAAGATACATTTAACATTGTATTTTAGGTATATCAAAATTTAAATTTAATTTTAAATATAATACTATAGGTACTCATATAATATGTTTACGATCATCAGAATCGTCAGAATCCTACTATAACAATTATATAAATAACTTATCATAACAAATAATAATTAAAGAAATATATTTCATAAAATAGTACTGGCAAGGAAGATTATCATTATAATAATAATTGATTAAATAATAATATAATGGATATAACTAAAATAATTGAGAACTCTATAGTAAAAGCATTATTGATAATTTTGAGTTATAATGACTTGTATAGTTTGATATTTTTAATTTATTTTTTGTATTTATTTACCAGTATGTAATAATCGTATAATAATACAAGTGTGAATAGGCTAACTTATCGAAAATACGAATAGAACTCAATAATTGGAATAATAAAAAAATAATAGAAAAAGAGTTTTTTTGTATGCTATGAAAAATTTCGAATAAAGGTTGTTTCAATAGTTTTCTATACTAACAGCGTATTTAAATTAAATACTGAAAAACTATCATGGGTTTGCAAGAAGGCCTTCATTAATATTTTAGTAATTATAACTGTTTATATTTTATTAACATGAGCCTTCTAACCAAGGATATAATAATTTATAAAATATGAATAAATATGAAATAATATATGTCTAATATAGTTACAGTTATACAGAGATATTTATTGTTCCTGTTTTATTATTCATTTTTATCATATAACATTTTCAATGTATTCGATTTTCAAGAATACTAGACCACCATCAACCTTTTTGAACTTAAGTTTTATCTCTATGGATATGCTACCATCTCCAAATATTGCACATGAACCATGAACCATGAACCATTATCCCTCTGTTTTCATTTTGGTTTCTTACCAAATATAATTGTGTTACGTTTTAAATTCCAAGCAGACCGATTTATATTAAATATGTTTTACTACTGTTTGCATTTATTTTTTTAGTGTATCATTACATTTTAAAATAGTATAACATTTTACATTTTTAATTTTGACGATGGTTTTTGGTAAAAAATTGGACCTAAGTAGCTTTAAAGGAGATTAAAATAAATAGTTTTTAGTACTTATCAATATAATCAGAAAAACCAAAAAAAAAACTTAAAAAAAAAATGAAAATCAGCTTTAAATCAATTAATTTAATATTTTGAAATTAATAACTTCAAAGACTTGAAATTTTTTAAAAAATTTTATTTAGCTATAATTATATGCTTTCTTTAGACATATATAATTTAAAAAATGTTTTTTTCTTCTTTGAAAATATTTCATGATAAGTTGTTTATATACCAACAAAATATTTATACGTAATAATTATATATATTTAAACTACTTAAAGCTTTTTGTTATTACGTAAATTATTATTTGTTATATAACATAATAACATTTTCAAAACATTTAGATTAAGCTATTTATATCATTAACGAATTCACACTGTCCAATGGTTAATAGTACATTGATATTAATTATTATAAGTTATAATAAGTTCATAATTGATAATTATATACTCATATTTTAATAATTAATTCAACCTTTCTTTATTACTAATAATAATATAAAAATACATTACTTATAACCCTATCATAGGCATGTTTACAAATTTGAGGAAAACTAGTGAGAACTAGCCATTCCGATGAACTATGCCTGCAAAAAAAGTCATGCTCTAAAATAATTAATGATGACGCAATCAGTACAGATATTTATTATTCTTATTAAATTATTATCAATTATTTTCATTCGTTTTCTATTCTTTATAACTACATTTCGTACCATATGTTAAAATGACGGTACTTTTATAATATTTGACCACTGACCAGTATTTTATTGTTTTGACATGCTAATAGTTATAGTTTTCAGTTATACAAATTCTTCCTATTATTGCGATTTTTTTAATGAAAAAAATAGAAAATTATTCATGTTTAAAAAATATATGTCACGTGATTTGAAAATTGTATACGCCTCTCGGCTACCAAAGTTTAGACACGTCCATGTGCCCTACTATGATCGAATGATAAAATATGAATATAAGAATTCATCGACACAAAGTCTTCGTTCAAAATCATTTTTTATCATTTACAATAGATTACAATCGAATTCAAATTTTACACATAGCAGAGTATGTTCTCATTTTTTTATTTAGCATAACATAATATAATATAATGAATAATTATTTACAAAAGCTATTGAAAATAATGTTCTTATTAAAATATATAATATTTTACAATATTCAATATTCAAAAGTATTATATAAATTTAAAATATATTATAATATACAATATACAATATACATTAATAATACTTTATTTACATAACTTTTGTACACACTTACAAAAAATAAGTTATAACAACTTAGATTTTAATAAGTTATAATACATATTCAGTTAAAATTTACATTTGTTTGAATGGTATATTAATTGACTCAATCATACAATTCATATTTTATATTAATCTAAAAGAATTATAAATTCATTATTTTATGATAAAACTATTTTTTTTTATTTATAATTTATAATTTATTAAAAGTTCATCAGTTTAATGCTTTTTAGTATTTATAATAAATTAAAATCAACAATTTAATTGAACATTATTTTATAATTTACAATTTCAGTTGAAAGTAATAAATATAAGCGATAAAAATGCAGAGGTATGAATTTCTAAAAATGGAAACAATTTTAAGTGCGTACAATATGTTATGGTAATAAACGACTTTAGAGTTCCCTACATTATCTACATAATAGTAATAAATTGACTTGACGTGACACGAGGGCTAATTAATTTTGGCAGTGAATCTGCAAAAGATATGTAATATTAAAAACCCGGAACTTTTTAAACTAGATGTTCTAAAATTATTTTTACAAATAACATTATCATGTTTTATCCTAGAATAAAAAATAAATAAAAAATAACTTTGTAGGTTATAAAAAAAATGTTAAATGTAGTAAAAAGAGTAAGGTCAACGTCTGTCTCTTTTATCATAATATATTATATCCTAATATTATTATTATTATTTATAATGCATTATAATATTATGAACTTATATAATATACCTATTCAATTTCGCATTTAATTCAAAATTATAATTCTTATTATGAACCAACTACACATAAATTATTATTATTGCAGCAATATAGTTTTAAGTTAATTTAGCATCCATTTACATTTTCGTATGTATTTCACTATCTATTTTTTACACTTTATAGAGGAGAATTACGTGAGGTATTAATATTGCGTACCTAATGTCTATATAAAATGTTATTCAATGTTATAAATTACAATGTAAGACATTTATCTTCATTCAGTTATAGACTATGAACAATGAGCATTTCTATAATTTGTATACATATCAGATATGTTGGAAATAATTAAATTGTTTCTTCTATAATTTACATTATTTATTATATTATTGATGTTAATGGTTTGATTTTAAAGGTATACAGCTAATACGAACGCAAATAAAATCAACTAAATTAACTATAAACCGAAGAGTTGGTTAAAAAAAATAAAATAAAAATTAACAAAAAATAGTAACTAAGTATTATAGAATCATTCACTAGATGTTGTTTTGAAAAAATTATCATTTATTTTTGCGATACTTTTGAAATTTTACATTGAAATCTTATTTTCGCTTTTATGAAAATACAAATACATATGTACATGATCCTGATACGATTTTTATAGTACTATGTGTCTTAGAAACATGGTCACTTAGGAAAACAGAAGAAACAAGATTAAAAGTATTTGAAAGGAGAATCCTACGAAATATCTATGAACCATGCGTCCGTACAAGAGAATAGTGGAAACGACATAATCATAAACTCAAAGAACTGTTTCAAAGAACAAATATCGCAAATGAAATTTAAAAAAGAGGTTGACATGGCTAGGGCATGCATGGCGGAGAATAAAATCAGAACAACAAATGAAGAGAATCTAGTCGGTAAGAGATTACTAGGAAGACCACAATTACGTTGGAAAAACTGTGTGAAAACAGACGCGTGTATGATACAATCAGAGGTACCTGATGGATGGAGAGAAATTTGTTTGGCGGCATGTTTTCAATGACTGAAAACTAAGAGAGAAAAATGTTTCTATATTATATTAGTTGATGTATTAGTTTCATACTCAAAAAATGAGAAAATTGTAAAGAAATACTAACCAGAAAAAATGTACAAAGTCAAAGCGTTAAGTGATGTTGAAAAAGAATATCGTAAAGCTGCTATATATATAGAGTAAAATATAGATTGAAAATCGTTTAAAAATGAATAATGCTATTTTTATAAAAAGCGTTTAATCCTTAATCATACGAGTATACTGCCGTAAAAGTAGGTACCTACCTAATAAATGTAGAAGGTGCACGACTTTCACTAGATATTTAAGTAACTGTAATAATTAATTGTGATAATTTATGTAGTGGTACCTGTATGTGTCCATTAGCTTCTCATTCTAATTCCTGCATTTGAATTTATTATCTATCGTTAAAAATCTAATACAAACTAATTATGTTGAATTTTCATAATAAATGCTGTTGAAGTTGAAATGATTTGTACATATGTTGAAAAAATAATTATTTACCATCGTGTTTTTTTTTAGATTCCTAAATTATTACATGACAATTTATTTTTATTACAACTTATTAAAATAATATTAATTATTTTATTATCTATAATTAAAAATGTATTGTGTATCATAGTATAAATATATAATAACAATTATTATTAATCTTTTAATTAATAAGTACACTACTAACATACGATTGTTATATTGTTAATTTATGTTTTACTACAGTATAATATAACACATGAATATAAAATAAAATAAATTTTTAGATATAACCAAAGTAAAGAAGTTTTGAATTAGATACATTCAATTTGTTTTTAGTTACCCATTAAATAATATATACAGCAAAAAGGAAGTTTTCATTTGAAAAACAGAAGTTTATATCTCCAAGGGCACTCCTAAAGTTGTACAAATAATCTCAAAATTTCGAAAATATAATCTTCAAGTAATTTAAAAATTCTAAATATAAGACATTGGATAAATTTATTACCTACTAAATAAAGCATGTGGTAGAACATGCTTAATAAATCATTCAATATATTTTTAAATAATACAAATTGTGTTTTATTGATGTTCCATATAATATTATATATAAGTTATATCTTTTAAATGATTAAAATATTTAAAATATGAATATGTATTTTATTGATAGACAATACAGAGTAATTCAATCATTTGGTAAAAATAATTTTTATTAGACGATATACACAGCCAATTGTCAAAAATATTGAAATTTAAGTTCTTTTATAGAAAATAAAACTAATATTATGATTTTTAAGTTTTAAACAAATTCAAAAACTATTTGATTAAAAATATTTATATCTCAATCATTAATTAAATAATTGTATTTTGTATATTATACTAAATTTAAATCAGTGTAGGAAAAATACATAATAAATGTATCATCAAGATAGTAAGTTCAGAATTTAAAACTGATAACTTTACTAAAATATCAAAATAATATCCCAAAGCAAGAACTGACAATAAAAACATATGTATTCAGTGTCCTTGACACGATCTTCAATTTGACGAAGGTATAGTTTAATTAATTGTACGTGACCACATTTTGTATGTGGCTTATGGTTAATACCGTTATCTAATTGGATCATTTACATACAAATGTATTTTATTTTGATTTTATTAAATTTATTGTAACCCAGAACCACTATATTCATTATTAGCACATGACAGTGCCGTAGCCAGGGGGGCTTCCGGACTCAAGCCCCCCTCTGTAATGTCAGATGACAATGACTTTATTAATTTAATTACCGTTTGTGGTAATAGAGCAACGCCACTCTTATCACATTTACTTGATCTTGATTTGATAATATGTATAATTATATGAATTATATTTTCAGAAATACAGTGAAAACTTAATTTTTTGTCATATTTGGCCATCAAAAATTAAGCACCCCTCCCCAAATAAAAATCCTGGCTACGGCACTGGCACATAACATCTTATATGAGGCATATGTATAGTGACTTATAAAATAAATACAAAGTAATCTTATTAAAATTTAGCGCTTGTGATTAGCTAATAGATTCGCTGGAAAAGTGTTTCTAAACATTTGTAGTACTTTGCCATGAACTTACCTACAAATATAAAAAAGAAAAAAATATTTAAAATTCTATGAATACATTTATCGTGTAGAAAAATATAGTTTTCCTTGTTGTGGACTTGGTGTAATGTTGCAATGACTGAAGGTTTAGAATAATGTTGTATTTATAACCTGTAATCGAATTAATTTTTTCCAAACACATTTTTATCATAATAAGAACAAAAATTTTAAATAATAATTTACCATTCAATTAAATTATTATTAAAAGTATCTAGATTATGACACTGAAAAATCCCCACTAAAAATAGCATAAAATAATAACCATAGCTAAATTAAATTAATATTCTGACATTTAATTTTAAAACGTTTAAAATACGTTGTGATTCCATAATAATATGGTCTAATGGGATTATATCTGTCATTATGATTTAAATAAAGCATTAGGGTATTAATTACATATCTTACATTACTAATAAATAATATAACATTATTTCATATTATAATAAATAAACTATTCAATTGAAATTTACTTTTCTGATTTTAAAAATGATTATTGTTGTTTTTTTATTTATCATTATTGTTATTGTGTATATTATTTCTTATTTCAAATTCTTATATATGTAATAAAACTTTTTTTGTTGCAAGTCGATGAAAAGTACATTGCAAATTGGAACACAGATAGTTTGTACATAATATTTATTTTATTGAACCGTATAATATTCCGCCAATGGTATAATAAAAATAGCTATATTGTATGAAGTTATATATGTTAATTTTGGTATATTTTTAAATAAACATTATTAAATCAATTTAAAAAAATTATTCTATAATAAATAATTTTCAGATAATATTAATTAAATAATGTAGAGAAAAAAACTCAAATATTATTGAACATTAAATGCTAATTAGATTGTATTTTATTTGTATGATTTTTTTTTTTATTTTATGATGATTGATTTGTTTATTGTTGTAAAATATTATAAAATAGAATTTGAAATCATTTCTCTAATATCACATATAATCTTAATATATTCATTTATAATAATAGTTAGTTCGCTATATACCTAGTTCATTGATAAAATAATTCAATGAAATGTTCCTATAATATTATATATATATATATATAAATATTTTTTTTCATAATAATATGAACATTTTGCGTCTACTACATTTAAAGTCGGTCAAATGGAATATGACTGAAATTTTATCGTTAATCGATGCAGAAATATACTCATTTCACCGGACGAATGAGTTTCGTGTAAAATATTATCAAATAAAATTATGATGAAATAATTTTATAAATTGGATAGAGTACCAAGAGTGATGATTAGTAGCTATAGATGGATAAATCATACATAGCTCTTGTTTTGAATTTTAGTTGAAATAATACATTGATGTTATATATTTTTTACAAAACCCAATTACTCAATAATTTAATAATCTATGTTTAATTCACATAATATGCATTCAATTATATGTTTTGCTTGAAAACCAATGGAGATCGTTTAAAACAAGTGTTGTAAGCAATAAATATTGTTTATTATTTACTAACATACAAATAATATATTTTTAGTTTTTATCTTTACTCTAGATCAAAATAATATTATTAAACAGATAACTTTGTACTTTCTGCCTTCAAAAAAAAAAAAAAAAAAACAACTTACAGTATTGTATTTTTAAAACGTGCAATTACTAAAAGCATATGCATATGTAGATTTATTATATACATCGGATACATAGCTATATAATATACGATATTGTATATAAAACCGACATAAAATACTTATGTACGGTCCATGTAATATATGCACAATTATTGCACATAAACCAAGTGTTAACGTATCACTGACCGCCTAAAACACTATTTTTTCATTATATTATTTACATTGACTGCAGGGTGTAACTCGTATCATTATTTATTTGTTTACTTTTTGTTTTTGAAACAAAAGCACTTATCATTTCACGTCAGTATTTTAATTTTCAAACATTTTTCAATAGAATAGCTATAAAATACGATACAAATTAACTAGGTAAAAGCCTTAATACATTTATATTTTAATTATTAATTATCACACATTATATAGTTATATAATGTTTAGTAAGTAATATTAACTATATGATTTCAGTTGTTTTTTTAACATACCTGATTATAATATGTGTAATTAATATTGTAAACTGAATGAGCACCGCCCATAATTTTGAGTTAATGTATACCTATCTAACAACGTACAAACTGAAGTATCTACCATAATCCGTAACATAAAACTATATACGTATTATTTAACATTTTTATGTTCTTCTGCGTATTAAAATGTTGTAATATTTTTTGTTGACCTACACGTTATAATAAAAATATTTTCATAACCATAAAATACAATCCATCTAATACGTATTATACACATTCGTTTGGTATACAATAATTTTATTAGATTTAATATATTCCCTTGGACACATTAGAGTTAATGTAATTTATTTTTTTGAGCATCTCTAATTTTAATTAGTTAAACAATACAACAGGTTTTTTATGATATTTCAACATACATCTTTGTATATCTACTATGTTAATATATAATAATAACAGATAATAACAAAACGGAACTACATACGTTTAAAGTTCATATAGTTTTTGGACAAGTTTGAATAATAAAAATAATATTATATAAATATTTTTTTTAAAAATCATTTAAATATAAAAGAGTATTAATGTAAGAAAACTTTAGGCCATGGAGTAAATGAGAAGATTCAATTAAAATCATATAATATATAGAGAAAATTAATGTATAAATATTGATGGCTACATGTGTCCACAGTTAGGTAAGGTACAATACAACTAGCAATACAGTATAGTTATTGGTTTCTACAAAAAAAAAAAATTGTTTTTTCTGTAATAAGATTGATAAAACTTTGTCAGTTGATCTCTCAATTATGATAGAACAGGACACATTAGAACGGCAGAAAGAGATTGATTGACGTCTAATTTGATTTACTGGACAGTCAAAGTTAAATAAAAGTTATCAAAACCGAAATATTGCTATAATAACAGTGATAATCCATAATTATGTTATTTTTAAAATTATGTTTAAGACTGATAGAAAGACATTTATATATGACATGATATGTATTATGTGTGTATTGAAAATCGTTTTCTAGTTTAATCGAAAAATAACAATTCCTATAACCAACGAGAGAGTTTCAGACATGGGACGCAATAAAATAAAATATGTATGTTTGATATTTATGTTATAATATGATGTATTAATTATAATAAAAGATAATAAAAACAGGCGTATTTCTAATAAATGTAATGAAATTATAATTTATAAAATAATTCAATTCTAAGATATTTTCTAATCATTCGTATAAATATACACAATTTAAAAAATATTATATTTCATAATTTTATTTTTATTTTTTAGTACTATAGGTACTATATTCAAAAATGATTTTCAGATTATTTTCAACAAATTGTCTTCATTAGTGCCTATCATGTAGTCATATCTTTTATTTTAATGCAGACATACTGCTAGTAAGGTCCTAGTGACAAATTAAGTATAGCGTATTTAAATAAAACAATAAACAATTATGTAAACAAATAGAATATTAAATAAAATACAGAATATAAACGAGATCTAGACATATAGTATTTATTATTTGGTTAAGTGAGGTGTTTGTAGATTTAGTAATTGTTTGCAATGCACATAAGTATCGCAAAGCATGAATTCAGAAGGCCATTTCTAGAAGAAAATAGTATTTCGAAGGGTCCATAAGACCTGCAGTCCAGAGGGATGAAACTCTAAAACTTACCCTAATGATGTAATATTTAAAATATGTTTAAGGGACATATGAAATAATTATTTCAATATTTTTATACTTCATCAACTTATTAATGTTACTATTTTTTAATATAGTTCAAGAATCATCAATAATCTTCTATATTTTTACCCTCGTTGATACAATTTTGATTTTGTATCGTTAGAAATATTTTTATCAAAAATACTAAATTGCTTCAGGTATTTATCAATAGGTATAACCAAATATAAACATCTATAACTATAAAGACAACTTTATAGTACCCTGCTGTTGCCATGTGGCTATAATTTATAACAGCACTGCAAGTAAACGCAACAACTACAATCGCTGCAGCCACAGGTCATATACCGGTCATAAAATACAAAGATATATACTATAATATCATACAGCGGTTTGTGTAAATTGGAAATTTGAAACTAATGCCAAATACGTGATAGTTTGTGGTTCGTTATATATTATCACGAAGGTTTCACAAATATATATAAATACAGTGACTCAATCAGATAATCTTAAAACAAAATAATATATTAATAATGACTATGTATACTATATAAGACGATAGTCAAATTAACTGCATAATTTAAGACTAATATGATCGATAAAAACTGCGGACACTTACTGATATTAATTTTTATTTTTACCAAAAATTTATTTTAAAATTCGATATTTCTTTAATTGGGTTAAACGGTTGTTTACTTAGGCATTTACGTATAATTATAGGTACCTACTGTTGTAGTTTATATTTTAGATTCTGAGTGGATCGATAAATGTATTTTGTAATTGATTTCGTAATTTTGCAATTATATACCACGTACGATAACAAAAATACTCAATGTTCAGGTGGATAAATTCAATATTTTAAATTTAATACGTGAAGCGCGATGTATAGTCATGCATGAGGTATATCATATATAAAATTAGCTTTATAATATATTATATTAAATATTATACACGATTTACATACAGAAACTATTACTACGCGTAGTCTGATCGAGCGACGATATAATAACGCGCGCGCGATTACGGTGGCCCTATAATACTATTACTATTATTATTATTATGTAGGCTTCGTCGACATTGACACAGATAACGATAAAAAAAAAATCGGAATACCGCCGACGAGAAACACCAGTGACAAAATGCCGACGGCGATGTAGCTATAATATCCGGTCAGCTGGTAAATATCAAGCAGAACAATAATGTATATCGGGATCGGGCGGGATCTATGCCAATATCGGGGCGAAGAGCAAGAGCGCTCGCATGTGATTTTTTTTTTACGAACCCCTGGCCAAAAGATAAATATAAAATATTCCTCCGCGCTCGGCATTTTGTAAGCACGCCACCGATAAAATGTTCACAGCATGTGTCACGGGTACGCTAAATTTAGAGACGGCGATTTTTTTTTTCACCCCGCTCCCCGATCTCTTGTGGTGCGCGTCCGACGCTTTATATATGTATGCACTGTGTGTGTGTGTGTGTGTGTGACCGATACATATAATGACGTTTACCCGTTTACGTATTTTTTCGTCGAGTGAAGTCAATTTAAAGGGTCCCCGATCGTGCTGCCTGTTTACAGCATGGTCGACAGCAGCCGGAAGAACACTTCCGACGCTGCTCGGTCGTCACAGAAATCCAGTGTCAATTAGGTACTACATCATAATTACATATAAATTTCTGTAGAGTTCTGTACTGAGTTTACAGCAATTATTATGTGTTACGCGTTTTCCCGCGTTACCTTCAGTAGTACTGTTTACACTTTTATTTTTGGTACGGAGAACACACGTTTTCAGTTTAGAAATTGAATCGGGATCGACATGTAAAGAATATAGTTTACCAATTACTTACTAGTCCCTTTATAATATTCCAGAAAATTTCAAAAAATGATAAATAGTTTTTTAGTTCCATTGATGTAGTTGTCCAACGGATTTACAGTTATTTATCTTTTTTAAATATTAAATTTATTATTTAATAGGTACCTTCTGTTATATGCAGACGAATTTACGAGGATTCACGGGATTTAATACCAAAACTCCTGTATTATTAGTTATTTTGTGCAAAAACGAATTAATCATTTTTAATTTACCATATTTTATTAGTTAATTATGCGTACTCGTATATACATATTTATACTGGACGAGTAAAACTTTAAATGCGTATGAAAACAGCGAATGGCATTTTATGTTTAAATGTGTGCACAATGGTAATCAGATTTAACATGAAGTTGACTCGTTAAACTAAACATACTTAATCTTTACGTAATATTTAAAAGGATGGGGCAAAGTTAATGAGATTATGATTAATTTATTTTGTATTTAGTTGTTACCAAGTACCAACATCTATGAAAGTTGATATATTTCAATATTTGTATATTAAATGTTTTCCAGACATATTGTGTATTAAGTTTTCTTATATAATATAGGTAGCAAAATATTTTGGTTACTTTAATATTTAATAATATTAATTACATGAATTTATCAAACTTTAAGTTATCCCAGGACATTTTATACAAATTGAATACAATAAAAATCGTTTATACAAATGTTAATGAAACTAAGTTACTGAAATCAATTAACTTATTTAATTATAATTTTTTATAAAATTCAACTATATAAATATATTATCAAAAAAAATTTTAAATGTTTAAATGTCTATGTGGGTTATATAGGCTCATTTGACAAACTCGATTATTTTCTAAACCGTATCAAGTTTATTAATTTTAGTTTTATTTTCAGATTTTAACTATCACATATAAAAATAATATTATGTCATATTTATAAATTTATGGGATTTTTCGAGTGAGTTTTGTACACGCGTTAAATTTTAAATATATTACTTAACCTATGGTAAAAACAAATTATCTACCCCACTACTTTTATAGAATATCAATAAGCTATTCTCAAGATTTATATCATCTGTATCTAATCTTGTTACATTAACTGCATCTGATCATCGATTACAATACTTCAGATTTTCCGCACAGGCTTTGTGGTACATGGTATTATTACTAAATTATTGTTCAACCAGAAAATAGTACACATCAAAATCGTGTGAAAGTTTGCATCATCAGTTTATGCCATGTAATCCTAAAACCTACAAAGCGATGATACATAAGTAGGTACCTATAACATATTGTATACACAATAGTACTATACATATATTATACCTATAAAAAGTACCAATATGTATACGTTGTTTAAGTATGATATTAATATTACATGCCAGTAGAATAGTAGATATATGATATATATGCTAAACTAAATCGTATAAATTATTCGAAAACACGCGGTAATATTTCCCACGTATAGATGATTTGCTAACCCGATGAGAATGGTGAATTTATACTACTTTATTATTACTACAACCAGTGGCAATATATTTGGAAATACAATAAGAACCTTTTAAAATACTTGTTTTGCGAACGTTTTATAACACATTATTTAGAATTATTCTATTATTAACAATTATTTGTTCTTAATACTTAAATAATCTTTGTATTATTTTAAATATTACCTCTTCTAAAATAAAACAACCATTCTGTAATGACACGTTAGGTAATATTACTATTATTACTCATGACGTAAAATCGAAATCGCATTCATAGAATCCGTTGCTTTCAGGCCATTGGTCGCGATCGCATATCGCTCAAATCCGAATAAAAATAATAGCAGCCGGTAAAATGAGCCAAGTATCAGCTAAGACAGCTGCTGCGGTGGGTCAGGGTTTTCAAAACTCCGGCGAAACGAATTACGGATGATTATTTTTATTTATTTATTTATTTATTTTTTTTTTTTGGCAATCGTTTTCAAGGTAGCGGTACGCTAAACCAATGGACATTATTATTACTATCGGGGTGATTCTTCTACGAGCTTGTTAATTTTTTCGTTCTAACACGCCATATGTCATGGTCCGCGCAAACGATAGACCGTGAAACGAGATCTTTTACTAAGTAACTTTGTGGTACATATATACGCGATTCGTTAATTATAAAATAATATATTTGTACGACCTCGAGCAGACACACACACACACACACACCACACACACTGTATATATATAAATATATAATGATGGATGAAAGCATAGAAAAATATTACAATATATTTAGCAGTAAATGCTTTTCAATTTTCCCAAAAAATACTTTATTATTTGTATTCTTATATGTTTGACTTAAGAACAGAAAAAATAATTACACTTTTTAAGGAGCAGGAGGCCGTTATACAATTAATAAAACGTGTTATTTACTCTACGATTTATATGATACCTCTAACTTTTGAACTTAACCACAAAACTTAGATGCAAAAGCAATGACATCCAAACATAACTCTCCGTGACTATATAAATTATATATATATAACTAGGTGTGTGTATGAGTCATCTACGTGTCTGGATAAATAATATTTATGTGATATGTGTGTAAAAACAATAACAAATTAGAATAAACCTATTTTATATAAATTATATGAATATGTATATTTGCACACGTATATTATAGTGTGAACTATAAATCAAAGTTAAAATATTCTGAAGTACCTAACAATAAATTGTATGTATATTTTCAGGACACTTTTAACTTGTACAACTACCTATATAAATATTAAATACTATAAAATAATTTATATTATTGTATCAATATTGAATGATGTTAATTTTACTTTATAACCTATGCATAATTTGTATACAAAATATTATATAGGTAGGTACATTATATTATGCAAATATATATCAAACAATAGTATAAAAGCTTAAAAAATAAGTATCATGGAACTTAAATACCAGTGCAACGATATGTCATAATTATTATAACTCCATCATACTTGACATTTTTAATTCGTAATTCAACAATACTGTACATAATATTATTATATTAATTTATTTATAAACATCTTAAAATTTGTAAAATTAGTAGGTAAGGACTTCATCAGTTTTTTATTTTTTGTTTTAAAATATATTAAGTTAGATACTATTTATCTCGACTGTTATGATTAGGTCAGGTTAAGCAATGTGATTGTTACTGAAATTCCCAGATGGTCACTCAGTCAGGAACTATTTCATTAGGTTATAATCATGGTATATTATAATATACCGTGGTTATATTCTATAAATATGCATACATAATTTCCCTATAATATTTCCGACAATGAAATTTAAATAACTGTATAAACATTAAAAATATATATGTTTATATTTATAAAGTACTATTTAATTGGTGTTGTGTGTTATATCTATAAATAAGTTACAAAGTTGTTTCTATAAATTGTAATGAAAAAAAAAATAACAATTTTCAACAAAAATTTTCTTAAAAATATAAGGTTATTGAGACTTCGACTTCCATCGACAACACTTGACAACAACTGATCCACCGTTATAAAATCTTTGATAACAATATACACATCATTATAGTTCATAATATAGTACATGCATTCTATTCAATTGATTCAAATGAATCTTAATTCTAAGATTGTATTGATATGTATACCTAGTGGCTAGTAGTAAATACTAAATAGTGTTATTATTATTTTATATAGTACACTTTAAATTCTCAGCAGTTGCAATTATTATATATTATATTGTTTACTTGCATGTTGTTATGAAAAATGTAATACCATAAAATAGTCAAAAACACACTATGAATAATTTATATTATATATTTATATTCATTAATCGTAATGTACGAATATGATAGTATATGATATATGGATATTAAATGAACTACAAACTAAATAATATATAAATCAATATCATATTATAATGTCCATAGTTTATGTAAGTATCAAAAACATATATTTTTATTGGACATACGAATACTAATAATAGTTAACTACATACCTAAAATACCTTTCGTCTTCATTAAGAAACGCGCGTTTCAGTGTTTGTATATTATTAGAGTTCAGTATAGAATGTTTAGAACCGTTGAATTATAATGGCTGCTTAATATTATACAGTTTTATCCATTAAATGAATGTTATGCATACAAATTAGGATAATTTTGTTGAAAGTTTGACGAAGATTTAATGCTAGTGACTACGCCGTAATATAATAAATATACAACGAATCTTTAAAATTACAGGTACTTATGATTATTTATTGTTATGATTATAAACGTATTTTTTTTCTTATTAAAGAATTGATTTACTTTTAGAGGGCGTGGATATTTATTTACGTTTTTATAAAAAAAAAAATATATATATTAATATTAATTTTGACCGTTTACTTTTTTGTTATACAGAATTTCATTACCTAATCTATTTTATTGAATTCTTCAAATTATATTTTTTTCTTTTATTTATTTAAATAACAATTGTTGTTATTTTAGATTCTGAGCATTACAATACATGTATTGATTTATCAATGATGTACTTTTTTTATTTTTTGTATGTTTAAACGGATTATTGTAGAAAACAATACTTCGATTTTTCAATTAAATGATGGTTTCTAGTAAAAAAATTTATCTATTTGAACTTTTGGAAATTTAAAAATGAAATGCTAAGTACTTACTTTTTAAAATAATCAAGAAAAATAAAAAATTTAAAAAATGAGGATATATAATATTTATACGCAAAATAAGTTTTCCACAAAATACATTTTTTTAATTGTATACTCAAATAAATGATTATACATAGAAACTTGAAATTCAACAAAATATTAATATCAAAATTTAGTAAACATGACATAAGTTTCAAAATATTTGGATCTTTTTGTGGTAATTTTAGATATTTGAAATAATATGCTTGGCTTAATTTTTTAACTTAAAGTATAATATAATTTTTATATTTAAGAAAAAAAAACTTGAAAATATGTATAAAAGTTCTTTATAAGTTACTTTTTTTATCTAAAAAAGATATTATTAATAAATTATCACAACTTTTAAATAAGTAAAAATCACGACAATTTGCGAATTATTTCATAGTTAAAAATAAATTAAATTTTAAATTTAAATACCTAAAACTTGAGAATTGTACACACAATTTCTCATAAATATTATTTTTTGCAGTTAAAGTTATGAAAAAATTAGATATTTAAACAATAAAATAAATGATGATTTGAGTTATTTTTTTTGTTATATTTTGTAATTTATTAATTTTATTCATGTGTCATCAATTATTATATTTTACTGTACACAATGGAATTATTAGTATCTATAATATTAAGGTTCATGTTAAGATATTACCTATTTATATAACGAAATCTATAGTCACATCGCTTTAAAGTAAGTTTAAATTACTTAATTAACTCTAAATTAATAATATCAATATAATTATATTTCACAAGATAATTAATGTTATTGATTCTTCAAAAATTAATTTATCCTCCATATTACTAATAGTAAAATGAATTACTATAGTATCAATAAAAATACATAATAAAATATGCTTGTAATTTAGGCTGACAGACCTTCTCGGCTCAAAATTGTTTTTCGTATGCAATGATTTATTATTGAATTTAAATTTAACACATCCATTACAGCAACTTACTCAACGACGAGGTACATCCCGACACCTATTATACAGAAAAGAGATTACTACTTGCTCACATTTTTAATTAACCCTGAAAGCGTTACACACAAACTAAAATTAAAGTCTTCGGAAAATCGTAGTTTTCACTTCAGTGTTGTACATTTTACTACAGTTTTAGTTTGTGCATTTTATAATCAAATACATATTATAAAATCTATTTTCTTAAAAAAAAATCGGTTATATATCCAATAATATAAATAAACCGTATATGGTTTTGGGAATAATTTATAACTGGTAAGTTTAATAAATCATTTATCTATTAGTTGGTAGTAAAATTATGTTTATATTTTAAGGACTTAATTTAGGCTATTTTTAAAATTACTAATTAGAGCTCTGTAAAACGAATTATGTACTTAATTATAAAAAATATTATTACTATAAAAATATGTGAACAATTATTTCTTTCCCTAAAGTTGTCAATAGCTAAACAAAAAACAAGCAATAAGCATGATTTATAATTTTGCTTATTCAAGTTATTAAATGGTAATTACTAATTGTAAATCAATACAGGTAAAATGTACATAGATAAGTGACTAGGTAATAAAAAAATAAAAATATATTTTACTTAGAAATTAAGCATAATTTTTTTATTTCTAATAAAGAACAAAGAATTGGATTTTTAAACTATGACAAATAACGATCAAAATCTATACCATGGATTATTAAGTGGCTTTTAAAAAAATTGATTATTTAAATATAGTTATAGAATTGAGTTCTATGTATAAAACGTGACAAACTTTTGATCACGTACATCTATTATAGTTAAATTTAATATCAATATAATATAACTTATTGATGTGCTTAATTATATTTAGTAAACGATAATATTTTAAATAGATACTTACAAATAAAAATTAAAAAAATAATATTATATTGAAATATTTTTAATCGTTATTAAATACCCAAACATAAAATAAATCTTTATGAAATAAAACAATTTAATCATTTCTAAATATTATTTAATATAAAAAATATTTAAAATTTAAAATTTAAATCAAAGTTAAAAATATTTAATTATTACACCAAGCACTAAATTAGAGTATTAAGGTTTTTAAGAAAAACATTAATGTATTTATAATATCGGTTAAAAACATGCATAAATAAAACCGTGCATTAATTAATATTTGTTCATTCGTTATTTAACCATCAAATGTCGATTTTCAATATAAGCTATAGAATTAAAATGAATTTATTTTGACGTCTTAAATTAAGTTTAATTTATGTATTTATTGATACTTGAATACTAATATTTATGATTAATAAAACTTTTTATTCGGTAAAATTTCAAATTATATTTTATGACTATCAAATGCGTACTATGAAACTAATTTTGTATTGCAGATTTACGGTACCTATTTAAAAAAAAAAAACATAAGATACTAAACATTTTTATTAATTTTCTCATTCATGTCGTAAGTGTAACTTATTGATTAGTTTGTTCATTAATTATGTTAGGTAAAATGTAATTAGTCTAAACTATTATAATTTTTCAAATGTAGTTCACATCCATAATTGATACAGAATTTTTTTTATAAAAATACATAAATGTTTGTTGTACGAAATAATTAATAGTTTATAATTTTCATGACTTATAAATGAAATGATTTTGTGGATAGATTATTATTTTATTTGATAGATGACAAGTGTAAAACAGGACGATACCACACAACTAAAATAATTTTCAAGTATATCCACCATACAACCATAGACAAAAAATAAATTATACAATGATAATTTAATACAATAGGTATATTATAATTAAAATGTTAAGATTCTCCAGGAAAACCTCATCTATTACATTTTTTTATGCATTTTTAATATCAATAAAAATAATTTGATAATTGAAAAGCACAGATAATTATAATATATTTTAAGTTGACTTGAATTTATTTTAATGTAAAACTTTTATTAATTTATCATTATGTTCATTCTATATTAATATAAGTTAACAAGTGTTATATTGTATTATTTGTAAATAATTTACTGAAACCAACAGGGCGTATGTTATAATAGTTATTATATTAATCGAATAAAATATTTCTAGAATCAGTGTTCGAGGAAAAATAAATTCCAAATACTTTGTAATTCTGTTCTATGTCTACACAATACTATTTATGTGCCATAAAAATTCTTACGTTAGTGAAATGATCGTTAGTGTTGTAAAAAAACTTGGAATTTTAACAATTTCTACATAAGAATAACTGATTTTTTTTTAGATTTATTGAATTTCAGGATATATTTATTGTTATGGCTCGATAAGAAATATATATTTTATATTTACATACAATTAATTACTAGGTACATGCAATTTTAAGTATTATTAGTTATAACTTATAATCGTTTTACATATTCAGATAGGTCATCGGCATTTGCAAAGTATTAAAAATATCAGTATAAGTAACACATTAAAATTTTAATTTTAGAATTGACAATAATATTTACATAATTCATAAGTAATATATAAACTTTTAACTTGTAATACTATATAATGGGTACATATGTTAATTTAAGTTTATATATATTATGTACATGATTCATATAATTATTATAATAGAAGATGAATAATATTAGTGACCCATAGTATAATTGAAAAAATTACATAATAATTTTTCATTTAACTCAGAGCAAATAAATATTTATTCAAAAAAAGTTATAAATATTTAAATTCAATTAAATGTGTAGGTATTTAAAAGCATAAATATTTTACTTGTTTGAAGTACGAAATACTCAAATAACTTTTTATTAACGTTTATGCTATTGATTATGTGAGTGTACACCAAGTAGTGTATCAATAAATTATTAGCAATAGTAAATACTTATTTTATTAATGTACTAATGCAAAATTATATGATAATACCTGTAACAGATTACCTAACATTTTAATACATACTATACAGTATGTACTACTATACTATACAGTGCATAGTCACATTTAAAGAATAATGATAATGTTGTAGATTAAAACTGTTTTGAAAATTTAAAATGGTAAACAGGAATGCTTCAGTAACAAAACTTTTCCTATACAAGTACATTTTATTGTTGGTTCGTTAAAAAAATTCAATGTTTTTATTTGACGATTTAAATTACAATTTTTTTAAAATCTTTTTTCATAAAACTTTTTTATTGTATACGTGAACAAGACATATTGCAGTCATTCATAATATCTAAACTTGTACATTACGTCACGTATACTAAATTCGCACAATGGTAAATTGCATTTCGATAACTTTGATATATATTATGTATTATTGTTAGTGTGTAGAAATAGACGTTTTATATTTCTACCCAAAAAACCATTCACTGTCATTTCAATGGGTCATTTTATGTTTTGTGTATAATGTCTAAATACTATGTATGGTCAATGTATATAATATTATAATCTCCAACCTAATAATCGAGTTTTGGCATTCTATATAATGGGTTATAAAATATACCGTATGTTATGGAAATAAAATGTGCTGTTAAAGTATTTTTTTTATTAATTTGTTACAAGTTATAAAATATAAAACAACAAAATTGTATTAGTTACTCAATAATTATGAAAATCGTAAAAATATATTTTTTTATAGTTTTGAGTTTTAACACAATGTTAAAAATACAAACTGCCTTGCGTAAATATAAAAGATTACACAGAAAATAAATGTTTATTTTATTTCAGTGACCCAACAACTTTTATTTTATTAAATAGTGTACATTTTTATTGTGTGTCTCTATAGTTGTTTACTTCTCAATTATTATCGTATAATATAATTACACGAATGTTTTACAAAGCTTTTCAAAAAATAAAACTATATTTTTTCACACAAATAATTTTAAATAATTTTTACTATAAATTAAAAATGATTTTAATACAAATAGGTTATAAATACAAAACTAAAAAATAATGGTGGAATTTTTATGAAAGCTATTATGTTTATTATTATACATAAATATTTATATTTAAGTAAGAAATAATGGGAAATTAAAAAACAAAAGTTAACATGTGTCAAATTTACATTTGACAACAAATAATAAAATAAAATTATGAATAAATATTTTTAGTACTAAAAATATTTAAAAGAAACTTCTTAAATTTGTATTGACACCTGTTTCAATTAGGTACGCATAATTATAAAATTTAGCTATGGTTTATGGAAATCGTAAAAAAAATTATTTTATATCAAAATATAAACATAAAAATGATGATTACAGATGATATATATTTATTTTTAATTAAATGTTTAAAGAAAAGTAAGTCTAAGCCTGATTTTAATCGATTAAGTTTGTTTTATGAATTACTTAGTATAATTTGTTAGGTTTCCTATTTAAAAAAAGCTTTATCACTTTCAAAATATAAAAAAACAAAATAAAAAGGATAGCATTGGCTGGTGCTAATGAATAATGTTCCAATCCAATTTTAAATCTCGATTGCTGTTCTGTGTAATGTTTGAATGGGGACTACTAATAAAAATTGGAACAAGCCATTAATTCGGGTAAACCTCACTATAATGTGATACTAAAATCGTAGTATTATAAAATAATTAAATATGCAAATCAAGTAATATTCGTAAGTTATGATAGTAAAAAAACAAATTTTTCAAAGGATATTTATTGAATTATTACTATTTATCTGATAAAAATACTATAACTCGTTAACTAATACTTAAATTATATCAAAATAGATATTTTGCATGAATGATAAAAGTAATTGTAGAGTATAATTATCAACTTTAAATTTTAATAATATGAATGTACCATAATATTTTTGATTGTTAGATGTATATACGTCTATATATATATATATATATATAGACATATAAGCATTAATTAAATTATATTCTTTATTATGACATTATAATTTATATTATAATTTACAGGATGACAAATGCACAATACCATAAATGCCATATACCTAAGAATCGGTAATTACTTTTTAGTAAAAAAAATAGTTTAAACCCTTTAATATTATTTCCTTCTTTGCTTATTTTCAATAAACCATAATTTGAAAAATATTATATAAAAAAATGTGTTACATAATTTTCTGAGTACTATTTATTATATTGTTAAATAGTTAAATTCTGTTCACATTAAAAAGACTATAGAGTTCAGATTTATGTTTTATGATTGCGGTTTACGTATTTATATGCAGTTTGTTTTTTTTTAAATTCAGATTCTGAATTAAACTTTAAATATGTATAGATTTTAATGTTTTACTATAATATGTGATCTTTTTCTGACTTCATATTTTTGAGCAGATAATATGCTTTAATCTTCAAGATTAAATGTAATAACAAATGTGATCAATCTAAATAGTATAGTAATATGAATAATTAAACCCTAAAATAGGTATTTTAGTTAAAAACATGAAATTTGCAGTAATATTATTCTTAATAATTTAAAAAAACTAATAAAAAAAAAAAAAAAACATTTGGAATACGAGAATATTTACTCAAATTGTATTATTTTTTTTTTGTTGTTGTTGTTATTATTCAATAAGGAATACAAGTAGATACTTGATAATTTTATAAAATATTTAATTTATCATTTTCTAAACATGATGATATCATTCTTAGTTTTTTTAAGCAAGTTGTGTACATTTTTCCGATTATTTATTTTGATAAAAACTTTTTTCTTAAATATGTAATAAAAAATATTTTATAGATTATTTATTCTACAATTTAAAAATATCGAATTCATTTATAAACGTTAAAGAAAATATTGTACAATATTCAATGTTAATTGAATAAGTAAAATAACAATTTTTCTTCAATAATTATTAGCTATTTTGTTGTAATACAAAAATCATCAATCTTACTTAATATTTATTAATTGATAGTTACTTTTCATGATTTCGTATATAATTATTTTTTATTAATTATAATTTTTTTTTAAATATTTTGACTATATTTAAGTTATTTATACCACGAACCTATACATAAAAATCAATTCAACTTTCCAAATCAATAAAACATAACATGATATTCATTCTTTATTTTTCACTCAAAATCGATTCTTCGTATACAATGATTTATTTTTACATTCAAATTTATTACATCTATTACAGCAGTGACCTATATTATGTTCTAGACGAGATACACTAGAAAATTACTATAAAGCAAAATTAGTCCTTTGATTTATTATTATTATTATTTTTTTTTTTAACGAAAATTGTTGTTATAACTAGTAAGTAGCAGATATACACACTATAAAGTAGACTTTTAAAAGTTAAGATAAATCTCTGTATAACACTATTTAGATTGCAGTTACTACAGGTCAGTCATTTATCCTAGTTTAGACTGAAAATATATCTAACCATGGATTTTTCAGTAATCGAAAGATATTTATTTTTATATACAAGAACAAAAGAGTGTACATTTTTTTAGTACTTTATATAGCACGTAATCATCATATATATATATATATATATACATTTAAACAATTTGTTCTGACCCATTATAGACGCCATGCCGTAGTCATCCTAGCTGGAGCACTAATTATGTTTCATGTGAATTTTGGACGAGTTGCTCAGAAGGTGTACCCGAATCGTTTTAATTATTCAAGGTGATGTGGTCATAATAAGATATCCACACTACCTATAACGAGCAACATGATATATTACAATATAAAGTAGGATATATGCACCGCGGGATTGCACCATTCGCACCTGCTCGATAATCTGGTTAGGTATTTATTCGCCGACGACTAAACGTATAATAATATTATATTTATACCATCAATATGGACTGGTCGTAGGTACCTGTATATAATACGTTATGAGCATTTATTTTATAGATATTAATATGTTATTAATATGTGCGTATGATAGTTTCCTACTACGTTTCTCTCCGCACTGCGGCGGCGGCGTCGAACTATGATATAGACGGAGGACGAATACCGAACGACAATTGATAAGAAAACTCGTGCGCATCGCACAACTTACATAACGGCAACAGACCGCTGTTGAGCATGGACAGCTTGATGGTGTTGGGTATGGACGCTAAGGACACGCTGTTGGAGGACGACGACGAGTCGGCGGCAGACGACTTTTTCTTCTTCTTCGGTTTGTCGTCCACATACTTGCACGTGGCCGACTTGGACCGGCCCTTGTGCCGGTACGTTTTGTTACCGCCACCGTGGTACTCGCTGTGCGGATAGCAGCCGCTTCCGGTGCTGCTCGCGCCGCCGCCGCCGCCGCCGGCCACCGACGAGTCGCTCCTGTACGACGACAGCTTGACGACCGAAAACCGGACGGTACGTTATTTCTATATTAACGGTGCGGACGGCGAACGGCGAGCGGCGTACGCGGCGTGTGCGATTTACAATATTATGTATTATGACAATATCGAGTCGCGGCGATTGTCGTCGAAACGATGTTGTAGATTTTCTTATTGTGCGACGTCGACGGAAACCGCGATCGAGCCGGCAAGCGATCACGCGCGCGCGCGCGCGCACGTGTCAGAACTGAAAAACGACGAAATCTCGCGTATCGCTACAGTTTGGCCCGCGGACGGACTGACGGACGGACTGACGGACGGACCGACTAAACGACAGGCGGATGGCGCGCGCGCGCGCAAGACACACCGACGCGGGAAAACCGACCGACTGTAAACGCGTGTGTGATGAATTCAAACGGGCGTTTCGAAACACGCGCGCCGCGCAACGATCGTCGTGTGATGCGTCCGTGTCGGGTGTTGGCAATTGTCGTCCGACGTCGGCGGTCCGCGGGAAACTACTAACGGCCGCGTCGAGGTGGCGGTCATGTGTCATCGTCGTCGCTGCTGCCGCCGCCGCCGCCGACGACGGCGCCCGCGTATGTGAGGCGCCTCCGCTCTGCTCTACGACGCTCGTCCGGAAAGGATTTTTACTTTTTTTATCGCCAAACCATCGTCGTCGAATCTCAACTTCCAACTGCCAACAGGTATTCCGAGTAGCGAGGTGTGAATAAATCACGCATAATGAAAACACTATATAAGTAAAAATATGCTATTAAACGTATAAAACTGTGAATGTGACGATGTGAGAAAAAGAACACCATCCATTGATATTTCAGTTATAAACTTGTCAAACGAGGTTAGATATATTTTAGAAGATACCGTTGTAATTAAGTTTTGAGTCGACGGGGAGGGTATTTCGGGAATTATTTTACAATATGATAGTTTGGAAATGAGAGGGTTGACGTGATTAAACGAGTTTTTATTAAATGCATTGTAGTGGTAACATGTAAGTGTTGGCATTTTTTTGTACTTTTTTTGTGTGTTCAGATTTTCAATTTTACTTTTTAATAAATAAAAAAATAAAAAACAATATTATTGATATTTAAATAAAATCACACAAGAAATAAACAAAATATAAATTAATAACGTTAGCAAGTTATTGGCGGTCAACGATTTATAATATATATATATATAATTATGGTAAAACATTAATGGTGTGAGACATCGATAAGGGTTGTAAGACTCGTTTTCAAATTCACCCTTCACATCGCGTTGAGCAGAATGAGAGAAATTCAATATCATCTCATATGTATTTTATAGGTACTGAAATCGGATATATTCACTGAATTAGCCCTCCATGCTGAGCACTTCTAGCTCGCACTCATATCCCACGATTATGGTCTATTCTAATAACACTTTAGGTCAATCATAAAGTATATTTATATTATATTATAACACTTGAATTTGTAAATATATATATATTTCATCTAAATATAATTATATAATAAAACTAAAATATTTGTCCTTATTTTGAGTAATAGATATTGTCTCATTGTCTCAATTAACGTTTCACTGTTGGGATCTGTAAAACATGAATCTGTGTGCTAATCGACCACGTAGGGGGGGAAATGCGTTAATAGTGTATTATAATCGACGGATTATTATGATATACTATATTATTTGCGGTGTTCGCAAAATCGGTGGAACAGAAAATAATTAATATAGGTAAATAAAAACATTGAACTTTTATATCACACAACTACGTTGATGTCTGAACGTGATAAACCGATAGATATAGGATGTTGGTAACAAAAGAAAAAGATTGTTATTATATACAATTATTATACACATAGGTATACAAAGTTATATCGCCGTTGAATAATAGATTTAAAATATTATTAACTTGATAATTTTACCAAAAGGAGAATCGTAGTACTCACTCATTTACACACCCATTCAGTAGAATTTGTGATTAATAACCGAATGAATTTCAACCACCATTATCATTAAAATTGAAATTATACATTGTGGTTAGCCATGAACTATCAACAATTGTATATTAAAACCACCTCTATTATGTTAAAGTTCTGATACTACTTCGTCTGTCTACACTTTTGTGGACACATTTTAGCTATTTTATGTTTACTATTTAAAAGAAAAATGAAATATCAAGTATGAACACAAAATAAATATAAAATATACTGTATTCTATACACAAAAAAATCATAAATCCCGATTGTAAAAAAAAAAAAATAAGTAAGTACTTATAAATTAAAAAGAGAAATAAATATGGTAAGCAATTTTTTTCCGGCCATATTATGAAATATATTTCTATGTCACATAGCTGTCTTAAGTCATCATTCAAAAATATGCAAATTCCATAGCTCACACTATAATTATAATAGTTATAAGTTAACATTTTTCTACATATTTTACATCATTTTAAATGTTCCTATTTTATAGGTTTTTGACACTTATCAACTCCTATATAACTACCAAATCTTAGTATAACAAGCCAACGAACAACCCTTAGGGAACTTTTTCCGAGTACATCGTCTCGAAATAATAATTTTATTTGAATTTCATCAGCGTACCCATATACCTATTAGATAATATATATAAATATACATATACGCACACGCTCGAAGAGATTTTGGCATTTGACCTACGCGTTTTTGCCGATACTAAATCCGACGTTAACGATCCCCTTTTCCTTTTCATTGTCATCGTCCTCCCGACCCACAACCCGGCGCGGCAGCGGCAAACAAGGCTTTTGATATTATATGCTGGTATTGTTGCATTACATATAATATATACGGCCGTGATACAGGTAAAGTGAATATAATAATATATCGTGTGGGCGAAAGTGCACTGTACACGATATTGTATAATATATATATGCAACGAGGTTTAATGGCTATATACATAGTACGCTATCGACAACAGTGTATTGTCAAAAATCGAATGCGCACTAGTCTCACCCACACTTTTATGTTATATATATATATATATATATATATCACGAGAACTGTAAGCTCTGCTCAAGTCACTACCGCGTTTATAAGTATATACTTTATATTATACTGTATGATCATATGCGAGATAATAAAAACCTTATCATATATGTATAGATATATAATATTATATTATATAGTCGTAAAATAAAACTCGTTTCCCATATAATAACCTTTATATTCGGCGTTGTCTCCTCTTCATTATTTGAAATTCTGCATGATAAATAGTTATAGCATAGTCTCGGAATCAAATGCGACTTATAAAAATGGACAAGTGTTTTCCACCTTGAATCCTAAGGAAGATAAAATTTGTGTTTTTTTTTACGCAACACTAAAGTATAATATCATTATTATTATTATTATTACTATAGGTACACGCATATGTAAATTTGTTACATTTAACAAACTTGAAAATTTTGCTCGATGAATATTTAGGATATTATTTCCGTAAATTATCAAACCTAGTTTAGAAATTTACTTACAATTTTTTCTCCTGAATAATTAAAAAAAAATAGTACACGAAGAAACTCAGATATAGGTCTCGCCAGCTAACCACTCCATGATAAATTTAAACGTCTCGTAACTTTTTTAGATGTTTAACACTCCATTTATATACAAATATAAGGCTAGATTTGAAATTTGAACAATACTCATTCTTCCTCAAAATTAAATTTCCTCGGATGAGGATAGGAACGCGTTTCTCAAGGGCTTTTCTAATAGAAAAATAACATTTTTAAAAACATTTCTTGATGAATATTTAGAATACCATTCCATTAATTTCCGAACCTAGTTATGAAGTTCACTTAACAATTCTTCCCCTGTAAACTCCAATAAAAAAAAAATATAATATGCCGAAGGGCAACTACAAAAGTCTCTTTTTTTTGTGGTTTTTTCTATAAATATTAATCAAAAAATACTTGATCAATAAACTTAAAAATTGAATACAAGATTCCTCATAAGTTTTTCATTAATAATTAAAAATAATGAAAATATATAGTCACAATATTTTTTACAAGCGTTTTAAATTAGGCTCATAATTAGTTATTGCTCAAATTAAATAAGTTCAGAGTAAATCCACAAATATTGTTTATGAAAATATTATGAAGTTTATATTTTGACATTATTCGTCAATATTGCTAAAATTTGCAAACAATTCCGTACTTAAGAATTTCAAGATGTTCAATTTCCATACCTAAAAATTAAAAATGAATGAGCATCTTCATATTAAATACTACTACTGTTATTAAAGTGTAAAAAATATGCAAGTACAATTTTTTTTTTTATAGTCATTTTTGAACAAAATTATATATATAAACGAAGAATAAGGATTTTAATTATTTGGTTGTAATTTAAAAATATTATTCGTGGGTAAACTTGAAACTTTTGACGAATATTATATCTTATTCAAACAAAAAAACTTTTGCAACGTTTTCAACAAAAATTAATTCAACCTACCGTATTACTTATAGTAAACTTACTTACTTTAATAGTAGTAATATAAATACATAATATCATATTATAAAATATATTTAGTTATAATGACTGACAAACCGTCTTCACTCAGAATATTTTTTTGAGTCCAATGATGTATCATTGACCATTAAATTAAAATTTAACACATAGAATATACATCATACTAATTCTTCCTTTTTAATTTAATATTGTTTAAATATTTGATGTAAAATCAAGTATTTTCTATTTTGTTTTACATTATCAGTTTAGTTTATATAAAATCAAATTAAATCATCTAATGTGCTTGTCTTCGTATAGTCTGAATAGTAGTACAACTCAAGTATAGCTCAATATGTTCAATCAAAATCTTTTGTCCCATTTTAAATCAAGTTAATCATTTATATTTCTAATTTGTTTAAAAGTTAATGTTTGATATTTAAATGTTTGCGGATAAAAAAGCTTCTTTAAGTGACGAAAATCAATACAACTCAGAATACAGCTATTATTATGTATTACTATTATTATTATGTATTGCTTTTTCAAGGCTTCAAACTGAAAATTAAGGAAGTCTTTCATTTTGCTAAATATTTTTTGGATGTCGAATATTTGTAAAATATTACACATACCACCTACTTAAGTGATTTTCAATAAGTTTGCTAGACCAATTATCTATATTAATACTGCACCATAATAATTATAATATTATAAGCGTTATCGGATTTTTGTTTAATTTACTTCAATACATTTCTTGAGTGTCTTATACTCTTATTTGATCAATAAACTGTAAAGTATTTAAGCTTATTATGAGGATGAATATTATGCCCCACACGAATAGACTTAAGCTTTACTTAAACTTTTTGGCTGGAGACATTTATTGGAAATTAAATTACGCTTTTGAAAGAAACAAAGTATGTATCTAAGTAATTGAAAATTGTATTTTAATTTAAGTTATACGAACCGATATTTAATATGTTGATATTTAAGTATATATACAATAAAAGAAAATCTTGTCACCCTCTCCTATCAATAAATTTAAAATTATGCTAATAATAGTATAACCCTACAAAAAGAGATTGTAGCTAAATGAATTCACGCAATTTTGATCTTTGTATGTATAAAATTGAATTTTTCCATTTCCTTAGGTGAAGAAATTAATAAATATCTATAAATACGATGTTTCACAATTTTATTATAAAAGTTTTTATTTAGATTTTTCAAACACCATCTGTTTGACTTTGATCATAAGTTTGGTTCGCTTTATTTGAAATCATTGTTTTCAGACTTCATCAAATACTTTATGCTATTGTATATAAGAATATATCCAATAACTGGTAGGTACATGCCAATCATTCAACTCGATAATTCAAAAAATATAATAATTTAATCGTAACATCATTTACCAATTTACATAATAATAACACCACTTATTTTTTTATACAACTTAAATTACATATTTTACGTACAAACCAAAAAGAATTAAACGCTATAAATAAGGGTACATAATTATAATACGTGTTGTATTAAAAAGTTTAACGTTCGGGACTGTGTCATAAATAATTCAAGAGTCTACGTAAGAAGACATAATTTGTTGTGTTTACAAAATCTGTCAGGAATATGTGTTTAATTAGAACGTATAATGTCCTTCAGACCGGAAATCACTGCTAGTGCATAAAATCATGCCTGCTGCAATATCGGAAGTACCTTTATAATATTTATTCTTTTGTTACATTAATTATTCATGTTACGGAAGTATTAAAGTTATTGTCCAAAACAATAATAGTCCATCCATGCTTCATTTTGTATCGTTTTAATACAATAGTAAGCAATAATAGTAATAATAATAATAACAAATTTCAACATTGTCCAGAGCCATAACGTATTATTTTACTACACTACATTAGGTAAACCGGCCTACTCTTCTTTCAACGTTTTAATACAATAAATACATTGTATAAACAGTTTATTTTTTTTCATTTGGTTTAAAATATTCAACTATATATAACTGTTATTCTTTTATAGGTACAGTCATAAAATGTGTTTATGATTTGACGGAATAAAAATTGAATTCGTTTACTATAAAATATTTTATTATTATATTTTTCGTTTATGCACTTTATGCCTATTTAATTTACGTTCTAATAATCAATCAATATCGTTCAATATAATATGTAAATATATACCCATCTAAAGGTATATAAAATACTTAAAATTTATGTTACCAAAAACATAAATTTTCAAAAATGCATTACGTTGATCATGTACACTTATCTTTATATATGTATATAATTTTTATTTATTTTACTGTAATAGTTGTTTAACTTCTGAACGACTTGACCATTTTACAATACATTAATTTTAATAAATAAAATAACCAATTTTAACCAAAACAATTGAGAAGTGAAACGGAAATTATTAATAATAAGAAAATATAGATATTACTAATACTGCATGTAATTCAAATGACGCATTTGTTAATCGACAGTTTTTAACCAACTGGCACCAAATTGAGTACGCATATAATTTGGGATTCCGGGCAGGTCGCAAGAGTATAAGAATGGAAACCACGGGTAGCAGATATTATCTATAAATAATAAAAGATAAATGTATGGTTTAAGTTTATAGGATCAAAAAAATACTCGACAAATTGGATGGTTGATGGAAAAAAAATAATAATAATAGATTGACACAGTTATTTTAGAGTGACTAACCCACTATAAATAATAATATTAAAATCAGAACCAAAACATATTTGTTTTATTCTGCTTACAATTGGTTTAATTAGATTAAAAAAAGTTACTTATAACAATTCGGCACAGATCTCATTTATCCTCGATTAACGTCGGGTAATACAGTAAAACTAGTTAATATAATATATTAAATTCTAAGCAAAAATGTCTAAATACGCAAATAGATCCATTACATAACTAAATTAAAAATACCACCATATTTGCTATAACATATTAAAATAACGAATCAATGAACCTTAGTGAAATATCGATAGGTGATAGGAGAGGCAATAACTACTGGTCATTTATTATTTATTAATTTTATTTTATTAATTTTTTTTTTTTTTTGACACTGGAAATATTTAAAATTGTATTCATACATTATTATCATTTTTAGACTACAGTAATTTATAAACAAAACGACAAACACAATGAATAAAAATTCGTTACTTAAACCAGCCAAAAAATATTGATACCTCGTTAGATTTAAAACGCGAGAATTTAAATGTGGTGCAGTGGTGCACCGTTATGACGTAAAATGTTTTCGGTCCAATAAATCACCGATTCAGCAGATAACCATCGATGTTTGAATCGTTCAGAAACGATTTTAGCATTTTTCTGATACATGTAAACAAATAGTTATACGAATTGTTTTTCAGTTTTATTCAAAATTTCAAACGTATATTTAGTAACAGAAAATAGGACTACAAATATCACTATTCTGGCATCAACCAAATTGTCAATATTTCTCGGTTGGTTATAGAAAAGCAGGAATTCTAAGACTGGAATACCTGCATCTACAATTTCATATACCTACTTCTGACATATATTAATGACTGATAAACAGTTTAAATTTAAGGTTTACTAATTATTCACTATAATAATTATAACATATTATTAAAAATAATATTATTTTGATATCGGGTTTATAACAGTTATAGTTTATCATAGTATCATTACTATAGCAGGTATTATAGTTTTAATATCTTGATTTTTGCTAAATATATTCCATTTTGGAAACTATTTCCGTGTCATTCATTCTTTGGTTTGTCTTTCATTTCATCTTTATATTTTCAGCAAAACTTCTCCAGAGCCACCTATGCATCTCGTAATGAGCTTCGGCAATGATAACATCAAAACTACAGAACCAAAATAAATGTGAAGTAGATAACTCCATGAAGTGCATCGATTAATTTCAAAATGTCCTATTAACAAATAAACTAGTTATCTAAAAAATTGCACATAAACTTTTCAAAAACCATAATTCAAGAAAAAGAATATAATAACGAGGACTTAAAAGTATGCAACAGCTCATTTACGTTCAGCAGCTCAGTTTAACTGCTAAAGTTTTAATATTAATGTTAATTAACCTTTACCAAACTAAAAGGTGGGTAACATCATGTTTGTGCGTTCATTGTAGTGTTCTTTTGATGTTATAATTTCCTAGTGAGCTACGACCATTTTTAATTTATATTTACACACGTATGATTCCTCTTAACTCTAAAATTAAATTTGCTTAGTTGCGTACCTTATTACTAAACGGAGACAACAAAATAATATGTCTAATTAAAACAGTAGCTAGAACTGTGTATGTGTTCTCTTAATTTTCTCTTATTTTCTGGAACATTTTTCTCGTTATTAAAAAATATGATATATAATATCATATTCAATAATTATTTTTTTATGTCATATACCGGATATTTAAATTCTTAAAAACAGCCAAGCTGCTCGTGTGTATTATGCGTAGGTAAAAGATTAAATATTGTAGTGTATTGCCTATACGAATATAAATTAAATAATATTATAAATGAATAATGCGACGTTATATTAATATTTTTTTTTTTTTGTGCGGTATCGGAACTTAGAGGGGAACTGCGTAAGGTTTACATCCACCACCTAATTACCATTACTTCCCCAAATCGCTAATATTACGTTTGGTAGCTATTCGGGCGTGGTCAGACATATACCGTCGATTTGACGACTACTCGCGTCAACATCCTAGCCGTTTGTGTAATGAAATGCGTGTTGCTGAAAATCAACGATAGTCTGACCAGGTCTACGGCGTCGTACGGTCGGAGCTGCCACTTAGCGTGCCACGTCAACGTCAAACTGCATAGGTAACGCCAGCGCCGCATTGGCAAGACGCTCGGCAAACGTTTTGGGCACGCCTCGGCTGGACAACGCGTGGCCGACGATTTCCGTATTCCGTACGTGTCCAGTCAACGAGTGTTCCGGGTACGCGACGATCGGCTTACCAGAACGCGAACAGCACGTACTTCACACAATAGGACACCAACGGTTCGGTGTCAGTCGTGTCCAAACCTTTAACCGTCCAAGTTGGCCGTTGTCCGTCTCGCCACGCGTTTGTCACGGTGTGGGCGCGGTCGGACGACGCTCGTAATACGGCCTGCAACACGCTCCGCATTAACTTAGACTCAGATTCGCCGTCACCACCGAGATATTATTTGCGACGCTGGCCGGCGTCCACTGCAACAGGAACAGTAGGGACCACACGTTAAACGCAATTAACTGCAACACCGGCAAATTAAAGATAATTTTTTTTCTTCGTTACCAGCTAATGAAATCAGCGAAACAGTACCATAGTTATTGTTCTAGCTCGGTGATTCTCAATATTCTTGTATTAACGTCTAATGTTTAAACAAATATTTATATTTTATATAAAAAAAAAAAATAGTAACTGTTTGTATTTGTTGAGGTACGGTTTCCCTGCACCGTCAAAGAGTGGAACAGCACGGCGTCATAACGTCGCGTCTACATGCTCACTATGTCCAGACCGGTAGTTGACGTTAGACATTGGACGCTGCGGAAAAACCGGAGTACCTTTAAGGGTTTATTGCATAAAAATTGAATCAAATTATATCGTACTTTATAATCAATATTTATATTTTAAAAATCATCTAAAATACAAACTGCCGATATTTTATATTTTTTACATTTTTGTTATAACCAGTTAACATTAGATAAACCAAATAATATTTAATCTTAGTAATGATTTCAATTTATATATTATATATATAAATGATATTCCTTTTGCTCCGTTCGTATGTTGTTAATTTTAATAATTTCCGAAGTCTAACGAAGAAACCTCGCTAAACCGATTTTTTTAAGTTATTCGTGTCTACAGGCTTTTACACTTTTACAGTACGCTTAAAATATTTAAAACTTTAGGTTAGTTTTTACAGTGCGTTATTAATTTAAAATTTAATATATTTTATTAGATATTAATAAATTAGTCATTGTAAATTACCTAATCAATTTTATTCTTCATCGACTATAGCTGAATTTTATATCACTAAACATGTTAATTTCAATAACATGATGCTTATATTTTGAAATAAAAATAGGATAGGATATAATAAGATATAATTTTAAATATGAAATCATCTAAATTATAAGATATTAACAAATTAAAAATTTTTTTATAGCTAGTCATTAGTTTTTAATAATTATAGTTACAAGTATCTATCCTAATATAACTTCATATAACCTATAAACTTAAAATACCGGTATGGCGGTATATCGATCATAGCATTTATTTATTTATGTTACCAAAATTTTTAGCATTATACAAATAATGTCATAATGATATTTAATAATATCCATAATCAAATTTAGTTTACTTTGATCTTTAATTTAACAAGTGAATTTTTAATATTGTTTTTATTAGTAATAGTTTATCCATTAAACAATAACACTCATTATTTAAAAATATATTTTAATATTTTTTTTTTTATTTTTTTTACTCTTTTAAATGATAACATACCTACATTTTTAATTCCATATTCTAAAGCAAAATATTTTTCGAATTATTTCAATGTATAAAAATCGAAATTCGAAAGAGTAGTTTATGAATTATAAGTATTTAAAGTTTAGATGAGCGGAGTAGTCATAGGCGTAACTAGACATCAAAGTTATGGAGGCTTCAGCCCTAGAATTTTTATAATAAGTAAATTAACAAATAATAAACAAAGTGGTTTTGAAGTTAAACATTAAAATATTAACGTATTATTAAATATTATTTTAGATACAAATTAAATTTTCTTAAAATATAAGTGTAACTATGATTGTTAAAGGATTTTTATACATAACTATTACAATTTACAGATTAAGCCTCCGCTCAGTATTGGCAAATTTATTTAAAATGTCTTCTTTATTAAGAACGTTTGACAAAAATCTCTTTCTGCAATTGCTAAGATAGATAACTTTGAAAATCGATTTGTTAACATGGTTGACTTTATGTAAGTGTTTATTTGACGCATTGCTGAGAATGTCCTTTCACAAGATGCGAAACTCGTTGGAACTGAAAGCGCTAAGTGTAGCATATTGTATACATTTGGGAAAACAGATTTTTCCACTATACTCTTAAGCTGCTTTAAATATTCCTGAGGATTGTTAATCTTTTCCAATTGATTATCATAACAATTTTTTTATTAATCGTACGTCTTTTATGACTTTTTATGTTTAGTATATTTATGTAGGTAGTAAAAACTACACAACATGATACGTCTTACACAGTTACACACGGTCGTTACATACAATAACGTAGTTAATATATAGCTTAATATTCTCGAACCACTCCACTCCACTCTCCTAAACTGTAAGTACATATCATTTATAAACTACTCGTCCGAATTTCAATTATTACATTATATTGAAATACTCGAAAAATATTTAGAATATGAAATTAAAAATGTATTTAATTATTCAAAAAAAGAAAAAAACTTTAAAAAAAATATAAGAAGAAAAATATTAAAAATATTGTTTTACTTCGAACGGAAATTAAGTAAAAATAATATTTTCAAAAACGTTAATAGATTTTGAAACTTGAAGGTGCCAATTCAGTTTCTAAATAGTAAATAGGGCTGCCAAATTTTTTCACAGTAAAAATAGTGAAATATATTACTGATTTAAAAGATAGGGTGACATTCTTTTATAGATTCTAGCTTATTTGTAAAGTCAAACAAACACCGCCACTCTTAAAAAGACGTAATATTAGTTTTTATCGAAGAATCCGTCAACAGGTGGCCTTGGCCACTTTAAGAAAAAAATTTGACCTTTTTTTACGTTCCTATATGCCCATTTGTTTCGACAACACACCTTATCGCGTATATGAAGTTTTGAAAGTCAAAACTATTCTTTCATTCTGTTCATAGAATATAGTTTTTTTGAAAAAAAACTGTTTTTCAATGACTTTCGTAGTAAATGTTTAAATGATCGAAATCAATATTGTTTTAAAATATTAAGCGATAGTCCCTTGAACATTCTAGCATATTTGTAGTAGTGTAACAAACACCCTACACTCTTAAAAAGACGTAATATTAGTGTTTTGTTTAAAAAAAAAACCCATTAATAGGTGGCCATGGTCACTATAATAAAATCTCTGTATCGCTGTCCGCTGTTCGTTCATCTGATGTCCGCTGTCTGATACCTACTGTCCGCCGTCAGCCGTCCGTCGTATCTGTACCGGTAACAGTCACGATGAACGGAGTATGTCCACTGCATGCAGATACATTAAACACGTATACAGTCAGTGGTGTATTTGAGGGGAGCGATAGGGGCAACATGATGTATATTGTATATGTCTTATGCTTAGAGTAATAAAACTAAAATATAAATGTTAATAAAACAATAATATATTATAATATAAAATATATCTTATGGCTACTGACTAATTTACCAATATCGATTTTATCTATATGATTAACTAGTTATCCCGTCACGGCGTTGCCCGTGCAAAAGGCCGGTGGTCGTTTGGGCGAAGGTAATAATTTTGACCAAAAAAATAATAGTCCGTTTGGGCTATTATCATTTGTACCTTTTGGGCGAGTGAAATTATTTTTTCCTATTTGCGAGGTAAAAACCTAGTAACAGATACGGTAGTGACAGATATAATTATTGCTGATCATTATTAATCACTATTATCGAAAATTTAAATAATTAATTGTTGAATGTATATTATGAGCATTTTCATACAAAGCCTATAGATTACTTTAAAATGTACTAATTATATTATATGTAATTTTATTTATAACTTTTTGACTGTAGATTACCTATATAATAATATTATTAATATCTATACCAATATTTTTTTTAAATAGAACTTATTATTAATTATTTATATTTTGTATGGTTTTGTTTAATTAATTGTTGAGTGTATATAATAAGCATTTTTTCATACCTCCCAAATTTAGTTGAATAATCCTCGCCCAAACGGTATTTTTAGTTGAATAATCCCTCGCCCAAACAGACCATATTTTGGGTCGATTCCTCCAAATGGTCTACACCCGTACAAAATGCACCCGTGTTAAGTTTAATTGCCTATAACGCTAGCAATGCTAACATATAGCGCAAGGATAAAAACTATTTTTAGTTTTCTGAATTGGTGTATAGATGATATCTTTGACATTTCAATTTTACAGAACTGTCCCGTCTAGAGTTGCATTTTTCAATCGATTAACCGTATCGTTATTAAATGTATCGTTCGTTAAAAACAATCTATTATTCGAATAATAATAATCAAACAGCCTTTAAATATAATAAAGAGGTAATATAATTAAGCTAGTCGGTGTCTTACGCCTCAGAACAATTCATATTTACACGCCGACAAAATATACAAACAAAAAAAGGTCAGGTTGCAAGTAGCTGGAAACCCTCAGGCCGCCATTCCTTACCGTATTTCCCGTAATCGGCCGACTGCTATTATTATTATTATATGAATTAGATATTTTACAAATTACACGTAAAAATGTATTTTTACCGATTTCAACACTTTAAAATCAAAATTTTGAAAAATCCTTTCTTAGTGTACCCCTACATTGCTTAAGGAACCTCTGTACAAAATTTCAAGTCTCTAGACCCAGCAGTTCGGTCTGGAGCCTGGGCGCTGATGAGTAAATAGGGGCGGTCTCCTATAATTATATAGATTACCTAATTAAATTTTAATATTTAAAATCCTTATTTTACGTGATTTCGTAAAAAATTAAATTTTATACGCTCATAACATTTTTACTATATTGACGCTAAAATTACAGTTATTTGAAGGAAAACTTATGGATAACCTTGTATTGGTTTTTTTTAACTTTAGGTAATCATAAACATTTTACGAATTTTCATCTTCAAAATTCCTTACAATAAATTTTCGCTATTTTGATATATGTCGTAAACATTTAAACTTTAAATGCTTATAAACAAAAATTGTATTACCTTAAACTTGTATTAAATTTTAAAGATTTTTTGTGTCAGCATTTCAAAAATAAAACCCCTAGAAAAATCGAAAATTTCAATTGTATATAAATAACATAAAATAATTCAAAATATTTTGAAAATTTAATCGTAAATATATAATGCTAATATAAACATTTGGTGAAAATTTCAAGTATTTACAATGATTCGTTCATTTTTGAGTTACAATAAAATAAAATTCTATTTTGTTGAAAACTGTAGATTATGCATAAAAATTCCCGTTTTTCTGTTATTTTTTAGGGTTTTTCCTGACGCTTTTGAAAACTACTGGACATTTTTTACTTTTGACCCCTCAAAGTACCAATTAGATTAATTTTCCTTTCCAAAGAGAGGCTAAAGTCAAAATTCAAAGCATTATTTCTACTTCAAAACGTGATGACAGACAAAAATAAAAACACACATCATTGAAAAATCAATACATTGATCATTCCGATCAGAATCAAATATTTGTATTTAAATTTTAAAAAAATTATGCAATACTGTACAATTTTAAGACTTCTTCTTGGAATTGTAATCTAAAAGAAAATTATTCTCATTTAATTTTCCATCACCACGAAAAATTACAGTTAATAAAATTTGATTAAGTTATTTTTTTTCATTTCGCGTACAAGAATTAATTCGATTAGAAGATTAAGTAAAATCTTGTTATCACATTTAATTTGTTAAAATAAGTATGTAAATTTTAACTATTTATTTCATAAATATGAAATATTTGTTTTTATAAATATATTATTTTTAAGTAAAAACTATAAAACTAAATTTAAAATGACTGCAATTTAGTTACAAATTCCCTACCTAATTATTCTAGAAAAATAAAAAATTGACCTTAAAAATATTGTCAAAAAAAGGAAAATAAAAACTGCTTCAAAAATATATGAAACGAATATTATGTTATAGAAAAAACATTATACGTAACTAAATGTATAAAACAAAGTTAAATGCACTTAAATGTCAGCCCTATAGTGGTTATTTTATGAATAATCAAAGATAAAATAATAGATTTTTTTTCATACATCACCTAAATGGTTTTAAATTAATTTTAGTTTATGTGGCACAATCTATTGATAAAATTGTATACTTCATCACTTCAGTATTATACAATACTATTAATGTATAGTAAAATAGCAATCAATATTATAAATATGTTAAGCACAGAAATATATTTATGTTATCAGTATTTATATAAAAGCGAATTAACGAATTATAATTTTACGTAAAATATCTCAATTTAAAAGTGATATACCACACTATAAAATTAAAACAATCATTCGATCATATGTGACAAATGCATTCGACTGCATATCATTATATCAGTTTGATTTTAATCACGGAATCAATAGTTTATGGTAACTCATATGGTTTATGTATTATTGTTGGAAATATGTACACACATTTTATGTTCAATGAAATCATCTACATAAAGACGAAACAAAAATCCTAACTTATAGACACCTAATTGTTGAAAAAAAAACTTTATACCTTTTTTTTTCCTTGTAAATCACTACATGAGGACCGAACTGTTAACCTATCCGGCCTAAGCTAGCCAACCACTTTATACCTAACGCCACTAAAAACCACTTTTTTGAAAAAAATTGTATGTAAGTTTTTGCGGTGTAAGATTTAGTTTTGAACTCCGAGGTTTTACAAGCGTTGTTAGATATGTAATTAAAAAATTTTACGCGCGAAAAAACACTAAAATATCAATGTTTATCACGAAGAATTTCTAACATACCTATGCTTTTCTTAGTATAAATTTTATATTTATTTAGATCTCTCGGTAAAGAAAGATTTAAAACTGCTCTTTTATAGTTTTATTTAATATTTATCTGTTAAATTTTTTTTTAGGCAAAAATGTACATTTTATGATTTTATGATTAAATGAAAAACAATCATAAAGTCTATTAAGAACACTATAATTTATTAATACTAGTTGGATTAATATTAAATTATAAATATTGCAAAATATTAGTAAGATAAGACTCTGTGGAGGATCTTTCCCTCTCATCAACCCCTTAATTATGCTCTTGCAATGAAATCAAATATTAAACACTATCGTGTAAGTGAACGCCCTAAAAAACTGTGTTGTATCGAACCTTTTATACGATTGCTATTAAGGTTGTTTAATCATACAAAAACTACTTATTATAAATAAAATAAATTGTTCAATGCCTAGTTACATTTGAAATTAAATTGAATTTTTATCAAATACATTTGAACAAAACTAATTTTACGTAGATAGCAGAAATAAATGTTGACTTAATGACTTGATTAGCTATCTAATATTTAATGATACTCTAATGTATAAAACAGTTTTGGTTGTTGAACATTCATTAAATAAATTTATATTCGAGGCAAGTGCTCGTTATTATATTATTAAAGTACATATTAAATAAAAATAGCTAAATATCGATTTTAAAAACAAATTATAATTAAGTCAGATATTAGGTATTCTTTTTGGCCATACTCTTTATATTATTCATCATAAGTACAATATTTATATTTTATGTTCATACATAATTTTATTTTCCTCACGTTTTACTTTTATAATATGGAAATATAAAAAATATATATTCATAAATAATTTTTAAACAATAATAAATTATGAAAAAAGCGACAAAAAGGAGGAACAAAAATGTACTAATTACATCAACTAAAAAATATTGATACCATGTCTGATTTAGAGCGTGCGATTTTAAATGCGGTGCTCCGTTATGACGTAAAACGTACTCTGTCCAGTAAACTACTGACTCTGCTGGTGTCATGGGTCGGTCTTTGAAACGTTCGGAAACAATTTTAGCATTTTTCTGATACCTGTAAACATATGATGGTAAGTATTTAAATTTTGAGTAAACCCACTAGAGTGCATTCCCCAAAAATGCTTATCAAATGTAAAATTTGTTTTCTCAAACAAAGTAAACGTAAGTAGTTATTATAAAAAAATTGTAATTTTGGGACATAAAATCCGGCTTTAAAACATTTAGTATATAAATATATTTCATTCTCGATAATTAATTGGTAAAAATAACTGTTAACTGTCCATTTAACTATTAGTCTCATGATAGTGTAATAAGCATTGATTGTATACTATAATTTTCATATTTTCATACAAATGATTGACTCGAAATGCTTCTGATTTCAAATAGAAAATTAACTCAAAACATTCAAAGCTTTTGGGCCTAATCATTATGATATAATGTAGTATAAAAATGTATTGGTCGCATATGCATAAGCATAATTAATGTTTATTTACAATGTTTAACTCTTAAACACATTTTTTTTACGATTCATTCAAAACTTTAAACTATTCACCTGTCGTTGTTGATTATCTCTAAAACTGCGTTTAAAAATGTGTCTTTGGTAACAGATGACAAGTCCATACACATCGCCATACCGGCTTCGACCAAATTGTCAATATTTCTTGATTGGTCGTAAAAAACAGGAAATCCAAGTACAGGAACACCTGCGTCTACAGCTTCATGTACTCCAGATATGCCTCCGTGACTAATAAAAAGTTTCACATTGGGATGCGCTACACAATTAAGTCACATGATATTCATTTTTAAAAATTATTATTATTTAGTTTAGTTTAAAAGTTATGTCATGAATTCAAACGCACAAAGAATATCACGTTGTGGAAACCACTTCCGTATCATTACATTTTTTGGTTTGTCTTTCATGTCGCTTTCATACTTCCACAACACTTTCTGTGGAACCTGAGCAAGCGCCTCTCGGAATGCACTTTGAACGTTTTCTGGTAACGATGACATCGAAACCACAGAACCAAATGTAATGTAAATCACTCCCTGTGGCGCGTCTTCGATAAACTCTAAAATATGCTGTGAAAAAGTGAACCAATAAGTTATGTGAGCATGCTTGACAAATCACGCTGTATGAATGTAACCGCGTAAATTTTTTTTGAATTTTATTTATCATTTTAACATTATGCTATTACAAAAGCAGAACCTGCAATATTGTGTTATTATAAGCTTTAGTATAAGAATAAATTATTAATAACAAATTTACAATTTATCTGTGTAAATATGTTGATTTGTAATTACGAACACTTTTATATTGTAAAAATGTATAATATGATCATTCAAATAATATAAAGATATAAATAATGTTAATCCATTCAATTGTATAACTGATGGTCAATTATCTTTGATATCGTAGCTAATACCATTATAAATATTATAACTGCGCGTACAATAGTGCAGCAACATAATTATTAATTACCTTTGGTATGGGTTCGGGAGGGGCCAGATGTATGCCACCAATTTGGACGACATCCGAAGTGATGGGACGTGCCGGTTCGGTGATGAAGTGCGTGTTTATGAAAATCACCGACGGTCTTGCTAGATCCACGGTGTCGTACGGTCGTGGGTCGGCCCACTGTAGCTGACGCTCGTTGTACCACGTCAACGTCGAACAGTAAACGGTCAGCACTACGTTGGCGAAACGCTCCGCGAACGTTTTGAGAACTCCTCGATCAGACAGCACGTGCGCCGTAACAGCGGGATTAGGGACGTGTCCAGTCATCTGACGTTCCAAGAACGTGGGGATCGGTGACGGAACCACGTAAATCATTGGCACGCCCAGCACGGTGGCCACATACGCCACACACTCAGACATGAACGGTTCGGTGATAACCAAGTCGAATCGCTTCGTAACCGCCCCGTTTAGGATGGCTTTCATCTGTCGGTGTTCGTAAATCGTGTTGCAATCCGTCCGGGTCATGTTCGCCATGGCCGTGATCAGTGGTCGCGTGCTGCTGACTGTATTCATCAGTAATTTCACGTCCACTTCGACGATTACTTCTGTCTGCTTGGACACGTCCACCTCTGTGTAACCGTCGCGATCACCGTCCACAAACGGAGTGAACGCGGTCACCGTGTGGCCGCTGTCCGTCAGAGCTCGTAGCACTGATCGCATCACGTTCCAGTGGCTTTTGCCCGGAACGGTCTCCACCGCCAGTATGTTCGCGGCACGGGCCGGCGTCCGCTGGAGCAATGTGGTGCACATGCAAAACGTAATCAACACCACAGCAAATCCCGACATGGTTTCCCCCGTTACTTTTTTCTGCGATACAATATAAAAATATCTAACTAAATAACGTGTCCGTGTATGGCAGACCGGAAAACCAAAATATAATTTTCTAAGAAATCACAATTAAAAGCACACCGTTTTAAATAATTTTCCGGAAGTTGTGATTAAAAATAATGTGTAAAAATGTTTTTTACGATTTGAAACGCGTTTGACTATACATTACTATATTGTATTATTTTTGTGTAACATATTTATTATACATACTATCACAAATTTTCTATGTAATAAATATTTCACTTACTATTATTCACCTATGAAAGATGTTTAAGATTTACTTGAGCACTAAACCATAAATTGTCGTAAACACTGACAATTTATGTAAGTTTTAATAAAGTAACATAATGTTGCCGATTTCATGAATCATATAAAACTACAACAGACACAAGCCGTAGTTGTTTATTTTACCAATACAAATCTTAGACCACTTATGAAAAGACACTTATTCTTTTTTAATCATTCACAATAAAACTTACATTTTAGATTAATTTTCAATGATGTGTACTTTGGTTATGTACACAATAGACATACACGATATTTAGTTGAAACACTTTTAAGGAAAAATCAGCAGGTATAGTACCTATAATTGGCCATTATGTATCATTATGTATAACCCCAATGTGGATGGAGTACACTAAAGGTGGATATTTCAGTAGAGATCGTCTTATTTAATGTTCTATTAATATTTTAATACTACCTTCTGTCGTAAGTTCTAGTGGTGATCAAATGTATGCCGTTGGTTTAAATGACAACCGAGACGGTTCAGTGTTGAAATTTGTGTTGGTGAACATCGCTGACGGTCCGACCGATACGATATCGTAGGTAAAATTTCAGTGCAGCTACCAATCGACGCGCCAAATCTATGTCGTTCACCGTGCTTTTCTCGTGGTTAACTATACTAATACTATAATATTATGCAATATTATACTCTACTGTCTCATACATAAACCACCTATTGTATTATTTATTCCTAGTAAGTAATAAGTAATATAGAAAATACAACTGAATCTATTCTTATCGATTTATATAGTACCAGTCTTATATAGCCCTAGAGTGCCCTACCAACAGGTGAACTTTACTCTCTGAACAATAATTGTACTGAGGCACAGATAATACAATTAATTAAATGCGCATTTCCAATTAAATACATACATTATTATCATTGCAATGATCAGTTGGCAGTTGTATACAATATAAACATCAAACATATATAACCAGAACAGCACCATTTAATTCGTATTTAATGTCTTAACGAGTTAGAGCCAATGATAAAAAAAGGTTACACGAGTTGTGTCCTGAAAAGAAGTCAATTTTTAAAAATAATTTCATTTAAATTTTTGCGTTACGTGTTTTTTACTTTTTATTAAAATATATTATATTTCATATCTATAATACTATTTTCTTTGACATTGTAATGTACACATTTATAGGTACATAAATTGAGTAAGCTTTCAAATTATTGAAGCTATTTAATGAGAAAATAAGGTCCGATAAACTTAGACACAATATTTTATTAAAATAATGTGTATCATAGAAAATTTAAAATTGATAAAATATTATATGAGAATATATTTATTTTGATTATACTGTTAAGTCCTTGCTTACAGGACTCACTTTTAATATGACCATAAAATGTATTTACAATTTAATGAGATGAACTATCATTCTATATAATATATAAATTAATATATTTTTGGGCAGGGCTTAAAGACTTAGAAACTACTGAACAAATTAGCATCAAATTTAGTGCATTTATTTCTTTAGATTCGAGGAGTTTTTATAATTTTGTTTTTAAGCCCATATAGATTACTATGGGGTGGCTCAAATTTAAATTTTGTTTGGGCTCGCAAAAATTGAATATATTTTTTTGTCTGAATATAAAAATACTATTAATTACAAAACAAAAAAATCGTATTCATTAACCTTCTATATTATATGGTTATTTTAAAATAAAATAATGTTTAATTTATTATATATTTGTTGATATGCATCTGTATTATTTAATATCACTATATTTTAAGCTTATATAGCATACATAATAAATTCAAAACTACTTTAAAAATATTGATGAAAATTTTAAAAATTGTTTTAGGGATTTCACAAATGTTTAGAAATTTCTTAAACCACGTTTAAAAACATACGAAGCAATATATTGAATCCACTACCTATATGCGAATTTTTAATCTCAGTCATATTAATTCACAAAGTGAGCTTTGGTCATAGAAAATTGTAAATCTTAAGACAGGAACACCCCCATCCACGGCTTCATATACTCCGGATATTACTGATAAATAGTTTTTACATTATGGTTCCGGATTCGCTACATAATAAAGTCAGATCTTGTATACTTATATATATTGCGCCTGTCTATAAATTAATATCTTATTATTTTCAACTCACTTAAAAAAATACAATTATTCAATATAAATATCAAAACAAGCATTTATTGAAACTACATACTAGAGTTTATAGTATACATTATATTTCTATTTTAATATAATATTAATGGTATTCATTATTATAGTATTATCAATTATAATACGTATACCTATATTCTAATTGCACACTTAAATGTTTAAAATTGAAATATTATAATTATCAGTTCACTTTTAGAATTATAATTTTCAATATAAAAGATAAAACTGCAATTTATTTAATACTTAACAATTAAGTAATATATTATATTATATTATATAGGTTCACAACTGCTCTACAAAAATTACAGAAATGTACATATTATACACCTAATAGATATAACCAATTAGCGTATATTATTTACTAAGGGGGATAATTATCTAATCAATTATCTACTTCAATAGTTCAACTCAATTGAATTGACTCTTAAATCTAGGTATAGACATTTTACACTTATGAACAACGATGTTTGGTATTTTGTTATTATTTAAAAAAAAATTAAACAAAACTTGAAACACTCCACTCTTATTTCAATTATAATTATCTAGTCTAGTTACAATACAATTATAAAAATATTTAGACTAGTTTTAAATTATTTTTATAAATTATACTTATTTATTTTTGAATTATAATATATTAAAAAATCAATTTCTATAAATATTACAGTTTTCCTTTTTTTTTATTTACATATTTTTATATTTAATCTGAATAATTATACTTATGACCCAAAACAGTACAAACATGAATCGATTATATAATAATTAAGTAGTTACAAATAAATAAATTATAACGTAAAAATCATATTGAACTACTTAGTATATTTAAAAAGTATAACCTTATGTGGAACAATATGCGACTAATGCACAATACAACGATTACAATAATATTATGTGAAGTATTGAAGAGTCCATATTATATTATTTTGAAAAATTAAAATATTTATTATCTATTAGTTTCATTTTATTTTATTTTATTCGCATTTATCTTTGACAAATATATAAAAGTGTTTACAAATCATTTTTAGGCTATAATAGATTATGAACAAAATAATAAACACAATAAATAAAAATGTGCTAATTACATCAACCAAAAAATATTGATACCACTTCAGATTAAGAGCGTGAGATTTTAAATGTGTTGCTCCTTTATAACGTAAAACGTACTCCGTCCAGTAAACCACAGATTTTGTGGGTGACATAGGTCGATCGCTGAAACGTTTGGAAGCGATTTTAGCGTTTTCCTTGTACCTTCAATAGACATACGTACAATAGTGAATATTATTCTTACATTTTAATGAAGAATTTAAAAATGCTCACCTATTGTTGTTAACAATCTCCAAAATTGCGTTTAATAGCGTATCTTCGGTTACAGATAAAATATCCATACTGATCCCCATCCCGGCGTCGACCAAATTGTCAATATTTCTCAATTGATCGTTGAAAAAGGGGAAACCGAGTATAGGTACACCAGCGACCACAGATTCGTACACTCCAGATATGCCTCCATGACTGATAAACAGTTTTACATTAGGATGCACTATATATTAATAAAGTTTGATCATAAAATGTTTCTATATTATAGTCTAATTTAAAACTACATATCATGAGTTCAATATAGTAATGCGTACGAAGTATGTCACGTTGTGGAAACCATTTCCTAATAATCACATTCTTCGGTATGTCTTTCATATCACCTTCGTATTTCCACAACACCTTCTGCGGAACCTGAGCAAGTGCATCTCGAAAAACGCGTTGAACGGTTTCTGGTAACGATGACATCGAAATAATAGAACCAAAAGTGAAGTAAATCACCCCATGAGGCGCGTCTTCAATAAATTCTAAAACGTCCTGTGAAAAAATGAACAGGTAGTGTAAAAAATGTATACATACATTCTTATATAATATATATAATATATATAGTACTAATATAATATAGTTATATACTATAACACATAACGTACTAAAATATACACTCCAATTTTGTGTTGTCAACTTTAGTATAAAAATGCATTGATCTATTATGAAACTTAAAGGTAAGAACATTGTCTCTGTTCTCATTTACCTAATAGTGTTTCCCGATTTTTTAATTAATAAGCGAATTATGAGCATTTTTAAATATTAATATTTCACATCCTGATAACTTGTTTAAATAATAAAATACCGAAAGAGACAATAATCATACTTTTATGTATTATTATAAATTAATTCAGTCTTGTATCAAAGTTAACAATACAAAATTGTAACGGCTCAATATATATGTATTTGAATATTATATGTTAGTAAAACTGAGATAGTACACGCGTAGGTACGAAAACAAAGCATATAAACATAATTAATTGAGCGCTATTATATTTAATATTATACTGATTATAGCAATTAGACCTATCATCAAGCATTTTTTTTATTCGTTCAATTATTCTATATACCTACTAAATAAAACAAATTTGATAAAATTATAATTGTATGTATATATGATAAAAAGTAGCCGCGTCAAAGCCACAGCTGATCATCGAATTGAAAGCTAAAAACATAAAGTTGAATCCACAGAACAGAATTTTAAGGCCTACAATTTTGTAGCATCCTCTGAATTACCTTCGGAATAGATTTGGGAGGGGACAGATGAATACCACCGATCTGGATGACGTCGGACGTCAGCGGCCTAGACGGTTCGGTAATGAAATGTGTGTTGGTGAAAATCACGGACGGCTTGATCAGATCCACAGTGTCGTACGGTTGCGAGTTGGCCCACCGGAGCTGCCACTCAGTATACCACGTCAGCATTGAACAGTGCACCGTCAGTATTACATTATCAAACCGTTGGGCGAACGTTTTGGGCGTGCTATGTTGTGACAGAACATGCCCCACAATCGCCGAGTTTGAGACGTGCCCGGTCAACGACCGTTCTAAATAAGTGATTACCGGAAACGGGACGACGTATATCATAGGCACGCATAGTACGGTGGCCGCGTATGCCACACACTCGGACACCATCGGTTCGGTGATGACTAAGTCGAATTTCCGAGTTCCCGACCCTTCCAAAATATCCATCATCCGCCTATGTCCATAAACCATGTCGCAACTCTGCCGGGTAAAATTGAGCATTTTTGGAATTGACTTCCGCATGGAGCCGAAGTTTTCAATTAGAAACTTCGCGTCCCTGTCGAGCATCGGTATCATTTGCTCGGACATGTCCACCTCTTCATAACCATCCCTATCACCATCTATGAACGGCGTAAACACAGTCACGGTGTGACCGCGATCAGTCAATGCTCTCAGTACGGCCCGCATCACGTTCCAGTGGCTCTTGCCCGGGACCGTCTGCACCGCCAAAATGTTTGCTGCACTCGCCGGCGTCCACTGGAGCAATGTGGTGCACATGCAAAACGTAATCAACACCACAGCAAATCCCGACATAGTTTCCCCCGTTACTTTTTTCTGCGATACAATATAAAAATATCTAATTAAATAACGTGTCCGTGTATGGCAGACCAGAAAACCAAAATATAATTTTCTAAGAAATCATAATTAAAAGCACACCGTTTTAAATAATTTTCCAGAAGTTGTGATTAAAAATAATGTGTAAAAATGTTTTTTACAATTTTAAATGCATTTTACTATAAATTACGTTATCGTACTATTTTTGTGTTACATATTAATTATTCATACAATAACAAATTTTCTATGTAATAAATATTTTACTTATTATTATTCACCTATGAAAGATGTTTAAGATTTACTTGAGCACTAAACCATAAATTGTCGTTTACGGTTCTGGGTCAATCGACCGATAACCATTCGACAGACAGGACAATCTACCGACAAGACAATTTTACCTTTAATTTATATTATTCTTATTTTAAAAAATATGCGCATAATGTATATAATTGACTATGTTAATAATACATTTTTTTATGATATTGTATTATAATAATATTGATAATAATTGTTTTATAATAAATAGTAATAGCTAGTAAAGTATAATAATAAAATAATTAAAAAAATAATTCGTTATATAATAAAAAAAAATACCTAAGACTAAAAATAATATATGAATATATGCGATTCTAAAGTGTATATTACATGGTTAGGTTGCTCACAAGCAATACCTCGAAGATACTCCAGACTGAAGTTTTACTTGTCATAAGAATATACACTAGACTACTAGAGGCAAAACCCTAGAATTGTCACAGAAGCCAAGTTGTGCGTGAATTGTATATAGTTGTGTAAGAAGAGTAGGCACTGTTTTAAAAGTACCATCAACTATCCAAAACATTGATTGACTGGGTTTTTAAATGTTGCTTACAGTAGAAAATGCCATCGGCGTTGAATGAATTGGTAGGAAGGGCTCATATTGGTCTGTTTACGCTGATTAAGGAACTTCAGAAAGAACAAGTTAAGGTTATCATGATATCGAATCAATTCTTCGAGAAACTCCAAAGTCACGTCCAACAAATCTTCAGCAAAAACGTGAACAGCGCTTGAACACTGCTTTTAACAATCGTGAAGGTATGACACGTCTGGAGTATGTTCGAGGTATTGCTCACTAAGTCACAACCTAACCATGTAATATACACTCCAGAATCACATATATTTATATATTATTTTTAGTCTTTTATGTATTTTTTTTTTATTATTATATAACGAATTATTTTTTTAATGATTTTATTATTATACTTTACTACCTATTACTATTTATTATAAAACAATTATTATCAATATTATTATTATACAATATCATAAAAAAATGTATTATTAACATAGTCAATTATATACATTATGCGCAGATTTTTTAAAATAATAATATAAATTAAAGGTAAAATCGCATAGAACTACAACAGAAACAAGCCGTAGTTCATTATTTTACTAATATAAATCTTAGACCACTTATGAAAAGACAAATTATTTAAATGTATTTTATAGATTAATATATATATAGATAGATTAATTTTCAATGATGTGTACTTTGGTTATGTACACAATATACAATAGACATACACGATAAGTAGTTGAAACACTTTTAAAGAAAAATCAGCAGGTACAATATAATTGGCCATTATTTTAGTATATTTTGGTTATACAAATGTTAGAATTTTTTATACATTATTACATTTTTAATGCGACGATTTGTTAAATTCATTCATAAATGTACGTTTCAAATTAACATACACATTATCAAAATTATAACGGAATAATGAATTAAATACAAGTACTTACACTTTTATTAATTTAAATTCGTCTATAATATGTCCACAGTTAGTTAACCATGAATGCGTTTAAATAAACATACCTATGTAAATATTTTAAGTTACTTAAATATTATACTCTTTTAGTTACAGTCATCCAATTGACAAAAAATGGTCTAGAGTCTAGACAAGACGAAAAATGCGTGACATATACTTTTGGCATACATATTGCTGTCTATGAGCACTGATGTAAAAGTCACGACATCAACAGGTACGCAGTATTCATGGTTTTCACAATCATGTATAAGATATTATAATCTATAGAAGCTTTAAACTAATAATTTCATAAACTTTTATTATATATTATCAAATTGAATTATTATTTTTTAATTTATTAAAAAAGATAATCTATTTCAACAATCTAATTAACAATCTAGTTAAAAATGTATATAAAAAAAAAATACTTTTTAACAAGGAGAAAATTAATTTTATTGTTATTATTATTATTATTATTCCAGACTTATACTCCACCTAAATATATTTCTTTTGAATTAATTACGTTAAAATATACATATTATATCTTATCAGAGATTACTCGTTTTTTACTTATGTATAATACTTACAAAATGTTAAAAATTCGCTCATTTAATTAAAGATCTACAAAAATACTAAAACAGACACCACAGTACATAGATTTATTATAAATTATATATTAGTAGGAGAACATAATACACATATTTTGATCCATTGCTTCTTTAACACTGAAATTAAATAATAAGATAATACTAAATAATCAACATTAAAAATTATAAATATTGTATAACTCATAGCACAGTAGTTATTATCAACAATAAAAAAAATTATCCATTAATATTATTAATACAACTATAGGTTAATGACCTAGCCATTGAAGCATTTTTAATTCTTAGTAAAAAAAAAAAACATGTATTGTTAACACAATATTATAATACCAACTAAATTTTTGTGATAATACTAATCGATTATATTAAAATCAATTAACTTATTTTGTAAGAGCTTCGAATGCATTCAGGTATGCTGTTTTATTCTATATTATTTTTATCGAGTATCATTTGCCAAATTTGTTACATTTTTCATTGACTCAGATAGGTATTCGTACCATTAATGATGATCCAAAAATAAAGTATGTCAACTGAAAGAATGGTAGGTATTTTCTAAAATATAACCATAAATACTTAAGATTTTTATGGTAATTTAATATTTACCAATTATTTTTAATATTACGTACATGGCTATTGATATACGCAATAATTAATCAGTTTGTTTTTATGAGCCTTTGATATTATTTAAATATAATATTATTGTGTAGAAATAAATTAAATCTCCAACCATAAAACCACATAATGGTTCTGTACATTTGTCACTGTAAGACAGCCTCCCTTCTCGTACTATAATATTATCATGTGAATATTCTCCACGCTATTTCATCCTATTTGCTTATTGTACTACATTTTTTAGAGATTGTAAATTTTCTTTTTTTTAAAAAAAATGTAATATTCAGCACACAATAATGTATGAGTTACCTATATATACTGTACTTTTAGTCATTCTTTGTTGCTAGAAGAGAAAATAAAACCAAGTTATATTACTATATTAGTATACGACATAGGCAATATAATTATTATTTTGTGGGAAATATAATATAGAATAGAAGTTACGAGTTACCCAGGTATACGTGTTTTTATCTATTAATTTTAGTAAATATTAAGTTTTATGACATTTTATTTATTCACGTTTTTGTTTGCCACTATGAACATATATCAAAAAGTGTTTATAAATCGTTTTAAGGACATAAAAAACCATAAATAAAACGATAAACGCAATGAATAAAAATGTGCTTATTACGTCAATTAAAAAATACTGATACCACGTCAGATTTAGCGCATGAGATTTTAAGTGTGGCGCACCGTTATGACGTAAAACGTACTCAGTCCAGTAAACTACTGAGTCCGCAGGTGACTTGGGTCGGTCTTTGAACCGTTTAGAAGCGATTTTAGCGTTTATCCGATACCTGTAGACATTCAATGGTGTAAATATTATTTATTTTGTTTTAGAAAAAAATAATTATTGTTACCTACTTTTTGTCATTGACAATTTGTAAAATTGCATTTAATAAACTGTCTTTAGTTACAGAATAAAGGTCCATAGAAATCGCCATTCCGGCGTCAACTAGATTGTCAATATTTCTTGGTTGGTCATAAAAAATTGGAAATCCGACCACAGGGATACCTGCGTCCACAGTTTCGTACACTCCGGATATACCTCCATGACTGATAAACAGTTTCACATTGGGATGCACTATTCAATAAAATTATGTCAGTTTAAAATCGATAACATTTTATTTCTGTATATACAACTATAGAATAAATGTCATGATTTAAATATCTTGCACATACAAAGTATATCGCGTTGTGGAAACCATTTACGCATCATCACATTCTTTGGTTTGTCTTTCATATCGCCTTCGTATTTCTACAACACCTTCTGTGGAATTTGGGAAAATGATTCTCGAAACACGTTCAGAATATTTTCTGGTAACGATGACATTGAAATCACCGAACCTAATGTGAAGTAAATCACACCATGAGGAGCGTCGTCAATGAATTCTAAAATATCCTGTTAACATGTAAACCAGTTGCATAGAAGTTAATTCAACAATCATTATATAGCTTCAAAATAGTATAGAAAAGATTTGGAAAATTGACCTAACGTTTGGGGTGTAAAATTGTATATACTCTCAATATTTCATTTCAAAGGTATAGTAACTAAAATTGAATACAATAAAAATCTCTTATTATGCTTCTCAATATTTTTATTAAAAAATACTTATCATTACTATGCCATAATTAATACTTTACTGCAAATGATAATCAAAGTACAAAAACAGGGTTAGTCAGCTTAATGAATTTCAATTATAAACGAATATATCTACTTTATCTATAATCTTTAATACCTATATAAGTTCTTCTTTTTATTTCTTCTTTGATCTTATGTATACATACATGTATTAGAGTTTTTTTAAATTAACCGGAAATAAAACAAAAAAATAAGTAAAAACTGAATTTTTTACACAAATCCAGTTTTCATAAAAATTTATTTTTTCTTTTGGATTAACTACGAATAGGTATCTGTATTTTTTTTTGTAGGAATTTCAAACTTAAATGTTTATTTTTTTATATATATACAATATGCACAATGACATAATTTTCAAAAATCATAATATTTAAATTAATTTATTGCCTAGATTAATGAATTGTAATAGTTTATTATTATACTGTATTACTTATAGATAATAAAATAAATTACTATAATAATTAATTGCAATGTATATAAATGTGTATATGAAATTGAGTTGACAGACCTTCGCCACTTCGAACCATTTTTCATACGTAATGATTTATTTTGCATTTTTAAATTTTAATTTAACAAAACAAGTTACTCTTGACTCCTACTGTGTATCAAAACGGTTACTGACTTCATTTCATTTTTTTTTTTTTTTTTTTTTTTTTTAGAGATTTATCATGTAAAACAACGTATTCATTATATTCACCTATTTAGAGCATATCAACTAATGATAATTTATAAAAATATAGTAAAATGAAACGTAAGTAAATATACGCTATCAATCCAGCATTTATAATTTTTTCAATTTTCTATTTTTAATCCATTCTCTATATTGAACCTGTGCCATGCAGTGTACTTCCGACATCAAAAGGTTAATACCTAAACAAATTATATCTTACCAATTAATCAATTATTGTACCTTCGGTATCGATCCTGACGGGACCAAATGTATGCCACCAATTTGTACGATGTCCGGCGACAATGGCCTAGAAGGTTCGGTAATAAAATGCGTATTGATGAAAGTCAACGACGGTTTTACCAGGTCCACGGCGTCGTGTGGTAGCGGTTTGATTTGCCACTGCTTCTGTTCTTCGCGCCATAACAACCATGAACTGTAAACTAATTGTAGCGTATTGGCGAAACGGTCGGAGAAAGTTTTAGGAGCGCCGCGCTGGAACAGCACGTTGGAAACAGCCGCGGGGTTGGGGACGTGTCCGAAGAACAGACGCTCCGAGTGTGTGACGATCGGCGAAGGGATAAGGTATATGGTTGGAATGTACAGAACGGTGGCCACGTACGACACGCAATCCATCCAAAGCGCTTCAGTCACTACCACGTCATATACCCGTGACCTGCTTTCAAATATTTCTCGCATTTGTGGGTGTTCAAATACGGCTGCGCAAGTGGTCCGGGTCTTATTCACGATGTACGAGATAAAGTTTGGTGTGGACTGTATATCCACCAAGAGTGACACGTTCAATTCTACCGTCATCTCTAAGTTCTCGGAAACACTCACCTCGGTATAACCATCTCGGTCTCAGTCTGGAAACGGTGTAAACACGGTTACGGTGTGGCCGCGGTCAGTCAACGCCCGAAGCAAAGCCCGCAGCACATTCCAATGGCTCTTGGCAGGAATTGTCTGCACAGCCAGGATGTTCGCGGCACCGGCCGGCGTCCACTGCAGGGACATCGCTGAATACGCGCAAAACGCGATCAACAGGGCCCCGAAACTAGAACTCTTGGTTTGCATTACTGATCTTTAAATTCTGTTAAACGAGTTACATTGGGATCAGTGCGCTGTTATACACCAAACATAATAATGTGCAACCGGACTATAATATTACAATTTAAGTTTTTTATTATTTATTATTTTTTTTATTTCTAAAATCAATTCAAACAACATTGTTGCTTACTTAATATGGTCTACTTATATTTAAAATGTTTTTAAAACAATAATTCTTTTCTTTCGTTTTTGTTCAACAGATTCATTTTTTTAGATTCCGGACAACAAATATATATAATTTATAATTTTTCAAGCAATTTAAGTTTTTACCATTTTATATTCACGATTTATCAATATTGTTGTAGTTACAATGCTTACTTACACTTACGTTTAAAACGTTTTAAATTCAATAATTTTTTCCGCTCTTGTTCAATACATTTGTTGTTGTTTTTTAATTTGGATTTACTGATAAAATATAAAATATAATTGTTAAGAAAAAATAAACATACCGTAAAAACTTCACTATAAATACAATTTGATGAAATTTAATATTTACAGCAGAATAAATGAAATTTTTCTATGCTTATACCTAATTCATCTTCTATAAAAATAATACAGTCTATCAAAGATAATATACGTTAATAAATCTAACATAATCATAAACCTAACCTGTGATAAATTATAAAATTGTGTAATGATAAGACTATTAAGTTTATTAAGTTTAAGATTATAAAACAGTTGTAATGAAAAATGCATGATGAGAAGCACAATAATATGTAATGTTGACTTAAACCCTTGACGAGTATAGACAAAAATTTCTGTCATTATTGTAATTTCGTATTTTTTGTGTTGTGATATTTGTCTAATAATAATGAAAGTACATTGATTTGTACAGATTTTTATGATATAAGGAAAAATGTGTTGCTATCTAAAAATTACATTTTTTAATTTTTCTAAAATCACTACTAGATTATAATAATATTTATAAAAATTAAACCTTTTGTTTTATATTGCAGGTTGCCCATAATCTCAAATTAATTTAATTTGTGGGCGACTAGTGTAATAAAATAATATACTCGTCAAAGGGTTAAGAATAAAAGCATGATTTAGTTTATAACAGTTATTGTGTTCTTAATTAAGTGTAAATTAATACGACTACAACGATATAACAAACCTATATTGTTAAAATTGCACACCATGTACATAATTTCTTATGTATAAGAAATTATTAATGAATTCATGCTTTACATTTTACTGCAAATTGTGATTATATAAATATCATAATAATTTATTATACTCTTATCTTTAAAACAGCATCGATCAATGGACATTGAACTACACCACACGTGTAATATTCACGCCGTCGACGGAAACGTTGCTCAATTGCTATCACTGATCAGTCTTACATCGACGGTTAAAGTTAAAGGTCCGCCACACCAGCACCCCAAGTTGTGATGTTTTACACCAAAATTTCACAAGATTATGTAATCATTATGTAACGAAATGTAACCACAAAAACTTTATTTGTAACTTACTAAGAAGTTCAGAATTTCAAACTTTAATTCCGGGTGCTGGTGTGACGTCACGCCAGCACCCCGGTACCCTTCAAAATGATTCGATTGATTCGAAATTTTCACATTATTTTGTAACCATTTTGTAACCAAATGTAATCCAAAATTCGAGGTTCCTGACTTAACTCGAACCCCGTTAAAACCGTTTTAAGTCGGCCGGTCATCACAGTGACGTCACACGTGTAAACAAGAATCCTTCAAAATGATTCGATTGATTCGAAATTTTCACATTTTGTAACCATTTTGTAACCATATCCAAATGTTATCCAATATTCCAGATACATAATTGCACTAATCAATTAAGAATCGTTCTAATAAGTGACATAAGCATCGTAATATATACTTACATGTTACGTATGTATAATATTCTACAATGTGTAAAATTTTTATTTTTCGACATTAATATTAATTTATTAATTTTGATAGTTTTTTTTAATTAAAAATTAAAAATTTTACACATTGTACATTATTAAACAATATAAAAGCTGGTCTATAAAGAATTTTATAATTTTTTTATATGTTTTTTTAATTGTTATTACTTATTTGTTTATTATTTAGTAAGCTAAGTATGTTAAGTACCTAAGTAAATACCAAATTTAACAACAGCTTAATATCTTTAATAGTGATTTTCAAAAAAAATTAGATCTATATTAATATTTTCCTATAATTCTATTTCTTGTTTTTTTTTTAATTAATAATTTGTATAATCGAAACTTAAAAAGCCTATTAGATTATTTTATTAAAACTTAACTTAGAATATTACTTAAGCACTTATTATTATTTTTATGTGTGAGTCATAACATAATCATAAAAAATATAATGTTTAATCATATATTTCTAGGAGAATGATTATAGAGGCTCATTTGCGCTGGATAGTAATATAATATATATTATTATAAATAAAAATAATAATAATTTGAGGAGAGAAAGATGAAGATCCCCAAGCTTACCTATAAAGCACATTTAAGCATATACTTAGTACTTACTCACTAAAAAAATTACGAATACATCACTAGATAAAAATTAATAACATATATATTTTATCAATAAGTGAAAGATTGAAAAAACAATTTATTAATTTATTACAACTAAACGTGGTACAGAATAATATATAATATTCAGTGACGTATCTAGGGAGGCACAGGGGCCATGACCCCTCTCGTTAGTTGTATTTGCATAAAAAACATTAAATAATAAGTTGATATATATATTTTTTTTTTTTTGTATATATAAATGTACTTATTTAATTGAGTTAATATTTATGCAAATTTAAGTTTAAATTATATACAATTAATATTTAATACATTATTTTTTACATTTTTTAACGTAGGTATTTAAATATCTAATAACTACGTGTATAAACAATTAAATTAATTACTTAAACAAACGTAACATTTTAGTAATCAACTTTAAATGTAATGATAGTAATATCATTGATTAATCATAAATAATATTTATAATTACCAATGGTATACCTAATGATATTAGGTATACCTACTTAAAGGCTTTGGTTATGTGCACCTACGCTAATATGGCCAATACGCCAATATTATAATGTTTAATGTATATGTATATGGACTATATTTTTATTCTTCCATTGATAGAGGACCAACAAGGCTATAGTTGGTCTTAATCAGATTTTGCTTACATGTAGACATGTTGTTTATGATGTTATATACGTGTATTGTTTATTTGTACGTAAGTACGTATTATTCATTTAACTTGTATTCATTTATGTAGAATATATCGCATTAGAAACTAATTATACCAATATTTTAATATCATATATTATTCATAAATGTAATACGTATTAACTATTAAAGTAAAGTATTCATTATTTGTGAATGATATCTAACTGCATTAAATTCAAATTTTTATTTTACGGTCTTTCTTTTACAGTAAAACTTAAAAATATGTTTATACATCATTTTTAGTCCATAATAAATTATAAACAAATTAAAAAACGCAATAAATAAAATTGTGCTTATTACATCAACTAAAAAATATTGATACCATGTCTGATTTAGAACATGGGATTTTAAATGAGGTGCACCGTTATGACGTAAAACGTACTCAGTCCAGTAAATTACAGAGTCCGCGGGTGACTTGGATCGGTCTTTGAACTGTTCGGAAGCTATTTTAGCGTTTTTCTGGTACCTATGAGTACAGTAAATAGTAATTAGGTAAATATTTTGCTATATTGCACAAATTTTCTTACTTATCGTTAATGACAATCTCCAAAACGGCGTTTAAAAATGTCTCTTCAGTAACAGATAACAGATCCATAGAGATTGCCATTCCGGCGTTCACCAAATTGTCAATATTTCTTGGTTGGTCGTAGTAAAAGGGAAATCCTATTACAGGAACACCCCCGTCCACAGCTTCGTACACTCCGGATATGCCCCCATGACTGATAAACAGTTTCACATTGGGATGCACTACATAATAAAGTCGGATTACATAACTTTTAACAATTAATCATTAATATTAAATGTCAAGTTTTAAACTATATACTATCAACATCAATCATGAATCAAAAACTATGCACGTACAAAGTATATCACGTTGCGGAAACCACTCCCGTGTCATCACATTCTTCGGTTTGTCTTCCATTTCTCCTTCGTATTTCCACAACACTTTTTGCGGAACTTGAGCGAGTGCCTTTCGGAACGCGTTCTGAACATTTTCCGGTAACGACGACATCGAAACCACCGAACCAAACGTGAAGTAAATCACTCCATGAGGCGCATCATCAATGAATTCCAAAATGTCCTGTCAACGAGTAAATTTATTGTTTTAAAAAATAACTTCGTAAAAATCATAACAGGTTCTGTTTCGTAGGATATGATGATTGGCAAACAACCTAATAGTACTGCGTGTATGTATCACGTACTTGTAAATACTAAGAATACATAATGTCATAAATCATAATTATGGTGCAACACCAAACGTACAGGTATTCCTATTTACGCGGCATTTGTTTTAGAATTTAAAATTTATTTTCAAAAACTTACATTAGTGATAACATTGATTTTATAATATATTTGTATATTATAAAATCAGTGGTGATAGTAATGATATGGCAAATGATGTTTTTTATTAGGGTATAAGTTCTTAATCTTCAATATCGTAGTTTTGAAGAAATAAAAACTGTTTCTATAAAAGATTTCTATGGAAAGAAATGTTAGTTAGGTGAAAACAGTTTATTCTATTATTAATAGTATTTAAATTTAATTTAAATATAAAAAAAGAAGTATTGAAGCAACGTGGCTTTTTGTTATTATAGTTGCCTATTTTAAATACGTAATAGTAATAGTATAGATTTAATTATATGATTTTTATTTTTTATTATAGGTACCTAAATTATAAGAAAAGAAGTATTGTTAGTGTTGTTACTTTTATTTTGATGCTATATGTTGTATAAAATAGTGTTTATAAGACAAAAAAATAGTTATTGTAGTAATTTTCAACATCTGAATCACGAAAAATATAACCACCCCTTGACACTTAATTCTGCACACGCCTCAAGATCTCACGGTATTCATTTTATATTACCTTCGGTATCGGTTCTGGCAGAGTTAAATGAATGCCGCCGATCTGGATGACGTCAGGCGTCAGCGGCCTAGCTGGTTCAGTAATGAAATGTGTGTTGGTGAAAATTATCGAAGGTTTGACCAGGTCCATGGTATCGTACGGTTGAGGGCTGGCAAGACGGAGCTGCCGTTCGTTGTACCACTTCAACGTTGAACAGTATATCGTCAGCACCACGTTGGCAAAACGCTGTGCGAATGTTACCGGAACGCCGTGACCTGACAGAACGTGCCCCACGACCGCCGGATTTGAAACGTGGCCGGTCAAAGGACGTTCCAGGTACGTGACGATCGGCGGCGGAACAACATATATCATAGGCACGCGGAGCACGGTGGCCATGTACGCCACGCACTCGGACACCAGTGGTTCTGTGATGACTAAATCGAATTTCCTCGCCGATGTGCCTTTCAAGATGTCCACCATACGTGGATGTTTGTAAATCGTATCGCAATTCGTCCGGGTGGCTATCTCCATGTTCGCCATCAACTTTCGCGTGGTTCCGAAGTTTTCGATCAAGAACGAGGCGTCTAGGCCTAGTCGCGGTCCCGTTTGCTCGGACACGTCCACTTCGATATAACCGTCTCGGTCACCATCTAGAAACTGTGTGAACACAGTTACGGTGTGGCCACGGTCAGTCAACACCCGCAGCACAGCCCGCATCACGTTCCAGTGGCTCTTACCAGGAATCGTCTGCACTGCCAGGATGTTTGCGGCATTGACAGGCGTACGTTGGAGCAACGCTGAACACACGCAAATCACAATCAACACCGCTGCGAAGCTCGACATGGTTTATTTTCTACGGTTACTGTATTCTATTATAAACATATGTAGGTATAGGTAATATGATATTACCCATACATCAAGGGCGTAATTAATAGGGGATGAAAGGGTAGATGTCAAGTCTAGTTTTCTACTAAAAAAAATGTTATACCCTTTCCCCCTGGAAAATACTTAATTGAAAAATATTCATACATATCATACTATTGATTTGTAGGTCAGGTAGGTAATTTAATTTTTGTTCCTGATATTCTGGGGGGGAGGGTTAAACACCCATACAAACCCCCTCTGCATTCGCGCCTGTATATGATACTTATCTATATGACATAGGTATACCTACAATAAATGCTGTTTGTCAAATTTTAAAAATCAATAAACGGTAATTTTTAATTGTATATTATATTTTAGTTGTAAATATTAAATGGTTTTCTTACATAACCTGTTAAAAATTTAAGTCAAAACTCTGGTAAGAGTTAGCTACTTGAAAAATGTCTTCTTTTTTAGTAATTTTCAACGGAAAATTAGTAAACAACTAAAGGTAAATTTTAAGAAGCATTAAAATTATTTTTTAATTTAAGTGATTTTAGCTTTCAATATGTATACATATAGATATTTCATATTATATAATAAATTGCTAGTATTCGAAATTTACTGCTCCAATAACTTATTTAAAATAACATTTTTTATTTTAATTTTATTTAATATTTACTGTTATGTAGTAAATTATAAATTATTATAGAAATGTATTTAAGTACAATATATTCAAACATTGCCATAACTACAAATTTTCTTGAAGATAAGTATCATTCTTTTAATATCTAGAACAAAAAATAATTCAAAAGTATTTGGAATAATTTTGTAGTAGCCAGTAGGTAGATATAATTATTATTTAAATACCTAAAATACCTTATTCGAGTTTCGAGGCATCTACTATTTTTTGAAGTATTAGTATTCATATAATTTACTTTACAGCATAATACACTTATTAGGTACTCACCAAGATATGAAATGTTGAAAGCCAATTAGTCATCAGTCATCACTATTTTGGTTAAAGATTCAATAATTTATAATGGAGGTAACTAATGAAATAATGCAAACACCGTAGTAGTTACATCATAAAAACTATATAAAATATATTTTGGTAAACCGTATAGTGGCTTACGCAGTTCTAATTTAATATTAATAATATTTTAAATTATACAGTGAAATCCACTGAAACCTGTATAATAATGAATAATCACGAGACTATCAAAAGTGTCCGTTGAAGGCTTTACTTTAGTATTTTTATGAAAAAAAAAACTGAAAGTAGATATTACATAATATTATACATAGGTTCAAGGTACACACATAGGTAACTAAACACTAAACATACATCATACCTAAATGGCTACATAATTATAAATATACGCAATTAACGTTAGGCGATATAAGAGCATTTAAAAACCTTGATGTATAAATATATAATACATAGGAATGGTATCTCTCTAAGAATACTGATGTACGTGATCGTAATCTTTACCATGAAATATATAGTTTATTGGTTAGGTATCAAGGTATCAGGGAGAAATATTTACTATTTACTACATATGCCATAATAGAAACGGGTCCATTATAACTTATAAACAGATTAAACTACACTGGAATACATATTTTTGCAGATACTTGTCATTTAGTCCGTTGAGAGAAGTTCCATTAAGTCCAAGTTTCATAGTAGTTATTTAATGCTGATAATGCCAAGGTTAAAAAACAATAATATTGTTCAATATAAAAGATAAAATAAAACAATAAATAATTTAAATTACACACTATAATATTACATAAGTAACCTATACTCACTGTTCAATGATATGCACACTAATTAATTATAATTATTATACTGATAGTGTATTAAGAGAACAAATTACGTAGAAATCTCCTACATATAGATTATAGATGAGAGAAAGGACAAAATAAAAAATGTTCAAGTGTTAACTAAATAAAGGTTCAATTTTATGTAAACATATAAATGTACGAATAATACATGTTTGTACAATACATTTGCCATATAGTTAATTTAAAATGAATTTCAATAAGTTCTTAAAAAAAAACAAATTTATTATTCAGTTTCCTTAAATAAAAACTGCAAATTTCTTCGTTTCATTCCAAACATATTAATGACATCCTGAATGAAATTATCTTTGTTCAAGTCAGATGATTAAGATAAACAATTTATCTTATGATATCTAGGTTATTAGGCAATATTATGGCAGAATTTATTAAATTATAAATTCATATTTTATCGGGGGTGGGGCAAGTGCTCCGTTTTCCACCCTCAATGGGCACCCATCATGGTATAAAGCATTACGGTCTATGACAACATTACATACACTCTTTACACATGTAGCTACTGTCCAACTCAAATTATGTAAGAAATGAATGCAAAGTATTTAAGTACATCAATATCATGAACTATAAGATCGTCATTACTCATATTCATCATCAAAATATTTGATTGAAATATGATCAATGCATATTGAACTTACTATTTCTACTAACTACTTCAGTATACAATGTACATATCGAATATCCGTAACAACTCATCATATCAATTTTTTATACATAAAAGCTTTTAACATTTAAAATATGTGATAAACAACCCGATTTTTAATTCAAATAGTAAGTTCATATATAGAAATTAATTTCGGGGAGGGGGGAAATTTTCATTTTTAAATTCCTATTAATTATACAATCAAAACTAATGCCCGTACCAACCATACATTTCAGGGGGTTTTGAACCCCTACCCACCCCCATAGCGCCACTGAACGTACCTAGGTACCTTGTCCTTATCCTAAAAATAGTTGTTGTTTCAAATAAAAATCTATACCAAACAATACTAGACGAATAAAAAAAAAAATGTTTCACATTTTATAATAGAAAAATTACACATTCTCGCATGGCTTCCCAAAAATTATGTACGAGTACATATGTTATATGTAATAGGTACCATACTCCAATAAATTCATAGAGTAGTCTCGGTAATCCGACAGATATCAGACCACTCTAACGCTACTGTCAGATTAACGAAAACAGCAAATTAATGAGTGTTCACATAAAAACGCATTTTTACTTATTGAAAAATTAAAAAATGAATAAACTTATTGTACTTCAACATTAACTGAATAAAAATAAAATATCTAATAGGTTTATTCGGATTTAATCTGTTATTACTTATAGTTTTATATAACGTTTTATCGTTTACGATAGTAACTTTATATACAAATACAATACATATTGGTACGTATAGATAAATATAGCCGGATTACTAGACGTATCGAATTATCGAACGGCCGGATTACCGAAATTCTACTGTACTTATGCATACAAGATACAACACACTATTTTATCTTAACTTATAAAATTTATTCTACTTCTAAATATGGTTGTATAAACTACTTTTACGTTTCTTTAAAGTACCAAAGAGTAGGAATTACAAAAAATAAAAAAATAATTACTTAGGTATAAAATAAAAAATGTCTTTATTCTAATGGTAACATGTTTTATAATTATAAAATAACATTATTTATAATAAAATCATTTTTTGGGAAAAAACTATTTTAATATACTATGTAGAATTATTATCCAGTTTGAATTATAATAATAATAAAATTATAATATTTTATTGTAACCAAAATATACACATTGAACATACATATTATTTTACATTTAAAGTTACTCAACCCCTATAAGCTAATGCTTGCTGTGGGGTTTTGAAGTTCAATTAATTTATTTAATTATTATTAAGTAGGTTTGCTACATAAAAATTATAATAATTATAATTAGTAACCTAAATTAAATCTGATAAGAAATTATACAATCTTATTATACAAAATGAAAATGTTGATGCAGCCCGAACCATAGACATATGTATATGGCCCAAACAGATAATAGAGAACAAAAAAATATCAATAAAAGTAATATTAATAGAATTTAAAATTAAAATATATGATTCACACATTTGTAATATTAATTTTTTAATAAAGTTTTTGTACAATAAAAAATTGATGTATTGGATACAACACAAATTTTATAAAAGCTCGAATGTTTTATAAATAATTCTAACATATAATGGATTCATTTTAACAAAATTGGATTTATATTTATACTTAGTCAAATCAATTTTCTTTTTTTTGGTATCTTGTTCGATAGTCATAATTTGTTGGTATTAAGTAAATGTTTATATTTGTTAATGTTTGCTTTTTAAAATTTTGTATTTTTAAGATGTTATGAATGTTATTATATTTATTAATTGATAGGTTATTTAATATATATTTAAAAAGTCTATAAGTTGTTCTTTTTAAATTTCTTATACGTCTAGAATAAGTGGTGCCAGAATTCAATACCAAAATTTAAAATTTATTGTATTAATGATAGATATATAATACATTTATGTTGTGTACTACATATATATAATATATTTAATATATTTTAGAATACAAAAGAATTTTCTAATATTTTTTGTTAAAAAGTTTATATAAGTACACCATTTTAATTTATTAACGTAATGTAACCCAAGATATTTAATGTTATCAACTTATGCTAATAAAATACAATCCGTTTCACAGTTGGAGTACTTACAAGAAGATGAATAAACTTATATTTTTTCCTCATTTTTGTTACTATTAGTATTATTAATTATAAAGTGCATTGTGCATATATTTAGTTTTGTTTAGGTTTAGTTCTAATAAATTAATATCGAACCATGATTTTCCATGGTTTACAATCATGTTTGTTGTAAAATATAGTTACTATATTATATATTATATTATATTATATTACTATATTATAATACATTGTATGATTTATCAGACATTAATATAACAGTGTCATCTGCAAAACAAATTATTTTAGCATTAAGCGTTAAGTCAAATATGTCATTAATAATTATTATGAAGAATAATGTTCCCAGGACTGTAGCTTGTTACCAGTTACCTAGTCACTATTAAATAATTGCTATAGGTATTATTAGTTTTAATTGTATTCTGTTGGATAATACTAGATAGGAACTTAGTAGTTTAAGAAATTATAAATAGTATTTTTATCAGGTGAAATATAGCAGAGATTTAGAGCTGTTGCATAATTGTCAGTTGTGGTATATTTAACATATTTAATAATGTAAGATTTAACTACATTTTTTATATGATTATTAATAAATATATGATCAAGACAAGATTTGAAGTTTTGATATTCTTGTGTAATTGTTTATATGTGAGATCAGATTAAACTAGCCATTGTATCTCAATAGTTAATAACGATATTAGAATTGTCTAATATAATATGTATGTTTATATCACCACTTATAACAAGGTGTTTAATATTTAAAGTCAGTTGCAAGTATTTTTTTAAAATTGATTAGTAAAATTTATAAATTAGTATTTATAATAGTAATAATAAAAGTAACAAAAATAAATATTATAAAAGAGAAAGGAATAAGAAATAATTAAAATAAGATTATACACATGCAGTATTATTTTAATAAACATTCAACACTCTTATTAATATATATATCATTAGTTGCAATAATGTACTCAGACGCGCACATATCACCTTTTTTTTTCAAAAATACTCCACTGCTATTCAACCAAATATATTTGTAATTTTATTTACTTACTACTTGCTTAGTAGCACATATTTTTATATTCTCCAATAACAGTTGATCATTTAAATACATACAGGTTAAATATAAGTCAGTTGCAATTATATACTTGATCCTACATTGGGTTTTGAAATCTTTAACTAATTCTTCTTTCTTGCTGTTGTTAAAATTTACAATAATGTTGATATTTATTTATATCATTATGCATTTAACTGCAATATAATTTACTTACATGATCCTCTTTTAAATTAATATTTACTAAACTTGATAATGTCACTAGTATAACAATTAGGGATTCATTTGCAGTTTTGAAAATTCCACAATATCTAAGTTATTCATTAATTTCATCTGCTTGTTTATATTATGACTCCTTTTTAGTGAATCAATTTTTTCTTGCATCTTAATATATTTATAATCAAGTTTAGTTAACTTTTTACTACAAATTAAATTTATTATAACTCAAAATATTTTTCTCAAATACCTTTAATTTATTTAATATAGAATACACTATCACCGACATGTAAGTTTGATATATGGTAACACACAGATATGGAAGTTTGTAGCTTACTGATATATAGTTTGTTGAAGTGGCTAAACTAACATAAGTATTGCTTGTTGATCTGGAACTAATTGTTAATAATAAATGTAAAAAAATTGTAATAATTTAAATGGTTATGTTGCTGTGAATGTCCACAGCTATTGGTGAATGCTGGCAGTCACCTGGTGAATGTCTACATACATCTAATACATTGGTGAATGTTAATAAATTAAAATAATATAGACATTTACTAGTGGATGCTGACATTTACATTAGGATTTTGATCGATGTTTTCATACACAATACAGTTTTGGTTAATGTTAACATAGGTACTAGGTATGTATTAATACATTTTATTATACAAGTAGTACTATAGTTGAATATAATCTTATATTAAAAATAGAAACAACATATGTTTAATTAAATCAACTTGTTGATCCCTTTATACATCAATGATTGATATTACATTTTCTTTAAACACTGAAAACTAGTTTCTGGTGTTATAACCTATGTTTATTAGATTTATCTTTTGAAATTTTTACTTCATTTATTAAAAATTTATATTTTTCAGTCAATAAAAAAAAAGAATTATCATGTCTTTTTTTAGTTATTAAATCATTAGATTTATTATAAAATATTTTACACATGTTTTCCATTTAAAAAAAATGTCATACAATAAAATATATAACTATGTTGAATGACAATATCATACTAAATGATAGCAAGGCAGTATAACATAGAGGTTATCCAGATATAATGAGTAGTTGGATAATGTATTAAACTAATAAAATATTTTATCGAAATTATCAACTTGTACAATACTTTATACTGCGTAGGTACTAGTTAGTACAAAGTTAGTATAGTATAGTTATAGTTAGGGACGGATTGGAGTTTTAGACCGGCTGGGAAAATAACTTTTTAGCAGCCCACTTGCAATCATATTTTTATAGGGGCAAGTCTACCATACTGAAAGTGGTAATTTTTAGCCCTTTAAAAGAACAGTAAATATTTATTTACATTTTGTAGTGTATTCATTGTTCTTACAAAAATGATTATATTATAAAGATATAGTGAGGTTTGAATAGACAAATATATGATAGGTACCTAGTTATTATTATTGGTTGTAATTTTTAGTTAAAACTTAAAAACAATTTGGCCTACTTTAAATATATATGTACTATTTTAAAATACTATAATATTACTAATTACATTACTTACATACTAAAACACATATCTTACCAGTATAAATAAACAATATCAATTATACTTATACATATTATTTAGAATTACATATTTAGTTGGTAAACTAATTATCAATTTGACAGTATTTATTACAATATTATAAATAATTTAAAATTTAAAATAAAAATATTCTTATCATTCAGACTACAGACCTATGCCGACTTGCATTGTTAAAATTTGTCGTCGTAACGCACCAACTACTACCGAACGCCGACAGGCGACAACCCAAATATGGAATAACAAATTATTTATAGGTTTTACTGTTCACGGGAGTTGATTTTTTGATTATAATTATTATTACTTATAGTAATATTTATTATTTATGTTAATTATTAACCTATTGCTTCCTAATTCGTAATTTAAAAAATAGCAATTTTTGCTATGAGAAAAAATTACAAGTTAAAAAATAAGAAAAAAAGATCTATATCTTATTGATGTTACTTATTAGTTTACGATAAGCTACAACTGTAGAAATTGGCGTAAGTAGCGGCCCCATCAACTAATTAGCACGAGGCCCATCGGGAATTTGCCGATTTCCCAATGACCCAATCCGTTCCTGGTTATAGTATAGTATAGTTAGTATACTGTATTATAATTATGACTCTTGCGTTATTCCTAAATTAGATTAAATAATATTGGTATTACCAACATTCACTAATAACATTGGTGTATGACAACATTAACCAGTCACTGTCAGCATTCACTAATTGCGGACATTCACAGTAACAGTTATATTTTAACCTTACCTGAACATAATTATTACTAACCACCGTTCCATCAATTCCATCCTTAGGTTTTCAAATTTAAATTTAAGAAGATTATCATTTTTTTTTGTCTTTTGGTAAAACACAATTTGTTAACAGCAACATTTTTGGTATATGTTCTAAAAATAATATATTATAGGTATGATTTAACTTTTGATAAATTCAACTTTACAATTGAAATCCTTTAAACATTTGTATTCATATTTATTATAGGTATTTTATTTTATTAACAAATCATTATGTCCAATTGTCCCTGGAACAACAAAAATGTTGTTAAAACATTAAAAAGGTATTATTTATAATAAATAATAACTATTATTAGATACAATTTCTAATTATTTTTTTTCTGTGGTTATTTATATTTATTAAATAGCTTACCATTATCATTTCTCCAGTCTCCATTTTGGACACACTTTACTTGTCTCCCATTCATTCAAACTTTCATTAAATAACTAACATTCTCCACAACAATCCTATGGTTTATGACATTACTCAGCTTATTCTCCCTTTTTAAATCTTGCAACATCAGACATTTATTCTCATCTCAATACATTAGTATTATACTTCCCATAATATCTTTATTTAAACAAACAAGCTTTATAATTTAAAGTAGCTAATTAATCAAAATAAATACTATTATTATCTGCTTATATATTACTACAGTGGATTCCACTTAATGTGGGCACCGGTTAATATGGGCATCCGCTTAATATGGGCAAAATAGTCTGGTCCTAATATAAATGTATATTAATAAAGTTAAAAAAAATCCGCAAAATATGGGCACTCGATTCGGTTTATGTGGGCAATTTTTATTTTATCATAGTGTTAGAATATACACATATGTATTTAAAAACGACTAATTTAATCGGGTTTCGTCATATCTATGAGATTGTGATTATCAAAAGTAATAAAAAGCACTAGTTACCATTTAAATCTTAAAATCCTTTTCTGCACATTGTACCAATAATGGCACAAATTAGTTTTTTGTAGTTTCTATTGTTGAAAATAAAGTTAAAAGTTATAACATTACTACATATACGGCCAGTTACATCTACCTAGCAGTAAAATCGTGAACTTCAGATGAAAAATAAACGACTGAAAATATTATTGTTGTGCAAAGTAAAAAACTACCCACTTTATGTTACAACAATAACAATTTGATACTAATGATACTACCGATCTTTGGTAAAAAAAATCTATCTTGTAGTACTTTTTGTCCAGAACATTTTAAAAATAAGTATAGATTTTCAAGTATAATACTTATTGAAATATTCAAATACATCATAACCTAATTTTGTACCAAAAATTAAATTCTTAATCAACTTTTAAAGGTAGTTTCACTTGAATATTTTTTAAATATTTTTCCCATCCTCCTGGTGTTTTTACAATAAGTACATTTTTATCAAAAAAAAATAAAAATTCACGCAGAAAGAGATTTTGTTAACTTTTTTTCATATTATAATTTTTTTTTTGCCAATTTTGGTTTTATGGGTAACCACTTAATGTGGACAAACAGAAGTTGGTCCCAACGTACCCACATTAAGCGGAATCCACTGTATTACTATTTTTTTATTTTTCAATATTAACAAAGTTAAAATAAAAAAGTTATCATTACGTTTTTGTTCACTACTGAGTTATACTTTATGGGTCACATGGTATAATATATTAATATAAATCAAAGGTATACAAAAATACTAACCTTTAAATTTTCAATTGTCGAGGCATATCGCCTAATTTTTTGATGAAAAACTTTTACTTTTTTTCTTAAATCATGTAGTTTTTTTTTGTATTATCGCAATGTTTTCCCAATTTTTTTCTGGAGGTTGAAAAGTTATTTTGAAACTTTTTGGCATTTTAAAGCCAGAATCTAAAATAATTTAAAAATATAATACAATGATAAATAATCGTTTGATGACAAAATATAGATACAAATTACTTTCAATATTTTTTAATATTTGTATATTTGATTTGAATACATCTAACAGTTGTGATTCATCAGAATATACAGTATGGGCTATACATTTTGATGGAATAATTGTTTTTTTAAATCTATATCCTCAGATATAATTGATTTCTCAGGAAATTTCAATACATAAGTATGGTCTGATAAATTACTATGACGTTGTCTTGCAGGCAATCGGGAGGATTTTAATGCCGAATCCATATTCACTTTTTTTGGTGATGTATTTTGTCTTTCATTATTCTGACAGTTGAAAATACTTGGAACAGCAATATTTGTTAACTTAATAAGATCGGGTCTTTTATGATAATCGTTAGTAGTAAAATGTGCTTCACAAATCAAAGTATTATTTGTAGGAACAAAGTTTTTTCTATGAAGAGCTTGTATCCACTGTAGTCTACGGTTTTCATCCTTAGGAAATCTATCAAAACAATCAAATATAAGAGACTTGTACAAGTAGCCGTAACAGTGCCAAAACATATTTTACCAACCGATTCAAATTTAAAAATGTGTACATCTACCTACCTGCCTTTATTACAATACTACCTTTTCAAAGCATAGTATTACAATAATGGCATAATAGGCACGAAGAACTTAATTCATTATAACTCATTGTAATTATAAAATTAATTAACCCTAAATCTACTCATTTGACCACAGATTTTTCATAATTCAGTATTAAGTTATTGGAACCGGGCAACTGGCTGGATCTAATGTATGAAGCCACTGTTGGTAAACAATAACTTTTGATTAAAAATCTAACTACTGATAATAGAAAATAGATATGAATATATGATTGTATGATACGTAATGAAGCATATCTAATGTCACATACCTGAAATACTTAATTTTACCATTGCTCTTACTCTTGCAACCACGTACACAACAAGAAGTTGGAATTTTTAAATGTATATTATAAACTGTTTACGACTGCCAAGTATAATGTTTGATCAAAATTAAAATTATATGAAATCTGTTAATTTTAAATTGTTTAAAAAATATATATTAAAACGTTTAAACGAAACGAATTACCATGTCCATGTGACATACAAATTACTTTTATTGATAATATAAATAGAAATAATATTATGCTCCTACTTGACGCCACTATTCATGATAACAGTAGACTCGGCGATGCGTCACAATATATTTTTTATCACAATTCGTTAGCACTGGATTTGGGTTAGGGATATATTATTTTAATATAGTAATCTACATATTTTTAAAATTTAAAATACCGTTATTGTTATTGCGTATACGAGGATCAGGCTGAAGGCCAGAGCTGCTCTGACACCTCGGCCAGGCTAGCCGCCCCCTACAAAGTGTTCCACGAAGAAGGCCGAGAGGAAGGTCACCACCAAGGAGTGGTTATTGTTATTGCGTATACTGGATCACTACAACTTGGTCATCCTCAACTTTAAGAACGCTTTCAACTTCCTTCAGTGGCCAGTGATCGACGAGACGCTAAGGAAAAAGGGAACCCCCGAGTACTTGGTGTTGATGATTCGCTTCTGGCTTACAGACAGGGAGCTGCTTGTCGGCGATCAGAGGGATCCCAAGTCAGTCATCTGTGGAGTCTCCCAGGGCTCAGTCCTGGGACCGACCCTGTGGAACGTGGCCTACGATGACCTTCTGGAAATGAACGTGATACCCGGCACTCGCCTCGTAGGACTCGTGGATGACTGGGTGGTCGTCGGAGTCCCAGTTTGGCGAGTTTCTCGAGGAGCTGGTCAATTCCGTCCTGGAGATCATCGATAGGTGGATGATCAACCGCGAACTCCAGTTGGCTCACCAGAAGACCGAAGCCGTAATGCTCACCAAGAGGTGGACGCACAACCCTCCTCGGTTACGCATCGGTGGCGTCTCAATGGCCATCAGCAGTTACATCCGCTTTTTGGGCGTCATCCTCGACACCAGGCTATCCTTTGGGAAACACGTCGAGACGGTGGCTAAGAAGGTGTTTGCGTCAGCCGTGGCTCTGGCAAGGCTCATGACCAACATCAGTGGCCCCAGCCAGATGAAGAGGAGATTCGGTAGCAGAGATGTACCTCGTAGAGAGCCAGTTACTCTACGCCGCTCTCATTTGATCCCCTTCAGTCGACGGCACGGCCAAATGCAGGATGAACCTTAGTAGGCCTCAGAGAGTGACCGCTCTGAGGACGATAAGGGAGTACCGGTCTCGGATGACGCAGCCTTCCTCCTAACCAGTCGACATCATCACCGCGTAGAGGATCAGGCTGAAGGCCAGAGCTGCGCTGACACCTCGGCCAGGCGAGCCGCCCCCTACAAAGTGTTCCACGAAGAAGGCCGAGAGGAAGGTCACCACCAAGGAGTGGAATAGCAGGTGGAACCTCGTCAGATGGATTAACCGGACCGTACCTAAGGTGCCTTGGACGTACCATATGACCCAAGCCCTTTCCGACCATAGTTGCTTCCAGCAGTACCTCCACCTCATGGGCAGGGCTCACAGCCCGAGGTGCATGCACTATCCATGCATGTCGGACACAAGATTTAAATTAGTTAGATCCTAAAACATTTTCTCTTATCAAAGAAATTGAACAATTTCCCAAAGACTCATTGAACACAATATATAAGTTATCCGGTTTAACCCACGGTCTTATGTAGAAGATCTTCCGTGCTGAACCATTATTCTTTATTTCATTACTCAGCATTACTCTATAGAGTCTATAGCAGTCAGCAGAGCAAGCTGCTGTAACCAGTCATCGACGGTCACCGAGTGATAAGTGATAACCGATTGGCGGCTCACGTTGATACTTGATAACTGATAAGTAATTCGTTGTAAATCGTAATATTGCCGAACGCGGTACCGATCCAAAATCCAAATATTATTGCCGACGTTTTACAATTTAGATAATTAGATCACGACGCATTCTCCGGCTCGTCGATTGTTGGCGAATGATGTTAACGGATTCGCGCACACGCCGACGTCGATCGACCTGATAACGAACACGACGTCGTAATGATGGGTCAACATTTTTTCACGAGATAAAAAGTATACCCACCTTTGGCTATAACAATAATATCTGCTTACACTACGCGTACGCGGGCACGCGGCTGTGTAACTGGTTAGACGCATATTGTGAAAAACTTAGCCCAACAAATAAATAGGTTGGCATTGTACTGACCTGTCGATGACCAGCCTTAAACCCATTCTTGGTCCAGTGACATAATTCGATCTACGATTTCGACATGTGCGGTATATTTTGTTCGTTCGTCAAAGGGTCAACCGTGTGCGGCGAGGTAAATCTACTGGCGTCTACTGCGGTTGCTGCTTTTACACAGTGGTCATTTCATTTAAATTGAATTTCTCAGCTCTGTTATGTCCACAGATTAGCAAGTGTAGATCGTCGCTGCAGAAGAGAGGCCCAGATGTGGGTTCCACTCATCAGGTTAATGTTAATGGATACACTGCGTTGTTCTCGGGCAATATATTGTGGACTCAAGGAGAACGCCCTACCGGACAACCATATATGGATCGAAAGGGCAATATACTGCTGTGGAATGGTGATGTGTACAGTTGGAATCTGACGGTAAGTCAACTAAATTAATAAATAGATTCATTATTAAAAATTCCTGTTACCAGATGAATGCTAGCATTAAAGACGGTGATACAAAAATAATATCAGATTTTCTATGCAATGGAGGTAGCATGGAATTGCTTATGACTTCTGTCCATGGTCCATATTCCATTATCTATTACGACTGTGAACAAAAAGTCTTGTGGGTCGGAAGAGATCCAATAGGGCGCATCAGTTTGTTATGGAACATCAGTACAGATAAATTAATTGTCACTTCTGTTGGACACAAAGACATTCCAGATCTAAAAGAAGTGCCAGCGATTGGGTTGTTCAAATTTGATTTAAATGCATGCAAACTGGGTAAATATGTAAATATATAATTAGTAAATATGTCTAAATATATAATATTATTCCAATCATATGTGAATCGTCATTAACTGCTTTATTAATGTTTTAGTTCCTCAATTATATCAGTGGTCACACACACGTTTTAATTGTGATTATGACATTCCAAATGAATTACAATATTTTAAACAAACCTGTGTTCATCATGTCACCAACCCTGAAGATTCTGTATTATACCAAAATGATCAATTAAATATGTCTGAGCTATTAACACACCAAGAATTTTGTAAGAATGTCAGTAATCTGATTCACTATTTGTCACAGTCAGTTCAAAAAAGAACAACAATCAATCCAAAGGCTTGTAAAATGTGCGAGTTCAAATGTGATCATGCAAAAATTGCTATTTTATTTTCAGGAGGTATTGATTCAGCATTACTAGCTCTATTAGCTTCTAAATATGTTGAATCTGATGAACCGATTGATTTGTTAAATGTTTCATTTGAAAGACCAGCAAATTCTAACAATTTTGAATGTCCAGATAGACAAACATGTTTAAATACATTAGAAGAGTTAAAAACATTATGTCCAACTAGACGATGGAACTTAATAAAAGTGAGTGACATTTTACTAGAACAATAAATTGAAGTAAAACTATTAAATTTTTTTGGAACATTGTTTGTATATTTAGATAGATATACCAAATGTTGAATTACAACAAAAACGTTTTGACACTATACGTCATCTGATATATCCTTTAAAAACCGTTCTAGATGATAGCCTAGGTTGTTCATTGTGGTTTGCCTCTCGAGGACTCGGCAAATGTAATGGCAAATCTTACAAAACCCCTGCTCGAGTATGTAATTTAAATACAATATGCTTTAATTTTCATAATAATACTAGGTTAAGTAGTGTATTTAGTTTTTAATTATCTTTTAAATTGTAGTAGGATTATAAACATTAAATTTGTATAAATGTAGTATGTTTAAGATAGATTAATTGGAAACACTCAGTAGTTTAGTACTGAAACTTCTAATTTGAACTTCCTCTTTTAGTTATATTAAGCTTAAATTTATTAATATTAATTGTAAGGTGAGCAGAAACATGTATTTTATATAACTCAGTTGATTTAGTAATAATAGTTTATTAAATTAATACATTATCTATATATTGCAACAATGAAATTTATTGTCTTTATACACATATGATATTGCAAAACTATTATGTACTTCATTTACAATTATGTAGTAATGTTAAAGTGTATACCATAGATTTGTGTAGTCAAATAGACATTTAAAAAAAAATCTCAAAATATTAAACAATGTCATTTGCTCTCTATAAATCAATTAGACAGCCCACAAACAATCCAAAAAGAAAAATTTAAATAAAGTGATACTATGCTTAACACAAAATAAATGTATATGTTCACTTTTTATCAATATTAATAGTTTTTTAATTATAATCATTTTAATTATCTATAATTTTTAATAACTTTTTCAATTCAAAATATTTAGAGAAATAAAAATTCTTATAGAACGTGCTTAACAATGATTATAGAACACCGTCTAAAATAAAAATGTATCTCAAAGAATTAATTATTATTAAGATAGGAGTAGATAAGTATAGAATTTCTAGATTATATTGTGTACAATCAAAATAATAAAATTATTTGTATTATATGTATAATTATAACCATGATATATTATACCATGAGTATAACAAATAAAAATTATAATTATTTGTTTAGTTTTATAGTAAAACTAAGATATTTTTTATAACTAGATATTGTTCAATATTCATTGTAGTATTTGAATTACACAGGTTTTATTGTCTGGAATGGGTGCAGACGAGTTATTAGGAGGTTATACAAGGTATAGAAAAATTTTACAGCGACATGGTTGGCAATCACTGAATGAAGAGTTAGATAAAGATTTTTCCAAAATACCTTCACGTAATCTAGGTCGAGATAATCGTGTGTGTTGTGATCATGGCCGTCAGTTACGTACTCCGTATTTAGATGAAAATGTTGTAGAATTTATAAGAGGACTTGCACCATGGCAACGGTTATATATATTTAATTATGTAAATAATACTTGGTAATTTATTATTTTTATTAATAAAAATATTTTAGGTGTTGGCCAAAAGAACCATATCCAATCAACCTGGGTGAAAAACTATTGTTACGATTAGCAGCTTTCAAATTGGGACTTGTAAATGCAGCATGTTTACCAAAACGAGCTTTACAGTTTGGCTCAAGAATAGCCAATAAAAAAGAAAATGGAAGTGATATAAGTGATCGATTATAAATTTATAAATAATAAATATGAATTTATTTTTTAAATACTTAATTTTATCATTTTCTTTATACATGCTTATTAATTAAAATTAATCAAATTCTTTTTCTAAAGGATCAAAAAATAAAAAAATAATTAACAATTGAAATTGAAATTGCTTAAAATACTACACCTTATATATTAAAATATCATTAATTGTCCAATGACTAACTAAAGATATTCTGTCAAATGTATTTTTGTCTTCATGTAATTCTCGAATACTGAATATTTGCAATTTATTTTTTCCTTTTACGTGACCAGTACATCTGTTAATGAATAATTAAAATAATTAAAAGATGCATTTTAATTGCATGCGTATTATGTGATGATGAATATAATGTTTAACCTTAGTTATAAATTTTATTATAATCATGTATAGTTTAATAAATAACACTCACAAAACTAATGTTCCCTTAGATATATTAGGCATTTTTCTGTCTATTTCATAAAATACACATACTATTCCAGATTTTTTATGTTCACTGCGTAAACAAAAGATTTTTTCGCATCTATTACTGCCAGTTATCACAGAATCCATAATTCCTAAAACTAAAAAACATTAAAACCCTATTCCAAAAAATATTAAATAGTAGTTTTTCATACTGTAATTTATATTAAAATCAGATAATAAATAAATACATTAAGTATACATAGATATACTATAGATTTCATAACAATAAATAATAAAATGTACCGAATACTTGGTAAATAATTTTGGTCTGTTCCAAAAATGATAACAATCGGCACCAATGTGCCACTTGTTTGACACTGCCAACCAAAAGCTTCTTTCCCTCATCGATTACAGCTTTGGATTCATCAATGGGCTTGTTGTTATTATTTTGAACAATGTTGGAAGTAGTCAATGCCAATCTACAAATTTTAAAATAAATAATGATTATCACTAATTTGTAAACAGCTAAAAAAAATTACAATCAAAACCTAATACTGAAAAGGGGGCAAAATGATAAATTTTTATTTCCTTAAAACCAACATTAGAACTATATACTTTTTCAATTTATATGAAATGTTATATGTTATTTATGCTAGGAATCATAAAAAATATAATTTAACTTGTGAAATTTGAAGTTGAATTTTTTTCAATAAATTATGAAATATTCAAAATATATAGAGGTATATATAGTTTACAAAGAAATTTTTCCTGATAGTTTTTTATTTTTTTTTTTTTAGGAAAACAATTTGGTTATTTCTTAACGCAAAACGCAAAACATTTAATAATTGACCTACTACGATTAGTATAATATTTTACAATTTACATATATATTGATTGGGATATACAATTCAGTAACAGAATAGTAGAGATATCAATCGGAAAAAAATAACTTAGTACTCATCGAAAAATGTCATTACACGGGCGTTGCCTGTAGTCCCAATCTTCGACTGTAGGGATGATGACGTTTGTTGGAACTCGGACTACTCGTTAAAGAATCCATTATCGCGGTTCGTCGTGCGTCTCTAAGAAAAGAATAGAGATAGTTGGGCTGCAAGTTTAGTCTCACTATACATTCTTTCGGATTACACTGACTTAAAACCGTCGAAATATAAATTTTAGTGATTACGAAGTATTTGAAGTAATACTATTTTTATATAATATAAATTGTTGGTAACTCTAAGTAATTGGTATAAGTAGGTATCAACTGGCAACCACCAAGATATCTACATATCATTCGCACAATCACCCTACATGGCCACATGGGTTTTAAATTAAACTAAATATTATACATTTTGTTTTAAATTATTACTATTTAGCGCCATCGTCCTGATTGACTTGCTCTCTTTACACATTAGCACTACAGTTACATATGTGTTTCTCGAAACTATAAATTAAACGGGAGGTTTGATTTTTCGAGTGTTTGACTCAACAAAATAACAAATGATGAAATGATCAATGATTATTGATTAATGTAGGTATGTGATTTAAAATATCTGTCAACTGTCAATATTTAACTTAAACATGATATACTCTACGTAGAATCGCGGAAAAAAAGTCCCACATCAGGAAAAAGTAATTTAATTTAGTCTAAAATAATAAAATAACATTCAATATTACAATAGTGTACTTATATAATAATTAATAATATGATGTACAATTACAATATAATATTTTAGGCACACCTCATTCTTATGTAATGACCAAGGCTTATAGATTATAGTCTATGAACCTTGTAAAGATTACGGCTGTTAAAAAATCTAACACCGATTTTGCCTGCTTATATTTTGTATTCATACATTTTGTAGATATGTTTTACAAACTACAGTATGAATTCGTCCTATTTTTTAATAGTTCTCAAATCTGAAATCTACAGCATCTAGAACTAATTTCACTTCATCCGGGGAAATGTCCATATAGTTTGATGCATATATAATAGCTGTAATTAATGTGATATAAGTTAAGTACCTATGTTTATGTTCATTTTTTTTTTGGTTTTCCGACCTTTAAGACCATTCCGTAAAACAAATTTCCCTCCATCTTATTCTGTTTTCAACTATTTCTCTCCAGTTAGCTCTTGGGTCTACTTCTTTAACTTTTCTCTTCACACAGTCTTTCCATTTGAGGCGTGGTCTGCCTAGTGGTCTTTTTCCTTTTGGTTCCTCTGTGTTTATCATAGTATCTTTTTTCCTCCAAGCATGATCTGCCCACATCAGTCTTCTTTTTGTGACTCCCTTGAAATACTTGGTTTTTGGAACACGTTATGTAGTTCCTCATTGGTTCGAATTCTCCATTCTCCGGTTCCTGAGTCGAGACAAGGTCCATAGATTCGTCTTAGAACTTTCCTTTCAAATATGTCCAATCTTATTTCCTTTATCTTTCTTTAAGTCCGTGTTTCTGACTCATATAGGATGACGGGACGTATTAATGTCATGTATATTTTTATTTTTTAATTTAAAGATATTGATCTAGATTTTAGTAGGGTACCAGTATCACGCACCAGTCCCTTTAATAATAATCGGGAGATTGGACACGCTGTGCGGGTTCCGTATTGAATAAGAGGATTAGGCAGGTAAAAATAGTCAAGACAGTATGTTGATATCACGAGCGTAATATTTCACATACATTTTAATAATGACATAATACAAATAATAATTCATGACATTGTGACAATAAAAATATGGTATGATAAGGGACCTGGTGAGTTAAGTTAATGAATATTGATGATGACCAGCGTGATGAGACTTATGTTGATATGGAAGATGAGTGTGTTGTAGAAGAAGACGCACGAACTTAACAAACGGACTCGAAGACGGCGAAACAGTACGCACTAATTGACGTAATAGTTCGAACGTAAAGAAACCACACAAAAAGGTGGAATATGCGAGTATGACTGAACAAAAAGTATGTGAACCACACAAAAGGGCGAAATATACAAAATACACTTTTTTTACAGTGAAATTATTGTTACGCAGCAACCAAGGCTTATAGCATATGCAACAACCGCGGGCATCGAACTGATCGTGGTATATATAGTCGATCATATTGTTGAACGCCATACAGCCAGATATTGACCTTTATTCTAGGCGGATAACGACACCCTCAAATATATATTTTACCTATATATGCATAGGTCTGTCCATGGTGCTATATTTATGCAACAACATCCATACCAAAATAGCAGTTGTTGACCAGTTGTATTCTTTTTGAAATCTCTACTTTTAACTCATTGTCCTGAGTTAAGAGGACACCTAAGTATTTAACCCTGTGGAATATATGTCCATCTACATTCATAATTCTCCTGTCTCTTCTGTTGAGTTTCATATATTCTGTCTTATTATCATTTATTCAGAGATCGACTTTATTCGCAGCATCCATTAGTTTCTTACAATGTATTTTTAATATTTCAATATTGTCTCCTATGATGGCAATATCGTCGGCATAATGCTAACAGGCCTATCTTTGACTGTCCTAAAGTTACACCTTCTGATATGTTCATATCTCTGACAACCTTTTCCAGAACTAGGTTAAAAAAGATTGGAGATAATGCATCCCCTTGCCTGGCTTGCCTTAAACCAGATGTAACTTTGAACAATTTAGACGTAGAGTTCGATGTTTTTATTTTTATTTCAGAATTTTCCATAGTCGCTTTAATCAAGTTAATTATTTTTTTTGGCATATTGAACTCTTTTAATATATTAAATAGGGTAGGTCTATGTATGAAATCGTATGCTTTCTCAAAGTTTAATGCTTTTGTTCATAGTTTTGTAAAACGGTTATTCCTCCACCCTTTTCAGTCGTATTATTTACAAAGTACAACTATAGAACTGTATAAAAAAAATTTATTTTAGTAAATTTTTCACTAAACTTTTTTTCCAATTACCCTCTACGTGACATGACGTGCCTTATGCGATATACAAAGTTCACTTATCCCGGTTTTCTGCGGGATCCATCTCCGTTTTTTATACTATATCTATACTCAGATACTCAATAATACCACAGAATAAATTAAATTAAATTTATTCTGTGATAATACTCTAAACTAATGTCTAATAAGTTATAAGTTACAATACTAGTAAGTTGTATTACATTTATTATGTTCCGCTCTCGATCATTGTTCGACATAAAATTAAAATTGTGGTAATAATACAGAATAGATGATCTAAATTTGAAATTAAGTTTTGGCGGGTAATCAAAATTCGGTGCATGCCACAAATCACATTCAATTTTGTCATAGAACATGTTCTATGATTTTATTTTTTGTTGATATTATTGTTGATAATATCTTCGGTGGTTTTGTCCGCGGGCGGCGACGGCTACGATAACTGATAAAACGACCGCCGCGAATCGGGATTCTAAATAATGATTCCTAGTTCTAAAGTAAGTTTTGTCTGTGTGTAAACAAATTTATTTCGGCTATTTCGATATCAAAATACAAATTCTCAATAGCCATCGTGTTCAAATTAAGAGCTGGTATTATTTATGCCGTTTTCGTTTTCAGTAAACAGTTGTTGCATCTCTGCAATTTTTCAATAAATGGTACTAGGACTGACAGTGTTAATCGTTTCGTCGACTGAAAAATAGTCTCATTCTTTTATCCAGTTCATCGTCTCAAATTATGTAGACGACAGAATTTAACAGTTCAACGATCGTAACTAGCTGCAAAAGTATTCAATCCTTTATCAACATTTGCCCACCAGTTTGTCGAGGACTGTTGAATGTTGATAGAAGTAGAGTGTAGATGAACCGAATAGATTTACGGTAAGTGAGCTGAGAGAGTCAATATGAATTTGATTCTGAAGGTACAACTGCGAGATTTCAAGACTCTTAGGTGATGAGGTTATATACCGAGTAGCTGTTATCCAGTACTTACTACTTAATAATGTTATCTTTTCCTTCTAATTGGCGTCTGGGCTTTTAATTCTCCCATTAAATGAGATTAGAGTCTTAATTAACTCACAAAATTGTATAGTTTAATATTTTTACTATTTTTAGGAACTAAAGAAAAGGTGCCATATTTCTAAAATGGATCAAATGTTACCAAGTCCGGGGTTCAGTATTCCCAGTATTGGAACCCCAGTACATCAACCAGAAGAAGATCAACAGATTATGCAAATGCCACCGCTACAACCACAAGGTCTAGCTATGAGTACTAGTAGTCTACCGACTCAACAGTCAATGAATAAAATATATCAGACGAACAACATGGGTTACGCCACTCCACACAGCATGATGCATTCACAAACACCCGTAACAATTTATTTAAACAATAATATTATTTTTTAACCAGGCGTTTATATCAATATTTCTATGTAGGTTCATCAAAGTATGCCATCTTTGACATCCATCAGTTCATCATCATCAACTATACCAGCGCTACAAACCATTCAAAACCCAGCAACGCCTGCTCCGATGACACCTATGACACCAGCTTCTGCTGATCCTGGGATTGTACCTCAACTTCAGTGAGTTGCTGTTTCTTATTTATGTATATTATTTATATAATTGTATGTATTTATTTTTATTTCAAGGAATATAGTGTCAACGGTAAATCTTGGATGTCGGCTTGACCTAAAAACCATTGCTTTACATGCACGTAATGCTGAATTTAATCCAAAACGATTTGCTGCTGTCATAATGAGAATACGTGAACCACGTACTACAGCTTTAATCTTTAGTTCTGGTAAAATGGTGTGTACTGGTGCAAAAAGTGAAGAAGATTCTAGACTGGCGGCAAGGAAATATGCTAGGATCATTCAAAAGCTAAGCTTTCCAGTAAGTCTAACTAATGTCTTGGATAAAATAATATATTTATTTATATGTGCGTGCATTTAACCATTTATTATTATTAGGCAAAGTTTTTGGACTTTAAAATTCAAAACATGGTTGGCAGTTGTGACGTGAAGTTTCCTATACGCCTCGAGGGATTGGTGCTCACTCATGGCCAGTTTAGCAGGTAGTTTCTTTTGTTATCTTTTCTAAATTTAGTATATTTAGAACTAATAGAATTTTTATTATTATTTAGTTATGAACCAGAACTATTTCCTGGACTTATTTACAGAATGGTTAAACCACGTATTGTGTTACTTATTTTTGTGTCTGGAAAAGTTGTACTGACAGGTAACTTATTATTACAACAATTTTCTGTCTCTAAGACTAGTTTATACTATTTTAAAAAGTAATTATTGGTATCAATGTTAACAAAATTGCAATTAGACACTACAATATTTCATTGCTCATAATAATTATTAACTTAATTTGTATTATTTAATTTCAAAATTATTTATTGCTGTTTGCAGGTGCCAAAGTACGTCAAGAAATTTATGATGCCTATGATAATATTTATCCAATATTGAAAAGCTTTAAAAAAAACTAAATTATTATGTAAACAATGTTTTATTTCAATGTATGTATTATTATTAATGTTTAAGAATTCCATTTTCTCTTGACATATTAAATTATTTTAAAATTAAGTTGTTTCATTGTATAAAAATAGAAAATATTTTCATGTATATTATGATATATGGTATGAAATCAAAGCAAAATTGAATGAAATCTCTAAGTGCCACTAAATATATAAATGTACATATTTTATTCATCAACCTTAATATTATACATTCAACCCTAAATTTTTACTTTCCACAAATGAATAATTTAGGTTAGGATGTAAATAATTTTTATTCAACTTTCCTTAAAAAGTAATAATAAATACAAATAAAATTGAATATCTATAGAAATTAATTTAGTGTTTATTTAAGCTATAATCTATAGTTAATAATCAATAAGCGTATCAATTCTAAATTAGTACATACTATTTATATGCACTTGTTCTTTTTTCAATAAATATTTACTTATATTTTCTAGTATTGGGATTTTAAATTGTTGTAGATACATATTGTATGTTTTATTCCTTCTGTACTACCCAACTCATTTCATTATTTTTTAACCATTTCTCAACTAAAAATTAATTAACTTAGTTTTTTATCTCATTTTAAAATTTAAAAAATTTTGTATCAGTTACATTCATCTTTTTTCTATTAACAATTTATCCTCTAAATATTTTTGTTTTTTTTTTCTCAAAAAACAAACACTCTTCTATTTCTTAAATTATTTTTTACACACAATGAAACTTTTTAAATTTTAAGTTATTAATAGGAATTTTAAAATTTTATTTATATTAATAAAAATGTTTATTCTTGGCCAAAAGTCTTAAAATTATAATACATAATTCTTCATTAGTTTTTTAAGTAATTTAAAAATATCAATTAAGGGGATTGGAAGAGGTGATTTTCTGTCTTTATCTTACACTGGAACATAGGAAAAATAGCTATACATCTGACAAAAATTAAGGTACTTCTAGTTGTTTGATTTAAAATATGTAATGATGTTTTAATTGGTATACAAATTTACATTGCATTGATCGAAGCACTTTTTCGATTGTTTTAGTATTTAAAATAAATATTTTTATGAGAATTAATATTTTAAATTTTATAAGTTTGTCAATTTATATTATTAAATATATTAAAAATATGCTTTGACTGTTTTAAAGTTAACTTGTATACCAATTAAAACATCATTACATATTATAAATCGAACAGCTAAAAGTACCATAATTTTTGTCAGATGTATAGCTATTTTTCCTATGTTCCAGTGTAAGATAAAGACAGAAAATCACCCCTTCCAATCCCCTTAATAATAAATTGTTAAAAATATCACGAAGAATCCTAGAATATCTAGTTTTTTTTCATCCTGGATTTTCTTTTTTAGAAAATACTTAAAGCTCAGTCATACAGAATAAGCTGAATGTATAACCACTGTATAATAGGTAAGTATAAACATGAAAAATTTGCTCAGTACAATACAATTACAATATACAATTTCAGTGATTTTTACATTACACCAGTTTTTAAAACACTGAAACATTTTTTATTTACTAATTTTCTTTTGGTATTAACCGAATTATTTATTAGGTTATCTGTATAAGTTGAACTATAAGGTTAATTTATTGATAAAATAATTATTTTATTTATTTTATAAATAAATCCAACTACATTTTTGACAACACTATGTACATCAAAATACATTTACATTTATTTACAATATTGTATTAATCTATAACAATTTTTAATATATACTAAAAACGTATCGATTATTAACATAGATATGAAAAAAAAATGTTTGATATAACATTAAATAGAAAAGCACAAGATGACATTTATGAAATTTTTTATCTATATGGATGAGGTGCTCCAGCAGTCTTTACATTGGTCTTCATTCCAGGAGGTGGTTTGGGCATCATACCCATTGGTGGTGTATTTGGCCCCATACTAGGAGTAACTGGTCTACCAGTCGGGGGCACCATCATACCACCAGGGGATACTTGTGGCACCATTGGTTTCAAATTTTTACCCATACTTACAGCCGATACAAGTGTATGTAAGTCTGCAACTGATGAAGTTTGACCAATGCCAACACGAGCTCCAGTTTCTACTTCCCATTCTTCTCTGGCTTTAGATACTAAGTCCAATACATGATTAACTACTTTGTTGAATGCCGCCAGCTGTTTTTGTGCTGTTTCAAATTGTAAGCCACCCGCCTTGTGCTCAACCTGCAAAACCAATCATACATACAATATTAGCAAATTTAATCACATTAATTAGACATAATGTGAGGAGAAAATTTTAGTGACCTGCATGAGTTTGTGTTCAACTTCAGGTTCAGTTTTAGTACGCAAAAAATCGGGTACAATGTCATGGGACAGGGCTGGCACTCGATTCTCGGTAATTCGCGCAAGATCCTCATCGCGCTCAGGGTTTAACATCAGTGGCAACACACTGTAGTTACGTAACTGTGGAAGCTTTTCGTAGGAGAGATACTTCATGATGGCAGTATATTGTGTTGAGAATACAGCGAATGTATCAAGCACTGTCGTCCAATTGACATTGTCTCGTTCGTGCTCTAGCTTGAATATAAGAGCATATATTTGAGCTTTAAACTCATTCAACTTGCTCTGGAAATTTTCAAGCACCAGTTCCAGTTGTTTGTCTTCACGCTGCATTCTCGGATTTTTTGTAGGTCGGAAATCTAAAAAACAATTTTTATATGTTGAACACAGTATCAAGCACTACCACTCACAATTTCATCGTTAGCTTACAAATACAATTCCGTGTCAAACGACAGCGTAAGTCTTATAAATACTGTAAACGATTTATAGTTTATTGTATTTTGTTTTAAAGAAATAGTCTTTAACCTTGGATAGTGGATACTACTTTATTAGCATATATATAACTTGATAATATGTTCTATGATATCACAGTACAATATTGATATTACCACATATTACCATCAATAGTTTATTCTGTGTTACCATTCTGCACGTCATGAAATAAAACCCATGAATGAATTCGGCCCTATGATTGGTTTATAAATTTGGAGCGAAAATTTAAATGATTACGACGGACTTATTATTAACTTAATATGACCACAGAACTATACATAGCGCAATTTACTACACAGAATTTTGTACCTGAAAAATACCGGTCGCAATTTACGTTTGCACTTTTTTTATTTTTTATAACCCTATTACTTACAGCCTGTACTATATATATGTATAAGAAAAAAATGTTTTTAATATATAATATCAGTATAATCATGTTCTAAATAACCTTATTCGGCTTATTCACTATTTACGTTTTAAAGAGCGCAAACAATAAATATTTGTTTATAAAAAAAAATAGTAAAAATAAAAAATGATAATAAAAATAGTTTTTATTTCTGCAGTACCGATTAAATACATACACAACATTTGGATATTGTATTCAATAATAATTATTAAAGTTTTTTTATTTTATATTATTTAAAAGTGGAAAATAAAAATAGTAAAAGTAATAAGTAGGGAACGGACTCTAGTGCCATAAAATGTCCTAAAAAATATGACTTAATGCCTTAAAAAAATGCTTTAATATAAAAAAGATGCACTAAAAAAATACGCTAAAAAACTTTAAAAATGTATTTAAATTCAATAAAAATTAAAAACACAGTTTTGAACTTTTTGATAAATTTATATAAATAGCTTATCTTTACCTAACTGCGTGTAATAATATGTTGTATGTATGTACGTGCTAACAATAATTTCGTCTGTGTATAACTGATCGGTAAAAACATAATAAATATTTATTTTTATTTTTTTAGAATGAAGAAAGTTCTTACATTTTTATCGAATTTATCCATTCCTTTATAAAAATGACTTCAAAAAAACTAAAATGACTAAAATTGTCAAAAATGCAAAATAAAAATTACATTTTTTAATTCCTTGACATTCAGAAAAAAATGCAATTCGCATTCAAATCCGTTCCCTAGTAATAAGTTATAAAAATCGACTGAACTGATCGTAATTGGCTAAAAACATAAAGTCTGTAGAATAATTGATTTGTATAATATATGGCATGTGCCATAAGAACATTTTTATCAGTCTCCGTTCTTATTTTATCTTGCTTATACTATCACAGTCTTCATGGATATGATAATGTATTCATGAACATTTTACAACTATTTCTATTATATTATATTGTGCGACCACTGATAAGCTATCAGTTTATTTGTTCAATGAATAATATTATTATTTTGTATTTGTATTTTGTATATGGATTATAGAACATCAGCATAGGCTATAGATAATTACTATTAAATGAAGAGGCGATCGGTAGACAGTAGACACGTAGAAAATGAATTTTGAATTGAATTAGTTTTGCCATTTTTCATAATAGGATATATACAATGTTTAGAATTGAATCATATATTACGTCGATTATACTAAGTTATGTTGAAAAATATGTAAAGAACTTAAGGCGTCAAGATGCTCAAGTATATACTATTATTTTTTATTTATACTAAACTATTAATATTAATAATAATTGTCTGAACATTTTAAAAGTGATTAATATAATTTTTAGGTATCGTTATGGGATGGAGAAGGTTTATTTCAAAACTTGGAATTAGACTTAGATGTTTTGGAGAAGGAGTTAAATTTACCGTTTATTGTGTTAAGTGGTCATATAAATCAACTGTTAATTAGAGTTCCATGGACAAAGCTAGGATCAGAAGCGGTTAAAATTACTATTGATACAATAGGTAAAAATTGGTTTCTAGCTAATTGGCTTTAATTAGGTTTTGTTTTTTAATTGTTACAGTTTAAATATACTTAACTACATTTTTATGATTTTTTTAGAATGTGTTTTAAAATTAAAGACTCCACAACAGAGAAAAGCTAAAAAGAATGATATAAGGCAAGTTGGTTTTCATGTATATATTTTTTTTTCCATATATCACCATTTTTGGTAATTTTATAGATAATAAAAATAAATTAGAATCAATTTTAGGTTTATATATTATGTAAAAATATTTATAAAAAACTTTATGAGTTACTTTAGTATTTTAAATTGATTCATTGAATAACCAGTTAGCAACATTTGTTAGGTTTATTATTTTAATAATTAAATTGGAAATGTAAATTATTTCAAATTATCTAATAATAAATAACAAAAATATATGCTGTAACTAATTTAACTCATTTATTTTGTTATATCTCTATTGTCAGGTTGCATAAAAAATGAATTAATTCAATAAAGTATTAGTTATTATTTATTAAATGATAAGTAATCTTTTATACAATAAGTATCAATAAGTTCTTACTTTAGTATCTAACTGCTTTGTGACTTTGAGTTTCTAAGTCCGGGAACCTAACATTCAATTTTTTTTTTTAATAATATTGTCCTTAAAAATCTTAAAGAATTATCAGTTTTTAATTTATATTTTGGATGTTTTGTTATTAATTTAATTAGATAATTATTATATCATAGATATATGAAAATAAATTTTACTTAGTATGAATTATTTTATAGTGATATAGCAAGTACTGATTATAATGAACTACCACCTCCATCATATGTACAGAGTTTGATCAACAAAATTGTTGGAAATCTATCTGTAACATGTAATAATGTCATATTAAAATATATTGAAGATGATATAGTACTTTCTATGAATATAAAGTCAATTACACTAGATTCATGTAATTCAAATTGGGTACCTGATATTATTGGTAAGTAATAACAAGTATAATTATAGTTTTCTGTAATATAATTATTTTAAAGTATAATTTATGTAAATTTTTTCAGAGTTAACACCATCACAATTAACATTAAGAAAAATTATTAATCTGTCAGATGTGACTATTTGTTTAGATAGAAGAAATGCTTCAGGATGCATAGAAACTTACTTAGAACCATTATTGTATAAATGTTCATTATCTATACGATTATGTCGTATGTTTCGATCTCCTCATTCTGCTCGACCTTATACAACCCAAATGGATATGTTTTGTTCAAAAATCGCTTTTATTCTTACTGAACCACAATTACCAATGTTTTTAAGGTTGTTAACTATGATATTAGAATTAAATCCAACTGATACTCCAGAAACAAGTAGCTGTATTGATGATGACAACTGTAACAGAAGTCCTAGCAGCTGTAGTTCAAGTAAATTAATCCATATTTAAAAAAATAATTTTTTTATGAAGCTCTTATATTATGTTTTTTATCCTGCTAATTTATTCATACATTATTATACTTTAATGCTTACGTTATTAGTACATAAAATTAATGATTTATTTTGATCACTGCCCAGATGCATTCTTTTGTGGGCTAAAATATAATATAATTATACTTAGTATATATTATATACTGTGTAATTTACAAATATCAAAAATATCTACTATTTTATGAACGTGACTATTGTTTCCTGTACTTTCTCGACTGTATCTTTTTTATTTGAGATATATTTATGTTATTAGATTCTGATACACATAACATATGAAAGTAAATTAACCAAACTGAAGTTTTGAAAACCTAAATTGAAGGTTTATTTAATTTTTTAATTTTGATATTTAGTTTCAGAACCAAATATAGTCAATAATGATGGTTGGGTTGATTGGATGTGGAATTGGATACCAAGTGTTAATTTAACTACTGAAGTAAATGACATTTCTCTTAGTCCGGAAGCATCTATTAGTGGTGGTCATACATTAAATACTGGAATATACATTGATACCCTTTTTTTTGTTCTTAAAGTAAGGGATTATAATTATATTGTTTTGTAATATACCTATAGATAATATTTTATAAAATATATTAATTCATATTTTTTTTAAAATAAAAATAAAAATGAACCTATAAAATTATAAATGTTAACTTATTAATTACTAAATTATTTAAGATCTTATCTAGATTTACATGGCATTTTCATAGATTTTTTTTATTTTAATTAAAGTTTTGCTCAGAATTTTTTTTATTTAATGTAACAAACCACCAATAGTTACAAATTTAATATCGAACATACTGGAATAAGGAAAGAAAATTAAATAACAAAATCTCTAAGTACTTTTTGGCTAGGTAAATAAAATTATTTACTTATAGTTATATTTACTTTTTTTAAGTATAGCTTTGTGCCGCGGAAGTAATGCAAAAGCTGTTTCCGCGGCATCATCAATTATAAACCGAAAAAAAAAGTATAGCTAATTGTAGGTACCTAAAATAAAAAAGTTAATAATATTAATTTATATTTATGTTATTATTATTTTAAATTATATTGTGTTATATATTTCTAGATAAAATCAAATAAGAAATTAAATGATTATAGACCATTATTACAAATTACTTTTAATGGTACTTTACTTGAAATGGTGTCTAATCCACCAGATTGGATAAATGTCCAGTTTGGTATTAGTAAAGTTAGTATAGATTCTATTGGAGATTGTACTTGTGGTGCTCAAGATTGTTATACGGTTCGTTTAAGTACAAAGCCAAACTCTTGGTATTATATTAATAATATTTTTAAACAATATCATAATTTATTTGTTTCAGAATAATTATTTTTCATCAGGCATGATACAAAATTCATATTTATCAAAGTCATTATTTCAAGATAATATTGATGCTTTTAATGATAATATATTTTCATTTGATGATCATTTAAGTGCATTTAGTGGTAAAATTTTTATTATAACATATTTATAGAGCTTAGATTTCATACCATAATCTATTTATTATAAGATTACACATTAAAATAGCAGAGTAAGCTTTACATTTGTTTTGTTAATCAAGAATTTCAGATATACAATTTAATATTACATATTTTAAGCATTTTAAAATTTTAGTGCAACATTTTGAATTTTTTTTTTTTTTTTGAATACGCATTAAATTAAATTTAAATAGTAGAATCAAAGTCATGCTTATCAATAATTTACCATGTTTTAGATAAATTAAAATATAAAATAAGTATAGGGTTAGTTAGAGAATCAATTTCTTCACTATTTTATTATTTTTATTTTTTAAAATTTCTCAGTAGATTTTGCAAAAAGCTCAGTGGCGCATTAACCTTCATTGCACGCTCAGTGTTTACAGCCCCCTTTTTATATACTATCCAAGGATCATAGTTTAAATGGGCTTACTTCGAGTATAGCTGCCCTAGGAGTAAAAAATAGTAATAATGGTTCAATTTTTTTTTTTTTTTTGTTCGTTTTTTTGAAAATAAAAATAAAATAACATATCAAATTTTCTGTCCCCTACAAGTTACTGCTCTAGACTCAAGCCTCATGAGCCTAGTGGTTAATCCTCCACTGAAAAAGCTGCCAAAAATATCGAGAAAATATCTAGAAACCATTTTTAACAGATTTAAACCTATAAAATATATAATATTAATATTTTCTATCATGAAAGTAATTTGTAAATAAAGTTTAATAAACCTTATTTTTAATGCTATAATTTAACAATCATTATTATAATTTACTGACTTTTACTCTTGTTCTAGAAACAATTCTCTTAGAAAAGACAACTGCATTTGCAATCGACTATTTATTTATTCAAATTCCTAATACACATCAGCATAATTGTAATGATGATAGTGAAAATACCTTTTTTGTGTAAGTATGAATAAATATATACTTGACAACTATTGAGAAAATTGTTACTTTAGTTATTTAAGTCTAATTATTTTTAAATTTAAATAATAATACTTATTGCAGCTGTATGTAAATTATATAGACTATTATTAGTTATAATTTTAATTTAAAATTCTTTAACTGATTATGATAAATGTATTCATTTAAAACAAAAAATTAAAATTATTAATAAAATATAATTATACTTATCAACTACATATCATTAAAGAATCATTTATAACAATAATTAATGTTTATATGCAATAAAGACCAGAAGAAAAATGCTTATTACGATTTGTTGCGGGACCTAGTACTTTGAACATATCATCAGGCCTAATTCATCGAACTGAATTCATATATAAACTTATACTTGGTCATGATCTATTTGTATTTACTGCTCCACTACAAACTTCACGTTTGGGTAATATTAATTTCATAATAACTATGTTAATATATTATATTTGTTATTGTATATATTAATAATTTCTTTTTTTTTTTAGATATAGATGAAAAGTATAATGCATTGATTAATTCCTATGTTCAAGTGATGGTATATCAATTCACAGTTTTTAATCCTATGATTAAAGTATTTCCTGCTTGTCATGTGCCAATTTCAACTTCATCTCAGAAATATAAGGTAAAATGTAATTTAAATAGAATGAAACTTTTTTAATATATTTATTATAACAACAGAAAAATCAAAAAATCTGTTCAAAACAATTTGATCCTGTTTTTGAAAATCCACCAGTTGCTCTTTTTGAATTGAAAGTTCTAGATGGTCGAATTGTAACACCTAAAAAAAAATCTAAATGGTCAATAATGCCACAAAATATAATTCAAAATATTGCTGAAGAAAAAAAAATTCAATTGAAAACTAAAACTTTTTTTAAGGTGGGTATTATTTAAAACCATTTTAAGTTTAAATAATATGAAGATAGATTAAACTGTTAATTAATTTAAATTGTTATTATTATTATTTATGGAAATTCAAGGTGAAAGATTTGGTAGCAAATCTTGTGCTTTCTAATTCAACTCAGAAATTGTTAACAATTAACAATATAGGATTTAATACTACAATAGATATTGATTCAAACTCAGATTGCATATTAGACATAGGTAAATTATTGTATAGTTTTTATAATAATTACATTTATGTAGAATTTTTTTTTGTACTTAAATTTTTATATTTATATACTTTTAGATATGATAAATTTTTCAACATCAAAAGAAAATTATTTATTAATGTATTACATAATTCATTCAATAATTATGTCAAATCATCGACGACTGTTGCATGTTAATAATTTTATTTTTAGATCATCATTATTAAATGATATACCAGGTAATGTATAATTTTATTTATGTTTTAAATATAAAAATATGTTGTATTAAACTCATGTCATAATTTCTTACATTATAATATGATCAAATTTTCTTTAGTTAATTTTATTTTTTATTAAGTTATACCACATGATTTTTTTATCAAAAAACTTTTATTATTTAGAAAACTGTTTTTAAAGATATTTTTACATAAATTTAAGTTGTTATTAAACAGCCTTTTGAAAACACGATACTTTTTATTGATATAATTTAGGGTTTTAATGTTTTGAAAAACTATTGATATATTTAATTTCTTACTTATAAACCAAATTTTGGACAAATGTTTGAAGGGTTATAAATATTTAAAGTTTTTGATGATCAGAGTAGAGTTGCATGAATATCCTACAACATTTTGGTCCACTACTCTATTTATCTAAACTTCAAATAACTAATTAAGTATATATTATATAATATTTATGAGTTTTAATTTTTTTTTAAGAATTAAGTACATGGACATTTTAAATAGTATTGATTTATAATGATAATATTATTCACAATTATTATTACTACAATTGCATAATTATATTTAGGTACAATTTTATTAAAATTTAATTTGGAAGGAGTTAAAATATACTATAAATCAGAAACTCAAGTAACTTGTACAAAAATTATATTTAATAACATCAATGCTAAAATGGAAACACACAGTTCAATAAATGATAATATTTCAAGTGCTATTATATTCTCAACACCAGAATTTATTAAACATTCTGTACCATTCCTTCATGGTAAGTTAATTTATTTATCAATTTATACATACATTATATATTTATATATATCATTATAAAAAAATAAATAAAATTACCACCAAGTCTGACTTTAAAATATACACTATATAATAGTATAAAATACTTTTTAAATCAAGATATTTGATATATTATAGATTCTGAAAGGAGTGTTAAATGTATTTTTACAATAATGTATTATTTTTATTTTATTTTTTGTATACACAATAAGTAAGTAATTTAAAACATACTTTGATCTTCAACTTTGAGGGTGATTTCTGACAGCAAATTGAATCTAATTTTTACTTAGGAGAGTAATTTAAAATTTAAAGTTCACAATCTAAAAATAATTGGTAAAAATAGACAACAAATTAAGGAAACAATGGGAATTTTTATCCAAAACCCGTTTTTGATAAAATCAATATTGTGTATTTTATATCAATATTGGGTTTAACTTAGAAACAAAGAATATTCACATTCTAAAAATATCGATTCTTTTTTAGCTATTTATAAGCATGATCATTTTTTGTTTTTTTTTTTCAAATTATTGATATAATAATTTTGCTTCTTTTAAAGCTTGAAAATTCCTAAAGTTTCTTTCTTATAAGTTGATATAAATATGTACTATTACTATAATTGCAAAGTTTTTGACAAAAATTAAATCAACCTATTATTTTAACACTAATATTAAAATAAATACATTTAATAGCAATATCCAAAAACATATGTATATCATATAGTTAATGATATAAGTTATTACACTGTCTCCTCTCAGAATCGATTTCATAAAATTTTAAATTTTAACATACTCGTTACAGTGATTCACTCAATAACTAATGTACAGCAGAATGGTCCTCACTTGTTCACCTATTTTAAAATTATTTATTTTACATTTTAATTAGCCGATTATATTTTTAAAGAGCTATATGCAACACAAATATTTAATGATTACATAATTTAATAATATTAATTTTTATTTAAAAGATTTATGTTGTTAGTGTTAATTGTTATTTTTATAATATTCAGCTTAAAATATCAATGATAATCATCTAAGAATTATTTTTGTGTATTACAGTAATTCTTCAATGTCCATCTGGTATAGATGTTAATGAAACACCTTTAATATATTTAAAAATTGGACAGTTGGATATGAATTTAGACCCAATGTTATTTGAATGGTTAGTTTACATCCCCAAAGTAAATAAACAAAAAGAAATAAAGAAGAAAACCTCTACATCAGATTTAGCATTTTTTAGGTAATTTTTCTATTTATACACTTTATAATTTATGTATATTTTTAATATTAACATTTTATTTTTGCAGTGCTCCTAGTAGAAAAATTTCAGAAACTAGCATTAGCAGTGATCCAAAAAAAAAGTATCCTAAACCATCTATTCATAGCAGTGTTTCAGATAATATTTCATTTCATTCAGCTAATTATATGCATTTGAAAAATGAAGTAATTTATTAGTTATTAATTAAAAAGTTTTAAGTACTATTTAAATTATATTAAACAGTATATTCAATTGAATTTCTATATTTTAAAATGTAAAATAATATATATAACCTTCTTTCTTTTTTTTTCATTTATAGTCTAAAGAAAAAAAAATTGTACGATTATTCAACAAATGGAAATCGTCATTGGTGTTTGTTGATACATCAAGAATTGCATTATATTTTCCTAGCAAATCATTATCAATGTTAAAAAAATCTCAAAGCTGTAAAAATTTAGATTTGAAAGAACTACTTGAGTTATCAACTTTTAATGAAGATGGATTACTTGTATTGAGAATATCTAACATTTCCTTAAAATGTGTTGTGCCAAAAAATCAAATGGAACAGTATTTAAATACAACCCCAGTACGTTTTCCTAACACATTATGGTCTCTAGGTAAGATTTTCAAAATTAAATTGATATAGATTTATAATAAAACTATAATGTAAATTAATTTTTAATTTTTTCATGTTTAAAAATGGTAAAGTATATTAATTTGAAAAATTTTTTATCCTTATTTTACTCTTGTACTTAAATATAATCATTACAAAATACTTAAGTATTATAATTTTTAACTTAACATTTTTCTAGATGGTGTATATTTTCCATGGCAACTTAATTTTTATAAATTGGAATGCTATACAATCCATAGTACTTATGATAGTGCATATCTAAGATCATATACACACAAAATACAACTTCTTTATCCATTTAGTGCTCAATGTACATTAGCAATTACAACTCAATTTCATACCAATAATACCCAAACATTGAAAAGTGTAGCTGCTTGTATTCATTGTGATTCTGATCCAATTTCTATTTGCATATCTGAACAACAAGTAAGTATTATTAATTAAAAAAATTATAAAATAATAATTTATACTTCATAGCACATAAGTATTATACTAGTCACTGTCCTTTTTATATCTTATGCTAAACCTTTTACTTATTGTGCCCCCTAATACAGATTGCAAATATTCATTTAAATAAACGTCTTTAAAAAAAAAAAAAAGTACTATAGTTATTGGTATGTCTGCTAAATAAAATGTTTTTTTTTTTTTGTAATTTTAGGTACGTCTTGTTGCTAATTTATTGAAAAAACAAATTGAAGTATACAACGTTTTATTTTCAAATATTGAATATGGAACATTTTTTAACCGATCAGTAGCCCATGAAATGTCATCTATACCCGAAGATGAACCTGTAGAATACAAAACACGCCAATTTGGTAAAATATATAATTCATAAATAACAATAGTATTGTACTTAGAAATTTAATTTATTTACAGTAGTGGAGGATGGCATATAAAACGTTAAAAATAAATATTATAATTTGTTAATTAATCAACAAAAATCAAATGTCTTTCTTACTTCAATCACTTAAATTTCTAACTGGTCCAGTTAAAAATTATATTTTTGTTGCTGATTAAAAAAATAACTCTTGTACAAATATTTTAGACTTATTTTTATTTTTATTTATCTCAACAAAATAATAGGTCCCACTGAGCATAATCGTGGGACATTATAATGTTTGTTACTGTCTGTCAAAAATCCCTCGACAATAGATTATTTAATTTTTTACTGTAAAGTATAAACTTGTTTCTATTATTTTATACTACAAGTATACCTGATTTCACACGGAAAACTATGCATAAACATGAAATATGTTGCTATATTGATGATTGATTTATCTTGCTTTATAAACAATTTGACTGAGATAGGCAACTGACCCCTAGAGGATTGGCTAGTATAGCACTTGGTATATTTTCAAGTATAGTTAGAACTAATATCTTAATGTTCCTGATATTTCTATTAACAATCTCCAAACATTTTGTCAAAATTAGTTAAGTAACTTTAAGTCTAACAGCTACAAACATAATAACATTGTCTTTTGTTGTACATTTAATTAAATAATTCTTAGCAACGCGGTTAACTAGTCCCTACTAATTTTTTTTTTTAAATAGTATTTCCTTAACCAATGAAAATCCTGTATATAAACAAAAATATATTTTATTTTTTTTAGCCAAAATTAAATGTATATGTGAGCCACCCTATAATATTTTACATGGTAATGATTTTTTTTTAACAGGCGTGCTGTATGCTTTTAAAAATTTTTCTTATAATAATTTATTATACTCAATAGAAATATAATATAATAAGTCATTTAATTAAAAATAAATTAATTTGTATTAATATATAACCAACTACAATTTTATTTATCTAATTTGGTTTATAAAATTTAATGATAATTTAAAAAAAAAAAATATGGTTTTTGTCAAAGAAAATATGATATAATATATGACTTATCATGTAAATATGTAAATATTGTGAAGAGCACAGTGTGTTATGTCTAAAAACCACCACTCGAGATTGTAAAAGAAGCTTAAAACATACCCTGAGTTTTAAAGAATTTATTGATATAATTTATTTAAATTGGTCCATTGATCTATGAAATTAGTGCATTCAAATAAAATAACTCTCCAGCTTTATAATACTTATATAAATAGATAAAATACATTTTATAATATGTTAAATTTATATGCGTGTATGTAGGAATATATCCATTTATGTAAAAGATATGTATGTGCAAGTCACAATAGTGTAAAATATAATAGATTTTAAAACTGGTATATAGACATTTTAGTTTTTAAAACATATTTTATCTATATTATGATACTGAATATCATACAATAAAAAAAAAACTTTCTATAGAAGGTCAAGTAAATATAATACATTTCTCAAGGATTAGAAATTCCTTTGCCCCTCCCTTCTGCATAAATTTGCCACTTAGTAATAAATAACAATGAAGTTTTTTATTTAATAAATCATATAATTTGTAATTTAAGATTTGAAAACAACTAAAGAAACTCTAAAATTATCTGGTTGGTTTCAATGGACATTAGCCAAGTTTTCATTGATTATAAAAAATAATCCAGTACACAGTTCATCAGAAAATGTTAAGCTGGTATTAGATTTAGAAGATGTTATAAGTTCTTTAGACTTTGGTCTCTCATACCAAAAATTAAAATTAAAGATATCATCTGCTTCTATTCAACACTTCACTAAGTAATTAATTAAGTAATTAATATTCTATTACTTTGCCGAATAATACATAATTTATTTAACTAATTATCTTAGAAACATGAAAGAAGAACAATGGAAACACGGGCCATATTTAGGGCTTATATTAAAAGGTTATGATCCATTAAACAGCAGCTCAGAGAAATCATCAAAAACTGATGGGTTTTTAAATTTTACATTAACCCGAGCTATTAAAAGTTCTTTCCAAGGACCCAAATCAAATAAGGATATTACATCTTTACATATGGTATAACATTTTTATATTTTACTTAAAAAATATATCATAAATATTATAAATGCTTATAATTCTTCATCACAGATAAAGTTACCTTTTATTAATGATAAAATTTGATAAAATTATTCTATTATAAAATACTGATTTGTAAATCAAACATTTTTTGATTAAATAATATTATTAAATTTATAATTAATAAGATTATTATTTGTTATTAGGTCAGTGATGAAATGCTAAAGCTAAACCAACAACTAATGGATGAGTATATTATGGAAATTGTAATCAAAGTGCAACCAATTGATATTGTTATATCTCCTTTAAACCTCCACCAATTCTTATCTATAATTGACCCTCTTTTAGATATATTTATTAATTCAAAATATATATTAAATCCTTTATCAAACTCTCATAACAAATTAGAACCAAGTAAAGAATTAATAGGCTTAACATTACCATTATTTTATTTGGATATTGCATTATTAAGAATTTTCATTCCAATTTCTGTACAAAATAAAAATAACCATCATCAAGATACTGTTATAATTCAAGTAATATACACTTAAATTAAATAAGGTGTTGGAAATAATTTATTTTTATATTTTAGGTAAATTCAATAAAAATAAATCAAAACCCTGAGAATCCAATTACACGAACTCCACTCAGAAAAGATTTATATATTGAAGCTGAAAAAAGAGGGTTATTAACTATTCCAGGATCAATAGTTGAAGATCGTCAATACCAAATTGTTATAAATGGATTTTCAATAAAAACTGGATTTTGGATTGACCTCAAACAAGTTTTGGAATGTTATCAAGTATTATCTACTCTGGATACTGATCATCAACCAAATGCTGCTTTATTATGGAATGAAGGAAAAAGACCTAGGGCTATGGGAAATTCAAATTTGGATGAAATTAATACATCAACTTTGTTTAATAAAGTGTCTTTTCATTCAGTTTTTGCACCTGCAATTATATTTGAACCAGAAAATACATTAGTTTGCGGAAGTTGGATGGAAGTTAGTATTTTAAATCTAAATTAATTAAATATTTTTGTTTTTATTTTTTTTTTTTTTAGGTTAATACATTGAATGAAATATCAATTACATTATCTGTAGAGCAACTTATCTTATTTAATATATTAGCTTCTCAAAGCAATGAATATATACTAAGCCATTTAAAAACAAATTATACACATGTTATTATACAAGGTGAAAAAATACAACCAAATTTCACTACAGAGTCATTAACTCATGATAGTGGTATTCATTCAACTGAAGATAATAGTACATATTTTAATCAAGAAAATGGTTCAATATCAATGATTGAAAACAAAGTTAATACTCATTCAAATATTACACATTTCATAAAGAAGTAATTATTTCTTTTAAAAGTCCAATAATAAATCTTAATAAAGTTCTATCAGGCCCATCTCTTCCTAATATTTCTGTGATATATCAATAAATTTAAATGCGAGTTTTTTAATAATAATTTATTTAGATAACTCTAATTTAATGACATGAGTACATTTTTCTGTGTAATCCAATTTTAAGAATTTTTAAAATAGCTATTTTTTTAGTCTGAATTTATTAAACAATTTAAAAAAAAATGTATTAATATTTTGTAAAATTTAACTGATTAAGATTTTAATATTTGTAAAAATAAATTAGCTATAGTTTTGCAGGAATAATGTTTATATTTTTTTATTATACAAATTGCCAGTTTTCAAAAAAAACTATACTGAAATTGTATTTATATTACCCACAAAAAATTCTGTATATACTTGAGATTTGAAAAATATTATCATTTTTAGTTATTTACTTGAAATTAATAGTCTCACAAATTTTAACTGGAACCTATTCAAACCATCTTTCTAAATTGGAGCTTCAGTATAGATACTTAAAAACCTCACATTGATTAAATGAATGTATTTTACAAAGTGATGTTTATGGTCATATGGAACTTTTGACAATACTTTTAAATGTTTGCATTGCCGTATTATATTTATTATTCAAATATATTCTAAATGTACACAACTCTGCAAAAACTATAATTACTTTTAATTATTTTTTTAGGGATACTAATGCAGTGAATAAAATTCCAATTGATGTAATCATCACAGGGAATCAAATCAATATAAATTTATTTAATCATAAAAAAAATGATATCAAGGTATATGAACCTCTGCTCTATGCTGTTGTTCATCAACCTCATGTATTTTTTTCACTATCTAATACTTCAGATTCTTGTCAGGTATGAATTAAAAATATCTTATTATATAATATATTTGGTTTAAATGTATATATTTTATTTTAGGTAATATTTATTGATCTGTCAATTTCATTAGCTCCAGAAAACAAAACATACATTGAAATACCAGATTCAAAAATATACTCAGTTCCATTGTTTAAAACTAAATTCAATACAATGGATGAAATTCCTTTAGCATTTTTCACATTAAAAATCTCTCACCCTGTTACAATTGATCAATTTAAAGTATGCAAAAAATATTCTTTTAATTAATAATAAATTATTTATATATATATATATATATAATAAATACTTGCATTTTTGTAGGTTGAACTTAATTTAGGAAGGGCTATTTCGTTATTATTGAATAAACAAAAGATTGATCACTGTTATAATTTATTAGATGTTGTGAAAAAAATTTTACATAAAAAAGTTTTACATTATGAAGAAACTAATAATTATAACTTGCAAGCTGATTCAAAGTAAGTTAATAATTCTGGTTTATGCCCCCCTCCCCCTAGAACAGCATATGTATGAATATGACTTCTTTTTATTAAAAATTAAACCAGCTATTATAATTGTTTATAATTTATGATCGTGTCTTGATTTTTAAATTAAATAATTGCTGTATACCTAATACATTAATTATTTTATTTAAAATATCTTACACATGTTCAATTAAATATAAAAAGAGATTTATAATGACGCATTAGCAGGTTTTTAGGTCATCAAGTATAATAATGCCACTACTTGAGTGTAAATAACTAATATCGCATAAATGAGTACATTATAATAATTTATTTTTGTAGATTATTAGGATTATTATTAATGTGAATAGAAATGCTGGCATGCGCAGTGAGAGTATTGTTTTACATATTAAAAAAAAAAAAGTTGTATGATAATATTTTTATTAACTAGATGTGCTCTAAAAATTCCTTTGTTTGCCATAGCATAAAATAATAAATAATTTTTTTCCATATTTCTTATTAGTAATTTTATGATTTTTAGATTTAATGGACTTGAAATTCAAAACCAGTCTTTTAACATTGATTCTGTGGTATCTCATTATTCGACTGATGAATTTGATCCACATAAAATATACGATGATTCAATTCTTGATTCAGCTGCAAATATAAATCTAATTAGTGAAATAACTAATGAAAATGTAAATACAATTCCAGTATTACCAACTAATGAATATTATTGGTACTCAAAACCAATAGTGATGAATTTAATAACTCAACAAATATTTTTTCAATTATCTACTGAAAATAATGGTATGCAGTTAAAAAACAAATTTAATTTTTGTTAGTTTAATGGAAAATATTTTGAATATTTTAGATAATATTGTACTCAGTATTGAAAGTATTCTTTCCAAATTAAACTGTATGTGGAGAAAACCATCTGAACGGATGAATGGCGAAATAACATTAAATAGTGTGACAATATCAGTTGGACACGATTATTCAAATTATAAAACAAATGAATTGATATTACATCCATGGACGATGACTTTAGAAATTGTTTTATCATCAGATCCTTGGGTCCCTGAATATCTTAGACCAACTAAGCAACTAAAAATATTAACAGATTATATATCATTCCACATATCTCCAGATAATTATAATACATTAAAATTAATATGGAATGAGTATAAATATCTAATTGATTATAATAAAAATACTACAAAAAATCAAAATCAAAGTATGTCCATTATTGAAATTATCATTTATAATAATTTGTTACTTTTAGATTCTGAATGGATTGGGGAAAAAATTATAGTAAAATAGTTTTATAATCACACATTTTTTTTTTTTTAATGGGATTTTTATAAAAAAAAAATTTGTGTGGTTAAAACTTAAAAACAAATTTTCTCTTAGTGTCTAATAAATATAAATTTACAATATACAATTATAATATCAATATTTTTTTTTTAAGATTCTGAATCCGATGAACAGTTTTATCAAGATGATCTTAGAGCTGGAGCTTTTCAATTTCTTGAAACTATTAGTTCTGACTTACCATTGCCTTATCAAATTTTTTTTTCGGAATATTCATTGAATAACCCACCTAAAATTACATGGCGATATCCTCAACCTAGAAAATTGACAAAAATTGAAATACAGCCAGTTCCTATGGATGTATGTAATGTTTTAGAATAAATACTAGCCACTCAGTTTGTTGTATGAATACACATCTAACTTTTAATATTTTCAAGGTGGACGTAGACATTAAATTTCATTTACAATGGTATGATGAGATACAAAATTGTTTTAGAGAGCATACTATTTTCATATTTCCCAAATATGAACCAATGTTATTGAGGCTGGAATCATTGCAAGCAGTTTCAAATACATGGCGTATAATTATGGATAATTCATGTACAAATCATTATCCACTACAGATAAAGTACCATTAATCATTTGTTTTTTGTATATATATGTTATATATACTATAATAATTTATTTATAGAAGTTTAGTCGGATGCCTCAGAGTTGACTCATATTTTTCACCAAACCTAGTACCACAATTACAATTTTCATTATCAGCATCATCAATTAAAGTAAATAATGTCCATAAAATAAATTAAAATATGTACTATTTTAATAATTAAATCATTTATTAGATAAATATTTCATATCATGTGAAAAAAAAATCATATTTATCACGGTACAATTGCATTTCTGACAATCCACCAAAACATAAACTGGTCATTTTTATTTTGGATCAAGTAAATGTCGGCTTCAAAATTCAAGAAGGTATTTATTAAACTATTTTACTATAACTATTTAAAAGTAAAACAAGTTTTCATGCAATATTTGGTTTATTAAAACTAATAAGTAGTTCACTTATTACTAGCAAGACTAATCTATATTAATATTTTATAACAAAAAATATAAGAATTCCACAAATATTGATTTTTATTTTTATACAGAAAACGAGTTTTTATCGTTGAAACAATAACAAAATTTGAGTAAAACTCTTTAAAATAATAATATGTTTTCTATAATTTGACATGATTATTTAAAAATTATAAGTTAAAGCTAGTCTTTGTTGACAAGATACATAGAGCAGCGGTTCTCAACCTTTTTGTATTCGCATACCATCTACACAGTTTGAAAATTTGTATGTACCACCTGACCTTTTTATTTACTTATTATTAATAAATATGTTTAGGGATAACATTGAGGGCTATTTTCTTCGCGTACCACAAGTTGAGAAGCGTTGGTCTAGACTTCTTGAAAAAGATAATAAGAATAGTTAGTGACTGAAAAAAGTATGATAAAAGATTAGAGTTTCTTAGTTAATTGGCAAGCACATTGAAGTTGATATTAGCTAGAACTATAGATAAATCAACAAAAGCCAGAATTAAAAAATTAAAAAACTGTTTTGTTAGTTTTTTGAGGTCTGTTAGTTTACTCAGACTAAGCGGCTAATTAATAGGCATTTTATCATTCTTAGGTAATGTATATTTAGGAGAAAAGTAGAATATTATTTACTGTTTGTGCACTATTAATTGTTTAAATAAATTATTTACTTTTATTTTTATCAGGAGAAATGAACACATCAGCTCAAGCACATATAAGAGTTGAACTATTAAATTATGGAACATTAACACAAATTCCTGTTATAAAATCATTTTGTTTATTTACAAGTCATCACACAACTAAGCCAAGTAAATACTTTATAAAACATTAAAAAGCAATCTTTATAACCTGTATACTGTATATCGTTTTAATAAAAATAGAACCAGATATTCAATATAACATTCAAACTGGAGCAATTGCATGTCAATTCGGACCAAGTATGATTAATTCATTGATTGCAGCAGTACAACTATGGAAAAATAATTCTTACTTTATAACCACGCCATATATTATTTGTAATAATACCAATTTTGAAATAATGTAAGTTACTTTTTTTTTTTTACTAGATTTTATGTTCTGGAGATAAATTTTAATTATCATGTAAACAGTGGCGTATTTAGGATTTTTTCTAGGGGGGGATATACGTTGGCAAACATAATTTTCTCTACCAATGGGAGGGGGTACATTTACTATTACTACCGTTTCTCAAAAATGTTGAAAATGTATTTACTTATTATCAATAAGTACCTACACATAAATATATAGGACTGTATTTTTTTTTGTTTTGAAGATTTATTATTCATTGTCATTTTTTTATAAAATGGAGAAAACCATAAGAATACAATAGTATTATCTTGTGCTTATTGATAAATATACAAATATACATATATGTATAGAATGAAAAATCAAAAAAAGTAAAAAATAATACACTAGCCAGTGCTCAGAACTTAAGGGTTTCAGGGTCTCAATATAGCTAATAAGGAAGGGCCCTGTTTTTGATACTTGGTCGGGGGCCTGGACCCTGGAAAGGTAAAGACTAATGACCGGTAAGCAGCTGCCTAGTTTGAAATTCGGCACTGGCACTAACATGAGTGTTCGATTATAATGAATAGTAAATTATTATGCCGGGTTAAAAATTAACTAATGCAATAATAAATATTATAAAAATAATTAATAACTCGTATTTAATGTTTAAGTTTGTTTATTATTTGTATACCTTTTAATTATTAGAACTTATTATTTAGAATGTCTATTTATATATTTATATATGTATACCTTCACCTTGCAATAAGTTTTGAAATAGCAACCAAACGCTTATTAATTATTATTAAAAGCATGATAATAGCCAGATCGTTATTGACAATAATGACGATTGACGGAATTTTACGATTTACAATATGAATTGTTTTCAATTATATACATATTTAGCAGTAAGTCGTGTATTGACTACAGCCATCAACTATAATATTTCCAAATTCTTAAAATTTCAATATTATAATAAAATGTAGCGTTGTACATGATGTACTCATAGTAGTGTCATTAAATTTTAAAATAAAAGATCAAATTATTTTTACTTTAAGCTTATAATTACATATTATCAAGCAGTATCATGAAATACACCTTTTCATAAGTTACTATACAGTGAAACCTCCCTTAACAAACACCTCTAAATAGAGGACATTTTTTGGGGGAACGAGGACATTTCACTACTTTTCTATGGGAAACCCTCTAAATACCGGACACTTTTATGGCATTTTAACTTTTGATTTTAATCATTTCTATTGTAAATTTGTGGAATTCGCATCAAGGTACAAAACCATCTAAAGTAACTGATTTTTTTAATATGTTAGTTTTAATTTTTATATTATCAATTTTTTTATCTTTTTACCTTCGCATTTTTAAAAATACATAATAATAAATTAAATTTATTATATACTTATGTACATAATATGTATAATAACTTTAAATTAATAAATCAATTTTTTAATTATAATTTAATTTTTTATTTCCCTAATATTGTATTTCTCCCTCTAAATACAGGACACCTCTAAATAGCGCACAACATTTCAGCGACTGATGGTATCCGGTATTTAGAGATTTCACTGTATAACATTTTTATTCAAGTAAATAATAATTTTATTTTTATAGATTTGGTCAAGCAAGCACCAATGAAGTTATCACTCTCAATAGCTTACAATCATATCAATACACATGGCGTGTGCCTACAGAACATCCTCACATAAGATTTAGTGTTGGAAGTGCCGATAAGTAATAATTATAAAAAGTCAAATGTGATAATGTTTTACACTTTCACTAATATTTTATTAATTTTTAGTGTCTTTTGGAGTAATGAAATAAGTTTACGACCTGAAGCTTTAATATCTTTAACAGTAAAAAACCATAAAGGAGAACCTTATATTTTAATAGTATCAATTACAAATATTTCACCCTCTCTCATAAAAGTATGTCTTAGTAAAACATAAAAATATATTTTATTTATAATTGTATGTTATATTAGGTTATTGTCTCCAGCCAATTAAGTATTCTAAATAAAACAAATTATTTATTGGATGCTCGATTTACCAAAATTAAACAAATAGAAGAGCAAAAAGATCATCATAACTTAGTTTTGCATACTCTATCTGTTGCTCCTGAAAATAATTCACCATCAATAATGTTATACAATGGACTTAAGGTTACTTTAAAATTATGTTTTCATACTCCTAATCATGAAGGTCCTTGGTCTGGATCTATTCCACTACATGCTGTTGAGTTGGTCAATGGGAATCAAAACTCTTGGCTTGTCAAAAGTATTTGTCTGCTTAAAATACTCATGAATTAATTAATGAAAATAATATTTTTTTAACAGTTCCAATGAAAGATAATATGAAGAAATATCGTAGTATCTGGTGTCGTTTGATTATAGAAAATATTAATAAAATACCTCGCATGTTGGTACGATATAAAATTATATTTTATTTCATGTTATTAAATAATTCATTATTAAATTTTAACATTTCTAGATTTTATTAATGCCTATGTATGTTGTTCGTTCATACTTACCATATAGCACTTTAATAAACTTTGAATTAATTGATAATAAATTAGAACGTAATACCGTTATAGAAGTAAAATCTGCCATGACCTTAAATGAGGTACAACATATTGATTTACCTGGCACTATGAAAGATGTTTACAATTTAACTATAAAATTAAAGTTAGTCAAATATTATTTATAATTATATTTCATATTTATATAATTAATTCAGATAAAAATATTTTTTTTAATAATTTTAGCGAGGAGTCTTCAGCGTCTTCTCCGCCAGTATCTATAACATATCACATGAATATTGACATTCCTGAGTTATTTAATGATAATTATTTTACAATTGAAGATCTCCTTAATGGAAAGTATACTATAATGGATTCTGATCTTCAATGGCCATTTATCGGTAAACAATATTCAAGCATTAAATGGAAACAATGTGAATTGCCAGACACTGAAACTACCGTTAAAGTAAAATTTTTATTACAAGTATTCAATAAATAACTTGTTAATTAACAATTATAATATAATGTGTTTGTTCATACATTGTCATCCAAACTACATAAAAAAACCAATCAACTAACTATAAATCTTCTAAAATATAGGTTCAACATTATGGGCATCTTGATCACAGTAATGGTTTAAGTCGTGTAATTGTTGTACAACCTTGGGCATTAATAGTAAATACATCAAGTCAAATCATAACATTATGTAATTCAACTGATGTCCTTTGTAACATAGATAACTTTTGTGTTGTGGCACCTCCTATTATTGAAGTAAGATTTTTATAAAAATTTATCATTTTTATAGATTATAATTTGTTATGTATACAATATATTATAATACATTTAGAATTAGAAAAATGCATGAAATGATTATATTTTTTATTTAATTACTGTATCTAACTATTTAATTTATTAATATAAGTTATATTTACAATTCTAATTCATTTATTGAACAATGTTTAATAACATTTTCATGTAATGAATATTAATAATTAATTTTTACACTTTTTTTATTTTTAGAATATATTTTATATTGATCTAAATATTGATAATACCACACATCGATCACAACCACTTCAACTATCTAACAGTCAGTCATTCCATATGCCATCAGTCAATGGATTAATTCCTTTAAAGGGCCATACATCTGTTATTATAAACTGTGAACATCATGTAAGTTACTAACTAACATTATATTTATTTTTACCCATAAATATAACATGTGCACATTTTAATTAGATCGGTTATTTAAATGTTTGTTCTTTGGAACATAATAATATGAGAGTTATTCATATTCAAAGTTTATACATTGCTACAAATCATAGTTCAATTGATCTAAAAGTATTAGCAGTTTGTGCTGTACCATCTTCTGGTATCTTAGATATTCCGGAAAATGTTGAAGAGGATTCTGTTGATTTACCTAAAAATTTGAATGATCTGTAAGTTTTTTAAACTTTATATTTAATACTAATAAGTAATAACTTCATATATTTTAAGTTTGCTATAAATATAATGTTTTTGTTTTGATATAAGATATATTGTTTAAGGATTTGTTATTATATTAATTAACTATTATGCATTATAATATATATATTATACATATTTATGTACCTACATTAATATATTATGTAGATTCACTTTACTTTCAATTTAAAGGAAGTATACTTAATTTATTTTTATTATAACATAAAATAGTTTGTTTATTACAAATTAGCTTGTAGTTAGCCTAAGTACGATTAAAAAATATGTATAATATATTTATATACTTATATATATGATTAGATCTAAAATGATTAGAAAATGATCAGTTTTTATTTTGTTTGAATACAATTACTTAAAATGATAATTATTAAATCTCAATTAATATGTATATTTTTATTCATTATAGAGGTAAACCATTAGCCTTGTGGACATTAATTGGTAAAGAATCATCCCATGAAGATTTGGTGCAATATTTAATACTAATTTCAAATGGTAACATTAGTTGTCCTATCAAATTAACTGAAATTGTGAAAGAGGAACGCCCATGTCCTGTTTTATTTTCAAGTTGTGATTCAAATCCATTAATTTGTGTCACATTACAAGAATTCGATAATCAATATTTTTTTAAAATATATAATCAACCATATCCACAATTTATTCTTTACAATTATTGCCCAGTATCATTAACTCTTGCTCTTTGTAAGAAATCTAAGTCTAAATCTAAATCTAAAGAGCCAATGCCATTTTCAAATGATTGGAACTGGACATATAGGATAACTTCTGGAAAAAATGCATACATTTCATTTCCATGCTCAGTATCACGTAAACAAATACCTAGAGTATTGATTGGAGTTGATAAAAAACCTTTTAAAGGTAAGTTAATAAATATTATACAAAAAATTAATAGTTAATAGATGTATTTATTCATTTATTAGGTTGGTTTGCAAGTATAGAGTTGAGTGTTTGTGAAAGCAGATTAATACCAGTGCCTGGTCAAACAAATGATATAAAAGTTTTGATAACAAAAAGAGCATTTACATTAGATGTAATTTTCAAACCAGCTGCACAGTTTGAATTTTCAGCTAATGAAGTAAGGTTAAGACTAGCTAAAAGTGATCAATTTAAAGGTAAAAAAAAAATATTTTGTACTGTACTTGTTTTATAATATTTGTAATTATTCTAGGAACTTTATCATCAAATAATGAAGCACTGAATAATGTGAGACTAGAATATGTTCGAGCTCTTTCAAGTTCCTTACAAAATATGAGTCCTTCATCAATTAACAGTAATTATTATTTACTTTATTATATATTAAAAACCATCTTTAATATATTATATATTAATCAACCAAATTATTATAATTTTCTTAGAGGTTTGGCCTTCAATAAAATGTCATATTCATACATTTATACTCATTTTATTTATTGATGACATTGGATTCAGTTCAAAAGCTGTAGTTTCAATGACGTTAGATAATATTGCAGCAACTTTAGATGGAAATCAAGTAAATACCTTTAGAATAAATCTTTAATAATATATAATATTATGTACACTATTACATGGTTACCACATTTTCTTCTTATTTTTTTTTTCTTTTTTGGTTAATTTTATGAAAAATAGTAAAATACAGCATCTTGCCTTTCCCTTACTATTTAATGTATACTATTGTAGTATAATTAATAACAATTTAGGCATATGGGTTACGTCTATTCAATGGTGTGCACAAAAGGACATTTAGAAGGTATAATACACCCTTTAGCATGTGTTATTTATAAATTATTTTGTAATTGAGTATAAAAATAATATCATTAAGAAGCTGCCATACCAATAATTATTGTTGTTATTTTTTGTTTTCTCTGTCTATCTCTTATATAATGTAAGAACAAAGATATTCCGTATTTTCTCAATTACGACTCTTTGGTTTAGTTTAGGGCAGTCACCTGTTATATTTTATTAGGGAGCATATTTTGTGTGTATAGATTGGACAGATTTATAATTATATTTGTAAATAAGTTATTAATGGTTAAAAATAATTAAAACTATTTAAAACTAAAACATACTAATGTTTATAAAAAATGTAATTATTAAAAATTTATCCTATCAATGCTTAGGAAATATATTTTTTTTAAATATATATAGTAGATGACTTTGCCCTAAACTGAAATACGAGAGTTGTAATCGTGAAAATATGGAATATCTTGATCCTATATTATGTGGAAGATAAACAGAGAAAACAAATATTGGCTCCATAATGTGATTTTTTTCTATATGTATAAATAAATGTCTTGATTGACCAATTATATTTATTTGGTCAATTTTTGTATAACCTTTAATATAATTTATATTGTTATATATTTTGGTGACATATCTCTTAAAAAATCCAAGATACATCACTGGGTAATAAACCCAGCTGATTTAATAAAATTCAACATATTTTGTAATTTAAAAAAAAATTTAAATTTATAAAGCCTCCATATTATTCTTGTTAAGTATGGCATAATAATAAAAGTTAAATTTATTTTAGGAAAGTATCAAAGAAGAAATGAACCTTATAATTTCTATAAATAACATTCAAATTGATAATAATGCATTTATTGATGGGCATTATGATTTCCCCGTGATACTCGTAAAACAGAAGAAAAGTTTTGAAGAAGTTTACTGTGACACAAGTTTCTTGAAGCCGTTATCAAACGTAATCAATGATTTGAGACTATTAGATTCTGCTATTATTATAAAATTGACGTTAGATAAATCCTATTATTTAACACCAGGTACCTACTTATAAATCATAGTATATATAATATAATTATTGCTTTTTATCCATTGTGAATAACAATCGTGTATTAAAACACTGTATAAACTGATTAATAAACTTAATTAATATTTGTTTTAGTAATTTTGGATCTAGAAGTAACATTATTTACTTTTGAAGCATTTATTGAAGATCGTTACTGTTATTATTTGTTGGAAATATTGAAAAGTTTTAAATCAACATTGTCTACAACAAAAGAACATAATCTTGCTGTGAATGAATTCATTCCACTTCATTATTTAGTACTGGCACATTCCCAAGAATTTCGTAATCCATTAATATTTAGATCATTCACTATAAAACCATTCAAAGTGATGATAAGCTTACATACATCTACAACTTTCTATGTGGCTCTCGATCGTTCTCCTTTAGATTTTACAGAATTTTCAAAAACAGATTTAATTGCTTCATATTATCAACTTGGCCGGAGTTTGTCATTGCACTATTTTTTAAATGCAATATACGGTACTGGATGGGCATTGGGTTCATTAGAATTCTGGGGCTCTCCTGGTGGTCTAGCACGATCTGTTGGAACGGGCTTGTATGATTTTGTGACTTTATCTGCCCAAGGCATGACTGAAGGACCGAAAGAATTTTTTGTTGGTGTCTTAAGTGGATCGGCATCATTAGTTAAGCATGTTACAACAGGAGCATTATCATCAGTAACAAAATTTGCATCCAGTTGGTCGAGAACATTCAACCGATTAACATTAGAAGCTGAAGATTTAGAACAAATCGAAGAGATTAGACGTTTACGACCACAGAATTTATCACAGGGAATCATACAAGGTCTTAGTGAATTTGGAATTAGTTTGTTGGGAGCAGTTGGCGGATTAGTAAATCATCCAATACAATATGCAATTCAAGAAGGTTCTGAAAGAAGAAGGGGATTTGTCAATACTGTAGCTATAGGATTAGTTGAAGCTATAACAAAACCAATTAGTGGAGCTGCAGAACTAGTAGCAATGACAGGGGAAGGTTTCTTAGCAGGCGTAGGCTGGATTAAAAGTCCTCAGGTAAACCATAATAACATATTATGCTAATTTTTTTTTTCATTAGTATTTATTAATTTTGGTAAACAAAAAACAGAATTAAGATTGAGAATAGCAGATATGTGAATACTTTGATGGATATGTCATGTATGGAGTTACTAAGGAGTATACACTAAGAAATGTATTTATTTATTTATAATTTCATATAATGAATTAATTAGGGATATTTAAGAACTATGAGAAGAGATAACTCTGGCGCATTGAGAAGGACTATGTAAATAAATATTGAAAAAAAGAGAGACAGAGAGAGAAGATGATCTAAAAAAAAGATGGATAAACAGAATCGAGAAGGGTACTAAAAAAGTTTGTGTTAAATAATAAAAAGTGGGAGACAGAGCCCTATAAAAGTGTAAGACAAAGGTGGTCAATAAAATATAGTTAAGAGTGAAGAGCAAAGAAAAAGATTTATTTATTTTGATTACAACTAGAAAAGTAAAGAATTTTAATAAATTTGATTATGTGTATCTAACGTTATTATTTTTGTTTAGTTACGTTCAAGTCTTAGCAACAGTGAAATAGGATTTGGTGCATCAGAACTCAGATACTCTTGGTTAATATTAAACAAATATTTAAGCACATCAGAACAAGTTCTATTGACTTGTGATGCAACTATGGATAATTTAGACCAAGAACTTAGGATATCGGAATTAACATTGGTTTTGACAGATAGATTTTTATATTTAATCAAAGATCCAAATTGCATGATGCCAAATGTACTACGCTTACCAATAGCTCAAATTGTTACTCCCAGTCTACGACACCATGATCCTTCACTGATTACAATAACTATTTGTATGACAGCACAGGTAATAACAAAATTTCCAGCAACTTCTAATTATATAGTTGTATAGTTTTTAAATAATTTGCATTTATTTAACAGAATGATACAACATATTCTCGAGTTGCTGATTATGTACGTAAGTCTCAAAGTTTTTTAAATATGGAATCAAATACTGTATCAGATAATCCAGATCAAACACATAAGTTGTTGGTCAATCCACAGATACGGAATCATGTATTAAATTTAATTGAATTCCTCAAACGACATATTCAGAGTAAGGGATATGCAGTGATATAATATACCTAAGTATTAACCAAAATGTTTTGTGCAATATATGTGCATTTTAAAAAGTCTGTGATAATTACAGTATAATTTTTAATATACCTATAAAAAAATATAAATATTATATTTTAAAATTTAAACTAAATTATTTTATTTACAAAAAATTATCTCATCTTTTATTAAAACGTTATAATATTATTATTATATATTGAAAACCTATGTTTGTACATAAATTATTCAAAGACTAATTTTTCAAAAATTAAAATTATTATATTTTAATAAATTATTAGTGTTATTACATAATGTGTCTATAAACTATAAAATATAAACAAAAATAAAATAATTTAATTCTCAAATGGTTTGGTTTCACATTCCCTATAATCTATATTGCTTGTATTTAGGAACATCGAGTTGAATTAACAGATGAAAATTATTTATCAAATGTAAAGATATTAAGAGTAATAAAAGTATTAACAAATATTTATATTTGATTAATGATTATTAGGGAACGGATTTTATTGTAGATACATATTTTTATTGGAATAATAGAATGAGATATTTTAAATCTGATAAAAAATGTGTACGATTTAGATCATTCTAATTGAAATAAACCCAAATTTATTTTACATATTTTTACATATTTGGTAAATAAGTACATATTATACAGGTTATGGATTTTGCATTTAAAACCGTATAGAAAATGTGGTGGTTTATGGGTTTTGCATTCAAAACCGGGTGCAATTATTTGAGGGTTCTGTGTTCAATATTCAAAACCGGGTGAAATGTACGTATAGTGTGAGTAAGGTGATGCTGTATTACTGTCGCTGTTTATGTGGATTTCAGGTATGAAATAGGGTAATATTTTCTGCAGGTTACCCGTTTTTACTCCCTGAATTAATAATATAACGAAACTAGAATATTGAAATTATGAATTATACGCATTTTGATGATATAATAATAGCCATTTTAAATCATTAATAACTATTAATGGTTATAAATTAGCATATAGTTAACATATTTAAATGCATACATCGCAAGTTTTTGTGTGTGAAATAAAATTTATAGAAAAAAAATTGTTATTTGAAAAAAAGAAACAAGGTAAGTTAAAAAGTTGTGAAAAACTTAGAAATTACAAATAATAAGAACAGTAATCGAAGAAACATAAATATTATTTATGAAAATAAATACTGAAAATGTTTGAAAAATGTTTTTTGAACAAAATTAAAAAAATAAAAACTTTAATAAGAAATAACAGTTTAATAGGTATATATAATTTATTAATTTCTTATATTTATTGAAAGAAAATTAATAACAAACATTATTTAGTCAGCATATTATTTGACTAGTATTTATTATAAATTTCAATAAAAAATATGACTAAATAGTTTACGTTTTATATTATGTCTATAGCCTATAGCAAACAATAATAAGAAATAATAGTACATAATACTAACTATTAGGTACTAATAAAGTACTATAAATAGGTATAACCAGTAGCGTAGCAAAGGTTAGGTTCATTTCCTTGATTTTCAGGGGTGATAACGAAGCTTCCTCTGCTACACAAGTCTAACAAATATCATACTCTATTAAAAAGACATAAAATTTGTTTTTTTTTAAACCGTCACAGGTTGTCATGGTAATGAATGATTAATAAAATAACTGATATTGTATAGTAGTTAGTAACTATCCATAACCCATAACTTATAGCGCCTGTATTTAAAGCTAAAATGATCAAATAAATATAAATATAATAGTATAATACATTATAATATATGCAGTGGCGGATCCAAGGGACCGGTAAAAGGGTAAATACCCCCCCTAGAACTTATTATATTTAAATTTTATAAATTTATAAAAGTATAAAAATGTTGTCATTGATACCAGTTTGTAAGAATAAATTCTAAATGGTGAATATTATAATAAGTAAATAATATAAGTAATTAATGTTTATATTAGTAAGTATGTTATTAAGTAGGTATGAATAGTATCTGATGGATATATTTTAATTACCCCCCTTGATGAATTTCTGGATCCGCTCCTGAATATATATACATCGCATTACTCGGCTTGTCCGGAGCATTGTACAAACAATTTGACTACATTTATGCGTAAGGTAATAGATTAATGATAATATATATATATTATAATGTCCAATCGAAGTTTTTCAGCTGATTTAACTCGACAATCGAATACTCGATGTAAGCTAGTATACCCCCGTTAGCCGAGAACATAATAATATATAGCTGAATGTCGAATGGATATTTATAGTTGAAAGTCCTTTGAAAAAGAATGTTAAGTCTTCGGTAATAATTATATAATTTTTTGTTTGAAAATTATAATCGTTTAAAAGTCTATAAGTATTGAAAAAGTAAACGATAAACATAATTAAAAATTAATTAGTGTTGATTGAGTGACGATGAGTGTATTGGTATAGTTGGTACACTCAAAACCATAAATCGTTTTGGTGCGTAACATGTATAACCGCCCAACGGTTAACCATTCGTCTTGGTATGTAATTTGCATTGTCATAGGTCATCACACGTATATATATACCGGTCGTTCGTGCATCAACTTCGTGTGTTATTGGTGGCGCATCAGATTCGTTATGAATACCTCCTATCGCCACTCGTCAGTCAAATTCACTATTGCCGGACGACGCATCACATACCGAAATCGCCGGTGCAAACGTCGGACGGTCACCTTTTAATTTTTATACATTGTTGATACATCAGTGATGTCACCACAGTATTTTGATACATAATACATAAATATATAGTCAGTCGTCACCACAGCCGCAGTCAGGATGTATAGGTATATAATATATATATATGGATCTCGTCGATCGTTCAGTACCGTCGTAACACCACAACTGGACATATAATGTCACTGTATTCAAAGACATGCTAACTATTATTGGTCGTGCGTTCCCGTAATCCCATATCACACGATATTTGTTTTTTTTTTTTTTTTTTGCTTTTACATAACATCATGTTGTTGAAACGTCTCCGACGCCGACATCGTATTTTTGTACGACCGTAAAATACCACTTGCGATTTTGATCGGCTGCTTTATCGGTCGCCGTATTATTTTCATGCATCGTTCGGTCAGCCCCCGTCGGCCGTGTCGCGAAGCGTAAACGTCGTACACCGGGACGTTTATATTTTTGACATGCGTCCCATAGTGAGCCGCCGCTTCGTGACAACGTACTCGGCGTTAAACGCTTAGGGTACGTTTTTAATGTTTCCATCGATGTCGTCCGGCTTCTTCGCCGACTGTTGTTCGGTCGCCGCTCGCCGACTTTTATACCGTTTGTCGTTAAGTGCGATGATGCAGTACACTCTCGCTCTAACTATACCGCTGTCCGTGACGTTTCGTGCCCATCAAGCAGTCGTTCACAAAATCGCAATGTCGTTACGTAACGATTAGTTTTCAAGCTCTCGTAAATTTTTTAAAACAATTGTCATAACTACCATATACCACTCCGGTGCCGCTATAGAAGGCCGTGTCGTGCGATTGTAAAAGGCGGGTTCCGTTCGGCTGGCCGCCGTGCACAGGAGGTCTATAACCGAGCATGCGACACCCGTGAACTCGTCTCGCCGCGGGACGCCGGAGAACGCGCGTTGATGACTTATCACCCGCAGACTTCGTGCCTCCTCTTTCTCGGGGGTACCTACTCTATAATGATATTATCATAACCGATGATGACTTCGTTAATAATAACAATGACACAGTGAATTCGATTTCATTGATGTTGATTGATTCGTAGACTGCAGCGGCCATTTCACAATCCTTCTTGACTCTTGTTAAGACGTGTTTGACGTCTTAACTCAATTGCAAATGAACTAAATTCTAATTTCGTCCGATGCTGTGTCTCTATCTACTCAGACGACGACGAGTACCTATACCGTTGTTTATTATTAGCTAGTAGCTACGATCATCATTATTGCCGGCCAGCATTAGGATTTAATGTTCTTTTTGTTTTCCAAATACGATTATTTTTATGTATAACACGTAGTGTGTACCGTGTACGGTAAGTAGAATAAATTATATTTTAGCGAGGTTTTGTGTTTCGATTTGTATTATTATTTATTCTATATTATTATTGATTGCTATGCGGATTCTGCTCATCAAGATCATCAGCTGTCTAAACACTCTAAGCACATACAAAATGAACACAGTAAATAATATTTATTATTATTATTATTTATTATATCCAGGTAGGTATTAGCAGATTGTTTATATGTAATAACAACAAATAATTATATTTAATAACATCTCGAGGCTGAAAAAATTCATCGATCCTGATGAGGGATTAAATTATCAATATTGATATAATGATATGTATAAAATGCTTGTGGTAAATAATCTGTCTACTATGGCATAAAGTTAGAAGCTTATAGCAATTATCGCGTAAATTATATTAAGTGGTTTGTCGGCAAATCGAGCCGTACACATGAACATGCGAACAAATTCTCGTGTCGTTTTTAAGACACCACAGAATAGCTACATCCGAGGGTTGATTAATACTTAATAGAGAGATAAAATTGACATTCGATCCAACCTAATTAGTAATACTGGGTTATGACTGTATTTGGACTTGAGGAAATAAAAAACTTATAAATGATTGATTAGCTAATAGTCTCACAATAAGTCCCAAGTGGTGGGGGCGGTAATGCGGGAGCTGTGGTCTTTACCACCCGCGATATCATTTTGAGTATAATAAATTTTCTGAATTTTATCCGTTAACAAACTATAAGACGGATAAAAATATATTAAACAATTGTATTTATAATACAACCTATATAATATAACCTGTTGCAGTGAATAAAGTAGTTAATATATAATCTGTATAACTATTAAGTATAGTTTTTAGATTTATTAAGTCATCACGTGATGAACATAAACATTTATAAGATACAAATAAGTAATAATAAGTAGCTATCCTATCACCCATACTCTTTAATATATGTAGTAAACCGACGTAGTCGTTTCCTTGTATTCTTAATCCAGATCCAAAGTCTTAATTTAACTAATTTCTCGGGCAAAGTTATTTCACTCTGTCCACAAACTTATTAAGTATTACAATTAAAACATTCATATTTTTGTCTTAATACAATAAAACATTATTTATTAACTCAAACTGCTGTTATTCAACTTCTTTAAACAAACCTGAGCTCCGTCCATTCACGTACGACCGACAATCGTTCACAGAGAAATATAAATATATATATATATATAAATGTGTGTGTGTGTGTGTGTGTGTGTGTGTGTAACGCGTGCAGTGCTGAGGTCACTACGCGCTAGTACAATTCTGCACCAAAGTATAATAAGGAAAAATACTACGTATAAGTGAGAATAATGCAGTAGCCAGCCAGTAATTCATCGTCATGGCAACGACGCTATATAGATTAATCAACGTTCTAATAACTGACGCCAACGAGTATAAAATATAAATACGGATGCGTTTCCGAATATCGTCAGTCTACTCTCAACCTTCAAACTGTCAAGAACTAAGAAAACCAGCGGAAGAATAAGAAGAAACAAGACCCAGACGATCGGCGGCGAACCCAGTAAGAGAAGAGAAAAGAACAACAACCGAAAGAAGCTTGCGGTTAGCAGATACCGATCACCGGACGAACACCATCGACTACGCCGGACCGTAGCAGTACGCTCAGACCAGAAAATACTGTGGTGGCCCACATAAGACTCATCTGGTTGTTTGCCTCGATTGACTCGGGTAGTGTCGACTGAGCGGCGCACAGCTTCGCCCGCTTCTACCCAGCTGCGACCACCGGCAGACATTGTCTATATACAGACCTGCCACGAATACCAGACGAATGTCTTCACGGACGTCGGCCGGTCAAATCTTTTTGTGCGCCCCGCCATATTGGAGACCACGACGCGATCCGTCGTTGTTCGTACCTACGCTCTTCGGTCCTAGCCTTTTCGAGTGGGCTCAAGGTGATCACACCGATTGTGGCAATACGGTATGGCATCAGCAGGGAACATACTACACGAAGTTCCTCACCCCGGTCCTTACCTGTCCAGACGCGTGACGACGATCCGAGCTAACCGGCTACTGCCGGCTCGGTAACCACGGTCTACACTCTACGGCACGTTGTGACTGGGGGGAGTAATGTGGTGAGCCACATAAGACTGCGCACGGGCGCAGGGCACTATGTGGTTGTTCGATGATGTCTGGATGTCTCGAGTAGTGGCGGTAGTGCCTACTCAGCGGCGCACACCACACCAATGTCCTCACGGACGCCGACCGGTTAAATTTTATTGTGCGTCCCGTCAAAATGCTAACGACAGAATTGTTGACCAAACGTCGTGAACCAATACTGAATTAGCCGAGAGCCTATCTAGCACAGCGGACTTACCGACGTTTTGCCGGTGTGTGTACACTACACGACCGACGGCGGTCATATACTCATATCAACGTTAACCGCTCAGAGCTAATCGATTATGGGGATCGATAAAGCGGTTAATTCCGACCCGGTGCTCTCTCACGGGGAAGACATAAAATCACCCTTTTCAGGGCCACCAAATTCTACATTATCTCTCGAGGCGCGTCCGTCTCGGCCACACGATTTTTAACACATTTACGCTTATTATTTAATAAAACTTAAACAAGGATATTTTTGTCGTTTGCAGTCGCTACGAAGGTTGAGAGTAGACTGGCAATATTCGAAAACGCATCCGTATTTACACCCGTTAGCGTCAGTTATTAGCAGGGTTGGGCAAGATAATAAAAAAAGGCATCATGATACATGTATTTAGTGTATTTAGATACAAGATACAAGATACATGTATCTTTATGCTTTGATACATGATATTTATATATTTCCAATTGAATTTTATTGACTATTAAACGTAAAAGATCTATACAAACATACAGTATACACAATACACTATACAGTCCATACTCTATACTCTATAATAGTTTAATATTATAGTCTATACTATAATATTAAATATATATTATATATTAGGGGTCTAGTATCATAATTTATGAGCTGAACGCGACGACCTTTTCTGACCTTGACATAAAATCTGAAGAAATAAATATTTTTCAAAACCCGTTTAGTTGTGATACTTAGAAGTTACCTCCTACCCTTCAAATGGAAATGATTGATTTACAAAGTAATGATGCACTGAAAATCAAACATCGTGAAGAGACTTTAGTTGATTTTTATAAATTTCTACTCTCAGATACACAGTATCCAAATTTAAAAAAATTGCAATTGAATATATATCTGTACGACTTATTTGTGCGAACAAACTTTTTCCAAAATGAAATACATCAAATAAAAATATAGATCGGCCATGACTGACAAACACTTGGAGTCAATTTTGAAAATTGGAACTAGCAATATACAACTTCAATTCGATTGAATATTAGCAGAAAAATATAAATTTCATACTTCTCATTAAAAAAAAAAAAATTATTAAAATTACAATATATATATTATCATTTAAATGTATACCAATTATATTTAAGTATATTGTAGACAATATTTTATAAAAATATTTAAAGTAAACTTATATTTGTATACCTATATTTTCATAAAATTAAAAGTTATGCGTGTTAATAAGCTTTTGGCCCGCTAAGAGCATTTGATATTTTTTGTGGCCTGAAATAAAAAAGTTTGGAGTCCCCTGGTCTATAGCATAAAGATTATAGGTACAATAAAATCATAAATATTAAATAATACAATAAGTCAATATACATTATAAAATGATTACTAATAAATCACTATATGTATTATGTTTATAAATACATCAAAATTAATAAATTACATAAAAATTACAACTTAATTTTACTTCTATATAATTATACATGTGTTTAATTGGTTATGGACTAATCGTTAAAAATGGATATATAAATTTAATTCGTTATAGTCTTATAGTTAGTTTTTAAATTAAATGTTGTTATTATAAATAAAATCTTGATTTCCTTTAAAAAAAATTAATAAATAATAAAAATTATCATTATTGTTTCATTTATCTAAGTTTTGAAGGTTCTGTAAATCGAATTAAAATTTCTTGGTACTATTCAGTACAAATATTTACAATAATAGACAATAGTATCTTGTATCTTTTGACAAAAAAAGATACAAGATACCTCTAAAAAATGTATCATGATACATGATACTTTAAAATTATGTATCACGATACAAGATACAAGATACAATTGTATCTTTGATACTGCCCAACCTTGGTTATTAGGACATTGATTTATTTATATTATAGCGTTGTTACCATGACTATGAATTACTGCAGGCTGGCTACTGCATTATTCTCATTTAATACGTAGTATTTTTCCTTATTATACTTTTGATTCTGTTTGGTATAGAATCGTATGTTTTTTATTAGTTCTTCTACAACTACATATATAAATGCCCAATCGCCTATTACGTATGACGATGTTTATTATAATAAAATATATTAATATTCAATATTATGGTGTATTGATATTTATTTTTTATAAATTATCGTAGCGACATTGCTTCGTTTAACATTATTCAAATATCATGTAGTCATCATGTAATCATGTAGTTATGTAGATGTCTCAATATATATTATTATAATGTAACATGGAAAGTAAAATATAACCAATTATTATTTTTTGATATTTTTATGTATATAATTCTACTGTACGTGTGTATATATCACTGAACTCCTAGACGGCTGGACCGATTTGAATGAATTTTTTTGTAGGTATGTGTTTGAGTGATGTCCTGGATGGTTTAGATTTACAAATCAGCCCGAAAAAGTTAATTATTAATGCGCTCCTACATTGCTTAAGGAACCTCTGTACAAAATTTCAAGTTTTTTTTATTTTTATTTTTAACGGTTGCTAGGACACGTTATATCCGCATATATAGTCTCTGTCTTACTAACGTAGTAACTATAGTACGTAAATCATAAATATCGTAAAGCAAATTTGCGTTCAGCAAAATACATTTTGTGATGTTAGCTTTAATATTAGAATACATTTACCTATTATTACATTTAAAAGCAAGAATATTATTTAGAAAATAGCATATGCTTTTATTGATATTACTCTTAGATCATATACTAGGTAGTATACTAGTGTACTAGTATATGATCTAATTCTAAGATATTACTATTTTAAAGTGAGTTATAGCCACGATTAAAGATATTAAATTATATATATTATATTTAATCGTGGTATAGCTATGTAAAGTATTTACAATTTTAAAATTTAAAATGTTCATATTAAAGCTAAAATCACAAAACGTGTTCTGCCACTTCAATCTGTCTTGCTGAACGCAACTTTGCTATGATTTACGTTGGTTCGTTGGTAAGACAGAGACAACATATGCGGGTATAGGTAACGTCCTCTTAATAACATTTAGGTCGACAAACAGTGCGCGTATACCAGTAACATGGTCAGAAATAACGGTCCGCGTAGTCCTTTTGTGATAATATATAGATAACAAGACTTTATTTATTCGTGAAACACACGTGTATGACTTAATATACTCACTTGGCTAATGGCTACTTTTAACTTGTAAGTTGTGTTTTAAGTATATATTACTTTTTAACTTCAACTATTTTTTTTTCAAAATTCTAGCGAATTATTGTCTATTGTAAATATTATTCAGTTTCAATTAAGTTTTATTATTTGTGGCCCCCCTGTTTCCCATTTATTTAAACATATAAATTAAAACGCGAAATGGCTACTGAAACTTCAGAAGACAAAGTGGATTTGGTGGCCAAAGAGATAGAACTTACAAAGTTATTGGCATCAAATGATCCCAAAACTAGAAGTGATGGTATTAAACAAATTAAACAACTGTTACTGAAACATTCTGGAAACACTAATGATGGTTTGTTACATTTATAATTTATTCACTTAATTTTAATGTTTATTATTTATTTGTGCCCCTAAAAGAGATAAAGTTATTTGCCTTTGTATTATTTATACTACTAATTAAATAATATATATTGAAATTAATAAGTTAAACATTAAAAGTTATACAATATTGTGTAATGATAATGTAATATAAATAATAAATAAAATTCTGCTTTAAAGAGCAATATATATTTTTATACATGTTGCCTTTAAGAAATATATTAAATACTAAATAATTAATAAAAAAGCAAGATATTTCTTGTGATGTAGTTGTTCTTATTGTACTTACACCTCGGTTTTTTTTATAACAATTATTTTAAATATAAATGCAGAGTAGGTACCAAAATTAAAAGGTTAGATTAATGATATCTAGTTTTTCCATTAAAAGTTAAAGAATAGCATTTTTTTTAGGTTAATTTATTATATAAGTTTAAAATTGTAATAATTTGTGGGTCATAATATACTGTTACTCATGTAGTATGCAACCTATTGTAAAATACAATATACTGAAAATACTTTTCTACCTACTAATTAATTATAATTTATTAAACTAAACTTACTTAATGTTCCTATTATTGATCATCATTTTCAAGTATTTGAAAATTGTATAATATATTGTTAGATGTCAAATTATGTTGTTTATACGTCATCTCAAAATAAAGTAAGTTATTGTTGTCTTGGTAGATATTTACTAGTTATTATAGTATTGTTATTGCATAATTATTAATGTTGTTTATCTGAGTAATTCAAGTTGCTGGTACTTTCCAGTAACAAAATTAAATAAAAATATAACATGTATAAGAATATGACAGCTGACAGTTGTCATATTTTATACTGGGTAACATACTACACTAATAAAATACAGTTAGCTAGTATTATTTTTATTATATATTTTATAAATAGGTAGGTGTTGATTAAAAATAAATACAGTGAAAACTCTTTATAACAAATTTGAAGAAATCAAGAGATTTCTTTCGTAATAGAGAGGGTTTAAAAAAAAAAACAAAATTGTTGTTAGAAATAACGTCAATAATAAAATGGATATATTCAATATTAATAATAATGGTATTATTACAATATTAAAAGTAGATAATAAAAGAATGTAATCGTTCTTGGAAATGTCGGCATTTTTGCCAATTATTTTTATAATTTATAATACTTAACAGGTAAATATTGTTATAAAACATAAAATATTGTTTCGTTATAGAGAATGAATTGATCAATGGGTTATAAAGCAAACCAACCAATATTATGTCATGTTAGCGTTATTCATTGTAAAGAGTTTCACTGTATTTTAATTCAGTGGATTTTTATAATTAATTTGTTAATAATTTATAATTTTATGTATCATTATATATACATATATTTTTTAATTGACTGGACAATCAAGTGGTTTAAGATATTGTTTGCCATGAGTGCAAACATTTGTTGGGCAATTTTAAAAGACTAAACTTTAAAACAATTTCAGTAAAATATTTTGGAAAATTAATTGGACCATAATTTGTAAAGCTAATATAACTAAAACACATTATGACTGAGAGAGGTGACTAAGATATTTTAATGTTATATTTCTATTGTCCTCTTCACTTAACCTTTCCCATTATAAAATCTTGATAATATTACTGCTTGAAATTATAAGACAGCTTTAAAAAATTTTAGTGAGTGGGGGAGTAAGTGCTCTCCACTTATATACATCATCTCTTTAGTTAGTATTCAATATTAATTATTATTTATGTTTTTAATTTTTTTAGCATTTCAATTGAATGATTATTTGATTATATGGAGAGGATTATTTTACTTTATGTGGATGTCTGATAAACCACTACCTCAAGTAAATAATATTTTGTTTATCTTAAATAAATACATTTAAGCTTTTTCCATTTGACATTAGATATTTTTTATTTCAGAATATTTTTAAATTATTCATCATTTGTTTTTTTAAGTATTTTAAATTTATAACCAAAATTTAAATTTTTATTATTTTACATATTCATTTTTTACAGAAAAACATAATTATTTAACATCATGTGTCTTAATTAAAATATTATTTATATTTTACTTTATAAATATTCTGTAATAATGAATGTCTTGAAATATTATACCTGTAAACCTGATAATGTTGTCAGGTATATCCTATCTATTATAGTGTATAATTCTGTTGGTGCCGCGGAAGTATGCGAAAGCTTTTTCTGCAATGTCGTCAGTTATAAACGAAAAAAAATGTGTATAATTCTGTACTCTGATCCTAAAGAAAAGTAAACTGTTTCCCTACCAAAACTCATCCGAGTTCAAATTATTGATATTGGTCGCATCAGTCAACACGTGCAAAATGGCTTACTTATTTTGTGGGGGCCTGAGTACAGTTGAAACTGTTGAATCACTAAATTCAGGGAAAGCATACTCATAAATGGACACTTTAATTTAGTGATAGAAGTATTTAGATATCAAACATTAATACAATTTTAAAATATTTTTTTCAGGAAAGTGCTACTGAAAAAATAAGTAATCTTATCCATAGTTGCACTTCTAATCAAGGAAAAATTTTATTTGTGGATGCATTTTTTCTCACTATCAAAGATGATTGGATGTCAATAAGTCAGCATCGTATTGATAAATTTATGATGTTGGTGAGGCGTTGTTTAAGACAATTGTTATTTACCTTCGTCAATTGTGATTGGGAAACGGAGTATGTGGAGAAATTCAGTGAAGTTCTTTATAGAGCTCTTAAATCATTCACACTAAGTTTAAGAACTCATTTACAAGAAATTTTCTTAGAAGAACTTGCTAAAGTATGAATTTTTTTTTTTTTTTTATATGGTTATTAAAATTGTGTCTTATACTTTTAGGTGAGTAGAGGAAAAGTACCTACTCATGCATTGGTCATTATTTTAGATTCATTCTTACATTACATTTCTGAGCTCAATGATTTTATGTTAATCAAAGAAGTTACCCAAAATGTATTTAGAAATCTTCTATCCCAATCACCGGATTTAGAAATGTTAGAAGCTAAATTTGAAGCTTGGCGAAAAGTAAGTGATTTAACAAATATTTTCTTTTTCAGTTTATTTTATTATATTGATATAAGTAATTAGTCAAACCCAAATTAATCTTTATTTTTTTAAATATTTATTAAGCTGATTTCAGTCACGTAAAAAATAGGTACTTATTATTTTTTTTTTTTTTTTTTGGGGGGGGGGGGCGATTAACCTTTTTCAGAATAGTTGAAGCTTAAAAAATTTTTTTTTTATTAGTTACATATAATCTTTAGGCGAGGGGGTTTTAAATTTACATGCCTAGCTGACTTTGACTATTCAAGTATTTTAATAAATGTCTAATATTAAAAAAAAAATGTGTGTATCAGTAAAATTAAAGTCTTAAATTATAATTAATATTACTTATATTAAGATACATTTTATTTTCATAATTTAGTTTGACTATTTTTAGAATATAATTTAATTTAATTTCAATGTTTTATAATAGATGGGTAAACCAGGCAAATCATATAACGACTTAGAATTGGTTGAAGGTGATATAGCTGATGACGATTCTAATGAAATAAATGAGAGCCCATTAGATCCTCGTGCTGGTAATGTAAGTGTTGAAATACCTCGCATCAAGTTTGATCCTAAAGCTATAGCAAAGCTTTTAAATAAATATGTAAATGATATTGATTGTACCAGAAAGTGTTTATTAGAAATAACTAAATTAGTTAAATGGTATGATCGTTTGGGAGGTGGTTTACTACCCTATAAACCAAAAGACTTGAAATTAAATAGTCAAGTATTAAAGCGAAAAAAGAAAAAATATTTGTCTAAACTGGTAAAAGAAGGAGTTAAAAAGTTAGAAATGGTTGATTCTAAGATTAAAAAAAGTAGCCGTGAAGTTAATGACCATAAAAGTCTTAAAGAACTTAATAAGATGGGTGAAATAGTAGTTGAACATGGAAAAATTGGAAAATCTACATGGAAAGTTAGAAAGTTTGATAATGTCAATACTTTAAAAGAGAACTTCAATTTAAATGGATCTTGGACTGTATCAGAGGAAACTAAAAATGATGACGCTAAAACTGTGCCTGTTACTGATGATGAACCACCACTTCTGGTTCCTGCTGGATTTAATGTTGAAGTTTCAGACACTCTTGAAACGCCAACTAAAGTTCAGAAAAAAGTTTCTTTGACACCAAATTTAAAATCTTTAACAGTTGATTCATCTCTAAAAGAAAGTAATTCTAATAAACGCAAAAGTAAAAGTCCAATATCTAAAAGTAATGATGATTCAAATAAAAAAAATAATCAAAAACCAAATTCTCCTTTCATTAAAATTGGTACTCCTAATACTTTAAATGCGAGTCACAACAATAGCAATAGTTGGTCAGTGTCAGCAGACAATTCAGGGTCTGCATCTAAAAAGGTTAAGAAGAGCATTGAGTCTCCTAAAGCAGTAAATGCATCACCATTTAATAATAAAAGTATTACACCAGATAATGGAATTGAAAAAAAAAATAAAGTTGATGATTTAGTTATATCCAAAATAAAACGGCGTTCTAATGAAATAAATATTAATTCAAGTCTAAATGAAAGTTGGAGTGTGTGCAGCGATGAAAAACTCAAATTGAATAAATGCACTACTCCAGTATCAAAACTTGCAAATGAACCAGATAATAAAAATGTTCAAAAATCAAACTCTCCTATTGTTAACAATGGTTCGCCTAATGTTGTAAACACAAGTCATAATAATAGTTGGTCGGTATCTGCTGATAATGGTTCTGCATCTAAAAAAGTTAAAAAAGGCAACACGCCTAGTAAAGTCGAAAAACGAATTTCATTAACATCTGTTATTACACCAGATAAGAATTCTAAGAGCCCAAAAAGCCCTAAAAGTCCAACTCCTGAACAAAGAGTATTGCGAAGAAGAACAATTATAATTCCCAAGAAAAAACCTGATGAACAAAATGAAGGTACACCTAAAAGAAAAGTGAAAGAAAATTCAGCCACTAAAGTATCGCAAAAACGTAGAAAGACAATAGCAGGAGAAGAAATAAGCATGTTAAAACCTGAGGAAATTTCAAATAAGGCCCTTGAAAAAGTGGTAAGTTAAGATAATGTTGTTACTTACAATTTAATTTGATTTATTGCTTTTGCTTATGTAGCGAAGTGAAGTTTTTGAGGATGGTCTTGGTACTCCTAGAAAAAGTTCAAGATTATCAATTAAAACCGATTCTGCTAAGAAAAGAGTTGAATTTCAGTTGAAAAACAATGTCGAGCAAGGTAAAAATGTTCTTCTAAATTATTTTTCAATTGAAAAAATTGTTCATAGCATTTATTGTTTCAGAGTTTATGGAGTACAGAACATCATTAGTGACTAAGCCTGGAAATCCACACGATGCTTCCAAACAGCCAGTCCAAGGAGTTTTAAAATTGACACCAGATGTGAATCGTATAAATCCATTTTATAAACTCCAAGAACGCTCTGCAAAAAAAAATTCTAGAAAATCTATTATTTAACTAAATTTTTAACAGTAAATTTTTTTATACAAAATAACAACACCATAATTGGTAATATTTTATTTAAATAATTTTTGTTGTGACAAATCCACTTGATGTTTTTAAACTTTAATTAAAGAAATACACCAAAATTCTGTTGGAAGAACATTTTTTAAAACACTTATACCAATATACAACAAAAACTGACAATTCAAATATTATCTTGATTTCCTTTATGAATAATATTTTAGAGATGTATATTTCCTCTGAAATTTAAGTGGAGTGTTGTTTAGAAATAACTTTTCTAAATTGCTATTAAATACAATAACGCAACTTACTGGTCCATTATACATTAGTTCATTTTTTAATAAGTTTTTGGCACAATAAATATTAGTAGCGTCTAAAGAAAAATTTGAAATCAAGTCAAAACTAATAACGGCTTTAAAATGACTTATTTTCCCATTTAAAATTTTTACCAGCATGTTTTTTACCAATAATTGAAAAGCAAGTATACCGTTTAAAGTGATATCCCTCGACTATGAATATTACAACTTATTAATTTGATACCCGACATTCTTAAACATAAAGTATAGATGATTGGCTGGTGCACTAGCACAAAATGCTTGTAATTTGATATTTATATTCTTTCTATCAAAAGGCAAGCTATTTTAATATACATATAAAAATATAAATAAAAACAAATATTGTTGATTTAATGAAAAATGTTATTTAGTTATTTTTCAGTAAATTTGTATTTTGAAATTTGAACATTCAAGCATTTAGTGTTTTAACTTAATTTATGATTATTTAAATTAAGATGTAAAAGAATATTGCAAGTGTGTGACTAGACGTCAATAGTACTTTTTAAAATCCACAATATAATAAATATTCTTGGTCTTCTAAAAATGTAAAATTTCTTCTCGAATCATTTTTTCATTAAGTTATTAGGTACTTATAATTAAAAAAATATTGATCATAAAGTTGTAAAAACTATTGTGTGTAATTATTATATTCTCTGTGGTAATCTATTGTTGAAATTATCATTTTCTAGACACAATGAAATTTCCTAAATATTTTGAAACACATTTTATGATTAATTTTAAGCTTTTTATAGTTATATATTTTTTTTTGTTTTTTCTTTAAAATTAATGTTGATAAAAAATGTGAAGTATGTTAGGCTTAAAAATTTGAAAATTGAATGATGATTCATGAATTGTTACTCCATAACTCATATTATTTTGGGAATTAGTTACTAAAATCACTCATAGCAACATATAGGAAATATATCTTTTGAAATACAGTGGCCGAAAAGATCGTTTACGCTTTTTCGTACGCAAATTTGATATCATTTATCTTAGAATACAATTAATGTGTTCACATCTATGATAGACTTATTGACAATGTGAGTACTGAGTATTGATTTAGATATTTAATAACGAGGTTTATTCATGGGCGTACGTAAGGTATACAAGGTGATCATGGACGATCTCAGAAAAAAATCGTGGGGGGTATAGTTTTCAAAATTGTCGACTAGAATTTTGAATTCTAAATTTTTAATAACTATTAAATTATTTTTAGTTATATTTAAAAAAAATATATAACTTTTTATGTTTAAAAATAATTTGGCATTCCAAAAGATCTTTAAAATTTAATAGAAGGTTTATTATAAGTTTTAATTATTGTAGTAAAAAAATAATCAAACATAGTTAAACAATTTTTGTTTATAAGCATTTTAAGTTCAAATGTTTACGAATATTTGCAAATAGGTAATTTTGATGTTGAAAATTCATAAAATTGTTGTGATTTATACCTGAAGTTAAAAAACCCAATACAAGATTCCCCATAATTTTTTCTTCAAATAACTGTAAAAATGACTAAAGCGTCAGTATAGAAAAAAATTTATGAGCGCATAAATTAAATTTTCTACAAAATTGCATAAAATAACGATATATCCTAAAACGATTTAAAATATTTGTTGTTATTCAAAAAGTATAAGTCGTAAAAACTTGAAACTTTCACCAGTAATTGAGAAAAATAAGTTCAAATTTAAATATAGGTTATGGTATAATATATACTAGATCTAGACTGGCTAGACTGACAAATCATTTCTGTGACCGTTCAGAATCGATTTTTGTAAGTATACAATGATACCTCATACCTGTCAACGCATTCAAATTTAACACATCCATTATATTATAGTATCCTACTCTCCGTCTCCACCTCTATTATACAGCAGAGCGATACCCTGATACCCATTAATACCCAACCTTTTTGATTTCTTTATTACCTTATGTTTCAATTTTTAGTTTCAGTTAAATTTGAATAAGAAATACAAAAATATCTAATTTATTATTTTTAATTCGTATTAGAATATTGAGTTTAAATAATATTAAGATTTTAACAGTATGTAATTTTCCTCTTCTCGTTTTAAAACAATTTAGTTTAATTCAGATGAAAATAATTTTCATTCTGTCGACTGAAAATCAAATATTGCCGTTAGTGCATTTTGAGGTTTCCCAGGTGGAGGCATTAGAGTATAGAATAGATGAAAAATGAAAATACCATCAGCTATAATATTATGGATGTGTCATATGTGATATATTATTATTTATTATTTATTCTGTGGTTACTACTTTAATTTCACTGTTTACCATTGAAAAAAAAGCGAGCCCACCCCGGCACCCCCAGAGAAATTGTTTGGATTCAACACTGTTTAGTGTTTACAGGTCTATCGTTTATACTCCATAGTATGGTATATTGCTCAGTGAGGTATTAATGTCTTCTTAAGATATATCTGTAATATGGCCGTGGTTCCGACTGTTCTGTTTCCGTCATAGATAATACAATTATAATAAAGATTCTTTCATTATCTATGGTTTCCGCCCCTTAACAGATGTTCCTCCCATTTGATCATACTTATCACTTTATCAGCTTTAATTTTTATCAGGTGAAGAACTGATCCCGTCTGCAATCTAGACCACTTTAGCTTGTAAATAATTATTATTAAACTAGGGCTCTATATATAGAGAGAGAGAGCCTTAATTAAACTATAATTAATAAGTTCTGCTTTAGTAATCTAGAGGTCTACATCATAGATTAAAGATTAAACTACGCTCTAGTGCTCACTGTTCACTGCAGTTAACTCCCAACAAGCAACAATTCGCTAATTGTCTGTTAATTATTTTTTTCGTTCTTCTTTTTTCCAATTAATAATAAACTCGTAAGTCGTAACCTAAAAGGTTTAGTTTAAAATTTGTGTTACCCAAGCTATGTGATTGCTACAATGGGCTGTGTTTACAGCAGCAGAAAAACTTTACCACCTTTTTTCTTCAAAGTAAGTACAGAAAAATAAATTTTTAATAATTATTTACGGATTTAAAATATAAATTTCTAACCTAACCTAATGATTACAGGTTATAAATATAGATGACAATGGTAAAGAGAAATACCATGGACAAATGGAAGTTGCCACTTGCAATCTGATATTGCATAAAAGTGGTGAACCGCCTATTATTTGGCCTTTAAGCACAATTAGACGCTATGGTTATGAAGATTTCATGTTTTGCTTTGAAGCTGGTCGCTCATCTCCTTTTGGCCAAGGCATATTTGCATTCAGAAGTAAAGACGCAAAAAATATTTTTAATGCTGTCAAAGAAAAATTACAGGTATAATTTAAAAGTATTTAGTATAATTTTAATTAGGTTACATAAACTATTACTGATTTACATTTTAACAATCAAAAAAAAAAAAAATTAAGAAAAAATACATTTAAGTGCACTGAGTAAATATAAATAATTTATAAAAAAACCGAATGAAATAAACATAAATTAGATTTGTATAAGGTTGATAGATTTTAATTTGTTATGACTTGTGATTAATAAGTTGATGTATTATATAAATTAATGTATTTAATATAAAAGTGAATAATGAGGTTAAAGGGTTTAGACAAAAATTTAAGTTTAAGATTTAAAAATCTATTAAATGGCACTGCTCATTACATTAGCACAATGTCTTAGAAATCAAAATGTACATATGTTATATCAATCTGTTTCTTTAAATTAAGTAAAAGTTATGTATTTTAGATTGACAGTGGAGCAGATATAGTTAAAGATATTGCTTCTGAAGTACGTAATTATTCCGGTCAATCATGTACAAGTACACATACTATTGAAAAAGTTTATGATGAATTTAGTTTCAATGGGCTTAGATTTAATAGTGAGTCAAACAACATCATCCAACCTCCAGATCTCATGCTGGACCCGGACACTGCATTTTTACCAAGAAGTTCTTACATGAACATGCTGAATGACAATGAAGAAGATGACAATGATTTATTTAATGATCCTTTTGAGTTACCTAAAGATACTCCCACTTATACTGAAGTTGAAATAGCTGTTTGCACACCCAAACGGAAGAGTGAATCATTGCCTACTTCCCCTACAGATATACCGAGTTATACAGCAATAGATTTCAATCAAACAATGCATTTAAGTCAGAAAATGCTTAGGGGTAATGATGATGCTGGAATTAGGAAAACTAGACATGATTCTACAATGAGCAATCCTTAATATTATTAGAATCAACACAATTTGGAGACCAATTATAAATATATCCAACCAGATTTGTGACACCAGAATATTTATGATAATCTTTAATTTTTGTTGTTTGTTTAAGTATAGTTCTTGATTCGTGTTAAATTATTTTTCTTCCTGCTTATTTTGGAGAGATATATCTAGAACAAAATTAGTATTTAGTTTTGTTAAGATAAATAAAGATTAGATATATTTAAAGGTTATTTTAAAACCATAAGGAATACAATAATTCCTAACAACATTATCAGTTGTTAATATTTACAAATATATTTATTTAATAATCATGCCAAAGCTAATGTGATGTGTTTTCAACACAGATCTTTTTTTAGGTTACTCATATTTATATATATATTGTTAAACACTCAGAATAATTACTGTTATGTTATTATAGTAGTCTAAGATCTGTTCATTGTAACCTGATTTGCCAAATAATTTGTACAAATTTTAACATTATGTCTTATACAATTATTTTGTGCCATACGCATTCCTTAAGGTTGTTCAGACTGAATAATTTTCTTTGTTAAAACATTGTTTATTATTAGTATTTTTACCAATACAATATATATTATATTACAATAAAATTTTAAAATCAAAAACGTATAATATTTTATACTAAATAAAATGGGTAGGTTAACCTAAATAACCAATTTAATTTGTAATAAGAAAACAATTTGAATAGTTCAAATACATCAAATAATAATTTATAAAAAATGTAGGTTTTAAAATACACAATTAATACCATAGAATTATTGTTATCACATATTCACATGATATAATTAAGAGATTGATTGTGTAATTAAAAAAAAAAAACTTGATTTGGTAGATTAGTCATTTCTCATGATTAAATACCATATAATAATAATAATAATATATTAGTTGTTATTGATTATTATAGATGTATAAGAGATGATTATAAAATATTATAATTAGGAACTATGATTGTATTATAAATTTATAACTCATAGTAATCAGTACTTGTAGTTCATATTTGTTAAAAGTATTTATTTTTTAATTTTTTATAAATCAAATATTTATAATCCACACATATATATATATTTGACATGTTAACTTGTTTTTTTAAATTTATAAATAATTGGTATTCTTATCAATTGTGTAGACTTTAATTAGTCAATGGAACTAATGCACTGCTATACTTATAGTTACTAATCTCTTGTAAATATTATTACAAGGACAATTAAATAAATTGTTTGTCTGTGAACCATAATCATTTTTGTTTCACAGAATTTAAACCATTTAATTTTTTTTTTATTGGACTAAATAATTACCATATTAAAACAATAAAACTTTATAAATTATAAATCCTGATCGTTTTTTTCCTATTTCATTCTCATTAGAAACCTTCTGTACAATTTTAATCAATGGCAAATTTATATCTAATTATAGTCTGATCAAAAAATTATTATTAAACAGTAAATATTCAAGATTTGGATTATAATTTAGTTTAATTGTCATTTTTAATTGAAAATTGAATAATTCATGTTTATTATATCTATTTATGGTTCTAGTAAATTTTGTTTTGACCATAAATGGTCTTACAGTAGGCTGACACGGAGTTATTGCAAAACTATTTCAGCAAAGTATTATAAAATAAATTTAACAAAATAGTAGTAAACTCATACACTGACTTTGGTTACATTGCATGATAACTTACTCAATTATTTTGTTGAGAATATGCAACCTAGTGTTATGGCTTCTTACTTTTGGTTTCAACTTGTCATTTGATTTATTTATCAGTTAGTTCTAGAATCAAGGGCACTGGTTTAAATTTATTTACATTATATTGCAGTCAATGTACAGATTTCAATTATCTTTTCAACAAATCAACTGAATACTGTTTTTATTCTTATTAAAAAATAATACCATCTATTGAAATGTTGTTTTGAATTTATTTTACAATCACAACAATGCAATGTATTTTTTTTTTATACTTCATTCAACCTTAATACACAGAATGTATTGCAATTAATATACAAAAAATATAAATTGAAACAAACAATTATTTCAAGTATAATAATTAAAAATTTTATTAATTTCGAATTCTATAAATGTTTGAAAAAATTGCACAAAAAAAAAATAATTTATAAGTACAAAGTTGTATGATATAATCACAGTTGTAACTAAATTTTGTTGTGACAATTGTTCATAATCTAATGTATAAAATAAAATAAAATTTCAAATTGAATAGAATCTAATTATTTTTTAAGGCTATCGCCTAGTCGGTTATAAAATAAATAAAATATTAGTTGAACACACACAATACCATGGTATGTCGTTACATTCTGATGCATTGTAGTTAATTAGCATAATTAATCACAGTAGCATTCTATATAAAATATAAAATTGACAAAATATAAATCTAGGTTCTTACATACACGTTCGTTTTAAACAAAGTACTTTTACATAGATTAATCTACTTTATACAAAATAACATAAATTAATAATTTATCTTTAATACATCAGTCTTGATTATTTTCTATATTAAATTAAATATGGTACACATATATTTATAGCTTATGGCACTGTATTGGTAGCCATAGCGACTGGCCACATCATTGGACCTTTGGATATCAATTTTGACATTGCATTTTTAATTGCAACGAAATGTCTTTTAAATTCTAAACCACAACCCCTTGAAAGTCTGAAGTCCATGAGTGTCTGATGGTTCATTGGAATCACATTTGATTTAAACACTAAACGCTGATCAGCAGTGGTGATTGTAACCTAGAGTTAAATGACATACTTTATTTCTATAAATTTCAAAATCTATTTTAATAGGTATAACTTACCAAACCAGATGTATTGATTTTACACGTATAACCTAAATCATCGAGAAACTGTGATAAAGTAGCCAATGCTTCGTCAGATGATAAACAAACGATAAATCTCGTCATTCTTTTGACTAATTTCTGAATAGAATTCTAAACAATAACATTAAGAGTATGAACATTAATATAAATAATTTTTTTTTTGTATTTTAAATAATATAATTACGTTTAATGTAGTTGATACTGTTTGTGATGTCTGAATTTGCGATGACAGCAACAAATCTTCAACCTGAGTAGGCTGGGTAAATGAATGTATATCAGATTCATTAGGTGGAATGGATATAGAAAATGGAACAGCTGCAGGAGCAGGTTGAGAATAACAAGGACGAGCATCATCAAATCCTCTATCGGATAAAACAGAAATGCCCACTTTCTTGTTATCTAAATAAATATCACAGTATTGCATTACTATTAATAATATTGATGGATGTTTTTATTTTATTTAAAAATACTATTGAAAATAAATAATAATTATTCTAACACAGAGATAAGATACCTAGAGATTACTGATGTTTGTTTATATACTCAGAAATCACTTGGTACCTGAATGTGTATTAGATTCTGTTTTAAGATATTAACTTAGTAAAATAAAAATATACCGCTTGTTTTTGACTTAATGAACCAATGATGAGATTGAATTTTGGATATATCATATCTTTTAGATGGCGTGGGTATTAATATTTTTCTTACAAGTGACAATGCCAAGGTATCTAATTTGCACCATGGTGAATGATTAGCATAATCAGTAGTCTTCCATAATTTATAATCTTCATCATCAGCCGATGGCATTTCCCAAGGTAACTCTAAAATCATAATCAAACCAAGTTCATGATTTATTTTGATGTTACATTTTTAAGTGTATGCGCAATATTACATTAATTTAATTTAATTTTGGACAAATAACTAAAATATAAAGAATTCTATTACACTCATACCTAAATTTTAAATATATTTTTTTAATATTGTAATTGTAATAATTATTTTTATAAAAATAGATGAGTAGAATTTATATAATCATATTTCAAATTACAGCGTGCTCTAGATTAAGATGTAATACAAATAATTATACCTTGGGTTTTAAGTAATAACAGAGAATAACAACATTTTATAAATATTAAAATATTATATTTTAAGGATATTTTTTAATTCAGTATTTTGCAAACATACATTTGTGATATTATTTAATGTTTAAAAAAAAAAAAAAATGTAGAAACTAAATTTATAATATATATATATATATTTTAAAATCTCCTATTTTAATATGAGGTAAGGTAATCTGAGTGATTTATTGTTCTATGTAGAACACACTGTATTATTAATATTTTAATTAAAATTACTATTAAAAACAAAATAATTGTAGCATAAAGAATATTGATGCAGCATTAATTGCCAATAACTTTGGTACAGAAGCTTTAGGGCGTCTGTTTAAAATATACCTACAGCTAAAGTACCAAAGAGATCAACAATAACACATTAATGAAATACCATAGTTTAATAGTGAATATATTATAGAAGTATTTTATTATTGATAGGCAGTTTTTATTATTATTATTAGTAGTCTATTTAAAATAATTACCTCCAGCAAGCATAGAAACTAGTATAATACCACATGACCAAATATCAGAAGGTTCAGCTTGATAAGGCAACTCTGAAAGAACTTCAGGAGCTAAATAAGGCCGTGTTCCACATCTTTTTTCAAGTTTACGTCTCTATTTAAACAATATTAGTAGAATATGTTAAAATTATTTTAGTAGGTTTAACAAAATTTTTTTTTTTTATCATGAATGATTCTTTAAAAATGAAAATTAATTAATTAAATTGTTTTTCTAGAACATTTAACTATTGGTTCTATTAGATACATTATTAATAATAATTATTACTTACATATTTTACTTTTTTTTATTCATACATTAGTTAGTTATATAGCTAACTCACATTAAAAGAATCATACATAAAATAAATAATACCTACTTTTCCACCACATAAAAATAAAGTCGCTAATCCAAAATCACTTATTTTTAAATTCCCATGTTCATCCAATAATAAATTTTCTGGTTTCAAATCTCTATGAGCAATACCATTATTATGTAAATATTCCTAGAAAATGTTATACATAGTATTAATATATTTTGATAAAATTTTGTTATAAAAATAGGAAACATACAACTCCATCAAGTAACTCTTTAAAAAACTTCTTAGCTTCTGAGTGAGGCATTCCAATGTCTGGTTCTATGTTACAAACAATAATTATTACCTAAAATAAAAAAGGTAAATACTAATTAACTTACCAATTCGATCAAACAGTTCACCGCCTGATGCATATTCTAAGAATATATAATAATTATCTTTGCTATGACGATGTCCAAAATATTTTATAATACTTGAATGCTTCAATCGGGAATGTATAGCTGCTTCTTTTTTTACCATCATTAATGCATCAGGAAAATTCTTTAAATCAATTATTTTCATAGCTACAGTGCCATTAGTATTTTGGTTTATCAACAGTTTTACTCTAAAAGATATGCATACAATAATTAGGTATAATAAATTTAATTTATGTAGTAATATACCTAATAAAAAAACCAGAAATTATCTTATTAAATATGGAGAGAAGTAGAAGTGAAAAATATTGTATCATAATATATTTAGTTTACTTCTCATCTATTTATATTTATAAAATACCAAGAAATAATACTCCACTTCAAAAAACACAGAATTGGGAATCTTATACAATTTTAATCCAGGTAAAGCCAAAAATAAGCAAATACATATTTATTAAAATTGGAAAAACTAGAACCAAAATAAAAGAAAAACTAAGCATAAAGTGCCAGTCTTATTGTAAGATATACTTATTTTTACTAAAATCAATAAAATTTCACTACCCTATTCGAATTAAAATACATCAATGAATCACTGTATTTTAATACAAGACAAACAATACTTTTAATTTTAATACATGTTTTTGATATAGTATAATATAATCAGAACATACTCGCCAAATGTTCCTTCGCCTAACGTTTGAGCGATTTTCCATCCTTCAACAAATTCAGAACTCATTTGTAATTTTGAGTAAATCTTCGAATTACTTTATTGTCTGGAAAATAAATAATAATGTATAATAGTATCTAATATAGTAATATCTTAAATGTCCTGCTTTGAAAAAAGTCACAACTTAAAACATTATATTGGTAGGTATACCATACACTGATATTCACATACATTTTATACTGTAAACGTACACTGTTTTTTACAGTATAAAATATGTATTACTTTTTTAGTCCAGGGATAAAAATGATACACACAAGTGTTTCGCATTGAGTAAAAAAAATTATGGTCACATTAACATATACAAGAAACATGATAAGTATGGTATGGTAAGTAAATATGATTTTTACAAGAAAAAATAATGAAAAATCATTATGATTTTTGTTTATATAATAATACATTTGAATTTTGAATAATAATGGTATTACTCACTACTTGGATTGATTATCCCAATTATAGTGGATTCTTGGTGAACGACGCGTTAACGTGGTTTAGACAATGTCACTCAATAACCGAAATCTAAAATGTAGTGTTGTAGTTTAAAAAAAAAATTTAAACAGTGGTCGGTAACAACTAATTACTATTAAGGTAATAACTAAATACTATAATAAGTAAATACTAAATAGTGAATACTGTTGTCTGTTACTGCAAATTCCGTTAACGTTAATCCATTTGTTTTTTAAAAGTTTAATTTTTGAGGTTAGTTTCGTCGTTTTGTCATTCTTACAATCGAAAATTATAAACTATCGATATACGATAATCCAAAGACTTTGTAAGTAGTCCAAAGATTCAAGCACTGAATAGATATTATATATATTTTTATATATCTGTGGATGGTTCAAATCATAGACCTTAATATGGGGCTTCATTATTTGTCCCGCAAAATATCTGTACCACACGTGGAAAAAGTAGTTTGTGGAACAAATAGTAATCGGAAAAAATATTTTGCGGAACAAATAATGAAGCCCCGGCTTGTACTATGGTTCAAATTAGTGGTGGACATATCCGGATTTCACGGATTATTCAACTTAATTTTGTTGTCGAATGACTCCACAGATACATAAAAGTATCTATAATAGTATATATAATAGACCACGGGCATATTAACATTCCGCACATCAAATAAAACCATTGACTTTATATACTTTTAAGTCAATGAATAGAACTCGTAGGGAAATACGACATTCTCATTGGTCTGAAATGTTTAGCGCCGAATTCATATTCAAACTATGATGTATCCAGATTTGTACTTGAAATTTCTATAAAGAGTAATGGTTACTGAAATGTTCAGTCTGAAAATTGTTGTCTTTATGTTTTTTAGATTTTAAACAGTTTTATAATGAAAAACATATGAGTAATCTTTATTACATATTCAAAAATTCTAAATAAAAAGAAAAGTTCTTATGAATTTTAAAGGAATTCACGTTTTTGTTTGTTTTTAACCGATTAATATGTATTGGGAATTTTCAAGTTTGACTTCTCCAAAGTACAAGCTATATCCAAATTGGATATCTAAAACCACATATAATTAATTTTTATAAAAAACGTGTTGCAACGGTAATGGGATTGACGGTAACAATAAACGAGTAAAGCACCATACGAATTGTACCTACTTAATATGGTGCACATCGACGACTGTAAAAAACTGTTTTACGGTTTTGTAAGTAATTAGATCGCGATCACGAAAAACAAGCAGTGAGCGTTGGTCGGCAATAATCATTAATCAGAAACCCTAAGTATTAAAACTGTGCGGTACAGCGTTTATCGGTGTGTGGCGACGCCTAAACAGTTGTACCTATATATTGTTTGTAATTAGTTTTGCCATTGGATATCTATATGTTACGGGCAAAGTATACAATTTGGGCGTTTTATACAATGCCCGATCATTTTATACCATGCTCGGACATTGTATATAATGGCCTTCGTATATTGGGCAATATAGATAATATAATATTTAAAAGAAAAGTATTGCTAAAATATAATGAATACTATATATTTATACTATAATATTTTTTATTTTTACATCACTTATTTTCACAAGTACTGAAGTACTACTTCCGTGGTATTTTGATGTGCATAGTCGCATAATCATTCTTTGCAAATCATAAATTGGTTTCTACTGTATAAAGTTGAAAGACGACCTTCCTTAGTCCCGATTTCATACATCAGAGCCAGATTAAACAATGATTATTATTTGTAGATTTGGATTTTTCATTTGTTCTTATCGGTTTTCTTACAATGGGGCAATCCACATATTAACTGGACGTCGCACATATATGATTATAATGTTTATTGTAAATCGTAACACCATAATCGATAAGATCTTTTACCTATACGGGTTAATTCCCGTAAAATTAACTTTTTAGTAACTGCAAAGCGTTTGTATAGTACAGTTCAATTGCGTATTAACTTATAATAAATTCAAATATAGACAAATTTAATGCCGATTTAAATAATTTATTAAACAAAAAAGATTTAAATAATTCATTTTTGACAAAGTTAAAATACAATCAATTAATTTCACATATAGTTCAATTAAAAAAAATTTAAAAAAAAGGAACCTAACGACTCCAAACTTTTAAAAAAATACGACGTGTTAAAAGTTTCCGATGTTAATAAGTTAATTGTACCAGTATCTGAAAATAATGAAATCAAATATTATGTTCATAATGAAGAATTGTTTAATATTATAAATGAAGTTCATTTATCGATTGGTCACGGTGGTCGAAATAGAATGGAGCACGAGGTAAATAGTAAATATAAAACTGTTACTAGAGATATAATTATGTTATATTTAAATAATTGCGAATCATATCAAAAAAAAGTAAGCACAGCTAAGAAATAGTTAGTGGTACAGCCAATTCTATCTTCTAAGATGAATTCTCGTTGTCAGATAGACTTTATAGATATGCAAGCACAATCGGATGGCGAGTATAAATTTATATTGGTTTATCAAGATCACCTCACAAAATATGTATTACTTCGACCATTAAAATACAGACGCGCTGAAGAAGTTGCTTACATATTATTAGATATTTTCACATTTGGAGCACCGTCAATTTTACAATCAGATAATGGTCGAGAATTTGCAAATCAGGTTGTAACTTAAATATGTGCAATGTGGCCAGAACTTAGTTCATAGTAAACCTCGCCACTCACAGAGCCAAGGTTTAGTCGAACGAGCTAACCAGGACATTGAAAATATCCTTGCTACTTGGTTAAAAGATAACCATACTAAGAAATGGAGTGAGGGAATAAAATATGTCCAGTTTATGAAAAACCGTTCATTGCATCCCGGAATAAAATGTTCACCTTACGAGGCTATATTTGGTAAAAAGCTAAAATTGGATTAAAAAGTACACTCCTGCCAATAAATATAATAAATAATTTAAGAACTGAAGAAGACTTCGAAACAGCTTTGAATTCTATTTCCACTACATCGAACAGTAATATGACGGCATCGAAAATAAAGAAGGTACCTGCCTAAAAAATAATAATAAATTTTGTATTTTAATTTTAGATTTTTATTTCATCTTGTTTTTCGTCGAGAAATAATTATAAAACTAAAATTACTGTACGTATTTGTTTTATTTTAGGTATACCTTTAAGAATAAAATCTATTCGTGACAATAGAACTGAATCGTTTAAAAATTTAAAAGTTCAAGTTATTAAAATGAAGCACGTTTCTGAGAATCGATTCCGTTCCGGTGAAATACGCCAGTCAGTGACGGTTAAGATTCAGACGTCAATAGGGCCCGTAGTGATTTTAGAAACATTATTGTAGTTATTCTTTCGGGTGACTACAAACATTTTACTTGTATTATTAAAATTCCAGATAAAATAATAAAATAAATTTATCATATATTTGCAGTTAACAATAATATGTACGAAATTGGGACTAAGGAAGGTTGTCTTTCGACTTTATACAGTAGAAACCAATTTGTGATTTACAAAGAAAGATTTCTGTAAGTCGATGATGTACCACAAACTAAAATTTCACTCCGTAAGATAGCACGGAAATGTTCTAATTTGGGTGGTCAGGGCTACGACATGTACGTGTGTACAAAAATGTAAAACACGGAAGTGCAAGTATAAAGCAGCTGAGCGGCTATGCAAATCAAAATGCTTGGCCGGGGGCCTAGACTCCGGGAAGGTAAAAGCCGCTAGGCAGCTATATAAATATTATAAAATTAAGTAATAACTCATATTTTAGTGTTTAAGTTTGATTATTTATTTATATTCTATTTAATTATTAGGAATTATTGTTTAGAATGCCTATTTATATATACATCATACATGCCTTCACCTTGCAATATATTTTGAAATAGCAACCAAACGCTTATTATTAAAAGCATGATAATAGCCGGATAATATTGATAATAATGACGATTGACAGGAATTTTACGATTTACGATAAGAATTATTTTCAATCATATACATTAAACATATTTAGAAGTAGGTTGTGTATTGACTACGGGCATAATCAAACATAATATTTCCAAATTCTTGATATTTCAATTTTTATAATAAAATGTAGAGTTTTTAATAATTTTATTCTGTATTACTGTAATATATGTATGACATTATTAAACCTTTTAGTAAAAAAAGACAAATGGGGGGGATCTATCCCCTCATACCCCCCCGTAAATACGAAACTGGAGTGATGTATACTATAGGTAGTAGTTACTAAATAAATATAATACAGTTGGTTTATAACCCATTATTTATATAGCAAACCAAGATAAAAAAGTTTGTATTTCCTTTAGTATTATTATTATTACTATAGTGAATAATTTTTCATTGCCAAGCTCAATAAATTAATTATAAAATCAATAAATATTAAAATTTAAGCATATGACAGCTATGTACAAGAAAATATAAATTAAAAATAACAATTTCTGTAATGTTATTGTACAAATACTACAAATTAAATGTAGAGCATTTAACATTTTAAATTAAAAAATATGACATATGTGTAACTGTAATTATTGTTATTTTTTAAAATACTACTACTACTGTTATTGTTATCTTACATAGAGAAATTTTATAAAAAAAAAGAAGCTAATTAATGCATGTCATAACGCAGCAAATTGTAAATCATCATATGACCGACATTACAAAACAACATTAGGGATTTATGAATATTTACTTATTTATATGCAAATAAAATCATCAAAGTTATATTATAAGATGTGCAGGGATCCCGAATAATATTCTACCTTTACCAATGTTCTTTAAAAATAGCGGCGTATCATATTGAGTGTATTTTTTGTGGCGCTAAAAAAATTTGAATTAAAAAAAAAAAATTAGAAAAATATTAAAGAATGACTTATTTGTGAAATAATATGTACTTGTAGGAGACGCTAATAAAAACCAATAGTTTTGTATTGTAACGCTGACCAAATTTAGTGAATAATATCAAAATAGATTATGTCAACTGTCATCATTCAGTATAAAAGGTACGCAAACAGTGTTAATTGATGGCTGATGCCATTTGGCATCATCCTCAGTGAATGTGTTGAATATGAATTAGTGGCCCATTAAATTTGATTGAACTAATAAAATTAATCAATTTTTTTTTTATGTAATTCGGCATTAGTATTATAGTTTACAGTTATTATACCTATTATATTTGAGTAAATATATTTTAAAATTAATTTACTTACTTAAGTGTGCTTATTAAGATTTTAGAAGACTCAGTCGATCTTTTTCATCGAAAAACAATAATAAATGGAGACGCCCATTGCTAATGAAAGCGTTTCATAATTTAACAGCAGATTACAGTCGTTCTAAGCATTTTCAAACTATGAATTTTTTTTTTTTTTAAACAGTTTAAAGTTAAAATGTTTACAAAATCACGAAAATATCAATAATATATATTAATATACAAATTATTTTGTGGTTTAAAATTCATAAAAATTTTAATTTTAATACCTACAAACAAAAAAAAAAAAAAAAACAAAGACTGATAACTTCATGTTTTAAGCCCTGATAACTTGTTGTATACATACTAATATTATGGATGTATAACATTATTGTATATATTTCTAATTATAATTAAATAAAAATTTCATTATTATAAAAAGTCTCGATTAACCGTGGTTTTCATTTATCCGTGTGACCCCCTCCCCACCATTACCCCGAATAATCGAGGTTCCACTGTATATATATTGGACATTTAAAATAAGAAATACCATAGCTTTTTTTACACTGTACTTTGTAATTATATACATTCATATCATCATAATTGTAATAATTTCATAGAAGTTTAAATATAATAAATTAATAACGGTCGATTTGTCGCGCGCAGATAACGGTTAATTTCAATAAAAAATTTTATCAGTGATGAAAGGGACGATTTATATTACGAGATTACATAGAAACTCCATATATGTCTCTGTAAAAATAAAACGCATGACGTGTGACTTTTTTCGTGTGCCGAAAAAGACGGGGATGGCCCAATAAGGGTCTCTGCAACGAAGGATAAAGCCAGATATTCGGAAATGCGGAGGCCTTTGACGGGGCCGCCTACGTCTCTGGCTGACTTAACCAAGTCGTCTCCCTCATCAGTGCAGGTGCACCAGTTACAGTATGTCAGTGGTCGTATGCAGCAAGAAGAGTTTCAGTAAAGGATCTGGAGATAACACACTGAATTGAGAAAATCCGTCACATAAAATGATTTTATTTTTGTGGTTTAATCGATCTTATAAAATTAATGAGAACAAGAAAATTTTGTTTTAAGTTCAATTATAAACATATAATAATACAGTACACACGCAAATATAAAATATAAGAGAGTTTTTTTCTTTCAAAAGTAATTTTATTTCTGTCAAATAATTGCATAATATTGGAATAATATTATAATAATCATTTACCCAATATACAACTGACCTCATCGATAACCCGGCGTTTAGGTTATGCAAATTAGGTACATCGCTGTCGGGAATACATTTTCGGACATCTCGTAATAAATTATAGTTTTTTCTTCGCTGTGCGTAGCGTATAATATTCATATAATATAGCAATAATAAAAATACAACATAAAAGTTGGCTCTTAAATATAATATTCTATCCGATTAGATTACCTATATTTAAATCGTAGTATGATGCACCACTTTTTGTGCAGCTACATATTGCAGAAGATTTATTATATGTTTATAATAATATTGCGATATTACGGTGTCTGTAACGATAATAACATCAGTTATAGACGGATTGTGATAATAGTTTTTAATACTCCCTATTATAATTATAGTTTTTATTACATTAAATTGGTCAAACAAATTTACAAATGACATATTATAATAACATTAGTATGATAATAGTATACTTAAAATAATATTTTGTCACACAATAAAAGTTTTATATTATAAAAGAAAATATTACATAATGTATAATATTATATATTAAATTTTATAATAAGGCTATATTGGATGCGAAACACCGCGTAAAAATGTACTTTTGAATCAAGTCTAAAGATCTGCTGTAAACTTTTTTGGACAATCTTGCGTGGATATTTGCAGCAGATCGGCTTGTAAATGGCTTGGCCTGTTGTCAGCAATCAGCAGTTGTTGACTCGATAATTCTGGAATAAACGTTAACACTATAATGACTATAATATAACACGTGAATTTTAATTTCTTTATATTAAGAGAATTTGATAGTAACTTTCTACCGTAAAACTAGTGATGCGGTAAGAAATCTAAAAAATGAAAACAAATTTAAATTGGTTATGAAGATTACTTGAAGTCGATTATCCCACTTTTAAAAATTAAAATTTAAGAATTTTTAATATTCTCTTTTTAAATTCAATTTTAAAATGAGAAAAATTAAGAATTTTTGAGTATCGGCGATGAAACGGTACTAAAAAATACATTTTTTTGAAAAGTTGGATGACTGATTACACAAATAATATACCCACTTAAAAAGATATAAAATAAGTTTTTAACGATAAAAACATTAAAAAGTAACGAGGTTCAATGACATAAAAAAAAAAATATTGAAAACTATTTCGGAAACACATCTAACAATGCGTGTCAAGTTTTGGAGTTCAAAAATAAATCCTTCACCTCGAAAACTTACATACGAGTATTTTTTCAAAAAAGTGGTTTTTAATGGCCTTAGGTATTAAATACTTGGATTTTCGTGATTTTATTGGTAAAAAAAGTAAGTCCGACGGTCCTTTATGCACGCTAGCACATTTGTGGAAGCTTCCCGTATAATCTACATACTCGTGAGATAGCTAGGATTTGATTTTTTAGGGGGGGAGGGCGCTTAGGTTGATTGTGTTGCTAAAACTAAAATAATATAAAAAAAGGAAACTTGTGAAAGTTAGACATATTATACCTCCTCTTACACCATAAGGATTTATAATAGAGTTTTGAAAACCATACTCTAATTCATTCTGTAAAAAGTGTTTTTCTTATAAAAAAAAAAATAAATAAATATAAAATAAAAAAGTTTTATATAAATCTAATTACTACACGGGACTAGAGACATGGTAGTTTTTTCTACAAGGTTTTTTTCAAGCAAAGAGTGACGTTCTCTTGTATTGTCAGTTGTATCTTAAAAAAGTATTTACAATTGTACAACATAGACAATTTTCATTTATTATAACCGATTTTGTGTCGTTAGCTTTAATATTAAGTACCTATTATCAAACTTGAAGGTAATATCATTGTTAGTGATTTTTGCACGTGTATTTTTCTTACAATATTATAGCGTATTATAGTGAGTATGTAACATTCTTAAATCCGAAAGACGTGTTCATTACATAAAGATTGAGATATTGCGAAAAGCTGACATAAAATTACGGATTATTTTCTTAGATTAAGTTCGATTATAGATAAATTTAAAATACATACAATTTGTTAGTATTTGTCGAACATTTGTAAGACGGAGCAACACAGAAGTTGATATAAACGGTAATAATAAATTATGCTATTTATAATAATTAAAGCACAAAGGTGTCGCATGAAAAAATTCGGGTTACTTATGTTTTATTGTAAATATTATTGTTATACAGTATAATATATTAAATGAAAGTTAGTTTTAACTGCAGTTTACTAAAAACGATGAAACTTTTTTTTTAAATCCTATCAGGTTAGTGTATAATAGACAGACGCAATAATGATATAATTCTGTGCAGAACGCAACATTGTGGGTTATATAAAAATATTGTATCGAAAGTTAGATATAAAAATACACGCGCTGTGGGATTTAAAACTCACAACTACGCGTCAAAACTCGGTTTGGTAATATATATATATATATATATATATATAACATATTTAAGTCTGGCTTGTTCATGCCGGAAGAAACTAAAATGTGTTTCTTTTTTTTCTACCCATCGTAAGTATTGACCATCACTCCATTTTGTGCAAACGCGTGCGTACAAAATCACGTATGAATAAAAAATAGATTTAGATGTAATATATACTAAGCAATTTATCGCATCGATTACACGTAGACTAAGATACTATAGTATGTTGTTAAAATAAATACACCCATTTATACGTGAGTCAAAGTCTTCGCATGGAATAATTTTCAGCGTGAAATAATGATAAATCACCTTTATTTATTTGTCAAGGCAAATTGTTCGTAATCCTGTCATAGCGCAATGCAAGTAAATATTGTGTACATGGTGTCAGAGTTTTCGAGAATTGATGTTGTCAATTCATCATTAGTATAAAATATACTAAGGCGAAGTGCGCTAAAATCAAAATATTTTCATAATAATAATATACACTGTACACAGAATGTGCCTATAGCTTAGTCATTATTCGTCGATTCCTGTCAATACCTGCTGATATACCAGCAGTATATATTATATCTGTTGGCATGTACGTCAATATCTAATTCTAACCATCGATATAATATTGATGATATCTAGCTGTTAGTACTTATTGATGTCTTTAGTATCTATACGACGACGAATCAACGAATATCAGTGGCCACATCATCTTTCAATATTATGGCTCAAAATGGCAAATATAGAGTAACCATTTTTAAGGACAAATCATTATTTCTGCTCAGTATAATATGCAAACTTTGCTGGGATCAGTGTAGAAAATTACGTATATTTAAACAAAAGTTGTTATCTTATGAATAATAGTTTACAACTAACTTATGGTTTTTTAGTTCGCGACTGATTATATTTATCCTAATTATCTAAACACATCCTATACATGTAACATAAAGTGTATATTATTTATGTATACGGGGCATATAATTATATTTATTATCTCATTTATTAGTTTGTAATTATACTGTATGGCCATATGGAGGATGAAGAATAACGGTCAGGTAAGAAATAATACTATTAATACGGTTTTGAAAAAAGACTAAAAGTTATTTAAGAGATATTTAACATAAGATAGCTCATTATTTCAAAAAATATTTTTTTACATGATTTTAAGTCGTTAAAATCAACACAATTCTAAAAAAAAAATATATTTATTTTTATTTTAAGTTTTTATGAGTTGTTTAGACTGTTCAGAGTGTTACGTATGTAATTTTGATTTGGTACTTTGATGAGCTTATACGTCCATAATTTATTTTATAAATTTAAACACTCCGAATAGTTTATTTAATATATTTATATTATTCTGGTCTTAAATATGATATAAAAATGTATATGTTATTATTTAATAAAGTGAAATACTTAAAAAATCTAACGCTAAAAAAATAGTAAAAAATAAATTTTTTCCAAAAAATGTTGTTTATATAATTATTTGTACTTACAAATCTATGTAAGAGGAATATTCTCAAAAAACGTTGGACTGAAATAAAACGAGTGTTTTATGTTAAATGGTTCACTCCGTATAAAAAATAACGACAGATGAAAGGAGTAAAAATACCTATTACAAAAGTGTGTGCAGTCACCTCGGGTACACAACAAACACTACCTCCCTGTGTGCACAACTGCACAATAATAATGTATTATTACCACGGCCTCGTGCAAATGTTCGCATACAGTTTTCTGTTCGTTAATCGTCGTATTTATTAAAAGCAAATCCAAATAACCTTTATAGGTATTAAGGTTAAAATGCGCACTCAGCACACTTGAAGTATTTACCAGCGTATAATATAATCGTGATGTGATATAGATGGTTGCGATAAATCGGTTGTCGAGTTTCGGGCAATGAATTACATACATTTGTTTTTTTTTTATTTCTACGAATTATAATATAAACACGTGATAAAAATTATTATATACCTGTGCCTATAAAAAGTTTACATAATACCGTCAGTGTTGAATAGTGATCATAAAACCAGTATTACACTTATCATCCTAACATAAATATTTTTGAAATAATAATGTTAGTTTTTGCAAATATCCTTATTTTATTATATTAATTTTTTTTTTTATACTTAATAACATGTTACTTCAAAATACCAATATAGCAATATGCTAAAAAATTCTTTAATATTTCGTTATCTAATTAATATATTCGTAAAAATGTCAACGGAGATACCTATCTATAAATAACGATAATCAAATATCAACAAGGTTAGGTCATAGCCTGTAAGTAATATTTATAGTAAATTATTTAAAAAACTTGATTCGAAGAAGTCACATACATATAACATTTCTATAAGGTTTAAATAAAAAATTTTATTATAATAAAAGTTTATTTTAACCTTTGACTTGGAGAATTGTCAGGAATTACATGCTGTGACATACTTTTTTCGAGGATGTTTAGGTCGTGTGTATTATTTTATAGTTGTTTCTATGATTGTTTTCATAAGTCATTTATTGTAAGTCTACGTGTAAAGTGTGAAATGGTGTAACATTTATAATAGTGAATAAAATAATAATATTTCATTATTGTAAGTACTTGAATAATGTTTTTTACCAACAATGCATTTCATACATAAAACGTATATTTGACCCTATTCGAAATTATACCTAATTATGCAAGATAAAAAAACACAATTAACATCGATCTATGCAGAAAAATAATTTTATAATATTTTAAACTCTGTGATTTTTTTAACAGTCAATATTCACAATTATTTTTTGTGTCGAAATCAAATTTTTAACGAGTTTTTAGTTAATTAGTTACATAAAAGTATTTACAGTTTTGATTGAACGGTATATAGAGTGGATCAGGTGTATTTCGCAAAATATATTTATCCATTACTTTCGCTCATTAAATACTTTAAATACTTATTACCATATAATTAACTACAAGTTTAAAATTTGATTTGTATACATCATAATTTTAAGAAAAATATTCTGTTATGTAACACGATATTTAAAATGTTGTTATTTAAAAAAGTAAAAACTTAAAAACGACAACTATACAAAATACGTAATAAAATGATTTTTTCAAAGATGTCTTGTAATTAGGTTATTTTGTAATTATGTAAAAATATATTTTAAAAATAACGAGTATTTACTGTAAAAATTGAATCGTTTTGTATAATATTCAGTTTTAAAACAAAATCTCTGTATACACCTTTAGCAGTAGTATTATGTTTAACTCGCTTGCGCATATATAATTTAGCATTTTGAAAAATATTACAATATCGCATTAATGCATTATGCGCGGATTTTTAAGATGGAGTAGATATCGCCTTAATTTATATTATTATCAGTGATAGGTATATTATAGTTATCATGTTTCTTAAACAGCGATTTTGTTCAAAAAAGTATTATAAAATAAATAATATTTAAATAATCTAGTGTTAGTCAAGAATAACTTAATATTTAATAATTTAAAAATATAAATGTTCGCAAATGAGTGTTAAATAAAAGTATTTTAAGTATCGGTAGACGAGTTTCACCCGTCCATGTATAACCTGTGGGTGTCACGGTGCCCTGTTCGGGTGGCGGCGACGATCCTTGCTTCCAGTTTGCATGCAACAGGTCCGTGGATTTTAGATTCGGAGCATCGAAATCCGGGAACTGGACATGTTTCCTGGAACCCCTGCGCGAACCTGAGGACGTTCCGCCACCTACAGTCATCACCACCGAGCTCGCTGTTGCAGTTACTGTGGTCTTCGTGGGACTCTGCGTTGGTGACGCTGGTAGTGTAGCAGGTCGCCTCGAACTCAAGCAACTGGTGCCTGTTGGCTGGCATGTATACCTCACTGGCGATACCTATACGAACGCAAATATAAAATTTATTATTTTTGAGTTCACGATTTTATTTATGCAAACAGAGTTAAGATTATAAGTATAAAAACTCTAAAAAAAATAAACCACTCAAAATTATTTTAAAAGCTCTTAAAAATAGTTTATATTTAAGTTATTATTATATAGACATTGCAGCGTATAAGGATATGATCACGCACACGCACAACTGTTTTATAATAATTTTTCTATGTATCTAACCATCTTCTTTTATATCTGCATTATTAATCATAATAAAAATAAGCTTTTAATACCTATAATTAACGTCACGTGATGTATAGATAATACAATTCCATTTTATTATTTAATATATAATATTATTAGGACTAATAAGATTGCAAGTAATGTAATGCCCCAAAAACCTTAAGAAAATGCCTGTGGCCTAAAAGTGTTTTAAATAATGAATTATTATATTTATTTTTATAATTTTAAAATAAAAAAAGCCTTTTAGAAATAATAAGTTTAAAAAATACGTATGAACATTTTCTTAAAAATATTAATTTGAATAGATTAAATACTAAACTGCTTAATTATACGGTAGAAAAAATTTAACGACTATAAGGTTTCGACTTTTGAATGATTATATAATATCATTGTTCGATTGTTATAGCATTATATTATTTAAATTTTTAATTGTTAATTGTTTTGAAACTTAGGCATGATGAAAACCTAAACCGATAAAAAATATATTTATTAGAATTTATTAACTTAGAGACACTTATAAATCTCGAAGTATAATTTAAAATATTAAATTTTTTAAATGTATCTATGTTATTGCGTTCATCGCGATGTTATTCAATGTCAGTGAGTTTTATATCTATAAATATGTGAAATGTTATCTACAAAATTTGAATTCTATACGTAAACTTGGAACACATTCATTATTTGTTTTACAGTATGACTCTGATTTTTCTATAAACGTAATGATACATACAAGTTTATAGTGACGTGTTAAAGAGAGATACTGTTCCAACAGTTATTGTTTTTCTGAATAAATAACAAACTTGCCGTAAACTTAAATTGACATAATGTATTCTACACATGTGTATATTGTATGAAAATACAGTAAAATCAATTATTAATAAACAATAATATCGAACGTTATAATTAAATCTATACAACTCATTATTAATGGATTGTATGTTACAAAAAAAAAAAAAAACTTTAAATTTTACAATTTTAAAATTATTTAAGATGCATTTAAATATTCGATTTCTGGAAATAATATAATTGTTTGACTTTAGAAGTAAGTACAAAATTTCTTATATATTTTTGAGTTTTTGTGGTGAACTACTGATCAAAAACATCGAATAAAGTACGATTTGTATTATCATTGTTATTGAAATAATACATGGTTTTATAAAACAGAGGATCTCTGAAAAATTAATTTGAATATTATCATGAATAATTCATTATTATTAATAATCATGACTATAAATCATGACTCATGATTATTACTAAGTCGATATAGAGGAATACCAATAGAGAATTAGGTAAATTAAATTTGTTTTCGAAATAAAATCTAAGAATATATTTTCGTTAGGTTAAGTGAAATCCTATAAAAATTATACTTCATTATTATATAATACAACAATTTTTATTATCATGTATCATTTATCAAACACTAACATAAAGTCGTAGTGGCGCAATACAATTTATTAAAATAGGAAAAAAATGCGCTGAATGTGGCTGGTACATGCCTGAGTGCATGAAACTAAATATATTTTAACTGCTGAGACCACTTATATTTAATTCTTGTTTAAACTTTTTGCATTTTATACAATTTGTAATAATGTAGTAAAAAGTTAATATATATTTCATATTTTATAATTAAATTCAATTAAAATTGGGGATTTCTATTCGTTTGCCCTTTGGTAAAAAAAAAAATAATTAAACATTTAAAAATGTATAGTTTTAAGCGGATTAGTACAGAAAGGAATAAAGTTTCACCATAATATTCGTTTGAAACGTTTTTAAACCATACGAGTATAGGATGTATGTATACTTCCATTTATATATTATTATATTTAATACATTGTAAACTGTTATTTTAATGCTACAAACATTTATAAGTAATTATAAACTTTTAGTGTTAATATGCTTTGAATATTTACCTTCAAGGTTTGTTCAAAACGCGCAGTACCTCTGCCCGCCATTAGTTCTTGATATTGAGATATCACACAGAGTACCGCGTACAGCTATAAAATACATAATTATAATATTATTGTAAACAATATTCACTAAGACCGCGTCTTTATTTAGTATATAATAATATTATAAGAGGAAACAAATGATTTAAAATTGAAATTACACACACAGCATGGAGGGTTTAAGAATCAGGAATAGGTACTTATAATATACACTTAGATACATTGGTTGTATTATCATTATAATAATAAATACATAAAATATAATTAATAAATGGTTTTGAAAATTAAATAGATCATCCTTTTATTATCTTGGTGCATTAATATATTATTTACAGATATTTTTTCCGATCAATTGTGTATATACCTACATTGTTACCATACTGTATAGTTGAAAGACATATTATTTGACTACATAGTAATATATGTTATACTTGGGTATGTGTAAATTTAAATTATAACAACAATATTTTGTGCCGTATATTATAGGTATACTAAAGAGTAGAGTAAAATTGTATTTAAATGATTATTGAGATAAAATTGTATTCAAATAAATTATTATTATTATTATTCATAATTGTTCGAATAAAAAATGTATTAGAAAAATTTTCAAAATTAATTATTTGAATAACTTTCGTTAATTTTATTTGATTAAACATTGGTTGATAATTTATTAATTTGAAACGTGCAAATTTTAAAAATATTAGTTGGAGTTGTGTTTTAAGTTACACGATAGGAAATTTTATTTTATTTCAAATAAATGCAAATATTTAACAAATAAAAAATTATACATAGTCATAGAAGAAAGTAAGACATTATATATACAGTAGAGTCCGCTTATTAGGGACATCGCTTAATGGAGGACAAATAAGCAGAGTTTCGAAAAAATGTATTCGTTACATTATATAACGATTTATTGGGACAGTCGGATAACGGGTACAGATAGATCACTACCCGATGTGTTCCAATTAATCGAATTTGATTGTATAAATATATACATATATTATATATATTTGAAAAACTACAATAATTAATAATTATATTAATTTTCTAAAAATAATTTCGTAATAAATACAATAAAAATAAGTAAAAGTAGTACCTAAATAATGATAAAAATGAAAATTATATTTATAACAAATTTCAAAATTCAATAAAAAAGTTTTGCAGTAACTTATTAAAATTAAAATTATAATTAAAATATTAATAAATAACATTATATTTATTACTACATTTTTAAATTATATATCAAAATAACACTATATTCAAACATATCATGTGACAGTTTAATGTTTGTTACATTTCGATAAATTAATTGGTCTTAGTCGCATGGAAAAATAATTTTTCAACGGGACCTGATGACGACAGTAATACTTATACTTATAACGTAAAAAATATTTATTTGATTGATGTATATTGCTATTTTATAGTTTATGAAGTATCTATACATTTGAAAAAAGCACTTTACTATGTTCATATTATACTATAATAGATACCATAAGATGAAACAGATACTTTTTATAGATACAATAGCGTGGCGGTAATCCGAAATACGTGGTAATCTTAACGGCTTCGAGTGTACATCGCCGTTGTTCTATTATTATACTTATGTAGACCAATAAAATAATAATAATAACGATTATTACGACTGCTTATATCACACGTGGGTCGTTCAATTCCATACGTGATACGTCGATAACGATTGTTAGTCGCGTGCCATACTTTATAGTGATCATTAGTTTATATAGTGATTTCATTTTTGTCGAAAAAAGTACATGAAAATGGCCCCACGTAAGCAAAGTCATAGGTAATCCGAATGAGCCCTTTCCCAAATTCCCTTAGGTTTATCGCGACGCTACTGTATACGGGAGGTGTATTATACATATATATTTGTATATACTAAAGAGCTCAAACTCAATATTATGTTTGAAAATTATTTGAATATTTTTTTATTTGAATAATTACCTAGATATAATTTTGCCAAATTCTGGTATAATATACGATAATCCACGGTTAACGCTAATATTATATTAAATTGTTTTGACTGCTTTGAAGGTTTATCGCGTGATGCGGAGTTAAATAGAACCATATCGGTTGACGTTCCCTATAGATACGCGTAAATTTTATTATATAGAAAGAAGAGGGGTGGCACATGCAGCTAGCCGTCTCAACACGAAGCTGATTAAATATTATACACGAAGGGTGCGTATCGTGAGGTAATTTCTAACTATACGGTTTTCTATATCGGTCGGTGTGGCTGGTTGACGTAAAGACGAGTTCAGAGAATCATTGGAATTGTGTGTGTGCGTGTGTGTGTGTGTGTGTGTGTGTGTGTACATTGAGTTTGATACCGTTGTGAGAAACTCAACGTGTGCCACCGTTACGGCATTATTATCATTTTTAAATTTTACGCAGAGTGGAAAGCTATTGGTATTTGGTTTATAATAATAATATTATTATTATGTTTTATATGTGTGTGAACATAATAATATTTTATCACAATGATTTTTTTTCTTTAAGAAAAAACTCTTTCAAGTGGAAAACACATGCCCCAACAATTTCGCGTACAATAAATATAACTGTATACATAATTAGATCGATAATATTATGCTTTGAACGCATTTAAGATAGTTTCAGTGAATAAAAAAATATTACACTATAGAAATAGCTTCAATCAGAAACACGGTTCCGTGAACAAATTTAAGGATTATTATTAACGGTTTTATAGTGGCGTTTTCTGAGTACCTATATTTAATGAAGGAGGATAGAAGAACTTAGTATCAAGTTAGCCACGGGATTGTAGCCCTCACTGTACCGACCAAGTCCCCACAATAACAATAAAATATGCATCAAATCTGAATAAATACTATTTTTATTATGTTTCGTATTTTAACTGTAATTTAAAAATATATACATTTTTCTTAATTTTTGAATCAAATGATTCAAATAAAATAAGTAAATAGATATGATATTAAGATTCAGTATTCGGGATCAATAATCACTATTCTCTATAAATGATTAACAATGTTAATTCATTTATATGTTGCCAAAAAACGATAGTAAATTATTGACAAAATGTTAACAGTGAATTTACTCCTTACACCAGCCATTATGCTTTTAGTAGATAGTTTTTAGTCTTTTCATATATATATATATATATATAAATGTTTTTCCATTAACTTACGTTGGTATGATTCTTATTAATGTTATACATTTATGATATGATAATGTTTTAAATAACTAACTTAGATTCAACGTCTATTTTATTTTAAGCTTGATCGTTTATTTATGACTGAGAGCAAAATCACCTCACGCATACTTATTATTATATTATAATACTGTGTGTCCATGTCTACACATAAACCAATATACGTTATGTTATGATATAGGTAGTGGTTGAATAGAAATCCAACCTTTCTGTCCCTTCTTATAATTATAATGTCCGATCGGATATTAAAGCGGTAAACAATAACAGTTTTCTAAGGCCGTTGATGTGAAATATGCGAAACGTTCCACCGTTTTAATTTAATATATTCGGCTTGGTATCGACACGTCGCCGTGGAGGGTATATAAAATAAAACCGTCTTTACTTGTTGTTTATTACATATATTAAATTTATATCCTAAAGGTACGTAACACGTCGATTTATTATAGCTGCATATTTTTAGATATGTAAAATACAATTTCTACTACCAATTGAAAATTATAATTTTCATAAATAATATTTTGCTTTTAGTTTCTATGATATTATTTAGAGCAGACATTGTGCTTATCAGAAAATAATACAACAGTATTTTTTTGTTTTATTCTCTATATTTATGTTATAAAATATTCTTCGACATAATTTTGCAAATTACAATTAATTCTTTTAAAAACTGTTATAATTATTGTTGTTGACATGTTTGTGGTTTGAATTTGTCGAGCGGCTATATGTCATATGAATTCGTTCAAATCATACTATATATTATTATAATAATGATTTGATTTATTTGGAATGTGCTGATTTTAAATACATTTGATCAAATTTTTACGTTTATCGTTGAACATTTTTATAATTTTATGTTATGTATGAGAATATAGTGATTCATTAATTTTGAAATGTGTCGGGAATTCCGATACGACATTTTCAGCGACATTTCGCCATTACATACGAGTATGTTGTTATAAAACAGTCTCCGTGCTTTTGGTCATTTATTACATGTTGAATTACCTACTACGTTCCACATTCGTGTCTGTGAGTTGTATATGTCACGAATATATGTATTCGTATTCTCTTACGGAAAGTTCATAGGTGGTACGCTGGTACACGAAAGAAGTTTTGATTTATAAAACAAATTGTGATTTTATTATTATGCTTTTGGTTATTAGGTGGTGTGTGAAAATGTTCAATATAGATATGTTTCTAAGATATAAATATGTTAATAACCACTGTTTATATGTATCTTGTATACTCTAGCGAAACGGTACATGTGTAAATTGTATATACAAGAATATGCGCATGTATAAGAGACATAGGTTGGGGAAAATTAAGAGGACCGTATTATAATTTGACGATCAATCTCTCTTTTAATATCACTTTGATCATATAGTAATATATTATGATATAGAAGGTATAATAAGCTAACACACAAAATATTTACATGGATTGCTATTCGGTAACGTTTCCCAATAAACATTTTTAATTATGTTAATGGTCAATTTTATAATGAAGTTTTTTTTCTTAAACAATGTGATATTTTGATTATTATATAACATTTATAATGTAAAGTATCTTCTATAATATATTAAAAATTATTATTATTATATTTAGTTTTGAAAATTTTGATTTACCTAATTAAAACATCGAAAAAGAAGTTTCATAACTATTAAAATATTTATAACAAGAATAATAGACTTTTAAAATGGTTTTAAAATAAATATAATAGTGGATCTAGGTAGTATTTACTGTACTTGAACTGTTTTAAAAAAAATTATAAATATTGATAGATTTAAATATTAATTATTACAAATTTTTACCAGAAACCACCCTTGAAGTTGAATTGCATTTTGCAAAAATGCAAAAATGCATTTTTACGGCTCTAAAAGGCGATAAGAGGTAAATAAAATACGCATATCATTGTAAAATAAATATATTCATCGTTATTCGTTTAGAATCTAAAATATAGGTTATTCACTGATATCAGTTTCAGAGAGATGAGAAGAAATAATATTGATTTTACAATGAATTGATTTTTTTTATAACGTAGTGTAATGTCTTCAAAAGTTTAATGTAGCATATTATTATGTATACAATTGGGAATTGGACTTACATATAATATTATAATGTTGAGAGTATAAAAGTAAATGAAAAATCGATTTTATATTGATAGGACAACTTTTAATATTATTTTGAACACACAAAAATCTTAAATTGTAAGTAGTTAAAATTCTATGGGTCGTAATCTGACAAATTTAATTTAAAAATAAAAACCAATTATAGTAGTAATTACAATTTGTCAAGATTTTAAAATAATTATTTAATTAGTAAGGTTAATATTTATTAAAACGAATAAAATATAAAAGTTTTAAAGTTAAAACATATAATATATTGTATTATTTATTAGTGAATAAAAAAAGGAAATACATTTTTTTATTGATACATGTTGTCTTATTTTATTTTAAAATTACTAAAATTAATACTGAATATTTTAAATTTAATTACTTTATGAGTGATAAAAATGAATTATTCAATATTGAATGAACATAATATTAATAAATTGTTTAAATTGATTCAAAATTGAATTTTTAGTATAAATTAATTTCGAAACTTACATTTTTCATGTAAATGTAAAAAAAGGTAGAACACAATAAAAATTATACTAACCATTATTCATAAAAATGTTTGAAATATTTTTTAAAAGTTATTAAAAGCTACGATATAATTTTCTAGGGGATTGACAAATAGTTCTGTCTTCAAATTTATTTCACTATTAATTATTTATGTACCTATAATGTATTTTGCTTTATACATGACCGTATTTTCGGTAGAAACAATTTTTTTCTATTTTTTTAAAACTAAAAGTATTATTAAAACCATTTTAATTTTGATGACATATCAACAATATTAGAAATTACATATGGTTTACCTAGTAAGTAAATTCGGAAGGATTAGAACTGGTCTCTAGGACAATATATTTTTAGCTTAGTGTTAGAATTTTTGGGTACCGTACAGGAGGAAAGTAGTTTGATTAGTGGATTTTGAAGATTTGGAGTTCTTGGATGAAGTAAGGTGACGTAGTAACTTTTTTTAGTTGATTTAGAATTAGAATTTGAGGTTTTTGTAAAAATTATTATTTGTTTATACGACGGAGCTAAGGTAATTTGACGAAGACAAATGAATTGAAACCCCTAAAGCGTTCTGAGAGATTTTAATGTTTAGCCGAATTTTATACTTAGATTCTATATGCCCAGGCGAGTCTTATTACAGCTTTGCTAATTGTGAGTTTGCAGGTGGTGTATGGAATTTACTGATATTCGTTTATATTTAAGGTGAGAAGTTCAGCCAGCTCAGGTCAGGTGCCTGTCAAAAGTTAAATTTGCATCTATTTCCTGCGATACGGTAGGAATTATATTGTTGTTTATTTTTACAAGTGGAATACCTTTAGACGTAAAGAGAATGTTATAAATGAGTATTTAGTATTGTTAATTTTTTTGGACCAACATTTAATTGTACAAAAATGTGTTTGGTTAAATTTGGAGACAATTAACTAGAAGTCATTATTATCTTATCATCGATGAATGTACCTATGAATATAAATGAAATATGGAATTATCATGGGGAACATTGCAAAATACATAAAATATTTAATATCACTACATTGAAGAACTCCAGTCAATAGAAAGAAAATTCAATAATTTTATACATAGAAAATAACTGCACAATTACATAGAATATAAATTATGTTACCAATAAAAAAATTTATAAAATTACCGGCCACGAATTTTTTTTTAAAATTTTTTTTATAATAACTGTCTAAGGCTTATATATCATTTCAGTGAAAATTAATCAGTTTGACAAATTAAATGGAGCTTTTATGTTTTTGGTAGATTTTTATATTTATTCGCTTGTTTGAAATTAAAATTGATTTAGATTTTTTTTTAAATTTAATAATTGTATTCTGAAGTTTTTATTATAGTCAGAGTTGGCAGTTACTTTATAGTACGTATATGCATATTTTTATAATACGCTAGAATACCTATATTAAAAGTATTGGAACTTGGAACCATTGATTATTTCAGGAATTAAAACAAGAACTGGTACTAAGATATTATGGTAGGGAAGTTTTTAGGTTTTTTGTTTCTAATATTATTTAGCTTTATTGTATTATACTAATAAATCAGTTTATTAAATTTGATTGCAAATGTATACATGGTTATATAATTACAATTGTCTATATTTTATAAACTATAAAAGTTACATAAAACAATAAATATGATCAAAATTTTAATACAAAAATTGTTTTTCGCTCATTCGTTAGTCATCGTCATGACTCGTGATTATTTCCCTTTAATTTATTTATAGTTTTGAACGATAGCGTCTAGTGGTGTTGCATTCAAGATGAATAAAAATTGTATTAATGATAATTGAAATAGTCATAAATATTCTCCCATTTTATAAGTATTTTATTTATTTATATCTACATATTCCATAAATTATATCATGCTAAATAATTTATGAAGAGTTTCTTATTAAATTAAAAAACATACTATTATTTTTAAACATATGTTAGATACAATTTTTTTATATTTTATTTCATATGAAAAAATAGCAGATAAGTATTAAAGGAAGAGCTTATTAACACAAAATTTAATTTTTATAAAAAAAATCTTAATATATTGCATAATTACTGGCATACGTTTCAGTAGTTGTAACTTGTAATTTTAGAATTTTACTACTGAAATTAACAAATTACAAGGAAAGATCACAAACCCAGTTGCTCAGTAAACTATAATGTAGGTAATTTAATTATAGAACTAAGGACTGGAATATGATCAGTAATGACCATTTATATAAAGATCTATTTTAAATTTAAATTTAATATAATTATGTATTTATCGTTAAAGTGTTCAGTATGAAGGTAAGTGATGTTAACAATTACAAAGTTATATACTTGTCATAATATATATCTAACTAAAATCTAGGTTACTTTTAAAATAAAATCACTTTTGTTGAAGAAAATTGAAAATTTTTAAAGACTATTACCCAATTACTACATGGATATCAAATATCATGTTCATCGATTACTTGGTGTTTAACAGTTTATTAATATATACCAGATACCTAATCATTTTGATTTGATTTTTGTGTATTTATAATTTTTTCTTCAAGAGTATGGGGTGTATGGATTTACTCGGAGCTTGCTAATTTTAATAACTACATAGAATTATAAATATTAAATATGTTATATGCTAGCAACCTTACTAAATATGTTATTGATCTATGATAGTTATTATAATCAAATTAATATTTCTACAATTTATAAATACAGTTCACCATAATAATATATTTTAATTATTTCATGTTTTTGTGTAGTTACAAGAACAAATAATATGAAAAAACATACGAATAAGCGTGTATAATATTGTGATGATGTGTATATAAAATGCAACGTGATTTGTTTGGGTACATTTAAGTCAACATTCAAAATAATATAAATAACAGTTGTTTACATAACGAGAGGTAAAATATATGCGTCAACTTTTCTAATTTAAATATTTATACACGGAAAGTAAGACGTGAAATAACGGTATAAAATAAAATAGTGTGGGATGGAATTTAAAATAAATGAAAATAATAAACGAAGACATTTTTGACTTATAAAATACGTGTGCACTAGAGTGAAGTAATTTTCTGAAAATGAAACATAAAATCGTGTTGATATTAAACGTAGATCAGTGGCATTTTTAGGATTTTTTAATAGAAAGAGATTTACATAAGTCTTAATATTTGAAAATGCAAATGATATTAAAAGAACAGAAAATGCGTATATTAGTTGAAATTCAAAACTACACTCAGTTAGATATTTTTATATACTTGATACTCAACTCGTTTTGATCACTTCTACAAAGTATTTGTATCAATTCAATTTGCCGTAGGAGTAAGATATATTGATTGAAATTTGAGTTTGACAAACTATAATTATTTCTGGAAAACGATTTTTAGTGATTGATGCAATCAAAAATATTTATCAAAAATTTCTGGTGATTGCTTTTATATTATAATGTTATTTTTGTAATTTTCTTAAAATTTGTTGAAAAATTAGCCTTTAAAATAATATTTGAAATGATATTGTATAAAACTTTTTGAGCTTTTACTGCCAATAAGTTAAACATTCTGTAAAAACTTATGTTCGAAAATTAAGCAATATTATTTTATTCTTTTCAATAATTTCTATTTGTAAGTTAATGTTAATGCTTTTGTATTGACTAAATGGTAAAAATATGTTTTATTTATTTAGGTACCAAAATATATTACAAAAATGAAATAATTGTTATAAATTTATGATGAGTACAAAATACTTACGTTTAAAATTAGTAGAAAAAAATCGATAGTATACAAAATTGCTGTCGGCGGATTGAATTCAACCTGTAATTTAAAACAATAATTAAAAAAATGAATGATTTTTCTTGAAATATACAACAGAAATTCAGAGGTAATACACGTTATGATGAATTTTTAATAAAATATATATTTTTAAATAGTGAGCTATTTATTAGATTTTATTTATTATTGTTGAAGTATGTATATATTTTCCTCTAAATGACCGTATAGTTTGTGAGTTGGTACATATTAATAATCATCATGTTTAATGTCATCTGCCGTTTGTTTTGCACAGTCTGATTTATTAATCAACTTATAGCTGTGGAGTTACTAAAATAGTTGTTAAAGATAGTTTTTTTATAGATATAAGATAATTGTAATATTGAATCAATCTAGTACTTACTTATTATACTGAGATACATTTTTACAAATTATAAATTATTATTAATTACCAAAGCTCTAAAATCGTTATAGTCTTATTTCCCAAACTTATTAAGAGGGTCTATGGTCTTATTATTTTTAATACACAAGTATTTTGAAATAATATGGTCCTTAAGAATACTTAAAAATTCAAAAAATTAGAATTTGAATAAATCAATAATTATTCTAAGAAAAAATGGACGTGAGCATGTTTGGAGAATCACTCTTTATAATCATATGCAATCGATACGCCGATAGCGTTCACACCTGTTACAGGTTATAGAAAATGTTATGACGTGTGGGGTCGTGGCTGAATGACGTGTGGTGACGAGCGATGTGACCGCGTAGTATCCGTTTTGTTTTACATGCATCGATGATCCGACAACAATCCGTACCGTTTTATGCGTACAGTATTATATTTTAATATATAGTTGTAGTTTCCGAATAATAAGATAATAAAATCCCAACCGTTTAAAATGTATACGAATAATATCATGGTTTTGAATACGAGAAGGTTTTTTTTTTTATGAAATAACGTACCTATAATAATTATTAATCATGCGATGACGCCTACTTAGGATTTTGTCACTTATCGGGCACCTCCCTTTCTTCCATCTGACAATCACTCGTCAAAATCCGGACCACGATAAATGTAATCAATACGCCGTATTGATTATGATAGCCATCAATCATCCGATAATCCTTAAAATCGTGCACATTACACTTTTTATAAAATACATGACGCGTCGGTCGATTACGTCGACGTTCGTTTATATAAACGAGAGTGGTTGACAACAGTTGACTTTTGAACAGGATTCTCGAAACCGTCTAGTAAGACGTTTCAATAGACACGGCGGTTTAAAACGGTGTTACGGTGAAACGTAGCAAAGGTCGGACATGACAAACGTAAACACAAGAGAAAAAAGGCTCACGTAACAAGCAAACAGTGCAACGTATGACAGACCAGTTAAACCCAAATGTTTTTAAGTCGTTTAAAACACGATTTTTTTTCCGTGTTAATGAATTAATAGTACTTATATATAGGTATATTGAAACGTTTTTTAAATTTATAGTAAAATGTTTATATCACAAACGGTCGTTTTGTGTTTCAACTGATAAGATACCTAAGTAGTTTGTTAAATTGGGCGGTCGGTAATTGGGACACATTTTTATCAACTTGCTTCATATAAAATATGTGTTTACCTTTTATTACCCAGAGATTGAGTCATAAATGTATAATGCAAAAATATACAAGTATATTTTAATGTTTATTAATTATTTTTTTTTCTTATAGGTACATAAAAACACAATTATTTTTAAATAATATGATACAGATTTTACAAATTCAAATCTGTCTTTTTTTCCCTTTTTCGTAATTTTTAATTTCATTAAGAATATGTTTTTTTCGAATTAAAGTTCTTTTCCTGGCTTTTAATATTTCTACGCTTCTAAGTTTAATATAAAATTGTGATTGAACTTCCAATAAAACTTATATTAAATAATATTTTATAAATTTTAAAAGGTTAATTGTAACCCAATTTCCAGGCCCACGTTAAATATATTAGTAGTAACATAAAAAATCAATCCCTTTCATAAAAAACTTGTTATGAAATGATAACAAAGTTAAAGACGCTATCATAGAATCCATTTATGATATTATAGGTATTAGGTACCTACGATAGTATTGGTCTAATAATATTATGAATAGTATTTAATTATTTAATTTAAGACAATATATAGTAAATCGATATAATTAAAACTGATAAATCGCTATTATTTTCATAACATATCACGATAAATACGTACATATAAATAACCCATAAACAATTACTACTGTATCATAATAATATTGTCGATTAATAGTTACATTAAAAATAGTATAAGTCTAGTTGACCTATATCATAACTGTATAATAACTGTTCTGTCTCTAATTAATTAAAGAAACATTGATATTATTATGACTTGTTTACTTGATAATAAATCATTAACGATGGCGTGTCCATACTTAGCGTAATTGTTATTTTATCATTTAAAATTCAGTACGCAATGTTAGAAATTAATTCAAACTGCAAAGTATTTTAATTTTAATTTTTTGTGGTCGGTTCAGATGTCGATTTAAATCAAAAAACCTTAACCTAATGTATAGGCAGTGCTTGGAGTGACTCTAAATAATCTAGGGAATACCTATAAATTCTTATAAATATAATAAACTTATTGTTGTTGAATTTACAACATTTATATATGTGTCGTGTGTGCAAGTCAATTTGTTTAATAGAAATTTTGAACCTGATTAATATAATATAATATTATTTTATGATTAATGTAAACTATTTGTAAATACAAATTGCAATTTTGATTTTATGATACCTACTTATACACTTGACAAATTAGTTTAAAATAATTATTCTTTTAAAAAATAATTTATTCGTTCTTGAAAGATGTTGTACTCTAGAAACTTTACGGGATAAGATTAAAAACAACCAATCGACTAATAAAATATATAAATACAAAGCAATTATAAATGATGTACGAGAAAAAAAAACCCAAAAGTTCGTCTATCTAATACGAGGCCTTAAAAATCACTAACAAAAAAAAACATGTTTTTTGCACGTATATCCTTGTTTTAAACTAAAAAATTCAAAATGAAAAAGATTCAATTTTGAGAAAAGCTGTTTTTCCTGTACAATTTATCATACACAAAAGACTTTTATAATCGATTAGAAAAAAAACCGCTCAAGAAACTTTCGATTGAAACACAATTACCGTGGGTCAAATAAACCTTTTCGAATGGATGTAAATTAATGCCTGAGGTTAAAGTTATTTTAAAGGGTCGGCAAAACATGCAAGTTATTGAACATTTATAGTAGCGCGCTATAGGCGGAAAGTCTTGTCTCCACGGTATGGGCGGAAATAGGTTGCACCGGACGTATGAGACGTGATTAATAATTAATAGTTTGGTCGACCACTATAGGTTTTCTACCGTAACCAACCTTTTATACTTCCATTCTCTTATTCAATAATACTGACTGGTCGATTATAATTCAAAACTATACTTTATATTAGACTTAAACTATATCATTATATAGTTGAAACGCTTAAAACAAACACATTTTAAGTGTTCACCGGTTACACAAAATAAACCTATTGCGGGTAAAGAGTTGATAGTACTCGATATGGAGTTATCAAATTATTGATTGATAAAATACTTTTAAAAATATTAAACTTGATTATGTTAGAAAAATTTTCTAAAAATTATATACAAATATAATATATATAATAATAATATATAGATATATTATATTTTCTTTTTGATAACAAAAAAATTGAATTTGAGTTCTAAAAAACAGTAAGTATAATTCTGCATCAAAGAATTTAGTTGACATTCAATTATTAATACATATTTTAAATATAATTAATCAAAATGATAGCACTGAATTAAAATACGACGTTCAGTTTTTCGTTTATAATAACATATATAGTATATTTAAGTAAAATGCATATTTTGTTTATTTTTACTAAATTACTTGTTGTATAAAAATATAAAATAATCAATATCGAGTCATCTACAGAAAATGATAATTATACATAATATATGTAATGGCGTGGTAACGTTAAATTATGTGGTCTAACTTAAGTTATTGATGTTCTAAAATATATGACTTTTAAGAATAAAATATTAAAATTTTGACGAGAGTTAATAATTTATTTAATCTCAGAATTGTTTGTTTTAAATACATTCTATTTTACATACATTTAATGAAACTGTTAATATAGTACTTAGTGAGTTTAAACTTGTGCGCACACATGTAGACGTATAGGTATAGTTTGTATTTTGAAAAAAATTTTTTATTTTAAATGAAAAGCTATTTTATTATACATAGCAAGTGTTTTTTTTTTTAAATTTTTTAGTAATTGTTGTACGTTATTATATAATATTATAACGATACATTTGGCGTAAAATAAATACATAAAATAATTACATCTAAACTGTTTAATGGATCCTAAACCGATGAAATATGTTCCTCAGAAATAAATTGCTTACACACTTAGGATGGCATACAATTTAAAATTGGATTTATATTCTTTATAGCATACAATCAGTGATCGAGAGTGGGGACACTGCAGAGAGTGTGCGAGTCACATTTCAAAATGTTTCCTTCTAACAATGCGGACGAACATTAAAAAAGAAACTTAAAACTTCATAGTATTTCAAACGTATAATATATAATGTATGGAATGTGAAAATGTATCTATATTTGATGAAAATAAAATACTGTATGAAAATATATCAATGGAAATACGTAAGTGGATGTTATAGATAAAAACCACTTCACCTAGTTTACAACCAACATAACTATATAATGTTCAACCTATACATTATTTAGAAAACGTTTATTTATAAATATTTTCTTCGAAATTTACAATAAAGTTTGAATAAATTGCATTTTATAATTGAATGGAAATTTAGCATTTAGGTATATTTTGTATAGACAAAGAAAATAATATCGAAAAAATCGTTCTTTTCTCATCATATTTTATTTGAATTTAATAAGGAAATTACATAACTATTAAAAATCCGCGTTTAAACAAATAAAAATTTGTACTTGTAGTTAAAAAGTATAAAATAATGTTTATAATACATTTCGATTCATAGAAATTTCAATTACTGGAGTTCAATAATTTTTTTAAGTTTTATTATAATGTACGTAAACAATTATTATTCATATGAAGATTTGATCAGAGATGTATATCATATTACACGACTCTGTATACCACATAAATCACACGTTGGTCAAACTTTCGAAGTAATATTATAATATAACGATTTGTATAATTACTTTATAGTTACGAATACATCAGCCTCGGTTTTAGGGTAACATGTGGGCGTGAGTGACGAATCGAAACTATATATTTACATGTAATCTTTGATTGTATATCATTATATCAATACACACGGAGTGCAAAGTAAAGTTAAAACTGGCGTTGATAGTACTTACACAAAAATATTATCTTGTGGGCCATAAGTTTCACACGAGAAGCGCTCTCTGGTAGTATACGGAATCCCAGTCTATTAGTATTGGTATAAGGACCACGTTGTAGAATTTAGTGGAAGTAGAGTACCGAGTACTTAACATTTAAGTGGTAGTCATATACATTGATGAGTACATCACAATGCATCCGTAGTTTTCAACCTTACCGTTCAGGAAAGCATGAAAAAAGTTTAACGATTTAAGTTTTTCTTAGTGTGTTTAGAGCTGTTATAATAATGTGATAAACGATTGTGCCGTTAAAAAACTTTCTATTCTTAGTTTTCGAGTAAGTATGTTATTCTTGTAGTGTTAAGTTAAATTTTGTAATAAAAGAACAACGATGAGATAGTATTTGATAAATTTTTAACGAACCAACGGTACGTTTATGTTTGTACAAAAACAAGGTTCAGATATTTTTAGAAATTCGTATAACTTGTGTTTTCTTCTTTTAGGTATAACACATAGGTAATTACGAATACGGGGTAATGTAATAATAAATTATGTTTATGTACTCTCATGAATTTTATTACATATCCATGTCCATGAATTAATTTTTATTACGTACATTTCAATTTTTTTTTCTATGTATAGCTATTAGCTGGTTGATGGGAATCCCGTACTGGCATATTACGCGTTTTAATAATATTTATTATTCGACTGAAATATTCATTGTTTATTTATTATCACGGATTTTGTATTTATTACGCTATAATCCACACATATATTTATTATGCAAGCATTGTCGTTGACTATACTTCAAGCTTTACTTTATTATCAGTAATCATTTCAATTAAACTAATTCAATTAAATGCATTATACTATTGTATGATAATTAAATAGTAAAATACTACATTAGAATGTAATCTATATTAAGTTAAGTAATATCTTGACATGTCTTTGATCATTTTGATTACACAGAAACGACATCACCATGAATAATTGTAGAGTAGCAGACAGCAGTTAAATTTAATCAGTGGTTCTAAAAAAAATGGTTTTACAAAAATACAAAATATATGTAATACTGGATTTATTATTTATTATATACTGACCATTTTTACAAATTATTAATGTTTATGAATTAATATATTTCCAATATTTTCAAATCACTGTAACTATCACATTTCTCAAATCAATTATTATAGACATTATTTATTCTTAGAACATAAAATTAAAAAACCGAATTTTGGTTTTAAAAAGGTCAAAATGTTCAGAAATTTTGTCCATTAATAATTGAAATAGAAAGAAAGAGCGTTTTTTATTTGTATTGACAGAAGTTTGTATATCTACAAGACACTTTGTAAGTAATATATAAAATTTCAATAATTTTTTAAATATGGCCTTTAAGTACATTTAAAAATTCCAATTTTTTTTAACTGTTGTTAATAACTGTATTATTGAAGTAGAATAATAGAGTTAACATGTTTGGAGAATCAATTAGTACAGCGATTCCTAACCCTTTTAGTTGTTCGGATTACCAATTTTGTAAAAAAATCTTTGAGGCCCACCAATCAAAAAGCACTCCTTATACGTATGTATATTGTATCTATATAATATATATAATATTATTAGGTAGGTATATAATACAAATATATAATAATATTATTTTGTATATAAATATTATGTAACTACTGTTAATATTATATGGTCCACGGTCCAATTCCACGCTGCTCGCAACTCACAAATGAACTACTGCCCATAGGTTGGGAACCACTATACTAGTATTTTAAACTATTGTACGATTACTTATATTTACACGAGTAAAAAATTGAAAGGACTGAAGTTTATAAAGTTAAATTTTCAGAAAATAATTATAATATTTTTAGTAGGTATATATTTTTTTTAGTATATATTTCTTATAACGTTCTAAATCCCTTTTAAAGAATAAAATATCTACATTAATTTAAAACCATTAAAGCTTTGGAAGTTAATTCAAGATGTTACGCTGACTTGATAGCTATCTAATGAAAATCAGATGACGGAGAAAATAAGTTGAACGCCGACCGATGTCTATCAAAGTCTACATTTAATTGTAATTTAAACTTGACAGAGCTGAAGAGATTGTCAAATTCATCTATTGGATATACGTGTTTTCTAATAACTTGGGAGCTCTGTTTAATTTTAAATTTGTCAATAGAGTATTTTAACGACTTGAAACAAATGTAGATACAGTTATTTAAAAACTTACCCTGGTAAATTACGCAGTAGTCAAAACTTAATGTCGAAAGGATAACAGAGATATACCTTAGAGTTAATAATATACTATTAAATTCGGTTTAAAACTAAAAACTAATACCGTAAACCCCAAGTAGAAGGTAGAGTAATCTAAGGACTGTGCGATTCATACGAAATATAATGTATCAAGATATCATTCACTTATTTCTAGAACCTAGTCCATACGTAGATATCTAAATCAGTATAATATATGGTAATTAATCATGTAGATGCCTACGGTGTATTGAATAACCATTGCTTTAGACAATTTCAGTATATCATACATTTAAAGTTCGATATTTTAGTTACTTTATTACATTTATTACATAGTTATTTGCAAATACGGTTCGTCATAACTTATAATGTTATATTTTACGTTACACTGTTAGATTTTATATCTCGCGACCGGAGAGCTATTATCGTGTATAATTAGTTTGATAAACACGATGTTAATAAAATTGTAAACTTGTATCTAATCAAATTAACATTTATTTGTTGTTGTAAAAATGTAAGATAGGTACTTGAGAAATTTAAATGAATATGTTGCAACTTAAAAATATATGAAAATTTGTAAAATATACCTCATATTTATAAATACATTTTTTATAAAGTATTATTATTTATTTCTGCTGTATTTCGTGTAATAAGAAAAACTTTATAAATATTTTACATTTTAATATCAACTTTTAAAATTATTTATTAGTTAAGGCGTTTACAAAGTTAGTTTAGTGAACAATAGAATGAAAGTTTTATATACGTACTAGGTGATTCACTGACAATCATTCAGTGATTTTAAATGAGTAATGAAGTGTTTATTATCCTCACGGAGCCAACTTTCAATCATTGGCTTAACGTTTTTGAATTAATAGGTAATTATTAATAAATTAAAAAAGTGAGCCAGTAAATACGATCATAAATCTTATGCGATTTAATTTGGAATGTGTCAAATTTCAATAAGAATAATTGTATTTTAACAGTCCATTTTAACGAGGAATATTATTATTTCTTTAGATTTATATTTACCGTATCAAGTCCATATAAATATATTGAGTGTGCGACGTCAACAGTAGTTGCTAAGATCATTGCAAATATCCAAGGTACGAATAAAACTCTGAGATCCTGAAACACAATAATTATATAAAAATATTGAATAATATGTATAATACACATGCACCTATATATGTAGCCAAAATAGAATACTTTAATATTTTATAATTTGTTTATCAACGTATACAATTAATTAATAAATTATAATCAAGTACTATGAATCTGGAAAGTAAGGTTATAGGATATGTAATACAACAAAGGGATATGTGAGCCAGATATCTCGATTGCCCTTTTTTTAAGTGGTTAATAGAATATAGTCTATCAATCATTTTCAGTGATAAAAATATATTAACGCCAATTAAACAAAATTGTAATGAAAAGTGGTTTGAAATTGAAAAAGAATAATATTCAAGAGATAGCCAAATTATCGTTTTTGAAATATAATAATTAATAAATAAGTTGCTGTTATATTCTTAAAAAGCTTAAAAAAAAAGTAGTTGTGTCTTTTGCAATGAGAAGTATAATTAGAATAATACAAAGCCATCTTTTTTAATTCACTAATATTTCAAAAATGACAATAAGGTTATCTCCAAAATATTGTTCTCTATTAATTTTATTAAATATGTTTTCACTTAAAAATCACTTTATAATGCCTTCTTGTTTGCTTTGCGTAAATATGTTGTAGACGTCGTTAGATTTGGTTTTTATTGCTATATATGTGCTGAGTCCATACAATGACATTAAACTATGATATTTTTAATTGTGAGCCGTGACAGCTATTATCGTTATAGACATGCAAATGTGTAACTAGGCCTTTGAATTTCGGGGGTTTGAGTATCACTTACAATCATCATGCATTTGTGACCTTTTTTATATAGGTTATAACAGAGGTTTCCAATCTTTTTTTACGCTGGGCTAAATCTGAGATATATGTTTTTCACCGTGGGCTAACATTTTTCTAGGAATAAGGAGATAATTAAATTGGAGAATAGATAAGATTCAATATTTTACACCTAATATATTTGGTATAGTGTATTTGCGCAGTTAGAAAAATCCGTCGATCACGAGTTCTATAGCATTATTATTATTATTTCGAAGTAGATCGTTAAGTATTATGTGTGACCAACGCGTAAATGCTTGAGTACAATGTAAGTCAAATAAGCGTGATCAAGGTTTACTATTAGCTAGTATTAGTATATAAGTATGATTATAATAAGTTGTTATGAATAACATAAAATTAAAAAAATAATAAATTAAATAAATTAAATTATTATATTATTTTAATAACATAAATTAGTGGGCCGGTTCAAAAATGTTGGCTGGTCGGATTTGGCTCGCGGGCTTTAGGTTGGAAACCCCTGTGTTATAATGATAATACTTTATACCATCTATTTTACATTTTTACGCTCATAGTTTTAGCTTTTTTCTACTAATCCCTTCATTCACAACACAATATTTATAAATGTATATATATGCCACTGCCTTAAACTATATATACTGATAAATGCATTTTTACATAATGGTTATATAGGTAGTAAAAACTATATAATAGCTTTCGATAATAAATATATTGTGTTTATAATTATAAACCTCTGTCCGACGTAATGATGGAAACTAAATATTATTTTTATAGAGGATTGTTACATTAATATTTTATAACATCATAATATCTAATAAACATTTCAGTGTTCAAACATCATGATAAATAAAGATGTCAATCATTCTACGTATATAATATTTATTTTGAAAATTAAATTAAAATTGCCCTGAGTTAATTAGTTATTTACTAGGTCAACGGAAGGGATTTTAATTTAGTTTTATTTTTGACGACCGAATCTAAACTTTAACATATATAAAACTACGTTTTATTTGGAATAAAAATACAACCATTTGACTGAACAATAAAGAAAACATTTTATTTCTTCACAACATATTGAAGTAGTCACATAGAAAGCAATTAATTTTTATTATCTCTGAAATAAAATACTTAAGTGTCAAGATTTATCAAGCTTGATAATTAAAAACATTTCCAAGAAAATATATAATAAATGTTTAAAAACTTACAATTTTGAAAACAATTCAATAGAATTTATTATTATAAAAAATACTTGAATTTTTTTTTAAATTAAATCACAATATCCTGTGTAATTTAAATAAAATCTATATTTTATAGAAATGTATGAATCACTTTAATAAAATAATGGCATGCTACATTAAAATATTAACAAAAATTATTAACATATACTCCGTATAGCCTTATTAAAGAAAAAGTATAAATTAAATATCTCAAAATATAAGTTATTAAGTTTAGATAACTTATAGCGATTGTTTTAAATATAAATAATTAAGAGAAACTGGTGAGTATGTTTATTAACACATATAGTATTATACAAAAAATTAAAAAAAAAAAACATTATTTAAGTTAAACCAGACAAGTTTTACTTATTCTCATAATTTTATATATATATAAAAAATACTTGACTGTTAATTTATTAAATACTAAATATAAATTTCAAAAAATTATGTTTGTTTTATATACTTGGTATTTTAATCGTTTGAAAATACCCATGTATAATTCATTAAATATACTTGTTAAACATTTAACAAACAAGTAAACTAACTTTCTAGATTCTATAGTTTTAAGTTAAAAATGTTTATTAACTATAAGTTGCTTAATATTTTTTAGCATAACTAACTCAGATCTTAAAATAATCAAAAAATAATCTTAGTTTTTATTTCTCATCGATATATTATATACCTAAGTAAATCAGTGGATATCACAAACTGCACTAATCAATTATAGGCTCAAAAACCGATGGAAAGTGTCTGATGATGTATATAATGGTTTTACTATTTTCAAAATGTATAAATGTTCAAAAATTGAAGAGTATGTCTACATGAGCGGAATAAAAATATTTAGATAAATTAATTAAAATAAAACTTTTGTGTAATTTGTTTTTTATTTGGTATAAATAAATGTACTATTTCAAAAAGAACAATATATTCAAAACAACGAATTTAACGTTAAAAAATATAATTTAATGTTTAATATTAAATATTATTATTTTTCTTTTTAATTTGTTATTACACAGAAAATTAATTTTTGTTGGCGGAATAAATTATTCAAATGAAATTAATATACCTATATATTTTCAGAGAAGTATAGAACTCAACATTTAGATTATAGATAATAAGACAGTATAGTGTAAATGTGTAATTCACCAAGTCTGCTCGTCCCCTTTCATTTTTTTTTTTAATAATGTAGTTAATAAAAATTTAATTTTTGGAATTTTAAAATAATTGATATTTTTTATACTGTTTAAAAAGTGTCTCATGGAGATAAGAACTTTTAATTTTTTTTAGAACTACTATTTTTAGTGTTATACTTGTTAATTTGATAATTTTTTGAATATTGTTATACATCTAATAAGAAACTATACTATCAAGCATTTTAATTACCTAATAGTTTATGCACATAACTAGTTTCAAAAATATTTTTTTATCAATTTACTAAAAAAAACGATGTTTCTCATGAAAAAAGAGAAGTCGTCAATACAGAGCACTTTTTACATACATTTATGACTATAGGATAAAAATAGTGATGAATAAATTTGTATGCTCACCCTGTATACAGTACCAGAGTTAAAAGAAATTGGCCTAGGTGTAACTGAGTTGGACACAGACATAATATGATGTCAGTTTAACTCTCACCTTAATGTAACACGCGATTGTTTGCACTTAACAATGCGTACATGTGAAATCACATTTTACTCCTGTCCCTGCCTAGTTGTGGCACATACCATAAACTATGATTTCACTTAAAAGCCCTCCCTCTGTATACTAGAGCTAACGGAATGTCGTTCAAGTGTACTTTATACAAGCCGAATTTATACCATACAGAGAAAAATATCAATCAAAACAATATAATATTAAATCTATAATCATACATTAAACATTCTATTGATACGACTTTATGATAACTAAAATTAGGAAACATAATTTTATATTTTTATGTACCTATATATTTTATATAAATGTGGTTTTTAAATTTATTTTTCTCACAGTCGAGCTTGCACTGCAATAAAGCACAAAGTGTATGATCTATAGATAGTACTTATTTGTGTCACGTCTTTTTAACCAGAAAACATTTATTACATTTTTATTTACATTTATTGTCTTATGTACTGATGTGTAAACGTGCAGTCGTAACCCACGAGTTAGATAAAAAATAAAAGAAGAGAGAAAAAGCGTAATAAAACACTTTTGATCTTTGTCATTGAAAAGCGATATTTTGCTACGGGCCAGTGTAGCCCTTTTCCACCCTACATCGTATAATAAATCATTCTACTGTGGATAATTTACTGTGAAAACCATTGTAGAACGGATTTTTTTTTTTATTATCCTTTTATTAACCGTTTATTAATTATTATACATTGTACCTAGCTTGTTGCTTACGATTAATAATACCGTGACTCAGCACACAACAAAATATATTATAATTATCATATAAAAGGATTAATAATGACTAAATTTCATAAATAGGGTTTATAAAACTTTTTTAAGGAAACGGAATAATGATAACTACCTACTAGATAATCATAAAAATTCTATATAGGTACACTTTATTCTTCAGCAGGTGTTGTTGTATATGGAAAAAAAAATATCATAATAAGTATCGATATTATAAAATATAGTTAGGTAGGTATGAGATACTTGTAATATTATTGTTTATATTCTATGTAATATATAATACATCCACAACGTAATGGATCGTCTCGATTTATTGTGCTACGAATATGCATTTTTCTATAACGTGTAATTCGCATACAATTTTCATCCGATAAAAATTCAATAAAAATCTTATTTACATATAGAGTATAATAATCTAAAGTTTTATATGCATTCATAATGATTATTATACCACTGTAACGTACAACCCATTGAATGTTTACGTGTATTATACGTGCTTGAAAACAACTGCACAGCATTAAATAATATACGGAGTAAAAAATTAATTATTTAAATCTGTTTTAAGGATCTGAGTTGAATAAGTTTGGATCTGGCCTGACGATAAATACTATAATACCTACCCGGAGAACAATCTACGTGCGTACTTTGCAGGCTAACGAGTGTACTATCGATGTCCTTATACTTAACGTGCGTACGCGACTAGTCGACGAGAAGAGCTTTGCGAAAGCAGCGACGATAAGTACAACGCAAGTGAGAGCAAAACTGAAAAAAGGTTTATCATTTTATAAAGAGATAATAAGTTATATTAGATTATTGACTACGATACGTCAAAAAAATTCTCATTCAAAATAGTAAGTTAGGTGTCTCGTTGAAAAACCCGTTGATAGAATTAATTTTTAAAAATATGATATTTTATTATTGTTTTTTTTTTTTTACATGATATAATAATTATATTTAACCAATAATCATCCGAGTGTTTTACGCATATTAAATTATTATTGAGACATAAAATTAAGTGCTCATAATTTGCAACAATATCAATATATGTTTGTGAATGTGTACGTGAATATGCTAAGGCAATAACTCAAGCCTATCATGTTGGCCACCAATCTATGTGATGTGATTTGTACATTGTACGCATTTTAAAAGTCATTAATAAAATTGTAAGTAGGTACCTACTTACCTACTCATGGCACAAGATTTTGATAAATTTATTTTTTTACGATATTAACGTACATACCACATGCATATGACACCTTGAACACCTTGACTCGTATAACGGTTTGAAAGCTATCATGTGAACATTGTTAAAAGAACGATAATAATAAATGATATTTCGTGATAACGAAAGACGTGTTTCATAAATCATTGGAGAATATAATAAAATATAATATAATATCAAGATGAATGATTTCAATAATAAAATAATTAACAATTTTACAATATTTTTACATTTTTACTTTCGTCCATGGTAGGTATATCCTCGTAAATAACTATCGTTACAATATTAGTAAATGATAAAATTTATATAAGGTGGCTTATATTTCAAAGCATTATTTGAATTTTTCTTTAATTACTTGAACCGATGCTCAACAAGTTACAAATGTGTTATTCAAGTACATATTATATACTCGTAATTTTAACAATATATTATTTTTGGACATTTATTTTTCATGCATTAATATGCCGTGATCTGTTAAAAAAAAAAACACAATTCTCAAATTCATCTTAACTACCGGTTGATTACATACATATCACATAATAATATGTAAATTGTATTAACTCAACACAGGTCAACTCATTTTTTTTATGTACCGCAATTCTAGTAATTAATATAGTTGTAAATTATAACTTATAATATTATACTCCAATAATATTTTATTCTCTGAATTACGGTCTATAGTAATTTATTGTTTTTTGCTTAAAATGATTTTATAAAATATAGGTACCTATAAGACCCAGAACGATATTATTTTAGTGTTTTGTTCGTGGTGAATATTTTAATTAAATGTATTTCCCAAGTATAGACACGTACAAGCTATCATTTTATTTGAAGAATCAAAGATGTATACGAATACAGTGTCTCAAGAAGACTTAAATTCGCGAGATAATTGAGTTTACATTGCCACAATATAGCAGTGTAAGTGTGTAACCGTTGGAAATCGTTTTCACTATGATTTTGTCGTTAAACAGGGTAATTTAGAAAGCATTTTAATTGATTGCTCATATAGACATTTTTTTAATGACGACTTTCTTTAAATTTTTAATTCCTAGATATGTTAAACATATTAAAGGAATATATTTTCTATACTTAACATTTTTAATTTAATTAGGAATGTCTTGTACTGATCCAATTTTTTTTATAATTATTTATTTTTTTAATGAGAATCAGCTTTACTATATATTGTTAATCAAAGGATTTTTTTTTATTCAAAATGTTGATGTATTGAATTAAAATTTTGAATGAGTAGTTTTTGTGTCATTAAAATATTTATGGATATAGTAATGATAATTTAGTTCTTAAAATAGTTTTACCCAAGTATAAAATATGTATATTTATATCAAATCATTATTATATTCTAACAGTTATTACAAATTGTAAAATGTCAAGTTAGATTTGTAAAATATTCAAATCCCCATATTATAGTATTATCTAAAACTACTCGAATTTAATTCTAGATACATAAACAGGAGCATGTGAGTTACGTCCGGTGAAAAGGTATACATGAATTGAGTTTCGAAAAATAATTTTTATAGATAAAATTTTCAAAAAAATTGTTTGATTTATATTTATATATATTATTTTGTGCAGTAGCGTGGCAAGGGTAATTAGGGTCCGCAACTTAATTATTCAATTACCCCCCTCCCCCACTCCCACCCACCAAAAAAAAAAAAAAAAAAACTATTGACATAATATTTCCAACTAACTTATAAAAACAATAGCTACAATTACTTCAAAATAACATAAATATTGAATGAAAATAAATAAAATACAATTATAGTTATGTATATATCATGATATTCTGTATTATATTATAACTTTTAATATTATGGTTTATTGTAGCACAACTATTTTAATACCTATTTATTTATTTAAAAAATCTAGTGTTAACCCTATTATTTTCGCCAGGAAAGTCCACACGGCCGGGGTTTGTCCAGGGTGCCCGGGTGTTAGATCCGCCATTGGCGCCGCACGAAATTCTTCTTTGACAATAGTATTATTATTTTACTTTCAAAACGACATTTTTTTCATTGTATATTTTGAAATGTGTATGATTTTGTTTATTAATACACATTATGCGTGAAATTAACGATGAAATTATGAAAATAGTATAAGGAAAATCTTAAATTGTTTTATCAGTGTACCATTAATTATTGTTATTAAGGTGTGCATTGCGTACATTTATCAATTTTTTTAATTGGTAAAAAGACGCATTTTTCTAAGATCTTCAGATGTGCTATTGAATTTTCCTACGTTACTGATCTGGTGTACTATCAAAGTTAAGCTTTACGACTTTGCATTGCAAATCATTCAGTGAGGTATAAGGGTTGATGAGCTATTATTGAATTTTGTTGTGAATAATTTTTTAAAAGCTTTTTTTAATCTTCAGTAAGAAAAACAAAACAAATAGTTTGTGGACTTTCCTCCTATAGTTAAAAAATTTACAAAAAATAATTATTACCAACTCAGAAAAAGTCTACCCTACGCAAATGCCTGAAATTTCAAACTTTATGCTCGTAAAGACCCATTAGTGTAAGAAACATGTTCACCGCCTCAAACCCGGAAGTTTGAAATTTCGATTAAATTCTTCAAAATTAATTATAATACCATTGGATGTTTTGAACGGCAGTCAATCGTTTCCCCCTCGTTTAATCAGCTTCCTCCGGTGGGATAAATTATAAAAAGTTTAATTAGCAATCTTGTGTTAGCCCACAGTATATATATATATATATATATATATTATGTAGTCACTAGTAATGTAGACTAACATTTTTTCTTCGTGAGCTTTTTATTTTATTCATTTATTGTTATGAACGAGACATGCATAGGGATACAGATCCAGCAATAAATAAAAGTAGTAAATATTAAAATCGTTTTTTAAATTTATTTATATGCATACATGTGTACATAAAAAAAGCTATTAAACTTTAAATAACAATTTGTTGAAAGAAACAATATATTTCCTTTTGTTTATTGTATTTTGCCATTTTTTTCGTAGCTTTGAAAAATAACGGATATAGAACATTACATATATTAGTATTGAGTAGGTACATAGATTTTTCAAAAAAAAAAAAAAGAATTGTAATATTTTACAAATTTACGATCTCGTATTGTCAGCAATGAAGCTACCTTCCATGGAAAATTTCAAGTAGAGTATGTCATAATATATTGAACCATTTTCTCTCGCTTTTATAACTTTTATCTTATACAAGACTTTTGAAATACGACATACTAAAGCATTGATTGAATGTCAAAAATTGTCAATGTTCTTGCATATTCGTTATTCGTTTACTATTATAGTAATACGTATAAGATAAAAAATACGTACAAACAAATAGGTATTAGTTTTTATTTCAGACACAATAATTTTTATTTTACGTCAATCATTAATTTATAGATGTAATAAGATATAGATGTATTTCATCAGTATTAATATTCTCTGTTTACGAACACCACCCCTTATTAGGAATATTTCTCAATTCCATTGTAGTATACGTTGAAAAATAATCCTTCTAGATTAGGTTAGGTTAGTTAGGTTTTTATTTCTTCAATGACGTATGCCATAAATATATTACTTACATTGTATTGATTATTACAAATCGTTGTCATATAAAATAGTTGTTTGCATTAAATGAACATATTATTCAGATCATAATATTTTAAATGATCCGTTTTAATTATTGTAGTATAAAAAAAATGGTATAGTGTACTAACGACAAATTTATACATAGAGATTTAATAGATTGCCTGAAATTGAGCATAAATAATAATACCAGTATTATGTTGAAATATAATGTATTCATTTTAGAGATTCTATTACCGTATGATAGTACGATACACCATACACGGATAATAGAATCTCTAATTATTTTAATGATTATTTAAGTCACAATATTTTAGTTCATGATACACCATTTATACCAATTATAATTTTGATAGTGTATCGGTAGCAGTAATATTATTTATTTGACTTATAATGAAACAAGTTAAACATTAATAATATAATAATATTACAACTATTTCGACTCATTGATGATACAATAATCCTAGAACACGTTTTGGCGAAGAGTTTTGTAAAATGCATTAGCTTCTAATTGAATAAAAACTTGGTTTCAACTGTCAGGCGTATTCAAGATAAATGGAGTTGTTGTAACTTGGGTACGGGCAACGTGAGGAAATTAGGCGTGCATAAATTTTAACTTTTCTTCTCGTTCGACGAAATAATAAATTCGATGACAATTTGACAATCAATTTAACTTGGCTAAAACGTATCGTTACACTTACACAGCATAATGTAAACCCACTCTCGAGGTTTAAGAGTCTTTGGAAAAAAATAAGCACGAAAAAACATTTGGCTTCTGATGCATGATTGAGTGGTCTGAATTAAAGAAAAAAAAGTAGTCGGTTTGTCTCACTTTTGAATCTTTTAATTAGAAATTAATTTTATTGAAAGATGAATAAGATTTATGCGCTTATTAGCTACCAAAATACTATGATATTAATATATGACATAAACTATTCATTAAAAACTTTATTTACATGTTTGTTCTTGTTTGAACCAAGTTAACCTGTAATATCTTCACATTGTATTATAAATTTAATATTTTATTTTTTATATAACATTAAATACGTCTTTTTATCATCAATTTTAAACCACATTATATTTTTTTTTAACAAATTAAACTTTTTAAATTATAATTTTTTGTATTCGATTTGAACGAGCGATTAATGTATTAATTTTTAGAATACAACATGTGAGTGTTGTTTTTTATGTAAGTATGCGTAGTGTATACAATGTACACAATTAATTGTAAAATACATTTTCTACTAGATTTTACTAGTTTCTGATAGAAAATTTTGTATTTAATATCTAATTAATACTTTTGAAAGATAGGTCAAAATTATAAGCATGATTCCACAAGTACTTTTTATGAGCATTTAAAGTTTAAATTTCAAGGTAAGTTAATATTCACTCGTTAAATAACAAATTCTCATCAAACCCTTTTTTTATTTTCTTTATATTCAAAATTAAATGATTTTAGTTACTTGATTTTTCATAAAATATTTATATTATAATTTCTTACACGTGGTGTAATTTTCTTAATGTTTTAACTTTTTTATTGCTATTTATAGACATTTTAATTTTTCTGTTATTTTTATTCATAACATTTTTGTTGATATAATATTTTCCACTAAAAGCTTGAAATAATGGTTTTATTTTTATTTACAAAAATTAAAGATGCATGATTTTTTTATAAGTATATGTACAACATCGACCTCGACCTGTAACTTTACGAGGTAATAAAGTAATACCTTATATTAAAATGACAGTGTACAAACACCGAATATCTTAGTGACAATTATTATGTGCAAAATCCGTGACTCGTCGTTGCACACGACAATGGAAAACTACACACGATAGAAAACAGTGTGGAAAGAACGTGTACAAGTGCGAAGTTGTACTTGCATAATGACGAAGTCACAAAAAGAGCAAAAAAAAAAAAAAAAAAACCGCAATCCCGCTCACAACAACGTGTTTTCTATATACAGATGCGACGATTGTTATTAACAGTCATAACTGTACAATATTCGCGTGTGTCGATGAACAAAATATTAAAACACTATAATAAAAGTTATTATGCCATGACAATAATGATAATGGACGGACAGTATTTCGTGTGGTGCGACGCGTACCCGTTTTTGAATTACAAAATTAGTAAATTATTTTATAGTTAAAATTGTATAAATTGTTCAATTTTTATAGTTTAGGATTGAAAATTGGGTATAAGTTTTTTATAAGTAGTTCATATTGAAACCAAAAAATATATAATTTTTTAAAGACATTTAAAGTTTCAATTTGCACGAAATTCTATGTTTAAACAAACAATAACGGTTTTATATAGTAATTTTTTTTTGATGATTCAACAATATTTTTTGTAAAAATTTGAAACTTTTACACATATTATTATATTCGTATTTTATAAACATAATGATATTTTCAAAACATTTAGATTAAGTTTATTTTAATTTTATAGTTTTTACCATATCAATGTAGGTATTATTAATAATAATAAATTATTATAATATTTAATATCAAAATACTCGTATCTATATAATAATAGAGTAACAGATCTAGCAAACCACTCAGAATCTTTTTTTCGTATGCAATGGTTTATTTTTCGTTACTTTATATGATAAATATGGATAAATAATGATACTTTTAAAACTATTTTTAACGTTTTGATTTTATTGTTATTATTTTGATTTTTACTTTTTGGAGCGATAGTGTACCTACATTTTTAATTTAAAATTTCAAAGAAAAACACTGCTATGAATGTTATGATCATTTTTGTGTATAAAAATAGAGTTTCTAACGAGCAGTTAATTAGTTATAAATATTCAAAGCGTAATAGGAGAGCGCAGTGTGGAATAGAGACACTTCACTACTCTTTTCGCATCTATACTAAAAATACTTTTACCTCTAATAGTTTGAAACGTTAATACTTTTTGAGGTACTGTGTGTTTACTATTAAAATAATCACCCTGTATACATAATATAATATGATATTAATTACTTCATTATAAAAATGTTATTAAATATTTTTCACCAATCTTGCATAATGATATTAAGTACTTCACCGTATTGTAATTTGTAAGTGCAATTCGATTAGTTATTATCTCCGTTAGAAATAACCATTGTGGCTGGGTTATAGTTATTGTTCGATTCAATCATTTATTCTCCAATAGCTGACGATAAATATAAGACAGTATAGAAAATAATGTACAATTGTTTAAACTGAAAATTAGGGATATGTTTAATGAAGCTTAAGATGTTTAATCTAGATAATGGTTTTTGGGTACAGAACTTTTCTTCGAGGATTTTGAAATATAATTAATACCAATATGACGGAGATGTGCAATGTTCGATGTTCATGATATATTATACTATTATTATTTGATTAACATGTATTTTATCGTATGATTTGTATTTCGTATGGTCGCATATTATGTTATAAACGAGTATTGAGTAATGAGTTACATTCATCATTCGAAATTAGAGAGATATAGTTTAGAGTTAGGTAGCGTAATAACGTAGGGCGGGGTTGTACTAAAGTTTAATAATGTTTAAATGTAAATTCCAAAATGTAACACAATAAAATATAAATGTATAATTTTAACAATAATAAGAATAATTCTTTAATTAAACATCAAATTAATTTTATGTTAATAATAATGAAAATATAAATGAAAAAAATAATTATCAAAGAACTGTATTTTCATTGAAGCTACTGTGTCCTAAATCCAAATCATGTTAAAATTAAATTATTTTTTTAATTTTCAAAATATAATAAACTATTGGCTTTCTTTTGTTCTAGGTTTAAGATTTAATACATAATCATTTTTTTTTCATTTGCTTTTGTCCAGTGCATTATATAATAAAGTCAATATATTAAACATAATATAGTATACAGATAAGTACATAAAAAATACTTCAATAATGAATAAGAAACGTTAATAAAATTTAGGATTCAGTGGATAATAACAGGAGAATGAAGAACATTACATTAGGATATATGTGACCTAAATAATGGTGATAAAAGTGCAAAAAGGTGGCGTTACTTTGCCTTTATGAAAATAAGTAATTCAATGAGTTTTAGTTCTTTCACTTATGAAATAAAAGTTCTGATCACTATGTAATTACGAAATTCAACAGTTTATTTGTAAAAGCATATTATGTATCGTGTATAATATGTATGCTACAGATTTCATCACATATTACATATACATCCATTTTTACTTTCATTGATATTATAATTTAGTATTACTAAATAATAGTATTTTTTTTTTGTTTTATAGTTTTTATATTATATCTACTAAAAACTATAATAATTGTAAAATTGAATTATTTTCAACTTATATTACAATATTGATTTAGGGCATTTAGGTAATTATTAAAATACAAATTCGTTCATTATTAAATGTTAATTCTTTATTATTTTATGATGCATATACCATACTTATTTTGAATGGTCAATAACACTTCAGATCATTACATCAATAATATGGATAAATATCCAAATTAAAAAAAAAAAAAATGGACAAATGGGTACCCATAGCTCTACTGTATAATAAATTTCGAATGGGTAATGGTAACTGTAATGGATGTGTTTAATATGAATTCAATATCATCATATTCAAAAAATTATTTTTATTGGAGGTGATCTGTCATCCTAAATCACCAAGTATATTCCATGATATGTTTTTTGATATTGCTATTAAAGTAATTTAATTTATTATTTTGGTAATTTGGTTTTTTTTTTCCGAAAGCATTGCACTCATTATACTACTAATTATACATTAATATTGAATTGCTGAAATAGCAAATAAAAAAAAACATATGAAAAAATGTGTACTTATTTATCTCTATATAATATAATTCAATCAAAACATCAATTACATAAAAAGTGAGGGTTACATCAGTTTGCCTATTAATTGATGATATCATATTATATTATTCATTTTTAAGTTAATACCGCCTTGCAGAAAAACAATGTGAATAAATTCAAGGTATAAATAAGTAATAGCTTAATATGTAGATATTTTGAAAATTTCATTTTGTAGCTATATGGGATAAAATAATATAATACCTATGTGAAAGTTTCAAGTCCTTACAAAAAAATAACTAAAATTGTTTAAACATTTCATACAAATTTAAAGTTGAAATGTAAAAAGAAGTTTGTGCTTATGTATTTTTAATATTTCTATTCAGGTATAAGAAAAACGTATGTTGGATCTTTTATTAGAATTAATAAGTATTGACCCAGTGGATATTATTTTATCGACAATAATTTAAAAAAAAACTTGAATTTAAAAGTTATCCATCAAATAACTAAAATAATTTGTAAATTTTATCATGTATAGAAAATGATAATATAACACTATTTGGTGAACATTTCAAATATTTATGATTATTCTCATAAAAAATTAATGTAACATAATTATGATAAGATGTTTTGTTTATTATTTGTGGGTATGCGTAATATCGTATTGCATTTTCAAATCTTAAATATAAAATAGAACATTTTTACGATTTTCTAATTACAAAATAATTTAGCAGATTCTTGTGATTTTGACGCAATTCAGCAATTCATGAAACGTTTATACAAACATGTTGTGACTATGTAGTTGTGGTGTTATTTTAATTGGAAAATAAACAAATTATGAAAAACTTTGTATTTAATTTTTACAGTTTTTGACCAAATGAAAAAAATTGTATTCACAATAAAAGAAAAAAATTTAAAAATCAAAAATGTATTATGCCTATAAATAACTTAAAAATAGTGACAATTTTGTTATGTATATAGAATGCTGAAACGTTTGATGAAAAATTAAAGTATCTGTAGTTAACAAAAATGATTTTCTCTAAAATTGGCTTTAGCTGTTAAAAATCCTGTTTTCCCCGATTATTTTAAAAGAATTGTGAATTTTTGATTTTGAGCTTTTTAAATGTAAACTAAATTTAATTTTCTTTCAGAAACTATTCTTAAAGTATTATTTCAACTATATACTTAACGTGAATGCAGACACACAAAACAAAAAAAGTCATCATCGCAAAATTAATATATTCATTACTCTGCTCTGAATCTGAAAAAGAAAACTGACTTCAGCTACCTGGTAGTAGATTTCGAGTATAATATATTGTCATTAGTAAGGCCACATTTAAGTTTATGTTAAATTGAAATTCAATGAAAAATCGTTGTATACAAAAAACAATTCTAAGGAAATAAGTCTAATGATTCAATCTTTATTTCTGTTCATAGTTTATATTATTCAACTATAGATAATTTATTAATTTGAAAAAAAAACGGAATCAAATGATTTTTGAAAAAATATTTTTATTAGAAATTACGTTCAATATGAACTTAAAATTATTATTATAAAAAATGTTTACCTACCTTCGTAAATTTTTGAATTAAAATATTTTAATATAATATAATATTATATTTATAATTGAATAATATATTTTATTGTATTATTGTAATAAATTAAGAATATGTTTACAACGTTTATATGTTTCATTATATATCAGCATTGAATTTATGATATCTATCTATTGATGACCCATCTACCAATTTCAAACGTGTAGTCTATATATTTTTTTACTTTTATGCATCGTGCATTATTTAGACCTATATTTGGCATACCACTGATTATGACCGTCGAGGGACCATAACTTGAAAATACTTTCTTTCGGTTTATACATTTCGGGTATTATCCAACAAGCAACAGCCGTATTAAGTGTATAAAAATGAACACAATTAATTAATCATTTAAAAAATATTAGACCTAATGACAACTTATAATCTTTAACCACTACCATTCAAGTATTATTATTTATTCAAAATACTATTAATAATAAATATGACTCAGCTTTGAAATCGTTATTTGGTGTACAATATTTTATTTTTATTTTTGTGTACTAAATATATATAATAGAATTACATTTTAAACAAATAATAATAAATTATATTATATTTTTAAAGATATAACGCGGTTTGAAAAAAAAATAATTTGTTTTTTATTTTATTTTAAAATATCCGAGAAAGATATACCAATTGACATAAATTATTTTCTTTTTTAGAAACTGACATTAACTTATATTTATAATTAACTGCAAATTAATTTGAAATATATTTAATAAAAGTGTAAATTCATTTTTAATTTTGGTTGTACAATGATATTTACGTATATACAATATATATATATATGTGTGTGTGTGTGTGTGTGTGTGTGTGTGTGTGTGTGTGTGTGTGTATGTGTGTGTATAAAATATACATATATAGTGCGACCTCTATATAAAGTATAAATTTTCTTATTCTTGAATTCTGAGTAGCTATATTTATCGATTTTAAAATTGAATCTAGCTGGTATCTTCTTTGAAAAGTCGTTTTTCAATTTCCTAGTAGATAGGTAGTTATATCGAGCGCAAAGAAGAACTACCACCAACCTTTGAAGAAATTGAGAAAATAACCAGCTTTGTTTAAATAGAGTTCCATGTATATATATCATTGTCTATACACAATGTACATTTATATTTTTAACAATTAACACTACTATGTTACACAGAATTAAACGAAGGAAAACGAATGCATATTGCTCGGTCTGGCATTTTATAACTATGAACAAGAGAAATATTATGTTACTCAATTGTTTATTCTTTTTTCGTTGATGTTTGATAAATTTTTATTTTATTTTATAAGTGAGGGCAAATTTAAATAAAATATTAATAATCAAAATCAGAATAAATGTACAAAGTAATTGTATACATTTAAAATCTACTTTATTTTATATATAAAATTATTTTTATAAACATTTATTACTACAATGAAGCGTTTATAAATACCTATTATGTTTATAACATAATTACAGTGTAATTATAAATTTGAATTCTGTATGCCAGTACAGACGACAATTTGAAGTATTGTATGTGTAAATATATTATACACCGTTCACCAATTTCGTTTCGAAAAATAACTTTTAAGAATAATTAAATGTGTATTAGATTTATAACAAAAACGTCGCTTTAAATATTTTTGGCGAGTTTAATGTAGCTTGAAATAATTATAATTATATTTTAATCAAATTTATTTACAAGGCATATGTATATACTTACTGAATTTTATAAAGCGATTTTCTTTAATATCAATATTAATCTTTGGAGAGAAAAACATTCCTCCTTAAATTGCATAATTTATTTTAAGTTGTAATTTAAAACTAAAATGTTTATTAAACACGAATTCGTGATTTTAAGATCTAGTTTAATTTATTCATTGTAAACATTTTAAGTTAGATGAAATGAAAATTGCATTTTAAGATAGGTACCTAATATAACTAGGTAATACAATTGTACTAATACAAGTATGGTAAACCATTACTATTGTTTCTAGTTTCTAAACAGATATAATTATTATCAGCTTATATAAACAATAATTAATGAGAGGTCGCCATAAAAAACGTACACTCAATCAACGAAACAAATTTTAGATTCAATGGAATGTATTATTAAATATATTCAAATTGACATTATTACCACAGTATACACGTTTATACTGACTGTACATAATACTTGTATATCGAGTAATATGTCTTACACAAGATTAACTGCGAAGAATAGAATAAATATAATAACGTCTAAACTAGTTATTTCAGTTTTTAATTCTTTTAAATTTCTAAAATGTTTGTAAGTCATTTTTAATCATTACCAGATGACAATGGTATGATATACTCGTAGTTTTAGTACAATATTAGTATCTTTTTTAATAGGTTGGCGATGGGATTTAAAATATAAAAAACTATAATATAGGAATCCTATCTTTAATGTTAAATTTAATAACACTCTTAATTTATATAACTAGTGTTTGTATAAGCATATATTTCATAATATAGGTATATAATTATATAATTATGAGATTTGTCTACGTTAATAAAGAATTTGCAATATTTTTTAATCATTACTGTTCGTTCGAAATGTAAATTAGCTCATATACATGGTTTATACATAAACATAAATTACTTACCAAAAAAGAAACGAAACATTTTTTTTGTAACGAGTTTTGGTTCATGATGTGAATCAAATATATAAACTATTAAACTTTTTTACTAGATAAAAAATAGGTTACTTATATTTTAAATATTTAAAGTATAAGATTAAAAAAATGAATTTAATGCAAAATTAATTGATTTTTAAAACAAATTAAATATAGTAAATGTACTGAAATTCAACTGTCAGTACTTTTTATAATATTATAGAATGAAAAAAAAAAAATGTTATATTTTTTACGTTTTTCAGTAAATTGATTGAAACCAAAAATAATACTTTTATAAAGTTATTATTTTTTTTTCACATTTTGCTACTGGAAATGACATTTGGTTTCGAAAAATGCTATCAATCACAAAATCGTCATACTGATTGCTGTTAGGTAAAAAGAGTTCTGAAAATGTATACTTCATTACTATATAATATAAAATGTGTATAATATATCTACCGCGATGTATACAACTGTAAATAAATGTATGAAATATATAAAAATATAAATAATTTTTTTCACATTTATTTCTACCACGGTTGAAAGTCCCGTAATAATTGTATTGTAAGTAAACACAATATTAATGCAAATCTAAAGGAATTTTCCAATAAGTGAAATGTTTTTCGAATGAAATTTTCCCGGCATGAGTAGACTTGTTGTGTAACCCAATGGTCTGTATCACTGTCTATTATATAGAAAACATTCACAATGGTATATAACGACGACATGTATATACGTGGTGATTCAACTAGCATGTCTACTGCCCCGTTATTCTATAGTAATGTATTTATTTAATTATTTTTATGGTTTATGAAACTTTTAAGTAACTACACCACTTATAAGGGACATATTTTAAATTTTAGTTTTGCTTGTCATTCAGGGTGTGTTTTGTCATTTTGTTCAGACGAGATCCATTATTTTTTACTGTAAACTGTTATAACAGGATAATTATTTTGAAAATTTTAATAAGTAGTTTCTGAGCAATTAAAATGTTTATAACAGAAATATTAGCCGTTAAAATGGTTTTACAAATATATTAAATGTATATTTTATCGGATTTAGTATTTGTTTTACATGAAAACTTTTTAAAAACTATAACATTTTGATAGAATTACGTGTTAAGCACTATAATTTTCAAATCATCATAGCCCTTATATCTTTCAAATAAATCTTTTCATGAATCAGTTTTCGTCATAATAAATACAAAAATAAAAAAAAACTTATAAACTAAGTACATATTAAACCAGCTTTAAATGTATCAAAATGTTCGAAAAAAAAATCATCTGCTTATCAATATTGTTTATTGTAGTGATTTTAATTCAAATAAAAAGAAATCTATATCACTACGATACACTCTTGAATAACTTGAGTAAATAATCTAAGAAATTGGAATTACTGTTTTTAATTATTATTTTTAAAAACTAGAACAAATGCATAATTTAATTTAAAAAAATGGCTAAATCACATGAATCATCCTGTATACATGATATAATATCAGCCATGCATATAACATATATTATATTTAATACATGTTACAACGCGGAAACTAATCAAATCAACCCAACATTGGTCACAGGTTTAACCGTCACAACAGAATATTATCACATTATTTAAATCGATACAACTGTTGTAGGCTGTGTACACGAACTACATATTTGCCAATAATATTATGTATATATAATATAGTTTATATAGAAGATATACGAGTAACATATATATGTGTACGTAAATCTACGTTCGATGCATACAAAGCACGCGAGTGAATATCACATAGCCGCATAGGACGTTATATCTTTATATTTGTTTAATAAATTGAGCATCCCTATCCATTTTTTTCAACGGAGAACTATGCTTTATGATTAAATAATTAAGAACGTGAATTTTTTTTTCAAACTTTGAATCATTTTCTTATAAATTTTAGTTTTTGTAGAATTAAAAATAATAGTTCATGATAATGGTTGATTGAAAATGTAATATAAACGGGGCTTTAATTATATGAAAATATTAGTAACCAATATTAATCTATTAACCTTTTTAAAATGTATTAGAACTACAGTTTGAGTATAAATAACAATAAACTAGATATTTAATTTGTTTGATTTTTATATGTAAAATCATTATTAAGAGTTTAGTAAACAATATTTAATAACTCATATATCAACTACTTATAAGACATTTTTTTTGGATGTATCAATATATTCAAAAAATTGACAATCTTAATTATTTAATTGGGGAGTATTAGAGGGCTAGTCCTTAAAATTAAAACCATTATTTATATTTATATGTACATATTTAATGTTATTAATTTACTTATTAATTTGTGAAAGAAAATTAACTTAGCTCAATTAATCCCTACCAATGCTATGGTGGCATTCTTTAAATAATATAACGGTCATTAAATATACTTAAAGGTTTCAAAAATTTTAATTTAATTATTAGATGATAAATGAAAGGGTGAGGGTAATTCATATGGTTTATGAATCATTTTGTCTATAATAATATTTTATGTAAAATATATTAATATATAAAGAGAAAGAGGCGATTGACATAACATAACTAGTATTATATCAACAAATCTCCCGGTCTATTGTTTGCGTACTTTAATTGCAGTAATATATATATGCCTTGCACACACACAAACACACACATACACACCGTTTATATTTATAGTATATAATATTTATTATCAATAATTGAAAATAGCCACAAAAAATCAGTTTATTGTGTTGTTATTTCATCATAACAGTGTACATTTACAGATAGTTTACACAACAGAAATAATACCGCGGGTTATATTTTATACCATAACTTTGAAGAGGTATCTCGAAATCCCGTGTTTGTGCCGATTCCGCTGGGTTAGTGATTAAGTATTAACGATTTTCATGGAAAATTTGTCGCTTTCAAATTAGACTATTATATATCTAGGTGGCGTGGCAACATCAGTAATACCACAACTGAATAGTACTCCTCCCTCACATCAGATTAGATATATATATATATATATATATATATATATATATATATATATATACTCTTTCCACAAAAAAATAGAGTAATACTCAATAATTGCACATTTTAGCGTAAACATAAAATAATCGTGTACTCACAAAATAAATTCCTATCAACAACACGATGCTGGTCAGTATACCGCATCCTGCACACACCAACACTACCATATGAAAAACCACTGTAGCTGAAACATAATAATGAAAATAATTTATTATTTTATGTTTACATGGAAGTCATTAGCAAGTAAAAACACAACACCTATACAGATATGAATGCTTTTAATTCAGGCGGGGTGTATATACATTATAATATGTGAGCTGTTGCGTAGCTAATCATCCGAGTAGTACCTACGTATATAGTAACTGTATATGCACATTTTAGGTCCATAGTGGTATGTAGACAGGTAGGGGGGTACGTGGAAATGCATGTAAATATTATACATGAAATAAATTATTTCATAATATTTTTTAAAAGAGTGGCGAAAATTTTTCGGATGGGGTTTCCACAATATTTTACCAAGCTAGTAAATGTTTCGTTCACGAATATACATATATTGTGTATATTTTTCCTTTAAAATATCAATTATTATTCCTTACTAAAATATATGGTTTGTAAGTGTGATGATATAATATATTGAATTATCAAAAAGTAATATCTTTACTCGCGTCAATGGGAAACCGCTTAGCAATACTGTAATTCTAGAAAATGATCATTTATTATTTAAGTAGATATCTAAGCAAATTACTTTTGAGTGTTCTGAGAACTATTCCAGATAGCGACTAGGAAGATAAATGTTATATATATTCTAGCGACGAGTTGCTATAGCTAAGTTTAATTTAATATGGAATTAAACGAGTTGAATTTGAAAAAGTTCATTTAATTTGTAGTTTTAAGTCTTTATGAAGATTTTTATTAGTGAATTACTGTGGTGGTTGGTGACAATTAAGTGAAGCAGACAGATAGACTGCAATGCCCGGAGAGTTTTGATATGAAAGGTTTTGTCATATCTCAGAATTGAGTTTCGTATGTTCAAACAGGTCAAATTATTGATTTATATATTGTTAGTTTATTTGATAAGGAAAGTTTCAATTTTGATATTAGTCTTAGCCTCTCAGGGAATACACGTGTAGAAACGGTAAGACAAATTTTACCATAAACTGAAGAAATAATTTCTACAAGATGGCATAAAAATGTTATCTTTTTTAATTTTCTGGTTCTAATATAGGTATACTATTCGTTTATATTCTTAATCATTCATACTAGTATATTGTATTATAAATAATGATAATATAATTATAAAACAATAAAATAATGTATTTATCTTTAAATTAATTTCAATCTAAAGGTTTGTTAATATATTATTAAAATATTTAATCAAAACATATGAGTTATAAACTTAAAGTATGAATTTGTATTATTTTTGTGGTTGTATATTCATTTAACACTTTAAAATGTATATTTATGTTATATTCAATAACAGAGAAATAATTAAAATAATTAGTACATGATTTTTGTTTTACAGAAACTAACAAATATTAATAAATATATACTATTCAAAACTTCCATTTTAAAACAGTATAATATAAAACCTATAATATGAACGATAAAATGGAACTAATGGACAACCTCATTCCATTCTTAGTGCCAACATGATTGCACAAACTAATTTATAATAAATATAAACACTTGACACAAAGCTAATGGCCCTTAAAGCCGAAGCTACGTGTTTGATAAAAAAAGAAAAGAAAAGAAAAAAGTATACTCAATAGTGAAGAAATATAAATGTGTTATAAGCTTTTGTCTATTTTTTTTTATTTCAAGTTTAAACTAAACGAACTATAACCACACTTGACGAGTAAAATCTAATTCTGAAATAAAACTATAAATATTTTTTTTTATTGCAATAAAAATGTTACTTTAATACTCTCCTATCAAACAAAAATATTTTTTATTTTTTAATTACTATATATATATATATATATATATAAATGGACTGTTAATTTTTGAAATTAAAGTTAAATAAGCACAACTAATAATTCTGATATTAAACCTAACTTTAGTGAGATTTGAATTATAAACACAGGGTAAAAATAGTTTTAATAAAATATATGTGTACTATAAATATAAATATTGCTTACTTTCAGAAATTTTTTCCGGTTCTAGGAAACTTTTGCTCTGTGGAGCGGTTCCATTCCCAGTCCAATATGGTCTTTCAAGATGTATAAATGATCCTAATATGCTAGTGTTTAAACTAAAATAAGCCTGAAACACAAAACAAAAATTTTAGTGGCATAATAGTTTTTATTTTACGTCGTAGCATTATATTTAGTATAATTAACATAAATTCTAACATAATTACTATTAGTTTTCATTGAATAATATAAATATACATATATATATATTCTTCAGTACAATATTATTCAATGAACCGTGATTTTTAATAATATTTTATCATGATAAAATATTGAATAATTAATAACATTTACAGATTCATATTTTAAAATATTTATAAATATAATTCCTGCGCAATATGGATTATTAATTAACAATTAAAAATGTATTGCATAGAAAAAGTATCGTTAAATCGTTTAACCACGGATTATCTTATTATTCAATTTTGTTTAATAATCTACGGCTTAATAATACAATATGCTACATAAACTACCTCGCTGTCTACAAATATTGTTTTTAGCGCTGCAATAATTCCACAAACAACCAATTTGATACACGATTACGAACAGGCAGCTTATACTGTATACATTATGCTTTAATTAAAAAACTTTTCATTCTATTGCCAACATATGATATATATGTTAACTATATGGTTTTGTTATGTGTATATTATTGAGGTTTTAGATCGGTATGATCATTGTCGGATACTTTGGGTGTACTGACTTGGAAGTAAAACTGCCAATGTACGAAAGAAATACCAAATGTAAAGTGAAATATAGTATTGGTATTTTGGTAAGCCAGCGGTAAAGGGACTTTAAATTTGAAACAACAATAAATCATTTCATTCGTAAAGCCATTTTGAGCAGATCCAGGTTTGTTCTAAAATTATTAAGTTTTGTTAATACGAGTGCATGCTAACGTTTATTTTTGTTTTGAGGGGTTACATTGAATGATACATATTGCTAAATTCAAAATATTACCTCACTAAAGTACAATCAGATGATAAGTTTGATTTCTTATCTAAGATGGTAAAAAACTTTTTGAGCTTTTTTACAGCGCTGAAAAGCTTTTACAGAAAAACCACACATCATTGTAAGCTCAGTGATCCTATTTCGATTCACTAAATCGAAAATTTACGAGTCTTTTCGAGAGAAGTGTAAGTACGACCAACGTACGTTATTAGTTTAGTTATTATGCGGAGGAAATCATAAACTTAAATTAGAAAAATATATCAAATCCAAAACAAAATAGTAAAAAATAAACAAAAAAGAAATAAAATGGTGAATCAAAATGACGGTATATATGTGACGTTAAATTCTTCATATAATATAGTGCATACTATATTATAATATAACTGATTAAAAAAATATTATTAGAAGAACAACTACATGATCCCAAAATAATTTTTCCTACTTAGCACTAACCCATAAAATAGATTTTCAAATTATTTATTTCTAGTATAAAGTAATAATGGTTACTGTAAAATGAGAGCTTTGCCTAATATTGTAAACATAATTTAAAAAAATGTTATATTAAGGATCTCTACTAAAAAATATACTAAATCCTAATTATTTAATATCTTTCATTAACTATAACTTATAACTTATATTATATTAGACTTGTTAATCTACAAACTGTTAAAAAATTATTATATTGTACATAGGCATTATATTTTATAATTGTGTACTTACTACATAAATATATTATTTTTTCGCAATTCTTTTATTATGTTCTGTTTTATCATTATATTAGATATTTTTATATGAGTTGCTTATAAATTGCATTGCAAGAAGTTACGGTTTAGTGTGTATATACATGAACATTGAACATTGTTAAATAAAAAGTATCTACGTGCTTACTGCTTCTTAGCTGTAACAGTTCAAAGATAAATTCAACTACAGACAAAATTTTACACGTATCAATCAAATTAACAAACGGTAAACGTATTCTAAATAATTATGTCTAAATATGTGTACAAAATAGTTGGATATTTATGGAGACATATCAAAGTTATTTATTTGTTACCAACAACTTACATTCTATTAAAATACACTTTTTTGTGAATTTATATCCAAATAAAAACGAAAACATCAACATTATAGTACCACAATATAAATTAAAAAAATGCTTACAGCTTTAGACGAATTTAACAAAATTACTTAGTAGAATATTATCAAATAGCAACGTAAGTGAAAATTGCGAATACTCGCTTACAAACACAATACTTTATCTAAATATTTTAATGATGTGATCTATAGAAAAAAAAATAACACTTGACATTTTTGAAAAATACCCATTAGCAATAATTTTAATTGTGTAATCTGTTTATATGAATAATTTGTATAGTCTAATATTATGTGTGTAGTTGTTAGCTAGTATTTAAAAACCTGTAATTAATAAATGGATTAAAAAAAAAAAGATTTATTATGTTATATAAACAGTCAACTTAATTCAATTTATTAAAATGTAATCATTGCATGTTATGCTTTTTTATATAGTTTTAAGTGTTTACATAGTCTTTCATCGGTAGTGTATTTCACTCCAGGAATTTAAGTAGAAAACTAAAATAATATATATAATATTTTTTTTATTGCTGCAACAGAATTTATTTATGTTTTGTCAGAAGCTTATTTATCTTATTATTTTCATGTACATTTTTCATTTGCAATAATTGAAAATAAAATAATTTCCGTTCTTTTTTTTAACATAAATTATCTGAAAAAAAAAATAAATAAAATAGTATACACTTCATATTAAAACAGATAAAGTTTTCTTATTTTTATTTTTACAAATAATAAAAATAAAAAACCATAATCGATTAAATGCGAAAACATATTATTTAAAAACCATTTTAATATCACCAATAATTGAAGTATTTACATACAAAGGGCTTTAACAAAAAAAATATTGAAACAATTTAAAATTTTAAACATACAATATTTTTCTTTTATTCCCACTTCCAAAGTTACTTTGTTATTTTTATTGTTAAAACGCAAACCAAACAATTAAAATAATCAACGCTATTTATTTACTAAATCAATTTAAAAGAATTTTATAATAAAACCGATATTTTTTTGATAAAACAATAAACATTAAACATTAAATTAAAGAAAAGTGTGAATAAACTTTAATTGTTATACTCGTATATTATTTAATTAGGAAAAACAAAAGAATATTAATAATTATAGAAATTATAGTAGAAAATCACTTTGTATTTTTTTTTATAAAAAAAATTAAACATGTAAATTACTATTTGTGTATAAAATCTAATAAGTAAATATTTAAATTATCTTAAACAATGAATGATCAATCGATGAACTACCAAATACCACTTTAGACAGTATACGTCTATATTTTCATATTAATGTATGTGTTGAAAATTAATTCACCCACTTCATTAAAATAGAACCCATGGTGGTTATCATCCTTAGTGCATATACATTATATACTTACAATATTTATGGTTTTATTTTATTTATAATAATTTATCCAACTATATTTTTCTACCCAGGCATCAATTTATATATTTTTTTAATTATTTGTACGATTATTGGTACACCAAAAATATTAAAATCTCATTTTTTAATTTGATACGCCTCTGTGAGTAAATCTAATATAATAATATGTAATATATATCTAATACTTTTATAGAATATGTAACATGGCTGACGGCCATAGTTTTAAAATATCAGGGCCAGAACACTTCAATAATAATAATAACACTCCTTACTATTTATTATTATTAACATTACAGCTAGGATTTTTTTACTAAATAAATTGTTAAGAAAGTGTATGGATATAATTGTTAAAAAAAAGGGAAATACAAAAAAGTATCCATTTTATTTAAGTTTAAGAAAAACACAAAAAAATAAAATTATTTATTGAGATTAAAATTTACTATCATTATTTAGTTTAATAATTTTAATTTCAATTTTAATCTTAACTTGATAATCTGATGAGCGTTAATATAATTTTATGCTTACATTTGAAATGATTTTTCTTTTTTGATTAGGATATTGTAGACCAAAACGCACAAATGCATATATGTGCAAATACTTATGAGAATTGACAATTTCAATATAATATAAAAATCGATTTTTCGAACGATTAGTAAGTAGAATATCTAAAGTTTAACCACTTATAAGTTGTAACATATACCTAATTAACTAATCGTTTTATATTTTACTTTTTTTTACTTATCTATTTAAGTTGTAAGAAAATGCAGTTTTCAAATTGTCTGGAAATTAGCTCTTCATATACATCAATTGCTCTCGCTGATTTTCTGGGTCGATATAGATCGTTTGCGTTTGGACTTTTTTTAGAGTTCGTAGATCTATTACGCTAAATATCAGCCTTATGATATATTTTATTCTCTTTAAAAGTACATCACATTATTTTTATTAGAATACAGTGAATATGAACATCAATAATACATTTATAATAAATTATACAATTGAATTTTTTTAATCAATTACTATTATATTATTTTCTATCACAGTAAATTATAGAAAAATTGAGGAACGTTATTGGCATATTGACTTTAAAATATAAATTTTGTTTTACGGTGTATTTGATCCATGCTTATAATAAAATAATTTTACATTGGAATGGAATACAACATTTAAAATGTATATTGTCAATAAAATCATTTAAAAAAGCTACAATACAACAATAATATCTTTTTTTTTTTTGATGTTGTATAACTCCAAATAACGTAAAAAACCCGTTGATTATTTTCTTTTAGATAATATAGGTATTTTATTGTTTAAACAATTATGCTGTATAATACGCATAAACAATACAGGTATACATTTTGTGCACGCAACACGTTTTCCCAACGTTTGCGTTGATGGTCGCAAGGTAATTTAAGATATATTAATTTAATTATTATTTTTAATTCAGTGAGTCACGAGTGAAATAAATTATAAATTGTTATAAGTTTAATACGAATCGAGAATAATACACACCAATTAAATATGTGTGGTGTATAGCATATCTATACATCTCAGACGGTGAGTTCAAATTATTTTGTTATACTGAATCTTATTTGAAGAAAAGTACTAAAAGTGTTCTGAGAAACCCATGAAAAGTTTTGAAAAATTATTGATCATTAGGAGTCTAGTTTTTGGTATAATTGGATGTGGAATAATTTTTTTTTTATCACTTTTACATGTAATGTATATCAATAAAGTACATTTTATTGTTACCGTCGTAAAAATACAAAACGAACAAAAAAATAATAATAACATGCGACACATAATATAAAAATATTTAAAATCGACTGAATATTTTTAGTTACAATAATTGTAATAAAACATACCTATTGAAAATATGTGAATAATAGTGTATATTAAATGATATGCGACTCATGTGAGAAAAGCAATCAAAACGGCGATTGATGTATTAAATAATAGCACACGAATAATTAACAAATGACAACATTGAAACATTGAAATTTTCGCTCATAAAACTTAATTATATCACAAAGTATTTAAAAAATCATTAAAATTGTAACGCTTTGTCTAAATAATAAATAATTATTTGGTAAAAAAATCAAAAATGTTTGTTATTGTCTTGTTAAAAAATGTGTTCATATGTGTGGGATAAATACGAGTGTTGTTAATCAATACATTAACAATATACGCAGTTTGTATTATTTATTTGTTCCACTACGTTTATAAATCTTTCGTTTTAGAAAATAACAATGCTTCGAACGGTATTTCTTCGGTAATATTTTATGTATATACATTTATTTTTTTACTGGTGTAATAATATAAGGTCTAATAAGTGGAGAAGAAAGCTATTTTTATTTTAAAAATAATGAAAATGCAATATCGGAATTAATATAAATCAAGTATTTCGTAAAATACGTTTAAACACAATATACAATCAATATTATCCATATAGAAATGATTGTTGTTAAAAGGTAATGTTGTAAAATTATTTTAACCAACAATACATAATATTATGTGTTAGTAGATATTATCTGATCTATGAGTTATAGTTATAGACTCCTAAAAATGTACAGAATATTATTTGAGTTTTCACTTAGTGTTATTAAATTTTAATAATTCATTTTAAAATAGTCACAGGACAATACATTTTCATTTAAATGTACTCATTTTTGATTAGGACTTTATAATTTCTAATTATTAATAAGCCTCAATCCGAAGATGAAATAAAATAACTATTTATGTTCATTTTGACTATACAAATCAGAAAATCTATTATTTGTAACAAATAATAATTTTCCTGTTTTTTTATGCTTTTTGTCGAAAATTAAAATCTATTATATTTTTATTTAGGTAATTTAATACAAATTATGTGTCCGAAAAAAATATTTAAAATACGCTGTTTCATTATATTGGCGTAGAAGCACATTTTAGATTATAAGCCGGGGAAATTAATTTAATAATGATATTATATATTTTTTTCATTTAGTTAATATTATTTTGTATCATTTAACTGATCTGTTAGGAAAAAAATCCTATATTGAAAATTAAACACTGACAATTGTGCTTTGTGTGGATAATTTTCTAGTTTATCAGTTAATTTTTAGAAAATTGTAAAAAAATATCGAAATGGCATTGATTTTATTATTATGCTTCAAATCGTATACAAGTTACAGTTCATTAGTCCACTTTTTTATTTGATGAATCAATCAACGAATTTATTTGTACCGATTTAAATTCTGATGGATTATTAGGGTTCGATAATGTTTTAATCATCATTAGATATACATATATTGTTTGATATAAAAACGCTTTTATAATTATGTGTTTATTATATATACATACCATTCATGTTTATTATATACACTGATACCCAACCGATAGGCTATAGCGAGCTTTGTACTAACAGAAATTACATATAATATGCTATATAGATTTTTTATGGTTATATCTATATATATATACACACACACACACATACACACGTATAACTTCATAATACATCTATATTTTTTTTGTCACAAAAATAATAGACATAAATAACACATTGTTAAACCATATTTTATATTCACAGCAATAAATAATGTTAATTAGTAAAATCACTGTATACGATATGATGTGTACATACATTGCGTTGAAATAATGTATAATGTATTTTTCATCGTATATCATCCATAAGTTATAACCGCTTCGAAATTTCGTAGGTAAATTAATTCAATAATAATAATTGAAGATTATTTTAAATTATAAAACACGTAGCTATAAAATATTTCAAATTTGTGTGTCCATCTAACACCTGTATGTCTAGGATAAAGTTAATTAAATGTACATAAAATATCGTTTTTAATCTCATTGGTTTTTTTTTGTGGTTTATGTTTAAATGTCACCGTTCAGGATTTATAACTACTAGATGTGTAAATGCAGATGTGGTTTTACATAGAGCATTAATTTATTTTTCAGACCATATTTTACAATGACGAAATTTTACATTACAAATTGTTAGTAAGTTCGCGGTCTTAGGTATAGTGGCTAATGAGTATTAATTATAACCCGTTACTCATACAGTATTATGTTTAATTTACAAGACGAATATTAAGCGTATATTATATGCTTAGTTAAACTAAATTGTAGTACTTATAGTACGCTAGACAAACTATCCAAACTCTGAAGTTTAGTATTTAATTTGTTTTCTAAAAATACGTCTCATTTCACCATTCATTAAGATGTAATATAAATAATTATAAATAGGTAGTTAAGGAACGTGTGTGTATAAAAATAAGAAGTTTTTTTTTAAAGATTTTTCACAACATAGTATATTGCGTCTAATACAATTTACGAACGGTGAATCGTTGTTAATAGAATATTACCATGGAGTAACGTATTATTTACTTAACCAATTGTGTGTCCAGTGATTTAATATTTATCGTCAATGTAAAAGCTCTTTCACGTACGCTGTTCCGGTCTTGTATTATTATATATATAATATAACATCCTTCATGCTATATATATTACGATATTAGTGAAGTTATTTGCAAAGAATGTTAGTATTTTTTAGTATATATATATATATATTTTAGGACAACGTAAACTTTTTGGCGACGTTACTGAGAGGATCGTCTGAAATTGTCAAAAGACACCCCTTTTTAAGTACACGAATCGCAGTAAAAATGTTGAATTATTGTTTTTGGATTCTTTTAATGAATGCACAAGAAAATATTTATTACATCTCAAAGTTTTTCAAAGTTTAATATATGACTTGGTTGATATATACATTATGAGTTTACAATCAATATGATAAAATAATAAGAACCAAAAATCAAAATATTGTATTACCTATAATTTAGTATATCATAATATATTCATTATTCAATCTTAATCGTACAGTATTGACGAATAACTCAAAATTAAAAATTATGTTTAAATAACATAATGTATAAGAAATATTTTATAATTGCATAATATGTATTATATAAAATTATATTATATTTAAACTGCAATTATTGACTTCTAGTATCACTTTGTTCAGAACGATTGATTTGTATTATACATAATTATTTTAGATATAAATATATACAATATGTTTATTATTTTTAACGATTAATTATTATATTTAATTAAAAATTATATTGTTCAATAATTATTGTATCCACTATATAATTACATGCCTAAACATGTACAGACATAACCCACAACGCTGAACAAGTTTTTTATATGTACGAGAATGCACATAATGTCTTAACATCAGACGGCTTAGTTTAGTAAAAAATAATTTAAAAATATAGAACTTCCTTAATAACGCTATACTACATTTCATAAAACATTACGTGTCTTATAGTATCAATTAATGGGACTTTCTTCAAAATATATTCGCTATTGTTTGTATTCATTATTTTTAATTAAAATTGAATGTTTTGTGATAGCTTATATCTTAATTCTTAAATTGTTGTAATGACATATTTATTACAACATAAGGAATAATGAATCTGAAGTGTTAAATTGCTTAAAAAAATAAATTAGTGCGCCCATTACTTATGAGAAATCCGCAGTAATTAGTGGATATTAAATAAAACTTGGTTTCAAAAAAAAAAATTGATATATATATATACACACAGATAAACTTATTTTTAAATTATTGATTTTTAACAATTAATTATGCATCATTTAATCAAAATTAAATAATCCAGAAAATGTAGTATGCTGATTCTTATTGGAAATTTATAAAATACATATAGTAATATTAAATTATTAACTGTTTTTAGTTATTATACAAATATTTTTTGAAATTGTTTAGCATTAACACAGTTACATAGTTTACATAATTTTACCAGAATTAATTTTTATTATTAACTCTTAATACAAATATTTAAACCTTAATAAAAAAAGGATTAACAAAAAAAGGACATATTATCTATATGATTTTAATTAGAATATTTTAAAACTAAATAATATTATTTTGATATAAATAGTAGACACTATAGTATAGAGTATATTCGAGATGAAACTGTTTGTGAAGTATTAATAATCAAATTCTGTACTAAAGTATTACGAAACATTATTAAAATGATTAAAAAATACAATACAATTTTATTTCAGAATATAAATTATACTATACTACATAGTACACACAACCCTAATAGCAGAATATATTTTAATATATTGTAGGCAATCATTATATTTTATTTAAAAATATAATTAAATTAAAAAATTTAATTTATTCATATTATTCTGTATTGGTTATTTTAGAATTTATTTAAAAACAAAAAAAAGTCTATTAGCATAATGTTTGTAATATATTGTCAAAATGTGTGTAATTCAATTCTGATATTTTAGGTTTATTGTTTTGTTTGACAGTAGTATAAAAAAGACTAAAATTGTTTAAGAAACATTCAGATAATTATAGTGATTAGGCTGGTTTATAAAAATTATGTTATATAACTACAGTCTTTATAAACAAAACCGAATTATTAAAAATTTATAATTATATTTTGCTTGTACATTATTCAATCTAAAAAAAAATTAAATATTATATTTTTCCAAAACGTGATATATATCCCCACTCCATACCTACACGTATACTTTTTTTATTAATCATCATTTTTTAAGCAATTTTATATTTTGATTAAATCTGTGTAAATAGAGCACATAATATAGTTTAAATTAAAAAAAAAATCCCGACTACAAAAGCTTCAACTTAAGTTAATATACAGTAATGATACCGAAATTCTCAACGTTTTATTGTGTTTTCTTTTAGCCGTTTATCGTTACTTGTCACATTATTTATAAAATAGAATGAAAATAGTTGTACTTTATACAATGATAAAGTATGATATTTACAGCTTAAAAATGTACAATAATGTTTTATTATAATTTTTATGAATTTGAAATTATAGTTTAATTTCAACAACATTAATAATAACTATTTGTCTATTTATTTTCTCAGAATGATTACAAATATATTATAGTACAAAATTCGTCAAATCCCACGCTATTTATATTAAATGGAACGCTAATAGGTTCAAACAAAATTGAGATTTCAATGTTAAAAATCCAAGCTATCGTTCTCCAAAAACTAGTATTAAAGCATACATTATATGTATTATATACATTATATGTCATTCCCCCCTGATCTACTTATTGGTCATCACAAAACAATAGATTACCTGACATTTTTTTGTTTATAAATTGCTTAGAAATATTCATAATATTATAACTATATACTGTAAGCAACTTTTATAATTTATCTTCTGTCCAACTTTACTTAAAATTGAATTAAGCCCAAGTATACCAAAAACAGAAATATTTACCCCCAGTCAATATTTTTAAAAAAAATTTAAACGATGACCTCAAACCAACATTTAAAAAAAAAAAATGATAGATGAAATAAATGAAGTTTTGGAATTTCAGGCTTCATCAATACAGAATGCCACTTTGTGTGTCTCCACTTTGAAAATTAACCAAATCTCCATAAAGACCTAAAAATGCCTACCTTTAATAAATTAGTCAAATAGTATTACTTTATATTTCATTTTCACTTAAACTTTCACAGAAACCCATTAATCAAACAACTATTCTCCACATCATTTTTATAAATGTTTATCAAAAACTCAAAAAACAGTGGCCTGGAGACCTACTAAAATAAAAAACACAATAATACCTAAAAAGCACCTGGCATTGCTGAGTGCCTGCCCATTCGTGCTAACCTGACATTCATCAACCAAAATTAATGATCAAATTTACTTATTATACTCTTATCTGTATATATTGTAAATAATTTTAATAATAATAATAAATATTTAAAATGGGGAGTCACGTACACACTTTTTATTTTTAAGAAAATTTAATAGTTTCCAACATTTAAATGTGGTAGCACACAATACTGTTCAAGTGACTAAAATCAATTGCTGAATTTAATTGTACATGCGATTTGTATACCCACCTTAATTGTATCATGCACACTGTAGTAATTATAACAACCTCAACATGAATATTGAAGAAGGTTATTTGTTTTTATCATTAATAATTATTTACTACACTATTATAAATCTAACACATATAAGAAAATCAATTAATTATAGATACTTAGCAGACTGATAAATGTATGATTTTACGATGACATGTGTGCTTATTTTTTTTTTTTGTTTAAGAACACATTTTACAGTAGAAAAAATATTTCCAATTTCAACTTTGGGTACGATTTCTGGTAAAAGATTAGATTTAGTTAGTGCTAAGGTACAAAATCCCATGTACTCTTTTAAATAATGTAGAGATAATCTAAAAAAAAATAATATTAAAAAGTAGAATATTTACACAGCACAAGTTTTTGCAAAAATTGATTTTTTTATTTTGTTTTAATTCAACCATTGACACTTGTAATTGACATAAAATATTTAGCATTATAATATTAGAATTCAACTAAACATGGTTGAATTATAAAAATATTTATTTCTGTTTTAACAATTTATAGATATTTAAAATTTTTGTTTTTGTGGTTTTCTTTTCTATAAACATTAATAAATATTATTATGCCAGGCAAAATTATTGAACATGTGGTACAAAGTTCTTCGTATATTTTACTCTTACCAATAACGAATTAAAAATATCAAAAATCCATTTTTTTCAGAAGGTACAATTCTTTTTTTTTCAATACGTGTTTGATTTAATAACAAATACGCAAAATTATTGATATATGTTGCCCAACTATTAATTAATATATTCGTTTTTTAATAAATGTAATATGTCTTCATACAAGTTATATTTTTATTCATTCAAAATAAAAACTTTGGTGAAATTATTTATAATACGAACATTTAAATATATTTCGGACGTGTGATGTAATATATTTGTAATGTATACACTTTAAAAGGTGTATTCTGTGTATACATAAAATATAAAAACAGGTAGATAATGACTAATGACCTAAATGATATTTATTAATTATTGGCATTTTATTATTGTCACATATTATACTACATTTAAAATTGTTTTGTTCTGTAAAATTATTCTGAATTTTTTTAGGATAAAATAATGTACTTAAACTATATTCTTGACAATAAATTGAGTAAATTGTCTTAATTTATTAGGCAACTATTTTTTATTTAATAAATATATTTACTACCAATATGAATATATACTTCTATAAAATATATGTAACATTATCGTACTAATGTTGTACACACAAGAACTGAAAAACATTATACTACCTCCGTAACAATGTTAAAAATATAAATCATTATAAAACATCATCAGTGGAAGACATGGTGAATTTCTTTGTAAACTTCACATAATGAAATATGACAGACAATAATGTTATTATGACATCCAGCCGGGAAGAAAATCGTTTAAGACCACATTTGCTACTCACGTATACAATTTTCCACTACAAGTCTTTAGTGCACTTAAAAGAAAGATTATTTTTAAGCAACATTTTCGACTTAGTACATGTAGTTGTGTGTTACATATAAGTATATAACATCTGTATGATGGATGAAATATTTTCAAAAACATATAAATGAGTTGTTATAATAAATTTAATTTTAAATTATATTATTTACATTTGCATATCGTATACATAATATAATAATGTATTATGTATTGTACAATTGTATATATTAAACAAAAATTGAAAAATCGTGCAAATATCCAGAGGTGTTCTTTTATTTTTAAGAATATTTAATAATTTATTTGTATTACTTATATTATCAATTTAATACCTATCCTATTAGTTGTATAGTTGTAGATACATTTTTTATAATAACGCAACTTATATTATATTATTACAATTTATAGTTTAAATTTAATGTAGATGATATTTTAACATTTTTATTGCATATATTATAAATTAATAATACATAATATGATGGTAAAAAGTTCTAAGTTCCTACAAATAATATTTTTTGTATAATAAAAAAATAATTAAAGTCTTTAAAATATTTCGTTGAAATATATAATTTAAAAAAAATTATAACTGTAAATATCTATGATATAAAATATTTGTCATTTAAATATTTTAAAAATTCTGTAACAGCAACTTAGGACAATCTTTATATTAAATTTAAATAACAAAACCGTATACAAATTTTTGTGAATCTGACAAAGTTTGTCACACTTAAATTTTCAATTTTTTATAACAAAAAAAAAAAATGGCTAACTGTAAATGTTCAAATCTTTTGAGAAGTCAAACATTACATTCTTATGCTCAATGCATTAAAATTAAAAATATTATAAAGTTTTAATTACAAAATCATTTTCAATATTTTTATTGGTTATAATAATAACTTATGAGGAACGTTTCATTTAATTTTTAAGTTTTTTACTTAGAAAAAACTAAAAATAGTTAGTATTTGTAATTTGTATGAAAATCAAAAAGATCCAATGTACTTATTTTGAAATCTGTATTATATATTTAAACCTAGAAAATATTAACTTAAAAATTCGTATAACATTTTGATTAAGGTTTTAATTTTTTTTTTATCAAGAATAAAAAAGTAAATAAATACATACATGAATTAAAAATGATAATGTTCGCATCTAAAATTATTTAAATTGTAAAATATATAGAAACAATTATTTATAAACAGTCATATAAATATTTCTTTTTTACTATAATGGTTTTTTTTTTCAAATTTCAGTGTAATATATATTTATATATAAGAGACAATTTGATGCATGAATACAGTAATGATAGATATCCAAAAAATGGTGTTTACGTTTTTGACAACACATGAAATACATAAGTAGGGCATTATTATATCAATACATGTACATCGTTTTCCCATTTATGTACGTAGATATATATAGGAAAATAAAACAAAATATTGGTGAAATTAATGTGTATGTTTAATGATTATTTTTTATCACTTATCAGCATGAATTAAGTATGAGGATATAATTGTTTACATAGTACTTTTTTTTGTTCCATAGTTCAATAATATGTTATGAGTTATGACAATATTTTTAATTTAAAATAATTGGTTAAAACTGTATGTTCGGTCCTATATAATGTACACGTTAAAATTTGTCTAATAGCTTAACAGTGCATTGTTGTTTTTATCCATATATTTTGAATCTTGATTATTTAAGTATATCGTGTAAACGTTAAAATAGGGTAAGAAATATTTGTAATATATTATGTTAAATAAAACATTAGCGTTTATTAGATGTAAATGCCTAATCGGGCTAATCGTTTAATATATTTAATATATTGAGTCATTGAGTAATATTAATAAAATAATATATTCAGATTAAAAAAAAAAAAAAAACTTTAGGCTTTAAATACTGAATAAGTATGCTTTATCGACAATTTCTTGAAAAGTATTTCAGTTATTCACCGGTGTCAAACAAAAAACTTGATAGAAGATTCCGGTGACTTACAATGTTACGTTATAATAGGATAGTCAGCTAATTCAAAGAGATGAGACATTTAAGGAGTTTTGGTAGGTATGTGAACTGTGTCAAACGCATTACCCATATGTTTTGTACAGGCTATGAGAATCCTATATAATATACAACAAAATAACTGGTACATTAATCTTAGGAATATGCTAGAATACACTGTATATTTTTAGCCCACGACAAAATCAAACTATATTTTGAAACAAATTATTGTTTTTACATAGTTATAGCAAAATAGAATTTCAGTTGTCAATTTGTAAATTACATTGTTTCACTATTATTTTATCAAAACCTAAACACCACAGTTTCTAAAATATCAAAGTAATACAGACAAACAGTAAATCCTAACATAACTATAATATGTCGTCTTAAACGTCTACACTATATTTAGGTATAAATTGAATTGTATTATATAATGTCTCCAAAGAAAATAAAGAAAATATATATTAGAAAATTCTAATTTAGATTTATATAAATGAAAATATTACAAAAGCAAAACTAATATAGATTAAAAGATGTATTAAACGTTACGTATTTTTAATATTATTGGGAGAAAAGCAATGGCTGATACTTATTGAAAATATAACTTATAAAATAACGATATGTACCCGTAAAGTTATTCACTGAGAATGATTACTTCCTTATTTTCTTCAATAATTCAATTTTTTAGTTTAACTTTGATTTTTGTAATTTTCAAGTATAGTTAAAGACCAATTGTCCATATTCTAAAGATTTTTTTTAAGAATACAACCTTTTGTTGTTCAAATAAGAAACCACATACCCTTTTTTACTATAAATTATTTAGAGGACAAAATTTCAGTGAAAAAGTTGACTTATTAAAATTAAATTTAAAACGAGTAGTTTTTGAGTTATTTAATTTTGCGTACTATGGGTAAGTCCACGATAAGGGTTTAAAAGATTTAGAGATTTAAATGTTTTAGTAATTAATATTAATCTATTAACATTTATAATTAGTAAAAATGGTCAAAGTATTTATAGTAAATATTTTATTTCAAGTTACATATTTTCTGAATTTTTGTAAAACTACTTTTAAAGTTTCTTACTATATTTAATATAGATATTTTAATAACTAAGCAAGTACTTGTTCAAATTTTCATTTAAGTATATAAACGTGTTCAGATCACTTCAAACATTTATAAAAAAAGAAATACGTTTTTATAAATAAAAATCTTTTTTTTAAAAATAAAGAGTAATTATAATTTTAATTTCTATTGAAATATCTATTAAGATATTCGAGGATTGTCTTAAAAAACCTCTTTTTGTTATTAAAGTATCATGCAATTTGACCTTCGCTAACATAAGTATAATTCTTACAAGATTAAATAATTTTCATTCTATTTAAGTATATTATTTTTAACTATTTAAAAATATATAATCATGAAAATTACTAACTTGAAAAAACTGTATTTCATACATATATTTTTTTAAATAATTGATACTTCAATAATTACATATTCAATAATTCAACTATAATTCTTTTACTTACAACTGTAAAAAAAAATCTGAATTTAAATATATTGATTTTATTGATTTTCCACAAATATACTAAAAATTATATGGGATTTCTTTCTATTTATATAAATATAAAAAAAAATCTGAATGCGCAAAACGGTTCCAGATACTTTAAGTCCGTTTTCCATATTTATTTTAGAGGTGATAACTTGTAAAATTCTTATTTGTACTTTTTTAAGAGATTCACCACTTCCTTTATTTATTGTTAAGATAAATCTGATAGAAGTGGTTTCACGTTGGAATGTTCACAAAAAAAAAAAAATTCAAAAAATAAATAGTGTGAATATGACATGTAGTCATAAGTGTTTTATTCCGCTGAAGTAAAACTCTATAGTTAATAATTGACGCTGATTGATTTTCTTATTATCAGGTTTTAAAATAATAGATTTAAATATTATAACTCAGTGATTATGCATAGCGTTGATTTTTATAATTTAAAAAAATAAATATTAGTAATTATTTGTATAGGTATACAAAAAAATTTTAGTAATTGTTATGTTATTATGCCTCGTTAATTATGGAATCACTTATGTCACCCTATAAAGATTGTAATTGGTAGTTTCTCTGGATGACTCGAATTTTATTTTATTTCATGAAAATTGAATATTTATTATTTATACATGATATACTAAAGACATATCACTGGTTACATGCTATAATGTTTAAATATTACACATTTAGAATATAATGTATATATTATGTAAAATGACTGTAGTTTATAATGTGTAACTTATATAATATTCAAATACTATTAAATTAATTTTTTAGATTAGTTGATTTAGATCGAAATATCAGAAAGTTTAGAGTAGTTTGAACCACGTTTGAAAATACACAAAGTGTTCTATACAATACACCTCTGTCAGTTGTCGATCTCTGTTTAATTAATTCATAAGCCAAGATACGTATATACTGACGCCTATTTGACCGTGAAATTAAGTGTGAAAAAACCAAGATACAGCACTTTATTTTATATTTATTCATTTTTTCAGTTATATAACAATTATATAATAATTATATAACATTCAAAATGCTTTCATTAACATTTTCTTAATGATACAATGAAAAAAAAAGGAGTTCATTCATCATATTTTTTTGATATTCCTTAATCAGATATTTACTTGCACCTTACACATTTATAATGATTAAAATTAATGCATAGTTATGTGAATGACAGTTATAGATAAATACAAACAAATCTATTAAATTTGCTGGTTTATAATTTAATAATATATTAAACATGCCACTTATCAATTTATCATGAATTTTCAATGCATATATTTTTTTTATATATAGTTTCAAATCATATCAAAAATAAAATAAAAATGTATAAACTATAAAAATCAAAAATAGTATAATATTTACACGAAGATAATTTTTTTATTGGAAATTATGCACTATATAATACACATTTTGAGCCAACATTTTTTTAGTATGGCTATTTGATTATTTTCTGAAAATTGAATTTTTCATGAAATATACATTTTAAAACTAACCAATATAATGTTGAATCTGGATTCAATTTACGCATGACACTTTTTGAACTTTTTTGTTATCCGCAAAAGTGCTTTCAAAAAATAAAATAAAATAAAAACCCTTAAAACTAGATTTTCAGAATTTCAAAACTATGAAAGAATCTGGACTATTTAAAGTATGTATTCAAAAGACTTCACAAAGGGATATAAATTCATCTTAATTGTTCTACCTCAATTCACTCAAACCTCAAAATAAGTCATTTTCTTTTTTTCTACCCGAGTAAATTATTTAAACTTATTATTATCCTTTCATAGCAATTAATTTGACTTTAATACTTTGGATAAACTATCTATATCTATGGTTTTAAGTGAATTCGTTTATTATAATGTGTATTTTTTAAACATAAACACTCTAATAACCTATACATCAAATTCAGTATAAAATATAAAAATGACCATTTGAATAGAATATTATTTTTTTATTTTATGATTTTTTTTATTTATTATTGATTTTTTGAAAATAAATATTTGTAATATAGTTCATTACATTGAATTAAATTAAAAATACAAATATATACATTGAACAACAATTTTCATTTGCTGCGGATGACATTCATGGGCGCAAGGCGTAACTAAAAATATTATATTATTGACTAAACTGATTTTCAAACTTTGGATTTTTTTCGATTTTTTTTTTCACAAAACTATGTAATTCTTAAATTGTACTTCATCTGTCATAGTGATAATAACCACAAACATTAATGTATTTAAATCATCCTATATTTTCAATACACTGATAAACTTTTTGGTTTTGTGATGAATATAATTATTATACACCAACCATTTTAGACATTTGTGGCTTAAAATAAAAAACAGCAATTTGACTGAAAAAATAATAGTTCTTATTAAAATAATAGATTCCTTTTTAAATAAACACATATAGTTAAGAAAATTAAAAAATGAAGACTGGTGTGGACAGGACTAGACTTTGATAAGAAAAGTATTTAATAAGATCCAATTGGGAAGAAACTTTTAGTTAGACTGTGGCTAAAATGGAAGGATTGTGTAAATATAAAAACAAAACTATAGTGAAAATTAAAAAGAAATAGAAGAGGGAAGAAGTATAAATAGTAAAATTATTAAGATTTAAGACATTCTATATCCATATGTCAGTACTTCATTCCGCTTACATTTTTACGCACGCTAAGCGAAGCCACCGATTTATGTCACAAACACCAACCGTTGTTCGAAGACAAGTTTGACAAGGTAGTCAATGGTCAAGCATTTTGTAGACATAGTAATTTTGAAACTAAACTAATAATAACACTATAATTTTTAAGGATTTACACAACCATTATTATGATTTAAAAATTGAAAAATAAAAACATATGCAACGTGTAGGGAGAGTATATAATTATATATGTAAAACCAAATTTATTGTAATTTAAAAAATCATCATCCGTAGAAGACTGAATCATTCAAGTATTTCTTAAATTGTTATTTTCTTTATGCTGTGTATATAATTTAAAAGATATGTAAGAAAGTTTAAGCTATTTATACACTAAACGACTAAACTTATTATTCCGATCTACGTGCGTCTTTTCTGACTTATGAATTATAAGTTAATATCAATATAATGTGATAAATAAAAATATATAATACTATGATAATTAATAATATTATATTATATTTATGCGACGGTTTTGTCGAAAACAAGTTAAAATCCAATCGATCATATTACCAACAAAAAAAATGAACTAACACGAGTATAAATATTTTAGTATATCATAAAATATCCATGGAAGTAGAATTTCGGCTATTCGCTCAAAATCGTATTTTGTTTTCATTAATTTATCATCGAATTCAAATTTAATGTTATCATTACGGTGAAAAAATAAATTACTAGACTTCCTAAAATATTAGAATACATTTTTATAGAATAACATATTTTTAAAACAATAAAAACGTTAAGATGAATATAAATCGTGTTTATTTGCTTTAAATGTACTGAACAATTAACAACAGACTATTATTAAAAATAAAAAAGCAATTCTAATATTAGATTAAAAATAACTGTATCTACTAACACACTATGTTTCATATAAGTCATAATTTATTAATATTAAAATAATAATAATATAATATTTAATGTCATGTTTTTATTTTTATTATCCCGAAATTGAAGTCAATTGCTTAATAATATAATTGAATGTCATATTGTAAGGTAAATATTATATTCAATGAAAAATTAAAGTATTCTTATAATGTACATTATGCAGAAACAAAATGTTTATAAACATGGATATTTTCTAACAATACAATTCTTTTTCATAGATGTGAATAAAATATAAAAAATTTAACAAAGGCAATTATGGCTGAATTATATGTAGAATGCACTATTATGCAGCAGTGAATTTTATTTCAGATTGTTCTAGAGATATAACAAGTAATGAATAATGGTTATATACATCTCACTATTACATTGAAAACTATAATTAAATCCCGTCTAGAATTAAGTTAAACGAGACAAATGTTCTGCAGTATAAATTTTAATCAATATTTTTAAAATATTGAATATATTATGTTATAAAATTATAAATTATTTAATATATTACATATAATACTATATTATACATATGAATATAAATATTCTATAATATATATTTACTATATAATACCTAAATATTCTATACACTATAAGTGTGTAATATCTTATAAAAATTACATTTATTTTTAATACATACGCAACTTTATAAATTATATTGCCTAAATATTGTTTGAATATTTTTCATCTAATTAGTGAAATGGAAAATACACGAAGTTTTCTAATTATCCACAGTGGCATGATACGTATGCATCGCCATTCTTAATATTTAATTATTTTATGTATCCATCCTTACATTTATGTTTTAGTTCAGTAGGTGGTTATATATCATGCACAATGCACAGATTTGATAGTTATTTTATTGATTTAGGCGGAAACTTGAACCGTTACATCAGTTGATGTGTAATACGTACATGAGACAATTGCGGTTTAATTATGTTTTATAAGCCCAAGGGATATAATAGTATATTATGTTGTGTTAGAATAAAGCACCTTAGATGAGAGTTTATAGAATGAACCACCCACTACGAATCTGTTCAGGTTAATTTGACGGAAGGTATTGGATAAAATAGAATAAAGGTATATCGGATGAATTGATTTTGGCAAGTTGGATTAATTTCAGAATTTATGCTTTAAACTTTGTCTGTCGTCGGAACAAATCTAACAATTACGTATTTGAACACTGGACCTCTCTATTGAAGCTGACTACACGACGAGTCTCGTAGTAAAACGTGTTATTTGAAAGAGCTTTCTCTCAGCTTAGAGTACCAATCAAATTGTATTCGTTTTATTTCATGTAAAAGCGGATTGTGATTTTTATATATTTCACTTTTGAGTGAATTAAATACAAATATATTATAAAACTGTATTATCTACAATAAATAACTATGTATTAATATACATTCTTAAGTGTTGGTAATTAAATACCAATAATCAATATGTTTGTTAAATAAATAGATTTAGATCCATTTTAATGTATCATTGCATTAGTTGAAAAAGTATTGTTCTATACAGTTCTGAATGATGCATTGTAGTAACTAACATAATTTATCTAAAATAAATTATTATACTTAAACATAGTAATGCATCCAATTAAAAACTGTTTTTTTTCGAGTTGGAAAGAAATATTATATCTTAAAAAAATGTATACTATTATTTTAATAAACAATGAAATATATATAAATACTCAATATTTAAAAAAACAATATAGATATTTTAAGCCACTGACTTCTACGATACAGACTATACGGTTATAATAATACGTATTATAAAGAATAAAAAGTACTTAATTTATTTGCATATTTTTACTCTTGAATTATGGTATTCAAAGCAATTAAAAATGTAATTTTTAATATTAATAGCAGCTATAATTAAAATTTTAAGTTTGGTAGTTAAAAAAAAGTTTTTATAATATTTGGTTGTCCAGCTCATGATAAAATATAACTATTTATAAAAGACTCTTCATTATAATAACGATCAAGTATTAATAATTGTCAATATAATTCTTGCGTACCATAATTATTATTACAATAAAGAATATTATTGAAAGATTTTTTTTTTATCAAATGTATAATTTATATAATAATGTTAATATAGTTTTATCATTCAAATTAGTTAATCATATACATATAATAATTAAAAATTTAATCAAACTATCTTCTAACAAGTACATCGTATTTAAAATATATTTACTACGAAGAATATTATGATATACCTCCGTAGTCTTCAATATTTCAAATTTTAAAGTAAAAATTTAATTTAGTTTATATAATGCATACTTAATTTATATATAAAACCAATTACTTTCAAATATTTTATGCTGTTTGAAAACTACAATAGTTTATTTTTGGTTATAGATCCAACATATGATATTATTATATATTGGTGAAAATTACAAGCTCCCAAGCCTGCATGTGCCAACAAAATCAGACAAAAATCAACACAAGTAATGATATCAAACAATAGGAATATTAAATTTCAAACAAATTGTGCATGTAGTATTTTCAAAGTAGAAGCCTGTACAACATTCAAAGTATTAAGAAATCAGCTTAACGACGAGAAAAGATATTTAATAATGTTATTAAATAATGTCCGATTTTCTAAGCTCTCTAATCAGCATACACAAGATAAATGAACTATACCAGTGGTCGGCAAATTTTTTGGACTTTCGGTACACAATTACGAATTAAAAAGAGTTCATGGGCCGAACAAAATGAACATTTTATATTCTTAAATTATTTATTATGAAAAAAAAAATACTGTTCAAAATTTTAATATAATGGAATGTATAACAAAATTTCGCCATTTTAAAATTTTAAGCGGGCTGTATACTCGTACAATAGCGGCGTGAGCCGAATGCGATCCACAGGCTGCCAGTTGCTGACCACTGAACGGTCAATCTCTTGCATAGATTTCTGTACATGCTAGCATAATAAGAAATGAAGAAGTTGTCCAAAAACTCAAAAAAACTACAGTTATCCCTAATTTATAATAACTGTGCCTCTATATATCTAACCACAATAAAAAAAAATACAATAAATTCAATCATAATATTATTATCAAATAGCGAAACTTTCAATGAATTAATTAAAACAATTATAAACTTAGACAGATCTAACAGACTATCTCGTCGTTGCCCAAACCATTCATAATATCAATAAATAACTTTTTTTATGTGTTGTTATCAATCACCTTTTAACTATAGGTCAAAAATAGAAACATCATTGTCTAGGAAGAAGATCCCCAGTTTGCGGTAAACTTATCATTACAATGTACGGATAAACAGTGATAGTTAATAATTTTCAAATGCCGAAAATACAAAAAATGAAGACTCATATTTTCAAAAATTCTTCAAGAAAATATCCTTCTTTTAATAAAATCACGTGTATCTAAAGAAAAATATCGATCTATTGATAGTGAATGATATGCTTTGACAAAGTAATAAGTAAAAACTATATTTTAATATGATTTGAACTGTTAATCGTTTTTGTAAAATACTAAAATTATATTAAATTTTGAATATTTACAGATATAGACTGGCGTTCTTTAAGAAATAGTCATCCCGTAAATATTATTATTGACGATTTTTAATTTAATTAAATACTAAAAAAACTCTTTGATACCATTATTACTATTACAGTAAGTACCTATGTACAATAGATTATAAATATATTTAATACATACGATTTTTTTTTTAATATTGAACTATTTTGGATTTAATAGTACTTATAATGTTATAAGTTATAATACATATGGCTGTAGAAAAACTAAAATATAATATTCAACATTCAATTAGCATGCTAATTATGCAAAACACAATGAACCATAGTTTAAAATAAAATATGTATACATATAATATTTGATTACTTCACCCATATGGATTATAAATTAACTTTATGAAATTCGTATAACTCCTGACTGTTGTTATTATTTTTATTTGTTTAATCTGTACAAAAATAGCCGATATTTTTAGAATAAATTTACATTTAAAATCATCTTTAGCTAAAATAATATTGCTTAATTGTTTAATCATAGAATTTCGAATATTGTACTAATAATGCAAATTATTATTGTTTCCCCAAAATAAACATTAGCCATTTTGAACACTAATAAATAATCAATAATAACCACTACAGTTACCTAATTTTATTGATGTTATATAACAAAAACTATATGTAAATATTAGTGTTAAATAGTTAAGTTAAATTCCTCGCATTTTTTAATTCTCAGTACTTTACATTGACTAGTGTCTAACAAACAAAAAAATTAAAATCTGAATTATTTTTAATATTTAAAAATATGTATACTCTCATAGGTACTTCATAACATGTATAAATAAATAAGATTTAAACATATGTATTTTTAGTATGTTAAATATTTAAAGTAAAGATTATTTTATTCTTTATAATGTCATTACATTTTATTAATACCTAATTGAATGTATAACTTTAGCTATTCAATCAATTGGAGCATTGCAACCAATTTGCATTTCATCTAATTTACCTATATTGATTAAAAAGGATATTTTTTATTTGTTTCACCGTATGATTATTTATTTATGGTACATAGAGGATGATTATATATGATAATACATTTATAATAGGTAGGTACTATATTAACAGTATAATATTATAATATTGTTATATATGTAAAATAAATAATAATAAAAGAAAAAAAAACCTTAATTTATCATCATTTAATTTGCTAGTCAACTATTAATATGATAGCAAGCTCAAGATTAACTCATATCTTATTATTGATATTATGCCAAGACACTTGCCCCTTACCACGCACTACTGTCAAAACAACCTTCAACCTAAACGTGTACTAACATTTCTATGCTATTAGTTTCGCATCGTTGAGGCAATGACGAACTATTGATCTCGTTGCTGGTTGGGTTCCTTTGTGAGAGGTGTAGAGGGAAGGGGAAAATGCCGTATAGTAGACATAAGGGGGTGTGAAAAATGTGGAGATTTTCTCGATGAAATCTATGCCTGATAAATATCGTTTCCTATAGTGATTACGCAGCAACAAGTGTTAGTAGTTGTTTTTAAATGTTTTCTTTTTTTTTCAAACAACCATATATAATTCGCGAACATTCTTGCTATGATATTATTGTTTTATTTTTACTCATACTAGTTATTAATGAAAAAAATCGATTGGTGTAACTTTTAAAAACAAGATATATAAATATTTATGTATGATTTTTATATTATCAATAAAAAATAGTTACTTATTAAAAACATAATTTTATATTCTACATGGAAATATTTTACTGAAAATGTTGATATACATAAAACGCGATTATTGACTTAAAGTTTATTTATTATTTATGAATTTATAAGCATTTTGAGCTTTTTGAAGATGACTTGAGTAACAGTGTGAATAGAGGAATGGAAATCGAATGCAAAATTTAACTGCTCTACTTTACTCTACTACACTTATTAAATAAATACTCATTATAAACAATAAAATAAAATAATAGTAAATTGTAAATTGGTTCAATAATTGATGTTTGTAGATAAATACGTTGATAATAAAATCTATTCTGTGCAACGGAATATACATTTAAAAAGAATAAAACTACCATTTAAAAAAAAATATAATAAATTCAAAAGATAAAAATAAGTGTTTGAAGTACTTATTTAAAGTATATGAACAAAAAAAAAAATAAAATAAAAAACGTGAAATGAATAATTAAAAAATAGTACGTGTTACTTGGATAAAAGTAATTTTGTACCTATATTAAGAATTTTTTCGATGTTCCAACGTATTATGTTAAACGACGGAAAGATGAAAATACAAATACTTAGAGAATTAGATCCATTATACCTTACCTAAATAGGTCAACACTATTAACAGGATAAACACGATTATTTATTGGTATAAATGATTTTAATTAAATCTTGTTTTAGTTTATAAAATATGACTTGGATAAATCATAATCACAGTAATTTTTAATTCAATATATATATATATTTTTTAATATTTTAATATTCTTTAAAATATTAGTTTCTTCAAGAGAAAATAATCTTTATATTTTAATAAGAACTTCTTTGTTGATAATTCAAACATTTTTTCTAAAAAACTGAAATTGCACAAATACAGATGTATCGAGATTACATAATTTTTGGTATTAAATAATAAGTATTTTTAAATATTGCATACAATAATAATATGTAATAAATTGTAATTCTAAGGGTAGGTAGTAGCTACATAATTTTTGAAAAAAATGTCTAAACTTTTGTTTAAAATATATTCTTGATATTTAAAAAATACTTTTACTTAATGAATTTAAATGGAAATTTATTTTTATGTGCTTAAGAAAAATTAAGCAAAATACTTTTTGAAAGGTCTTGTATTCTTATCACTTCGTTCTTTTACTATTATTATTATTTAAGTTTTTGTAAACTTAGACTCTTCTGTTTTTTAAATTCTATTAGACCCAGGTTTTACATTAAGTTTAAATAATATAATTTGATATAAAATATGTATTAAAGTTATGTGAAATATAAATTAGAGTTTTTTCAACTATATATTTAATTTTTTCGTATTGCAATGTTGAAATATAATTAATTGTTGGAATAAAATTTAAAGAATATTTTTATTTTTACTGATTTTTAAACTTGAACTAATTTATTTTATATTTTATGAAATCAACAATATTATTAAGTATAAAATCTTTACATTTAGTTTGACTCTTAATAAATTAGAACATTAATTTTATTTTTCACACCGTTTTTTTCTGATAACTAATATGTAATTTACAGTTATTACAACCATAACAATATAATCAACATATTAACTTAAATATCATAATATATATTTGAATAAAAACCACAGATTACATTAACCTAACTACTTTTCTTAAATTATAATGAATATATGCATTACAATATAGATATGTGAATTTCGATGGTACACATCTATTTAATAGTGTATATTTTGAACACTTAATAATTTTGTTTTGACGAGCTAACCACAATAACTATTCATCACTGACAACTTTACCATTTTATGACAAAAGTTAACTTATTTTGTTTTGGAAAGTAGTTGGAAAATATCAAAAAGTGGCAAGTATGTAGTAATGACGTCAATGGTCATAAAATACCATTTCAAAATTAGTTTTATGACCAGTTAGAATACTTGACAAAAACTATTTCCATTTGTTAACCAAACAAGACAAAAGATTTAAGTCATATGAAAATTGCCTTTTCTTGTCCATTTCAAAAATACATTAATAATAACGAATGAATATATTTAACAGAAGTTAAAATATAGTCATTATAGTGGCCATACAAGAACTTTCCACTATTGTATTTCATAATATTCACCTTATATTAAAATATATTGTAGGTCATAAAAATTCTGTCGGTATAATTAAACATAATTTAAAATTTTGAATTAATTATATTTTAACCACGTGCTGCTATCCGTAACACATGTGTGCAATAACGTTCTGCTATTTTATTTATTCTCGCCTGATTTCCTCACCATAAATACGTGGTATGTTAAATAAAAAAAAAACTCCAAGAGAAAAAATATTCATACAAACATTCTCAACAAATAATAATTGGACAACGTATTAGTCTATAATTAAACAAAAAAATTGGTGATTATAATTACATATGATATAATAATTTAACAATCATCGCATGAGACTCGAATTTTTCACTATTTACCATTCATTATCGTTAAATACCTACAATGAATAACATAAAAAACATACCTAATCGTCAGCTAAAAACGCAACCAATAAAACACACAAAATTAAAAATAATAATAATTTAATAATTATAATGATAAAAATAACTTTATACGCGATAAAATACGGGGCATCTTAAATGCACCATCTTCGTCTTCATCAAATTGTAATTATAAAATAAACAACTTCCCCTCTTTTTACAATCTGTATACAGTAGATCAACTCACCCGTTCCGAAAAAATAGTTTCAAAGTTTGCCGATATCAAAGTAATATTCTTCAACCATACAAATCCTCTGACTTTATCAATTTTTGTTAAAAACCATCTTAATCGAATATTTTCTAAGACAAGTACTCTTGTGTTAAATTCAATGAAAACAAATCAACACAATTTTCACATTTATTTAATGATAACTCTCATAAGTCTCACAAAATACGTTTATGCCTCATTCAGACACTCTTAAGTAATTAAGTATACAAATTAATTAAAGACTAATCTGGAAAAAACACATATACATAACCATAAATAAGTAATTTCTTAAACCAATTTGGATCAATGGAATTTATCTAGGGGTGTAATGCTAAAATATAAAATATTAAAAAGCTCTTAATCTGACAACTAAAAATAATTCTTCTAATCATCAACAAGTATGTCTAAAACGATTTTCTTTGTACTAACCTACACATAATTACAATAAAAGAAGTGACAAAAATATAATACAGTGAGTACCGCTTAATGTCATCACATTGGTTAAGATCATTTTGATTCTATTAACCGGTTGATTCCATAAAACATTATTTTTTTATTAATGAGTTTTTATCCCTGTTTATATTTATATGTATGTTTATAATTAGATTAAAATAAAATAAATTTAAAATCAAACTATCTATTTTTAATTGTACTTGAGAATCTACTAATTTCATTTTCATATTAACCTGAAATTCAAATCCATATTCAGTTAATATAATATATACATGATTTTTAATTGTTTAAAAATAAATAAATAATAAATAATAATGTATGTACGTATTGTACCTATAACTTTTGGAACTGAAAAGTAATCGTTTTCGACATATTTTTGAATAGCTCCTTTTAACTTTTTCAAAACAATTCTTGTTTATTTTTAATGAAAGTTTGAAATACCATTAAAACGATGAGAATGTTCTTAAAAATGATTCAATTATCCGGTACTTGTTGATTCTAATAAAAGGTTAATTTAACATTAGTAACATAAGATATGATTTGGGATTTTCAATTTTGATTCTAATAAACGGTTGATACTATAAACCAGTGATCACATTAAGTGGAACTTACTATATAAAAATTTCACGACCACTCGGATCTATTTATACAAAAAATAATCCTGTCACTCGATCACTCCCTGAAGAAGACTCAAGCATTAATAGCCAAGAGATTTTTTCAGTTAATATAAAACATATATAAAATATATATACCTTGCCAAAATACTGTCAATGAATAGTTTTTACAATAAAATATGTTTATTTAATTATATTATTTCTTTATCATTCACATTCATTGTGCCACCAATGTATAAATTGTATGATAAAAAAAACGTATTAAATGAAATAAATAAATGTTTAATTAAATTATATACTTACATTCACATTAACAATTTATATTCCTACACACATATGGAATTCGGAATAATTATAATGTTGGTTCAATTCTTCAGTTTCATTTAATAAGAAAAATATGTACATTTATAAATCAATATTTCAATTTTCAATAATAAAATCAATAAATGATTTTTGTCATTGATTATGTATTTATTATATATAATAACTGTTATTAAAAATCTATTACATTTATTGTGTTTTCAGTTATATTTTATGTATTTCATAAAATACGTGTATCAATACCAATTACCGATTTTGAAATTTTAAATTGAACAATCCATAAATTTGGATTATATTATTACTTATAAAATTAAAAAATATAATGAGATTAGTGATGTTATTAAAAAAAAATTAAATTACCGAAAAATATGTAGATAATATAATACATATTATACAATACAATTAAATAAATAAACACATAATAATATTTAAGTAACGCATATTTTTATTATTTTTTCTTTTTGTAAAAATTCTTATGGAAACCTCAATATATCAGATAATAATAAAAATAAACTGCGTAATACTTATCGTATAATATTAATATATGATAATAAGTATATAAGTTATTTTAGGACTAATATGATGGATAATATTGTTGTTTATTGTATCATAAATAAGAGCTTATTATATTATAATCGTGCACATAAATATTATGTTCTACAAATAATTTATGGCAAATCATATTTTTTACTTCTACCTTTATAAATTTTCATTGCACTATCATTCTACAAATAATCCGAAATAAAAAATATTTAAAATATATATTTTACTTCAAAATAGCTAGGTAAAAATTTTATTTTAGACGGCATGAATTTTTTAACCTCTGTATGATGATTTCATTTGTATGTAACTATATGCCAGGCAATTCTTTTATTAGACAGCACTTATTATTTCAAAATCTAATATATTTTTTGAATAAAAAAATATTTACATAATTTCAAAATAAAAATAAAATTTAAAGAAATATAAAACAATTTAAAAATGTTGTTATTATTTCGACTTAAAATAATAACAAAACTTTTTTTTTCAACATTAAAATACCTATTATAAGTGTTTAAGTATATATATATAATAATAATAAATTAATTAAATTATAGTAAAATTTATAAGTATTCAATTCTTATATTAGAAGTATATTTATATTATTTGATTTTTTGAAAAATCAATTTTGTAATTTAATAAAATAAATGAGATCGTGTAAAAGTTTGTAATTTGTTCACTCGTGTGAAATAATTGAATGCCGTACGCATAATTAAAAAAAAGTTTAATTAATTTACTTATTATGTTTCTATACTTCTATACGTGCCTATAAATTACTTAAACGATAATTAAATGTTCGAATTCAATCTTTTATTATTCACAAACAATTAGGCATGTAAAATTTAATTTATTAAACAAAAATCTAGTTTGAATATATTATACTAGGTCAACGTATCATGAATAGTTTATTGCATTAATTTCTATTCATTAAATTGTTGATTTGGCGATACACAATGTTTATTTTATTCCGAAAATTTCAAACGGAAATTAAGTATGTTGAATAGATCAGAATTATATTAAAATCATTTTCAAACTATTTAGTATAAAAAATAGTAAAATATATATATTTACATTTTAAAAATCCAATATTTAATACTAGGTTTTTTCAGGTATTTTACTCGGGTAGCTAATCGAAATTATTATATTTTTATATTAGTTATCACATCAAATTAAATAATTATGAACAGTTAATTTTTTTTTTTTTTTAACTGTAAATGTCTTACATTTTAAAAAGTAAGACCTAAATCATTAAATATAAATGTATAATTTTATTCGTTAAATATTGACGAAACTTGTATTTTTAACTAATAATTGTCGTAAAAAAAAAAATTTCCATAAAACATATGTGATACACTTTAGTGGGGACCTAACTGGCTTAAAATATGTTTATCATTGTATTAACAACTTGTTATTAATATTACACAAATTAATAGAATCGATTGACAACCCATATATGTATAATATAAAACGAATAGATACATAAAAAGGTGTGTTTGAGGGGTCACTCCACCCTCCTCCACAACAATATATTATTATTCATAATATTGATAATTGTAAAACTTTTTATGAACTACCCACTCGAATTTTTTTTTTTTTGTACCTAGAAAAGAAGATAATTCACAATAATATTTAATACTTATATATTGTTTCGTGATTATATTATTGAGATTTTACTTGGATTTTCCAAACCTATACAAAATATACACATATTTTAAGTATTTATGGAATTATAAATAATTTATGTATATGAAAGTAGGAAATTGTCATACATATTTTTTTTAATAATATATAATACAGGTGAGTGATGTTATCCTATCCTTACAAGCTACTTGGCGCGTAAAGGTAAATTTTCACTTTATACTTTTACGCGTACGTATATATGACGTTCACATTCGCTTTGAACGCACGTTTTATGTTGGTTGACGCTGGTAATACGAATTCTGGATTAAATGGTTATAAAATATATTATGATAACCATATAACCGACTCGTATACATATTTCGTTATCAATTTTGTATAACCGTGTGTCCGTGTACGAAATTGCTGAACTAGATCCAAAAACGCAGTAACGTGGTTTATCGTGTGGTAAGTACGTATAAATACACTGGCACACCTAAAGCTTACTATAGATACTAACCAATAACAGAATATGCACGTATTATACATGAACGCGTGAACCGAAAGCCCAAATTATAGGTTAGATTATTTTATACTTTCACCGTGTGGCTAACCGCGAACAACTGAGTTCTCATTATACTGTGCCGTGTATATTTTCAACTTGTAGGTGACGTGTTACAAACATTTTGTTACCTTTACGTACGTATTAAATTAAATTAATTCCAACTCAAAATGCATAATTTAAACTTTGATTAACACGCGTTAATGTTTTCAGTGGATAAAATATAATTATAGCAGTAACGTGATTACAGTTTTACTTATTGAAGATATATGGTATAGAATATAGATTATAGACAAAAAAAATATTCAAATTTAATTTGGTTTTAAATTACTACTGTTCAAATACTTTAAGACCAACATTTTAATTTACAAACTTAATGCTTGTTAAAGATTAAATATAAATGTAGTACCTAATAGTTTTTGCATCACCGTCAAGAGTACCCAAATGCGTATTACTTGTATTTCTTTTATTAGGTCTCTATTGGAATATACCTACTGTAATTATCTGAAATTCATTATTTGAACAACTATTTGCATCATCATCTACATTAAATTGTTAAAAAAAAAAAATGTTTTCATTTTGTTATATTTAAATTTAACATTGGAATTTCTCCAATAGCATAACAACATCTTAAACTTTTTAAATCTCAATTCTTAAGCAGATCAAAGAAATTATTCGTATTTACTTTAATATAAAAAAAAACATATTAATTAATTAAATAAATTATTTTTTTCAACTAAGCCTCATTAAATTTTAAATTGATTGTAATTGTGTTAGAGAAAATTATTTATTTTGTGATTTTAATGCATCCCATAGAATTATGTTATTCTACCCATACATAACATTTTACGCAAAATAGGTTTTTGACAAAATATTTATTTTGTTTGTAAATCATTAGAACATATCAGTATAGACATGAATTTTTCAAAAAATATTTAAATTGGAATTTTCTAACTACTATTTTTAAAATAGTTTGGCTCTATTTGTATTATTATTTATAGAGATTTTAAATTGATTATTTTTCATTAAATTGTTGATCCGATGATACACAATGTTTATTTTATTCCAAAAATTTCAAACGGAAATTAAGTGTGTTGAATAGATCAGAATTATATTCAAATCATTTTCAAACTATTTAGTATAAAAAATAGTAAAATATATGTATTTATATTTTAAAAATCCAATATTTAATTCTAGGTTTTTTTCAGGTATTGTACACAGGTAGCTAACCGAAATTATTATATTTTTATATTAGTTATCACATTAAATAAAATAATTATGAACAGTTAATTTTTTTTTTTTAACTGTAAATGTCTTACGTTTTACGTTTTACGTTACGTCAGGATTTTTTTTTTTTTTTTTTTAAGCGCTTTAAGTTCAAATATTAATAAATAATTGTATAAATATATATTTTATATATTTTTATTTTTGAGATTCATCAACCTATAATACATTCTTAATACAATAATTCGAAATTATAGATTATTTAATTGACAGGCGTGTAGCTGGAGTAAAGAGATTATCCAGTGATGACACTCCGGCAGTAAATTAAATTGTATATATTTAAATTAAAAATAATGATTTTGGTTATTTTTTTAAAAATATTATTCATAAGGACTTGACACCATCATTGTGTATATTATTATTTGCTATGTTAAATTAAGTTCACAAAATATTTTTATTACTAGTTATAAAAGTTATAATTTAATAAAAACTAGTATGAATATTAAATGAAATATACAATACATTTTAGTATTTTAATACAAGTACATCCCACATTATGTAAAAATGCTAATCCAACAACAAATACATTTTTTAAAAGTAACTTAATATTGATCTATTTAACGTTCACTATTGACCTTCCACATATATCTATTATTACTTTCTAAGGCATAATTTTATATTGTTATAATAGATACAAGTATGAGTATATGACATCAACGTGGTATATAAATAGGAGCTTTTCATATATATTAAAACACTCGATCACAAGGTGTCATATTGTGTTACTGTATATAAAGCTTCTGAAGCAGTTCAGTTTATGTCACATGTATATTATAGTGATATTATAATATGCATAAAATCATTAAGTCGTTTATCCACTTTAAATATTAAATACCTAAATCCTACACTCACTTAAGCTTCGATTTTATTAAAAATAATCATTGTTATATAATATATGCATTTGGTTAAGATCAAAAATAAAATCAACCAAACATTTACCTAATGTACTACTAATAGAAAAATAAATTACTTATAGCAGTATAAAAATTGAATAAAATATCTTTAAAAATATAGATAACAGACTCCTTCAGAATCGTATTTCATATTAAATGATTTATGATTGAATCCACATTCAACACGTCATTCATATTTTATTACAGTTATATACTCAAAAATGAGGTACATTCGACACTGTCTAAACAGCAGAGCAACTTCCCCGGTTTTTTTTTATTATAATTAAAAAAAAAATTTTTAAGAATAGTATACATCATAAAAATTTTTTATTGTATAATTTACTACGTAGTTTTTGTTTCAGTACTTAAAATACAACTTAAGTAAGTTATTCTAATACTAAATCTTAGTGATATATTTATGTTGGTAAATAAAAATTAATTTTTAAGAAATAAAAACAAAATATGATTTAGCTAATGCTTAAAACTTTTTAATGATGTATGATAAAAACTATTGTTTTCATTTTTAAAGGGCTGCATGATATTGTTTTGCTAACGTTGTTTAATGTCTTAAATGATCAATAAATATCATATAAACAAGTAATTTTGGGCTTAAAATAAAGAAGTAGTTGCGATTCATAAAAACTTATAAGTTATAATAAATCATACATAAAAGAAGAAAGATGATAGGATTATACAGATGTTAATATTTTTTTTGACTTAATAAATGAATTTCATTCATTAGAAATATAGTGATCTGTAAATTTACGAATATAAACATTAAACACAAAGTAAAAAAAATGTGAAATTAAAAATTAAATTCAAATACATTTTCTATCCCAGATGTTTATTATAAAAGATAACATTGTTTTCAAACACATTTTATTATATATTTATATATAATATGTAATATGTAGAAATTATATATGAAAATTTAGCATTATTTATATATTCATAGTATATATATTTTAATATTTTAGATTAACTATAATGTCTATTGTTTATTTTTAAGCATTCAAAACATTAAAAGTAATTTAAACAAATTTCAAATTATAAATTTATTATTCATGATCTCTTTTACACTAATTAATTAAACAAAAATTAATTGCACTTAGCATACGTATACAATAAAATATTAAATATAATAATTTACATTTTATAACATAATTTATTTCCTTTTTTATTATAGTTATCGATAATGATATAACTATAAATAGGTAATGCATTAATGAGGTACGAAAAAATAATTCTTACTTGAAATAAATAGGTGTTTTAAGATAATTCAAGTATAAAATCAATATTCAAAATTAGATTTACATTTATACGTTCAATTTATTTCCACTGATTTTTCTCAAAACATAATATTTACAACTATCACGAAATATATTCAGTGAATCATTCAAAACTTTAATAACATTTGAAATACTTATTAGTTTTATATTATATCATTTGTATATTTATATTTATTGGTCGATAGACACAAAATATTATATAACATCAAATATATAAAAAAAAAAAAAAACCCTAACAAAAAGCAGATAAATCAAATAATTTATAATATTTGTTTTATTCATAAATAATATCATTATCTTTCAAATTGCAGGTACCATTTGAGATCCTACAACATTAAAGAGTTCGTATAGCTATATCAATGGTTAAAAATTTAAATAAACAAAACAAAAAAGCTGTAAAAAAATATGATAAAGCTAACCAGACCTTTAAATATTTCAAACAATTTCATAAATGTTTTTTTATATTTTAGGACATGGAATAATAATTATAGCTGTATCGATGTAACAACAACATCAAATTACGAATTTTGACATTTTTATAACTGCAATATATAATATTATTTTTTTTATAGTACTTACTTAAATTATTATATAAACAAATTATGTTAGTCTATTTATAAAAAAAAAAAAAACGGAAAACTCAATCTATTTTCGTGATATTAAACATTCATATTTCGAGTATTTTATTCAATAATAAAAATAATAATATAGTAAACGTACAGTAACTTGAACCTTCAATATAATATATTTATACATTTATTTATTTACTTTTTTTATATTTAATTTTTTTTAAAAACTTTAAAAAAAACTTTTAAGAATTTAAAACTTCAAATTGGAAGGTTATTCGATAAATTTAATAGTATTTTTGTTCTGGTTATATTTTAAAATAAGAATTTATATGTTATTATTCACAGAAGTATGATAACGTATTGGTATTTAAAATTTTTGCATAAAAATAACAATCTAAAGGTATAATATTTCAAAAATAAAAATAAAAACAAATTTTGAATTTAATATTCCCTACGTCAATTCAAAAGTTTGATTAAATGTATACTTAGCTTACAAATTAATATTTAAAAAATTGTTTGTTAATTTTAATTTATGTGGCGTATTAGATTGAATAATTTTTTTATACAATATTTAACTGGGCAATTACTGACTTTAATATTATAGAAATGCGTATATATTATGGATAGAGTGTACAACTGTCAACTTTAATACCTGCAGCTACAACTATGAGTAATTGACCGGAGTAAAAATATTAATCATACTGAATACAAAACTATAGATTTTTGGAGGACGTCATGGTATGGCACGCTAGAAACTATATTTTGTAATTGTTTCAAAACTGTAGAATACCTGTGATGTAGTTCCATGAACAAATTTTATACACGGTAATACTAAACACTTTTATCGCATACAATCTAAATAGTTTGTTTATTTCTCGATCACTCCCCTCAAATTATATAAATCAATACCTATACCCACTCTCTCAATCCATTGTGTTCCAGCAAATCGCTTTCAGTATACGGCCGTGTTTTATTTTACTATTCACATTAAAATATATTTTGTGAGCGTATGACACTTAATAGGAGCTAACTTGATTTCTTTTTTATGTAAAACGATTGTGTAATCAATACTTTATAAATTATAATACTGCAAGCACACAATCAATTATTTAGGTGCATTATTCAAAAATTATCAAAAACTAAGTTGTTGTAAATCAACATAACTTACAAATTGTTATTTAATATTGATATAAATATAATCTTTTAACATTTAACTATAGTGATTTTTGTCTTAAAAATTCGTGTATGTATATTCTATACCCTGTACCATAAAACGAATGTTATGTGATAAGTATCAGGTGAATATAAATACAATATTAAATTGTTTGATAGAAGAAGATACCTTGTGGTGGTTCATCCTATTTATTTTCGTTGAAACTATTATATTATAATGTTATATTTCAGTTATTAAGTCTTCTCTATAAAATTTAATAATAAATAAATTTGCTCTAATATGAATTATACATTAACCATATAGTAAGAACCCCATACACATAGTTGTTATACTACACATGTGTTAGACAAGGACAAGACATATTATGGTTAAGACATCCATATTATTAGCAAGTAGTCATTAACCAAATAACCACAATATATAACATATAATACGCAATCTGCTCTGAAACCACACGTACAAACGTATATTCATATCAAACAACTTAGATAAAGCACTCAACGCAGAGAACAATACCAAAACAATTTCCTAACTAAGCTTATTTGAATATAAAATAGGTACCAAATGTTTTAATTTTTATAATCTATAAATTCATTAAATCGTACCACCTGCAATATAGAAACCTTTATTAAAGCCGCTGTTAAAACTTTTTTAAAAACAATTTATAAACATTAATAATAAAGTACAAGTTTTGGAAAAACATCTTAAAATCAGTGATAATATTTGAATTGTAGATAGTTTTTATTTAAACTAAGACGTGGTAATTATAATTTGTTATTATTCTCACAATGACGATATTATGTCTGATTTTTTTTCTTTTTGTTCTTTTGACCGCTGTCAAATATAATGATTAATAGCTTGGTGTTGTATTATTGCTCGTTAATATTTTTGTATTGACTTGTGAAAAAAAATCAATTTAATTAATTAACTGGCCTCGTTATTGTTTATTGGACTGCGTGTTATTGCATTTTATAAGGATAACTATCAACACTTGTTTTCAATGTGGATTCTATATTTAAAGTATGAAAAGCTTTTTGTTTGTTGTAAATAAGAGATAGTTTTCGAAAAAATAGTTTTAAACAAATAATGGAAAAAATAACATAGCAGTAATGAAAGGAGTAGATCCCATTCTTGGCGAAGTCTATAGAATCCTAAGATAACATAATAACTTACCATCGTTATTACATTTAAAGACACTCGGCCAAATGGCTCAATGGGTACAATTTTTTTTTCGTTTAAGATAAATAAAAGAACCTTAAAACCATAATCGTTGGTTAACATCGTTTTGTACAATTAAGTTTTGTTCATTAATTTTAGATACTTATATTTTATTTTTAAAAGGTAATTTCTAGGAACAATAACATTAAATGAAATAAAAATAGTAATCTAGATGCATTCATTCCAAATGTGAATGTAGATTTATAAATAATATTAAAATCCAAAATAATTGTACACGTTATTAATTTGAATACAAAAATAATAATTGTACGAAACACACCACTTTAGTTATTCAAAAACTCAAATAAAAATATTAGCTTAACATGTTTTAGTAATGATGAGCTGGTGTTCCGTATTTTTAAGCATATCAAGTGAACGCGATCATTTGAATAAACGATATTTCGGCGCATGCGATATTTCGAATCATGCAATTTCGACTACATTTAGGCACGGAATGATTTTGATGCAAAACAAAAAAATAAAAATGAAAATAAAATCATTAATTGTGTGTTCTGAACTACCTAAACTATAAAGGTAAGCGTCTCTCAAACTAAAACTCGTGTATCACAAACATTTTATATACCAACTACCGTAAAAATTACCTTTTATTCATAACGATCAATTAGAATATTAATTTCCGGTAATTCAATAAATAATTTTGATTTTTTCCATGGCAACATAACCAGATTAAAATTACTGATTTAATATTGTAAAATATTTCTATTTTATATTAAAATTAGCATATTATAGTGTCACTTATTTTTATTTTATAATTGTTAAACCTGTATAATTATTAATAAATAAATGAATAATAAAAAATGGAGAACAAAATGTGAAATGTGAAATGTGTAATATAAAACATAATTTATCATATTTATATACAGGTATATTATACTATTTATGAAACTTCAAGTTATGCGCAATACGTAAAAGTACTCCGTCAGTTACGAAGTTACTTATAACTTATAACTATAATATATATTGTTACCGATTTTTTTTTATTTTACGTTGAAAGTGATGACTGATATGACTTATATTGACTTTATTTACAGAGTGTACACAATTATCTGACATATTCAAATGTAATTTTAATTTAAAATCTTCATATTACCATAACACCGTATGCAATATATTATTTTCATTGTTATATTTTGCGTCAAAATTAACTGGCACCTAAATTTAGTGGCGTCAAAATTATATGAGTTAAAATATCACATGTGCCCCCAATTATAGTTTATCCACATTTATATAGAATATGGCCACATTCATTTGACGTGCGTAATAACATAATATTCGATAATTAATATAATATGATAGATTTAATCGTTGTACTTTTATTATAAAATAGGTACTATAAGTTATATTATGTTTATGTCGTAGGCATATAGTCAAAAAATTTAATTTTTATGCAATTTCACTATTCACCTAGACATTTAGTTAAATACCTATTTCAATTCCGGCAAATAATATTAAAAATAAAACATTTTGTATTATTTTAAAAATTTAACTTTATTTTCTGTCAATTATTTATACCTATTTTATATAAAAAAATAAAATATATATTATTTATTAATATATAAAACATTTAGATATACGAAATATTTTTAATTTCATCTCCATCGATACTATTGTTTTAAAATTTAAATCATAAATATATATATAAGTATAATTACTAATTAGATATGATAGACGTAGACGATAGTACGAGTATATTATATACCCTATAGTCTATATTACAAGTAGTTAGTACCATATATATTCTTATTAAATAAAAATTAATAATCCAATGTCAAACCAATCGGTGTTAATGTTTAAAAAAAAAATTAATTAATTAATTGTTTCAGCAAATGCCCTAATAACAAATAACTACATTTAATCACAAATAATAACTAAAAATTAATAAAAATTTGTAATTATAATATAACTTTTTTATTCATTTTTTATATTCGTACTATCACATCTAATTGTTAATTACTTAGGTATATTTATAATTTAACTTAAAAAAAAAAAAATAGTATCGATGAACACGAAATCAAACATTTTTCATATACCTATGTGTTTTACATATTAATAAAATAATACATAGATTTTTTTTGTATAAAAAAGCAATAAATAATTAATAAAAAATATAGCTAAATTTTTGAAATAATTCAAAATATTGCATTTTTATTATTTGCTTGACTTGAAATAGTCATTTAACTAAATGTTTAGGAGGATAGTGAAATCGCATAAAAATTAAATTCTTTGACTATATGCCTACAACATATACATCTTTTACAAAGCTTTTTTCGTTTTAAAAATAAGACTACAATTTTTATAAATATAATTGTGATTTGTTATTTGTAAAATGTTTTGATTGTTTAACTCATGCTTTTTAAAAATAGAAAAATTTTCCATTGATTAAAAGACATTTTTGGAACATATTTCAAAAACATAAAATTGATTAAAAACAATACATACTTTAATGTATATATTTTTTAACTTCATAATCTATAATTATTAATCATAATAATTAATCTTCAGTCTACAATAATTTCACTTTCATTAATATTTGTTAATATTTATTGAATTATAACTTTTTTGTCAGACAAATGCGAAAATCAAGACTTCAAGATATTGACAGTTTAGTGAACTGTTGTTATATAGATCATATTATATTATTACTATATAAATATTTCAATTTATTTTTGAGTTGCTCTTTGTTGAACTACAATTATTCTGAAAATTCTGGAAAATACTATAAAACTATAGTTTTAAATTCACATAAATTATTCATACATCATATGAATTATATAGTTTAACCTACTGTTAGCACAAATACGCATGAATACGAATGGAAATAATTATAAACCCAGAAAATCTTGGTTTAAGTGGTTCCTTTGGTAACAGAAAACCATATCTCTAAGGACATTTTGAATATTATTTTTGTTTTAAGACCTGCAGTTGGGTTGTCTATAGGGAATAAGTCTGGCTTACTGATAGCCTAATCTAACATCAGTGACCCTCGTAATATATACAAATATAAAATTTCAATAATTTCAAGTCATTATTTTTTTTATTAATATTGATATTATTGAAATACGTATATATACAATTACTGTTATTTATGTTTAAAAACGAGTTCTTTGACCTATACACTCATAACCCTTACAAGAGTAAAAGCTTTATAAAATTACGCATTGGGTATTGCATTAGTCTTTCTTTGAAGAACCATTTAGAGGGTACATTAAAGCCATATATTTTTTGTAATTTACGTGTTCCTATATAAAACTATATTTTTCTATAATTACTTTAAGAAAACGAAATTATGTCCATACATATAATTGCATAAAGAAAGTTTAAATTTTTTTAAATTTTATTTTTTTCTGAATAAGTGTTTACATTGTTATATAGAGGAATTTATCAAATATGATAATTTTTCGTTTTATAATAAATTTATTCAAAACGTTATTTTTTTAACTTTTAAATTCACTTAAAAGGCCATATTTTAAAATACTTAGATTATTTATACCAATCATTGATAAGTGTTCTTTGAAGACATGTTTTCTTTTTTTCGTTTTTTCTTTCAACATATTTTTCCATGAAAATTATCCATTTTCCTATAAATTATCCACCACATGATTTTTTAAAATATTTTACGTGTCTAAATCGAAATTCAAAGATTTAGTATACGGCATTTAAGTTATTTAACTTAATAATATGCCAAATATATTAATTTAAAAATTGAGCGACGATAATAGATTTTGAAAACATGGGACCTATGATGATAATAACATTTTAATAATTAATATTGATCTATCAGTATTTATATAATTGAAAAAATATTATATTTACTATAACAGTTTGAAAGAATTTTTGAATATCTAGGGTAATTATCACATATATCCTATATGAACATAAATTTGTATAAATTAAACATTTTTTAATTTTCACTATTTATCAATATTTTATTTTAAAGCTTAGAAAAATTATTGAGAAAATAAAAAATTTAAATCTATTAATCATTATATTATAATGAAAAACTTTCATAAGTTATAATACGGCGTCCTAGATAGGCAAATCTGCTACACTGAGAACATGGTTTCCTTTTCGTATATTATCTTTACTCTATAGTAATAATACTATAGATTAGCTTAACACCATAATATTATGTAAAATAAAATTAATAATCCAAAATCTTTCATGTTAAGCAAAAATAATAATAATAATCTATGAATAACTTTGATTTTTATAGGAGAAGAATAACATACAAATTATTAATAGGTAATATTAAATTTAACTAAAATGAAATTAAATAATACTTTGAAATATGTATGATAACTTATGACTTAACATAATAAAACTCATAAATTATGATCTGTTAGTTCTTAATCACGATAGGTTCCGAAAACAATTAACAAGTAATCTAAGTTGTATTGTTAATCATTAAAAATGTTTAAATAAATTACACACTTCTTGTACAAACTCAAATTTATCTTATTTGTTCCCCAAATTGATTATATACAAAATGACGTATCTGATAATACAATTATTAATAAAATTATTTATTAAGTAAATTCAATTTTAAAAGTGAAATTTTACATATATTATGTATGATGTTCAAAAATATAATAGTGTACTATTTGATTTTCATCAGTTGAAATGTTGGTAGCAAGTATAAACATTTTAAATGTAGAAGAGTAAAAACGTATTTTCTCAAGCAATTCATAAAACATTTCATTTTTTAACATTAACAACCTATGTAATTTTTCTACATTTTGTGTATATTTACAAATCTTCGTATACTTAATATAAATTACAAAGTATATTAAATTTACTATAAGTAATCATAAAAAAATACGTTTAAAAATAAATAAAAAAATAAAATACAGTAAAAGAAGTTTTTTACATTGTTTGTTGTTATGATTGTATCGTGTCAACATCAGATTTAGTTCTAAAAAAATATCTATCTCGGTTTTCATACAACGCCGATGGCAGAAAGATAAATAGTGTGCTTGTTCTTGTAATGAGGTGGAATAAATGGTTTTGGAAGCAATAATTAAAATATATTCAATCATTGTTCAACGAATTTATTAGTAACAAAATAACCCATAGTCATGATTATAGTAGACGTACAACCTTTTAAGGTTTTTTAACACACCACTTTTGCGTTATATTCACATATTATATATTCACTCAAAAAACGTCAAAATAGCGATTATTATATGAAGGTTTCTAACCATTCATCATAATACATTACAGGACAGGTAAGTAGTTTTATATCCGTAACTCAAAGACAACAATAATGCGTTATATTTATACAAAATAAACATAATATTATAGTGCTAATACGAAGGCCGTGATAAAATATATTAATACATTTTATATGCACCAATAAAAGAATTATATTAAATACGTTTACATCACGAATACACGTCATAATGTGTAAATTAAATTGGTATTCAAACACTGTGCATCTTTTTCATTATTTTAATAATGAATAATTTTGGGAATATGTTTGCATATCTCGATATTTTATGATAAATGGTTATAAATTATCATATGAAAATGCCAGTGCAAGGGCAGTAAAATGAAATGATTATTTAGTGCGAACGTATTTACAGATCATTTATCATCGGTAAAGATTGATTTCGGTTAGATTTTTACTTTAGGACGTTCAGATAGACATAGCTATTTCAAATAGACATGTATAATAAATTGATAAAAAAAAAAAAATAATAAAAAACAGTTTATTGCTCGTTTTTAGAGTCTAGTTACACTGACTTGTACTATTGCATGCAAGAGGATATATATTATATAATACTCTTGGAATCAGTTTACGTGTCACCGTATACAGCGTCATGTTGTATATCGCCATCACGTGCGACGATAATCATTCGAAAATGAAGTACACCGGAAAGGGGCGTAAATAAAATAAAACCACAACATTGATTTCAATTTGGGTTGTGTAGTTCCATTTTGTTCGTCCTGCAATACTGCAGACACAATTTAAAGCCGGTCCATTTTCGTCACACAACCCTTACATTTTTCCCCCTTGCCTAAGACTATCCAAATTCACTAGTATCGATCGTGTAGAAAGTCTCTCTGGCCTCTCTTGTGTGTTCACGGGAACCGTAAACTGTTTGTGATGTAATTGATTTTACAAGTAATGTTAAGGTTCATCAGTGTTGCCCGACATGAGTTTTAGCCGCCTTTGTGAGAAAAAAGATTTCATGAGTTTATGAGTTTTGTTCCACTGGATAAATTTCCATTAACATTTTGGAAAGAACTTAGATAACATTTTAGGTTTTTATTTTGTTGAAGCCCGTAATAAGATTATTTTATATTTATAACTAAATTATTTTTCTCGGCAGTAATAATTAACTATTTTTTTCGTTTGTTTTTATAACTTAAAAAATTAAGTTTATCCGTGAATTAAATATTAAAATTATTTATCTACACTCTACAGCAAATACACAAATATTTTGCTATACCTATAATGTATTATATAATCTGAAGAAATTCAATTCAAATTTAAAACTCGTTATATTTCAGTCTATTAAATTGCATGTATAACAAAATTACAACTCTATTTTGTAAACACTAAGCAATCTAAAATATATTGTAGCTTAATTGTAATGTACATAATTCTTATGTTTTGTATCAAAAATATCTCTTTAATGCTTTAATCCTATACCTATATCATCAAATTTAAATAAAAATTAAACAAATACCCTTTAATCCCCACAGTATCTACCCAAGAGATGCTTTGTATGAGATTCATTCTGAAATAAATACAAATGCTATATAAAAACAGATATACACGTCATATTATATTATTTAACTTCCTTGTATTCGAAGGTGAATTTGTTCTTTTATAAAATAAAATAATATTTTATTAATAAAAATTTCCAAAAATAATGTAAGTGTTTTAACTTAAAGAAAATATATACATTTTCAAACAATGTTTACATTCCTTAATTTTTTATTAAATGTAAAAAAAACAACATTAATATTCCTATTTGAAATCCTTATTCCTTATTCAAGCCCTATTAGGTCAATATTTTAGTCATTAAATAATAGGATTGTAATTCGAAGTAGACATTTTACATAGTTTTGTGTTAAAATTTTCATCACCAAACACAAATAATTTATTAATAACAAAAACTAATTACCAAGTATAATGATTTTGAACAATTTTCCTAAGTATTTATATATAAGGTGCAACAAGACTATTTAACAAACTTTCATTACAAATGTTACTATATTCTTTAAATAGTCCTGATAACCCTGTATATTTGTACTACAAATAATATGTATACAAAAGTAATAATACATTAAAATAGGGTTAATGTTAAAATAAAAAAAAGTAGGCAACTGGATACTGTTCTGCTATATTAAGTGCCAAGTGGGTCACTATTACAGGTGTATTAAGTTTGAATTCAATAATATATCATTGTATATGAAAAACGATTCTGAGCAAAAACAGTATGTCAGGTTATACCACTTAATATTTTTAAAAATATGATTTTTTATACAACTGTTAGTTATTTATTTTACTTTTAGTATTATATGCATTTATTAAAACTCAAGTATTATTATAATAATAATATATATTTTTCCCATCATGCATCAGCTTACTTATATGAATCAAAATTTTCAATATAACAAAAATTACATAATTACTGTGAATATCATAAGACTATAAAAATAGTATAAATAGATAATATATTAAAATAAATCTAAACTTTCGTTTCTTATAAAAAAATTATAATAATATAATATATTTAAACTTTAAAGTTCCCACGGATAATGTTTTTTTTACATTTTAATAAAATAATTAACATCGTTATTTATCATTTAATAAGGAATTTCGTTTGAATTTGAATTTAAAATGTCTAATAATTGTCTATAAAATGTAATTGTCTTTTATTAAAAATTAAATTAATACTTTTTTAGATGTTATAGTTCCAATATTAATTATTTATGAAAAATCACATAAAAAATGTTCAAGATTTAAAAGTTCTTATGAATTTCTAAAAACAAAGTTGTGTGTACTTTTTTCAATTTTAACGAATTTCATAAAAATTCTTACTTAAATTGAATCTATGTGTTTTTGATATTTTTAAACAGATATGAGAAAATTGTGTGTAATATTTTGTATCGAATTTTTAAAAATTTTAACTCTGCGAATAATTATATTTATCGAAAAAAAACATCGTTTTTCAACTCAAAAAGAGTAAAAGATTTTGAAAATGTTATCGTATTATGAAAATAATAATGTAAACATTTACCGAACATTTCAAGTAGTCTTTTTTTATACAGGTTGAAAAACTTATAATGAACCTCGTATTGAATTTTCAAATCTTAGATATAAAAACACAATGTATTATGAATTTTTAACAACAAAATAATTTTTACATTTTTGAGATTTATAAGTCAATATTCTAACTGTATGGACGTAAAAAAAATATTGTAATTATAGATTTTGGACATTTTTTAATTGAGATAATATTGTCAATTTATGAAGTTCTTTTTATTAAATTTTCAAGCATTTCTACCAAGCAAATAATTTTTAGTAGACATTTCTTGAAAAAAAAACTTTAAAACATTAAACATTCCTTATGACTATAAATATTTCAAAAATAATCGAAATATTTGAAAATTTGATCGTAAATAAAAATGATAAATAAAATATTTTGTGAAAATTTTAAATATCTGCGGTTATTCCGTTATTCGTTTTCGAATCACACCACAAAAAAATCGATATTATCGAAAGTTTCATTCGGTTAAAATTTCCCGTTTTTCTTTTATTTATTTTCCCTCAATTCTGAAAAAAAGTATTGAAAATATTTTACTTTTGACCTCTCAAAGTACCGACTATATTTAATTTTTTTTTTAATGCACTCCCAATTTTAAAAATCGAATAATATTTATTGCCCCAAATGATAATGGCGTACAGAAAAAAACACATATCATATTATAAAATTAATATAATTATCGCTTCATTCAGGATCTAAAAATATCACAATAATTATTGTAAGACAATACGATTTTCAACATATCGATTTTCTCGCTTAAACCTTGTCAACCAGTGTCGAGTCACATATCTCATTATTATTACTATTCGATCCATTTTCACCCATAATTTAATTCCTATAAATATGATTAAATATTGGTAACAAAAACACCAGTGAAGAATTTGATGTTTTTATCATAGTAAAAATTCTATTTTTATTTTTAATTAAAAAAATTATAAATTATTGAATAATTATGCACATAATCACGATATTTGTTTTTAGGAACCTTAAATCCTTATCTATATCTTATGAGTATACTTTTAATTTGGTAGCGTATTTTGATGTGCAACTAGTTACTTCGAAATTGGATAACGGTGTTTATAGTGAACTAAAAATTTGCTTAGATATATTTTATAATAAGTGATTATGTAATGTCAATATAATAATTATATCAAACAATACATGAAAATGTCTTATTTAAAGTAAAATAATTACAGTTGTATTAAATAAAACGTGGTCGTGTATTGTTTCATTTTCATATAATTATTATGATAATTCATATAAACCAAATACTATTCACTGTTAATTTAATATTATTATCATATGAAATTTAAGACACATAATGTGAGATCACGTTCAATCATATAACATTTAATATTTTATCAATATAATTAAAAATATTTATTGAAAGGTTTATCATTTACAATAAATCTAGATTTATTTTTTTTCTATCTAGCAACGAGTACAAAAGAGTTATACAAAATAGGTAAAATTTCAGATTTTAAAAAAAATAATTAAAAATATTTAACATGTCACGATTAAGAAATATCATTTTCTTAGCAAAGGACAGTCGATGAATATTCAGGTCATATTTAATTGGATTCTAAAGCCCTTTTAAGTTGTGAAAGTGCACGAATGCTTCCAGCTATCGACGTTATTAAATCCGTTTCATTTTCAGAACACCCAAACTGAACATTAACGGTTCTACATACTTACACTTTTCACTTGAAAATAAATGTAGTGAAACCCAATAGAACTAAGGTATTATTATTCATTACATTATAACGTATTACTTAACACATTCGACTAATTTTTATTAATGAGTTTTACATTTTATAAATGTAATATCTCATCCTAAACTTTGTTATTAACCATATTTTAAGTTAATTGTTTAATGCATTTTTATTATAACAAATATAAAACCATTAAAATAATATGTAAAAATATTTTATGTATGAGTTATTGATTGTTATTATTATATTTTAATTTAAAATAGGGTTTCTACATTAATATTAGTAAAATACATTTTTATATTAAAAAAAAAGTACGATGAGTTTTTTCTATTGGTAAGTAGAATTATAAAAATAATATAAATTCATACATTTTATAGAATATTTATTATTTATTATTATTTAAAACATTAAACATTCTTATAAACAATATAATGTGCAGATAATGTAAAAGTACGTTAAACCAATGACTCAAACTGAAAACTTAAAAAAAGTATTAATGCGATAAAACGCTTCGAAAAGAAAAGTACTAAGAGCTTAAGTAGTAATAATGAAGACAAAATACCGGCACCTTTTAAAATTTGAGAAATATAAAACAGTAAGTGAATGTTTTATAAAAAGGTCTTGACTCCAAAAAATATGAATATTAACGACTTAATTTAATTAATTAGACAAATAAATTATTGAAAAACAATTAAACAATTCTTAGTTATTATGGAACTTTTATTAAAATATACTAAATACATTTTATATTGTAAATAATCCAACATCTTAACATTACTCGTTAATAGCTAACATATTTTTAAATGGAATCATAAATTAATATAATGCATACCTGTAAATTAAATGAAAAAAAAATATAATAATAATAAAACTATACTTTCCACAGACATATTTTTGGCAGACAGTAGTTTTATGTAACAATGTAACGTTATAATATGATATTGTGTTTGGTTGTTTTACTTAACACGTCAGATATACATTACGACAATACACACGTAATAGTACGGTTTTTTGAAACATAAAAAAATAAATAAATATACCGAATAAGTTATTTTAAATATACGAATAAAGTAAAATTATATTGAAAAATTAAATTCCAATTACCATAATATGCAGGATATGAAAGATTTTTTAAATTGTTTAACCTCAACTTTGACAATCAAGACATACATAGAATATGTTAATTAATTTCTTGAAGATCCACTGTAAAAATGTATTATAAAGATTAAAGCTGGAAAAATATTCACTCATGTCGTAATATCTCGACTGTTCCTTATAGAAAACATTATAAATACATTAATGGTTAACTAATTCACTCATCATCTTTATTGCGCGATTAATGCACAACTAATAAATTTAAGAAAATATGCGTTGAGTATATAAAAAAAAATTGCATTTGCACAAAACATTATTCAAAGTAAACGCACATGAAAACATTTACGAAGAAAACCGCTATTTTATATTTATGATTACTTGATTACTATAGATAAACGAGCTGCTAATGATTGACAAAAAGAGAATGTGCGCTTAGAAAATACCAAATAGCTATTATGTAGTGTGGAGATAACCTTAATGCCTGCAATAGATTTTTTTTGTTAATATACAAGAGCTTTAACTTTTGTTTGAATTATTAATTTATTAATAAACGCAAAATAAATTTGCTAAAAAAAGTATATGTACCTATAACTATAATTAATATGGGTCATAACCGTATGTTAGGTTTAACACAAACCAGATAATATATTCAAATTTATTGTGATTAATCAGCTCTATGGGAGTAATGGATATTAATAATTAATGTACAATGTATTTTGTACATGGATGCGGGAATTCGATTTTTTTACGTGTTAAATTTTACATAATATTTTTTTCTTCGATCGACTTTCCACTTCTATATGTTAACCATATGAGATATATGGTATATATCTCCATCAGAGATAAGAGCTATTATTATTAACGGTTATTGTGATTTATTATTGAACTATAAGTCGATGTAAATATAACTAGCACTGAAAAGCCGTCTTATCCAATCTGCTACATGCGGGCAAGTTTCCCACGAAGTGAGAAATACTTAAACTTACTTACCCATTAAGCTAAGTACAGTTTTACTATGGATGTTTTGCCTAGCTAGGTCCAATTTTCCTAGGAAAATCTAAATCTAACTACTTAATTTGCACTTTACCAAATATTAGCCAAAAATCAACTTTCACGTCTAACTCATAACAAATAATTCTAAATAAATCATAATAAATTCAGTGAGCATAATTTCATATTAAAGATAGTATAGTCCACGTCTTACACACATCAAATTATCTATTATAGAGATAAAAAACCTCATAAAAATATATCAAAAGGTAATTAAATCAGTAGTATTATGAACATGCCAATTTTGATAAAATATATCAGCAACTAGTAGATTTTTTACATCATGTGTTATATTTTTAATTGGTAGCCTTGTAATAATAAGGTACTATCTATAATATTATATTTTTATATTTTACTATAAAATCCTTGAGAACTCTCTAACATTAAAACTCAATATTATAAAAATTATAATTGTAGTTATTATATAAGTTATTTTATTATAATTTCTTATTTTGATTCTTTTCAATTTTAATAAAAACTAAATTTAAATTTATCTGTTTTTTCAACTGACTTCTCTATACTAAAAGGTAAACAGCTCCATCTTCCAATAAATAATTATGATTATAAAAAATACTATTTTAATGTTAGTGAAAAAAATTATAAACGAAATATAATAGGTAGTTAGGTATTATAATACAATTATTATTATGCAATGTTATACGAAAATGTTTTCTCATCAAATGAAAAAAATATGTTTTTTGTTATAATAAAGTTTATCTTAAATAAATGTAATAAGCTTTTTTTTACATAAACATTAGAGAGTTACCTATTGTTGTGAATTCATATAATTGTATAACTGTCAACTAAAATAATTTTTCCACTAACTATTTGCACGAGTTGAATTAACACACACACATATTTGCTGGTACGCTGAATATCAATTTTATCATAATAGATCTCCATTAAGATTTTTCGGGTGCATTAGTAGTCTGGCATATAGCCCATAACATGATCCAGGTGAAATTTATTTAGATCTTAATATTTTTCTCCTTCTTACTTTTAAAATGAATCATAATGTACTCACCATTGCATAAATGACGCTGGCATAACATCCCGTTCTAAGAGACTGAAAACAACAACAAGATTGGAGAATGGCCATAGTACAGCGAAAAAACAATTTGTTTTCTTTAAAATATACTGTGGCTAAACATTATTCCAAGTTGAACTGATTCTCTAAAACAAAAATAAAATTCAAAAATGTTATACAATTCATGTAAAATATTTAACGACATACAGTAAATATACGAAGGAATAAACCAAATATGTATATCAAAAATTAAACAATTTAAATTGTTTACTAAAGTAATTTTAATTAAAACTACATCAGTTTACTACAAAGCTCAAATAATATATTTATTTTTGTAATATAGTATATACCTGGACCGTTTATTAGCTATTATTTAAATTATATTTCCATTGCTCATCATATTATTATAGTTATAAGTCCCAGTGTTTAATGTAAACATAAACTGTTTTTAACCACTCTTGAATCTTCAAAACTCAATGTTTATATTTGATTTAACATACTCATACTTTCATACATCAATTGCAATTAAATAAATAATTTACTTTTAACCATTGATATGTTTTTAGTTTAAGTGTTTTAAGTTTGTTTTAAGTACCTCCTAAAACCTCTCAACTTTGGGGTGACTACTTCTTATATATATCTATGGTTGGAATTAAATAATCATATTATATTGTTTACATAAAGTTTATAATGTTTATATAAATAAACTGAAATTAACAATATAATAATTTATTGTTTGACTAATAGTTTATATTTCATACTACACAACAAATAGTGACGAAAGCGCAAACAGTTTAATTAGTATTATTCAATCATAATTTAATTTCCTACCATAATTTTCATATTATTTATTTTATTGTTAAATTAAATAAAACCAATGCTTAGGTTTAATGTTAATTTTAAGATTCTGAAATGTATAAGTGAATAAATAACAATATGAACGATTTTTGACTAATGCAATAGTTTTTGTTTAAAACATTTTAAGATAATATGAACCATAAAATGAAAATTTCGTTTTACATTATTTATAGTACCATAAGTTCCCAGAACCAGATTTTTGCTATTCTAAAACGTGGATGACATTTTCTCTTGAAAGGACCATTTATAGTCAAACACCAAGAATTGAAGGTCGAAAAGGTTGATTTCCACGAAGACACTAAGTATTAATACGATTAGTAAAAACATTACCACTGCTCCGGAGAAATGACACTCGAGTTCACCTTACTCACAATAAGATTCATTCACCACCCAAAAATTTAATTGAAAATTTAAATTTATGTTTATATTTCTTGTACTTTTTATTATTTTAAAGAAGAAAAACAATCTAGACTTACATATACAATAAGTTATTATAGTATCAAAATATATTCGTAACGTGAATCGATTGATAGAGGATTTCACCTTATCGGTAACACCTCAGGCATAAGTGTAGACCAAGCACGTTCAACACCTACCCTTCGAATCTTTTTTTGTGGTCTTTGCCATCTAGGATCATTGAAATATTAAGTAAAAACAAAGAGAGAAAAAAAATGTAAAAGAAAAAGATGAATTTTGGAATACATAATAATCATAATACTATGTATACTCGTAATGGATATGTTTTTTTCTCAGTAAGAATTATTACAAATTTGAATAAAATGTTTTTTTATGGCCCGTTTATTATTCTATTCGATATTGTTAACCTAGTTGATACTTTACTTTTGAAATACCCGTGTATTATCTAAGAATAAAAGAGGGAATATAATTGTATATTTATTTTTTTCAGGATAATCACGATTCTAGTTTCTTTTTAATCTATGAAAGAGTTTATAACTCGCCAGGATACAATTTTGTGACATATTTTAATTTAAGGGATTATTAGGCAGTGTAATTTTCATGTGAAAACGCTTATAATGCAGTTTTTTAAGTTTTTTTTATACAGTTTTATTACACCAGTTATGATGCGAAGAGTTATATTTAGAAACGCTTGAATAGGACGAATGTTTTTAAGATCATCAAAACGGATATCCAAATTGGAAAACAAGAATTTAATATTAATAAAGTATAGTTTTACAATATAGTATAGTGACTATACTATAAACACATTATACTTAAATTTAATAATACAAAGGTAATCAGATGACCGACTAGTTAATACAGCACTTCATCCAAAAGTCATGATTGTATAATAAATACATACATTTAGAATTATGTACTGGTCTTCTCTATTAAATAATGACTGACGACGGATTGTGGTGGTGGAATTAGTATTGACTTTTAAAATCTGCACGATTTCATCATATCACTACAAAACTAGTTTTATTATACATACAATAAATGTTAGAATATTTATTATGCATCTAAATATTTTCAATTTCGTATTTTTTTTAAATTAACTTAAATTATAAATTTAGAGTAAAGTTATCATCTTAATATTTATGTACGCGTAATACATATTGAAAACAAATCGATATTAAAATATTATATTTATTAATTTCTATCTACAAGCTATTGATTAGTTAAATGTTAAAATTTAAACATTAGTATTATTAACTTAATTTAATATCAACAATGTGCTTTAATTCTAATTTTAGTGTACTTAGTGATTATGTCATGTCATAATAAATAATATGAATTTAATTAAGTTGTAATCTTTATTGTGATAAATTACTATAATAAAAGTAGTTGTTTATTTTAAATTATATCGGTGAAGACAAATACTATACAACTATAATTGTATTTATTAAATTAAAATAAGTGATTTAATACTACAATAATATACGTAGGTGCCATCCAAATACACATGCTTCAAAAAATAAAACGAATTTGTTATCATTTTACTTTTATACATTTATACAGTTGTGTTGTAGAGCTAATTATGAATAAATTATATGTTTACAATGAAATAAAATTATATACTTCAGACAAAATGAAATCAAAAGTTTTTATAAATAAAATCAATACGAAAATTAAAATATATATATATGTATGAGCTTTTGTACCATTAATAAATCTGTCAATTATAATACAAATAAATAAAATAAAAAGTGACGATGGGAGATTGCTGATAAAGACTTCAAACACAGTATTGACCTAAACTATATTTTTGAGAGAAAAGGCACGATTAATTTTAAAAGCATTGTAGGTAGTATTGAAAAATAAATTGTTAAAATCATAGATAAATACACGGACTCACGAAGTCATAACACATAAATTGTATATATATATATATATTATCTATAATATAAAACATAATTGTATAAGGAAGCTAAAGTGGTAAGCCAACAATAATAGAAAAGTCGTCCATTTATATAGTGTCTATGCACTAGAGGCTATAAGTGTAGAAAATAGTTCTGTCGGAAATTGGTTAGCTTGATTGGTCGTTGAAGAAAATAAATAAGAATATAGTATAGCCATGCATCAAAATAAAATGTATCCAAAATAAAAATTATATTAAAAATAAAGTTTAGAATTATTATCAAAGTTGGCAACATCCATAACTCAATAACCGTTAAAAAAAACCTATTAAGTTTAGATATGAATTTATAAATTCAAAGTCATTCAAAAACTTACTGGAATTTACTTTAAATAAAGTATAATAAAAGTTGTTGCATTCATTAGGTAGTTATTTGGTACCATTAATAAAAATTATATAATATAATATTGTGTATATATATATATATACAATATGTACTCTAATGTAATTCACATAATATGTTGATGAACTATTTTAATTGTATTAATTGAATTCGACAGTAATATTTGTTTGTATATTATTAAAAAATAGTATACGAGTGTTACAATGGAATTAAAATGAAAAATATAAACGATGTGTAAAATGATTGGGCATGTATTACACGATATCGTATTATAAAGTATAATGTGTATTTAATTTAGTTTGAATTAGAAATTAGCACATGCCATCTACACTGCATATATAACAATGTTTATAACACATGATACAATTATTTATGTAATTTACCATTAAAAAATTAATACTTTAGTTTTAGTATTATAATATTTTTTGTTTTTATAAACTATCACTCACTGAATAATAGTTATTAATATTTAATTATAATATTATACGAGTTTTTTTTTTTTTATGATAACTTGTGTTTGTAATGTTATAATTTTATTAATTTTCTGAATATATACAATTTTCATGGTTTAATCATAATAAACCATATAATACATAATTTGAAAAAAATACATTTTTCACTCTAATGGCAAGTATTCATTAGGATTTAAATCTATTTAGATAAATTCGTAATATCTATATTAACTATATAAATACCTATATTGTACCTACATATTATAGCTAATGATTTGAAAGCATAATTAGGATGTTAGTTGTTTTTATAATTTAATTTAATAATTGGCTGTCGTACCTATTGAGTAATAACATATATACCTACAACTAAGTATATTAGTATGATTATAAAATATAACTATTGATATTTGTATTTAATTTTTAATTTATTGACAGGTAATGAATTGAAGTTGTATTGAGATTGTCACATTAGCACTTGTTGGTTTCATACTAGAAATACATCAAAAATGTACTTTCAGCATAAATACTTAAATTTTAATCTTAATATGAGTTAATCTATATTCGTTAATAATATTATTTGTAAAAAATGTCTATTTTGTTCAAATTTTTATTTTTATATTATAAAACTAGTTATAAGTAATAATAATACAAAATATTACATTTTATAAACATCCATATTATTGTTATAACTTATTTTAGTATTTTTTTGCCAATGTACAATAACTGAATTATAATCAAACTAGTTTGAATAAATTTTAATTTTTTTATGAGAATATTGGTTTAGTAATAACATCGCACGTAGAGCATTTTATAAAATCATAAATTACATTTTATAAATAAGTCCAATCCAATATAAACAAAACTATTTGAATTTAAATAAAAAAAGTAGACCATTATGATGTATGGAATTAATTTTTTAATTGATGTTATTCAAAAAAACCTTTAAAAAAATCGTAAGATTATCATGCTTATAAATAACTTTAAAAAATTCAAAGTAATTTGAAAATTATACTATGTTTAGAAAATGTTAATACAAATATTTAGTGAAAATTTCAAGATTTCAAGTATCTATGGTTATTCGTTTTTTAAATATAATAAAATAAGAAAACCAAGTTTGTTGAAATATGAAAATTTTACAAAAAAAAATTCCAAAAGGTTAGGTTCTGGTAAAAATTCTGGACATTTTTTACACATTATTCTCCAAAGTACCAACTAAATTTACTTTTTAACTAGAAAAGATGCTGAAGTTAAGAATTATAGATTTTTTTTTTACTATGAAAAATTTCTGTTGACATAAAACACATATCATTATAAAATCAATATATTTATCATTTTGCTCAGAATTTAAAATATTAATACCAAAAGTGGCATTATAGATAAATATTAATAATTAGTATTAAAATATAAGTAATAAATTAATCATCATAACAATAAAAACTACTGTCTCTTACTACTTGGTAAAGCGTAATGCAAAAATTAGTAAAATTAGTAATACAATTACTAAATTATTTAGAAATAAAATTCGTTATTCAACTCATTATAAGAGCATGAAATATTTATATTCAAATAATTTTATTTGTAAAACTGTGATGCGTTAATTTTTTACCACATTTTAAGTTTTTTAAGCAGATACTTGGTGAAGTTATGTAGGTATTTTGTTTAAATAATTATACTAAACAGAAAAAATAACCAGAATATCATAAGCAGAATACAGTTTTTATGTATTATAAATTTGATTTGGGTAGTTTAATAAATATGTCATTTAATTTTTTCCTAAAATTTAAATATTTTTCATAATTTTAACATGAACCAGTGCTTATTTATTCTGTCATTTATTATTACAGTATAAAATCATCATCATTATTGTTTTATGTTTATACATTACTTATTATTTTAATAAATTATTAATAACGAACAAAAATTGATTAATAAACAACCCATCAGTGATTTTTTAATTCATGTATTTTAATTTTTAATTTTTAACCTCTAACAACACTATTCTATTCAGTGAAAGGTTATACTAAAATGTATTATACGTGTTCCATGTATAATAAAATTGAAATAACATTTTGTTTACAAAATAAAAAAAATAATAATAATAAAAATAAATGGCCTGATAGATTATGAGTCCAAACCATAATTCAAAAGCCTCGACATTTTCACACATTGCACAGAACAAAAATAATTTGAATAATATTAATTGCTACCAGCTTTTAACGAGTTTGCAAACATTTATGGTATAGAATAATTATTATAACTGTTTATCCCAAAACTCAAAAATAATAAAAGAAAAGTAAACAAGCTGAACAATATTTTGCAGAATGATTTTAAATTTGACTTTTAATTTCATCAAATCTTGTACTCAAAGATCGACTTGTAATTTATGTTATACTGAATCCTACAACTCGAATGTTTTAACCATAGCAGAGAAAGCATTTGCATTAAACCCTTTATTGTCAAGGTTTACAAAACGAAACATAAACTTTAAAACTATTTACCTTCATTAAGGTTTCTCTGTGAAATGTTAACATTTACTTTATTAATTCTTCTTATATCGTTTGAATAAATGTAATGTTCAACGTGTTAATACAACTTACCTAACCTATTCTAATATTTACGTTAAGAAATTTCTTTTGCAACATTCGTAGATTTTTAGTAGTCAGTTGTAACGAAGAAGCAATTTACCATTTACAAATTACATTATGTAGGTGCTATTTTTTATTTTCCTGAAAACACTAAGCATATTATTAAATGTGTGCCAAAAATATTTCAACCCATGGTTAAAATTGCGTTATTTAGTTAGTAAAAATTAAAAAGTTATGAACTTTGATGAAACATACATAAATTACGGATAACAATTAATTTAGTTGTAATTTTTCACTTGTCGTTGAAAATTTTTAAAAATGTAATTACTTTTTTACCATTATATTACAAACATTATTAAGTCATGAAGACTTAGCATTTTTAAACTTTGACAGAATATTTCTGAAGAGTAACTTATACCGATGAACATATGGTAATTCTCATTTCCTATTTACTGTTGATTGTTAAATTTTGAGAACTTATGTGTAATATAGGTATACTTAAGTACTTTGTAATGACTCTCTTATGACGTTATACGTAACAAATAGTTTAAAATACAATAAATAATATGAAGAACGTGCTGAAGTACAATACAGGATTAATTTAAACAATTGTATAGTGTTATTATATTGTTTTAAATCGCAATAAATAGAAACGTGATAAAGTATAATCATACTTAATTTCTAAATTTCTAATCAGAATACTACTCACTTATCATAAATTATAGCATAGTAACTTGTTTTAATTTCAAAGTGTATAAAGAAATCACGAATAATGCATGTATAATTAGAGCAATAATACTATACAGAATCAAATCAAAACCATACATAAATATAAATTATGTGAATTTAAATTTAAATTTAAATTTTTTTCGTTTCAGTTATTATTATATAAATTAATCTATATTTTTTTTTTTTTTTGGTAATTATTCATCAAAATATACAAAATATCTTAGTAAATATGAAAAATGTCTAATACTTTTCTTTTATCAATAATTACGTATTTACAACACTCGTATAAATATGTTTTTGAATATCTGCAATAATTTTAAATTGTATATTCTAATAATTTTATTAATGCGTATCCTAAATTCACATGAGGCTATAGTAGTTATCGGAATTTGATTTTCGTAAGTACGTCGCCAAGTAAATATTTCATTCAAACGTCGTTACACTGGACCACCCACGGAGAAGGGCAAATTGTCTTTAAGAAGAATAAAGTATAAAAACTACTAAAGATATATATTATATATAAACTAAAAACAAAAATCACACTCGAATACTCTACTGTTATATTATTATGTTAAACACCAGACATATTGACTAAGTATAATATAAATAAAATATATAATATTACTAACTCAAAAACAGTAAAAATATTGCATTAAATACCTAATATTTTTTCCAAAAAAACAAAAAATAATAATAACATTACTATATGCTTTAATTTTTAAACCAAATAATGACAACAATGCGCATTATTTCAACAAATTCGTATAACAATTTACTGATGATACTATAAAATAATTACATTAAGTTAATATATAATTGTAAATTTATATGTATTTTTCGGTTTTTTTTTTTTTTGACAAATAAATACATTTTCTTATATGAAATATACAATCATTGCTAATTGTATTGCATTTTACAATTGTTAGCACAACAAATATATGTAAAATAGAAGATAAAAACAATACTGGGAATGCAAAATACGTGAATATGAGCTACCCATTGGTGACATTTAGCTTGGGGTTTACATTATAGAATTAGTTAGAAGGTCTCCTACACCATTTTTTTTTTTAAGTCTGTAACGAGGATTTTCTATGAGTGACGGGATATGCCCTTTATTAGAAGATTGTTCGTGGTTTTTTAATCGAGTAATGTAATTGTATAAAAAAACTGTATCTTCTTCAACTATTGTTATAATAATAAAATTATGGAGGGTAAGGTTAGAAATAAATGGTGCATTAGTATTTTTATGAAGTATAGTATTTTAGAAAACTTGAATTTTGTTTAAATTGAATTTTTTAGCTGATCCACAAATTTGAGAAATGTTTATAATAATAATTTATTTTTTAAAGTGGTAAATTTATCATTTGTAAGGAATATTCATAGAGATTGGAAACATGCACATGCATTAAGAGTTAATTGTCCTTTCTTAATATGGCTTTGTCAAATTAATTATTAATAAAATAACTATACTAAAATATTATTCGCATGATCTGCAAGTTTGCGAAATAATTATCCAAATGCCAATACAGTATTTAAAAATTATTATATCACACAATTCATTCAGGTTATGAATACAAACTTTGAAAAATTTATAGATTTCGTGTATAATTAACTTCCTTTGAAAAACAGTACCCTTACGACACAATATATTAGCAATTAGATCAATAAAAGTGAAATTACGCCTATCCAATAAATGTACAAAATCTATCTATCTTGAGGTACAACTAAGGTCCACACCCTTGAAAATGATCAAGAGCCTATATCATGTAATTCAATATTTGAAACAGATTATACAACCTAGCCGTAGTAAAAGTCATAAGCCATTTCTGTTGGTATGAGTACTCCAGTTTAGACAATAAACCTGTACTCTCATAGAAATGGGAAAATTAGAATGGTCGTAGTGACAATAAAATCTTGACTTAAGTACACCAAAATATACGTCGAGGTCGTATATTTTACGTTTGAAGTTCATTGGTAATTTGGTCTACAAATTGAATCTAGAAAACAGGTTAATATATTTCTAAACTATAAATTACATTTCCAATCGTAATCGATAAATTGACTACTTATGAAAATAAACACCACAAGCTTGTTAATGGAATAAATGATCCCTTAAAAATATACATAGCAAAATACGGTCTACAGAAAATAAAGATAAAACACGTCCAAAAAAAAAAAAAAACTGAGTTATTAGGTACATAATACAATGCAATGCCAATGACAATATTATTATTTATATTTAATGTAATGGAAATATTACCCAATAAATACTATATTGTATAATATATAGGTAAAATTGGATGCATAAATCAAAATGGAAAGAAAAAAAGTATAAATAAAATTAATTTTGTATTACAAAAGGATCACACACACGTTTATTTGTATAAAGATACAATAATAAGATAAATAAAACTGACAATCGAGATCTTTCAAAATTATTTCCGAAAACTTAATAAAAAAGAATTCGAAAAATTATAAAAATTGTCTAATAAATAATATTTTTTTTTTCATTATTATTATTATTTTTACCTTATATTTAAATAAATATTGCATGTGCGCCCTGAAATACGTTGTTGAATTCAATGAATAAAAGTACTTATAAGTACTTAATTTATAAATATAAATTAATATTTTTAATTTATACTGAAAATTATACTACGAAACGCATAGTAAAATTATTTTAAATATTATTTAACAGTTATGATGATATATGTTTATATATTAGTAGCAATCGTTTTTTTTAATCACCTCTAATTTAAATTTTCAAAATACTTTATAATTTAAAGATTTATTTTAATCTATTTGATTAAAACGTTATTTCAACGTTACAATTTAAAATGTACACATTATAGACTAACGGATATCATTCGCACATGAAAAATAATAATACTCTCTTGACGATTAATATAGATGTCGTAGGTTACTTCGTGTTATAAATTTATAATCAACGAATTATTAATAATAAAGAATTTAACCCGTCAGAAATAAATGTAAAAAGTAGATATATATATTATATTACACATGTATATAGGAGTTTTTGTTATGACGTTATTTTTAGAACGATCTAAAAATTTTTTTAGGTTATCGTGCAAACCACCAAAACTAATTTCTATTTTAAATGCTGAATGTCGAGTTATATTTTATTATTTAATTATAGAATCATAAAGCTGTTAATATTTACATTCTTTAAATATAATAATATGGAGAAGGTCGTATTTATAATAGTAGTTGCTGTAGAAATAATTTTAAATCCTAATTAGGTAAATTACAGTATCTATTAGAAATCTTAAAATAATATCACTATATTCGGTAAAAAAAATTGTTTTAGGGCAAACAAGAGATAAAAATGTACTACTTCGTATACTTCAATAATAATTTTATATTCATATTTTCTTTGCAATTATGATGGGAATAATTTCAATAAATTCGACCAGAGCATAACACAATATACTACCAAAATGTATTTTTTTAACACATATAAACACTGGCCAAAAATAAATATTACCCATCTAAATATTATATAGGTAGCTTCTAATATATATATATAGGTACTTTAAATACAACACATTCGTTTCGCACATCTCTACTGAGCTCGTTGGCGTGATTCAGGGTCATTTTTCTTTCACTTTACAACAACGGACTGCATGTGCGCATAATTTATCGCTGAGCTCTATCTGTTTGGCTTAAAGGGTACATGCTATATGGCGAGGAAAAATACTATGATGGTATAGTGATTCCCACGAGGGGTCGCGTATATCCAAGACACGTTTTAGTCGCTGCCTATAAAGTTGGCTATGGGCAAACATATAAATTGTACAATATTATTATGTGGTGACGTTATATTATAGCGCATAGGAAATATATATTTGAAAATATTTTTCTAAAATATTCAATACAAATATAATTAAATACATCATACATATAAAGTATTATATACGTTTTACTATTTTTCCGTATGCTCGCATTCTATTAAATGTTATATTTTTGAATTGGAAAATTTTTTTAAAATTGTTTCATCGAAAGTATACATGTTTAATTGGTTTCATTTAAAAATTATTACATTTCGGAAATTGTTTCTGAAATTTGACATCACTACGACATCCATTATATACTAAAATATATTTAAATTATATTTTACAGCGTAGATACCAAATCACAATGGTATTTCAAAAATCCAATCACAGTGAACAGAATTCATTGAAACTATTCTACATTATTATACTTTTATATTATTCTAGTCATCATTCCTATGAATTAAATGAATAAATATCAGAAGTGCATATTATTGCATTAGTAACTTAAAATACATTGCAGTGCGTATAATTATGACTTTTTATTATTATTATTATTATTATTATTGTTTGCATTTATTCATTAATTATTTGACTCACGGACGATCAAACTATAATACCTCATGATTTATGGAAGGTACATGACATTATTTTGAATCTTTGCGATTTCAACATAGCTGAATTATCTTTCTATCTTAAACTTCAACCTTGATCATTGTTGGATAAATAATATTTATAATACACAATTTTCATTAATATTAATTCTTTTAAATTTGTGTGAAAAACACATACAATTTTCTTTTTTAAAGTACTATTTATATTTTTTCAATTACGTTAAAAAAAATTGTTTAATTACATAATGTACTATCGATATTGTACAAAAGAGTTGAAAAATGTTCTAATTGTCGTATATGTCACGAATCTGCAATATTATTTTACATTATCATATAAGTTAGCAGTTTTAAACAAAACTAATGTATTTTTAAATCTGTTTTTGATATAAACATATGTGGTAGGTACTTTGTATAGCTAAAATATTAAATAAGTTTTCAGCATTTCACATAATAAATAAACTTAAAATAATAATAATCAATTACATAATAGCATTCATTTTTTTTTTTAATTCTCCAGATAAACTTAAGCTTGACAAACATGTATAAAGTGTTATAAAATGTACTTTTTATTTTATATAAATTTATATAAAAGAAGTTACACAATATAACAATAATAGGTCATATAGGAAAATAAAATATATATATGTATATAAGTAAAAGGTAATTTGCGGCACTTATTCCATAAGCCATTATTTGAATAATTTAAAAGTAATCCCATTAAAATATCTAGAGCTTTACAAAAATATTTATTTAATGCACATTTCTAATCAAATAGGAATGAGAAAAATAAATTCGTTTTCACAAAGCATTTTTATAATGAGAAAAAACCGTTAGGGATACCTTCTGTTCAGTTTTATTATTCATTAATTTGTATTACACTTTAAGACTAAGACTTAAATCGTGCGAGAAATGTGTTAAGAGTTTATTTTGATATATGAAAAAAATAATGTTTTTTAAAAGATAAAGCTTACAAATAACCATATATAATGACAAAGATACTATCAATTGTTTAATAATAAAAAAATTGGAATTTTATAATTAAAAAAGCCAACTATACAACAAAGTTTTTTAATTTTAAACTAATGTGAAACTCCAAGTCATGACAAGTTTCATTTCAATTTTTATGCTCGTGAAAAATAATATTATATAATAATATATGAATGTATTAAATATTATAGTAATACATTTTTTTTCTCAAAGTACATTAGAATTTTTTGAATTTATGACATTATTATATAATAGCTTTTAAACATTAAATTACACAATTGTATTCATATTATAAATCACACAGGCTTAAAACTATATTGAAAATAATTATTACTTTTTTATTGTATTATAATAATACACTCAAAACCGTTTTTTTAAACATATTTCATTTATAAATATCTACAAAAATTTCAAGTAAATTAAATATTAATATTTTAAATCAGTGTGATAAATCATACATAGGTATTTTCTCAAATCTTATCAATTCCACTTTATTTTTCCTATTCTTCAATTAAATACATATTCATTCAGTTCAGGTAATTTCTGATTCACATATAAAATCCTGTATATTTCCTAAAACCAACCACGTGAAAAGAAAAGCGTTAACTTAACACCACGTCAACGATAAAAATCGTTTGTCGTTTACAATGATTTATCATTGAATTTAAGTTTAACACATTCATTACAGCGATCTATTCAATAATGAGATATTATAATCACAACCTACCGTAGAAAAATTTATCAGTTTTTATTTATGATATCTATATTTTAGTTCTAGTCAACTGTTAAATACTAGGTAATGGCTAATATATACTCCTTAGAGTTGTATAAAAAATGTATGCCCATACCCTTATACACTTAATAATATCAGTCATATCATACTATAAAATACATTAAATACAATAGGTTAGAACGGAACCTTAGTACTTGCTCACCAAAGTTGTAAAAATATGAATTACCGATGAGACTAAATAAAATGTTTGACACGTAGGTAATACCTATTTACCATATTAAATGACAATTTATTCATACTGAAAATTATTCCAAACACAATAATCATTCATCAGAAAAAATGTATTTTAATCTATTTATGATGCATAGAAAGAATATACAAATAAGTGACATTTGTTTTGATAAATTTATTTCATTTTATAACTTCATTATTTATTTATAAATCCCAATTTCATTACAGAGTTTATTTTAGTCAATACTGTGACAAATTGATTAACATTTATATTTTATACTTATTATATGACCTAAAATGTAAATACTTTGCTTTACCGTAAACAAAAAACATACAAATAAATGTAATGGTCTGCAATGTGTAAGATGGGTGTTTAGATTAATGGTTTTATTCATGTCTGTACACGAAGCGACGTAAGCATTATATTATTATTGCAAGAGATCGTATAGATCTTTTCCACGACAATGACTAAAGGTGCCCACCTATAAAGGTGCAGGAAGCTATGCATTTCTATGTTATAATGTAATAAAATACTTTTATCTTGTAAATAGAATGGAATAAAAGTTTAACTGACGTGCGGTCCTTTAAAAACTAAAAATAAAATAAAAAAACGATGTGACCTCTTCTATTCGTTTATCCACGAGTCTATCTAACGAGTATAAAACGAAACTCAATACTATAGCTTTTTATAATATATATATATATAGCTTAAAGGTGAATAAAAAAAAATACGTAACACCGTCACTGAACTACACAGTATATAGCATAGTTAAAAATATACAAAGCTATACGGTACCTACACGTAAAAAGTACAAAAAGAATTGTTTGATAATATATTTCATCTCAAAATTTCAATTAATTTTGTTACGAAAAGCTATGATCGTTATGATAGTATTGTTTGCATAAGATAATTAGATGTATACTCGAGTAGCTAAGGCGATAAAAAATAAATTATTTTCCCTCTTTAATATTGGAATTATTCTTTTTTATAAACGTTTGAATAATTATATTTTTCTTTATTTTTTCAGTCCCCAACAAATTCCTAATCATAAAATAAATATTTACCACTGGAATTATTCTAGCTTTAATTTCTAAACATATTATTATTATATAATAAATGAAACATTTTTAATTTTATTCAATCAGTATTGGTTTTGCCTGATATGCTCCATGAATTAATATTGTTATAGTGTTGTAATTGTATTAAAAATAATACATATTATACTTTTCTAGAATAATTTCACACGAGACGAACTTATATAAATTCTTCTACGTAACTTAATATCACAGACATAATGTACACTGTACATGAATACATGATACTTCATATTATAAGAATAAATGAACAACAATCGACGTGCATATATTTTTGGTGAGCTTTAGTATGAGTCATTTTAATATCTAAGTCATTTATTTCGTTGATTCTTTCGACGACGTTACCCTGTAAGCATTAATCATTAGCTAAGGTATATATTGTTTGTTCGCTTTAGAGGTATTAATTAATTTACTGTGTATACTAGTTAGTATATCATTAGCTCAACGAGTGATTACCACCTAAAATTAATCTATATTTATAACCAAAACAATATTAGTTTGATGGGAGATATTGATTTTATACTGCGTGTGGCAACTTGTGGACTATAGTTGTGTAAACTAAAAACCCATAAACTTAGAGGAAAAATAAATATCTTAAATAATGCTTGTCTCGTGGGATTTCTAGTGGATGTCCCAAGAGTAAGTTAGTAGGCTCTGGTTCAGTGAAGCTCGTATTCTTTAATCTTGATAATTTTACCAAAACCAAAAATTGTATATATTTAGAATTCAAAACTAAGGTAATTTATCTCGTTGAAAAAACAAGTTAAAGCTTAGAAAACAATATTATTTGTTGTATAAATTTAGATCAAACTTCAAATTTCATCAAGTACCTACCTAATCATAGTTTCTATACCGACAAGTCTGTTATACATTAAACTTTAAAATTTAATTAGAATGAATTAGTATCTCAAACAAAGTAAACAATACTAAACGAACTTTGAATTACTTATTACATTCAATACTGGTGAAAAAAAATATTTATTTTTAATAATATTCGTTTATTTATTTCAATCATCTCTGTTATATAAAAACTTTTATTTACCGATAAAAATCATATTAAAGAATGTTAAATATTATAATTTTATTACAAATGTATTTTTAATACCCAAATGATAATAATAATAACAACAAATATAGATGAGCCACGTATCATGCAAATGTTAACAAGTTTAATTATAAAATCTTCAATTCCATGGTTTCAGTATAGTTTGAGTTTTGAAATCAAATACTACAACCGAAAAAATATTTACCAGAATTATGTTTTCGTGTACACATTGTACATAAAGTTTTATTAGTTTTGCATAGCAAATACTGAATAGGGGCAGCAATATATTATTATTACTGTGGCCTGTAAAGAGACCATATTGTCAATAAAAGTATTCAAATCATAAAAGTGCGTTCACCCTTTATAAACAATTTTAAAACAGTTTTCTTTAACAAAAAAAAAAGATAACTTTGAGCTTTAGTATATTGGCTCAACGCTCGCTTTATAATATGCCCTAGCTATTGACAAAAATCAAAAAAAAGTGTTCAAGTAAGAATAAAATAAAAAGAAATGAACAGTATAGAAAATTTTCTTTTTTAAAAATATTAAACAATAGTATATTTTAAATTAAAATTATTACTATTTTAGATTCTGAACACAGTGATTAATATATTTATTTTTCAATTACGTATGTCATATTATTATTGCTTCTTAGTGTGCGCCTACCATCACCTTTTAAACAATAAGAATGCTTTAGTTTTCAACTTCAAACATTTTTTCTTTAAGAAAAAATTATCAAACCAATATTCTTAGTGAGAACGCACAAGGGGGGGGGGGTTAAAGCAAAATATTTCTCGTAATTATTCTAAGAATCAGAAAATATAAGAATAAACAGGAATTTTAATTTTAATTTATGCCACAACAATAGTTGTAAATATCGATTTCATAATTTTTATTGTAGCTGAAATACAAATAACTATGACACATAAATATTTATCAAATATTTATAGCAATTTTTTAAACATTGTATAACTTATAAAATAATTTAGTTTTTTTTTTTAGCTATTTATAGGCATTTGAAATTTTTATTTTGTTGTAATTATACAATCAACAGTATACATAAAAAAATATATATATTTATATATCTAAAAATATAGACTGTCAGATCACTTCCATTCAGATAGAGTTTTAATATAAAATACTTAATATATTATTAAAATGAAATGCGTCCATTATAAATTATAATACTGACCTACTCAATAACGAAGTACACTCGAAACCAAACAAACAGCACAGTGAGTTTCATGGTTTTTTTTATAGGTATTACTTTTTACTAAATATTAATAATAAAATAATATAATTTCTTCTTACTCAATTGAAAATTTACATAATACTTCGTTACAATAATAATTAAATCTAATCGAATAATCAATAGAATTTGTATTTATTATATTTTACAGTATATTTAATAGAAAATGTTCAAATGTATTTGTTATACCGACGTTATGAGATTTTCAGTCTTAATAACTTGAAAGTTCAAATCTTGCGTGGCAGCTTGTGTGTATATTAAAATTATAATTTAAACAATTTCAGAAAGCATTTTATGTTTTGAAAAATAAACAAACAAAATAATATAATCTATAAAAAGTTCATATTGTTATCATTTACTACATTGTCTTTCGAATTGCCTATTCAAATCGCCGCATTTGTAGTTATTATAGAAGCAACTGAAATTGCATTCATCATCTTATTACAATAATATCAGAAGTTTATATCTTACAAGATGTTACAAAATTATTCATTAACCCTACACAGATAATGCTAAACGTCCCATAAGTTTGTATATTAAATTAAATATAAAAGTAGATAGAAAATTAAGGACATCAAAATAAACAATACTCAAAAGTAAACAGCAATAATTTTTTGTGATTATTATTTATTAATAAGATACATTTTAATATATTCGATAATATATTAAAATTAAAACTGCTCAGATGAATTTAAAATTAAAATGCTCATTCAATCTATGTATTGTCATATTAACCATTTAGACTGACATTAGCTTTATACAAAAAAGTTTAAGTACAATTATTTTCATAATACACACAAAAGTAATATTTAAAACACAATAATATACTGGTAGTATGCAAATATAATGAACTTATCTAATTTTCAAATATGTATAACAATTAACTATTAACTAAAAATAATTTTAAAATTGATATATAATATATTATTTACTATATCCCTATAATTGGTTGGTAGTTACACATATTTGAATTAATATAAGAACAATATACTAATGCATTTTTAAATGTAAATGTAAATTACATTATTTTTACTTTCGTATAAACATTTTAAGATAAAAATAAAGTTTTAAATTTCATCAAACTTTCATAAATATTTTTTAATAAAATTTTTATAAAGTTAAAATTGTAAAGTAAAATTTTTGGCGAGAACTCAAATATCCTTGGTCTAAATAATTGGATTTTTTTAACTCAATAAAAATATTAAAAATGTAAATAAGTCAAATTTTAAACAAATATATGCAAACAAGATATTATACTTGAACTATGCTGCTACTAATGTGATTTTAATCTACAGAATAAATATTGACATTTATCCTATTTTTGGCTACTTAGAAATACTTTTCCTACTCACATAATAGTTTTAAAATAACTATCTGTTTTGCATATAATAATTATTAAATTAAATTTGTGTAACTTGTTTTTTGAAATAGTATGGATCTATGTAATTATCATTTTTTGTATATTTACGCGTTTTCCTTATTAACTAAAAATTTTCAATATTGAACGTGAATTTAACAATATCAATCTAATTTTAGCGTTATTAAAACTGATATATTCAATAACAAAATAAAAAATACTATTATTATTACAACTATTGGATCAAAAATATTTTTACTAAAAATACGTTATATTAGTATTCAATTTTTACTTATACTTAAATCACATGTTATTCTTGTTAAATCTTTATAATTATGCATAGTAGGGAATAGTAGTAATAAGAATATAATGCAATACTATCACATTGAATTTAACTTATAAAGGATAAAAATGATTTTAATTCTATATCACAGAATTATATTATGTTAACTCTATAAATGAAAAATCTCCATCTGGCTAAAATTAATTTATTGTTTAAATGCTTACACATTTTAGATGACAGTTTAGCTTAAGCTGAACTATTTTAATGGAAAGTTTATTTTATTGTATTAATAAATAACACAAAATGTAATTATTTATGACGTTGTTATAACATATAATTTTGTTATACCATTAGATAAAAATTGTTTTTTTTTTTTTTTTTTTTTTTTAATACCAACAGATGAATATTCTTATTATTTAGGATGTTACATAGAATAAAATAAAATAAAAGTATCGATTATCTATTTAAATTTATTGATCTTTATCATCTCACAATGATACTAAAAACATTTCTGTAGAAAAAAGATTCAACCGTATAGTATAATAAATCAATATAATATAATAATTGTAATCTATATGGGAAATGTGCTTACTACAAATATATTTTTAGTAAATTCGCACTTTACTAATTTACTTAGTTAGAAATTATACCTAATAAATGTACTCAATACCTATTACATAATATTTACAACTTGACGTATTCTGTTTACTACGTATATACCATAATAGACACAGAGAAAATTATTGAATAATTTGTGTTTCTATGTGTCTTAGGTATAGGTATCTTTTTCATACTCAACAATTTTGTTTATTAACTTAATTTTTTTTATTATCAACTGTTTGTATTTACATTTGATTTTTAACCAGGTATTAACGTAACTATAAAAGTAGATGTGATTCATAATATTAATATTAATAATAGTCATACTCATATTTTTTACATAGGATATACGGTATATCCGTATCAAAACATTTTTAATAAATAAAATATCTGACTGGCGCCTAGTACAATAAAAATAAGTTTATCTGTTTTATCATCTGTTGCACCTATTTAGATAGTAAAAGGTGGACATTAAATAATTACAGCGATCATTTTTTTAAATTTTTTCAACTTAACCAATTAAAAAATCCATTGTAACAAGTATCTAGTTAAAAAATAATGTCAAGTAAAAATCATGTCTGTATATGCCTATACAACTGTAGTAATAACTAATTATAACTAATTATTATTTTGAAACACTGTATAAATGTACAATGATTATAAATAAGCTAATCAATATTCCTTGATTTGATAATTTAGTTATTAGAACAAACGAGTAACTGTCTACAGTTCTACACCATTACTTACCTACCCATAATTCACAAAAAAAAAAAGAACGGTGTAGGAATGTTTATTATTTTTATTTTACAAAAAAAAATTAAAAGTTTCACGTTCACTATATAGTATTTGTGACCCATATGGTTATTAAAAAAAAAATTAAATAACTTCTTTTTAACCAAGTAAAATCTATATTTTTCTCCATTTTCATTTTAATCTCGTACGGTCAAATATATTGTGTATTACACAATAAACTGCATCATAGGTATTTTAAAACCGTTGTTTTGATGTTTTTGCCTTGTTATGCCTAAGAACTTTGAACCACAATGGGCCAGAAACCTCTTATCGATAAGCTTAACTCTATAACAAATCGAAAAAAATTATCTCATTCACAGAGAAAAAGCTGTCGATTAGTTCAATGAATGTGACGTAGATTCTGAACGTCGCTTATATAGTTACTTATACACGTAAATACCCTTAATATAAAATTTGAATAATAAATTATTTATATGGTTAATTTTTTTATATATATATATATATCAACATCGTGTTCCTACGTAGAGTATTCATTTATATCGGATTGTTTGAAAAAAAATTTAGTTTACGTTGAGTAAACTTTGAAACTTGTGTGAAATAAAAAAAAAAAAACAAAAAAACAAAAAAAAAATTGCATGCGAGCAAAGCACGTGGTCATTTGAACGCGACTTGATCTGTCTCCGCGTGATAATCGGACCGCGATAAAGGTTTTGCGCCTACTGAAATTCAATGGAATTACGCCAATGGTGTATGTAAGGTATACCTGTGTGATCGTATGTGCGACGCGTCGAAATCGGACATCGGATGACGACGGCGGCGGCGGCAGCGGCAGCGGTGTCGACACGTTTCTCGTGGCCAACACGACGCGTGTGCGGCGGTGGCAGCGTGGTCGCGCTTTATGAACGCGCGGCCGGCGACGACGGACGACGACCACCACCACTGCACCTATACCGGTGCGCCGCGGTCGGTGCGTTGTCGTCGATTGATAACAATAGAAAAACGGCGGCAGCTGCGGTGGCGGTGGCGGTGACGCGACGTTAGCGGTAGCGTTAGTGACGGTGGCAGCGGGAGGCGGCGGCTGTGGCTGTGGCTGTGGCAGGACACCACATCCTTTGCGGCGATACACACGTGACTGTTTCGGGCGCGCAGGATGCGGCCGGCGGACGTTTCGGCGCGCATGGCCACGCCAACCGACGGCGGCGGCGGCGACGACGACACCGCCGCCGCCGCCGCCGCCGCTGCGTAACTCGTCCGCCGTTGTCGGTCGTGATCGTGATCGTGATAAATAATAATAATAATAATGACGATGCATAATAATAATAATATTATTACACCTAACCTAAAAGCAGATGATGCATGTCAGTATACGCGCGACTATAGTGTCGTCGGAGAGGGGGAGAAGGGAGATGAGCCCCCAAATATATTATATTGGACGATATTATAATAGTCACGGAAAATGTTTTCTCTAATTTGGTGAACAATTGGCAAAGAACGAGCATGTTGTTCGCGAGACTGTGTTCCAACAATCTGGCTACAGGTACTTAACGTCGAAAGAGACGCTGTCTATTTATCAAAGCAATATATAATTTAAGATAATATATCGAACCTTATTTTAATTGTTTGTTTGGCATATTTTTTACTTCTTTGCCGTTATTTGCATGTTTAGAATACATTTATAATTGTATAGTGCATACTATTGTTAAATCTTACATTTTTAGTATAATCACATCAAATTACGGTTTGGAATAAAAACTAATTTAAAATCCCGAGTAACAACTTTTCAGTGAAAAGTAGACAATTTTGCACAATAGGAAAAATTACGATCGCTCGTTATTATTTATTATTCCAAGACAATTAATTATTTTTTATGTTTAGATATATTTATGTTATTTGGCTAACATTGCCTGCATATATTTATAACTTAAACATTATTTCCTCGCACTTTTAAATATCCAGTGTATATTTGAATGTATTCAAAATATTTTTTTTTTAATTTTTTTAGTATAAAAATCCATATAAATCCATTCATTATATCTATAATATGATAATGTACAATATACAATATGATATAGTCTTATCATCGCTGTCATTATTTTTGTTATTGTTATTGTTATTGTTGTTTATAGAGGTTTTCTTACCACGTGGTACAGTGATGCACGATAATATTATCGTTCCGAAGGTCTTCAACCAACAACCGTGTCGATACGAAATCCCGCGAAAATATGTTTACTTATGCCCCTAACATTAATTATAATCGTCCAGGAACTACGCGCGAAGACCTCATCGGGTTAAATCGGGTAACCTAACCTAACCCGACCGACTCGAGGGTTTCTCAAACTTAACGCGACCCGTGTCTATTATATTTTTAGTACGTGTGACCGTCGTCGTATCTCAAAAACGTACAAATAAAAATCAAAGCCACTTCCGAGATTTGCTTGCTGCGATTTCAATTTATTATTATTACCCATATAATGAACGTAATGTATAGTATAATAAATTATATTATATTATTGTGTTATTGAGAAGTGCATAATTTCAAAATGTGTCATCGGTGGTCTTCGAATGATGCTAAATCCAAAGCAATGAATTAAAACGAATCAACATATTAGTGCAATAATGTGACTTTGTTTAATGTACGTTTTTCGTGCTTTCCAACAATAATAATATACACGACTGGCCGGTTTTTGCTTTGGTAAAAATCAATAATTTTTCATTACGTTATATTAGTTTACTATAAATGTTATTATTTTTATTTAGAATAAATTGGATACCAATATTAATTTCAAAAAATTATATACTATAGGAATAGTGTTTATTTAATTACTGCAATTAAAATAACAAATTACTAACCTTACATTTTACTACAACAAACACGATTAATTAATTTAAAATTTAATTATTTGAAATTAATTTATGTTTTGTCGATATAGTTGCATACATAGATGATAATTAAAATAATTTTTGTAGTTATTTATATAATGACGGAATAAATGAAATTACAGTGTTAAGTTATACAAACACCTTATTATACCAGTTTATGTTTCATAAACCAATACTTGACGTATACTTTCGATAACCGAATTTCCTCCATTTAAGAAAAGAATAATAGTGTGCTTACTTCAAAAATAATATTTTATTATTTTTATAACTTTAGCATAACTGTTAGAGCATTTTATATATTCGTGTTGTTGATGTATGAATGCAAATTGTCATGAATTGTAGTACGCACTACACGGTGTCATGAGACTGACAATATGATATATGAATAGCGTTTTCGCATTCCTTTAAATAATTTGTACCTTTATAGCTGTCAACACGAACCATTTTATGCAAATATGCTAATTTACAATGATTACTCTGAAAGTTGTGATAAGGTTTAAAACTAAATTATTACAGAATGAAGTTTTTTATTTCTTCTGATTTTAAGTATAAATTGTTTTTCATTTTATAATATTTTTGATTTAGTTTCACTGAATTGTTTTCAATAATACTTGATAAACAAGATTTAAATATAAATAACTATCAAGTTTTATCATCCGAGACGAAGAAATCATTACTGCTTTCATATTTCTATTCTGAGATTTTAGTAATCTTATTATAGATTCTAATCGAAACGAATAACGTACTAGCTGGTATAACAATAATTTTATTTTATCGCCAGTTTCTGTGAAATTTTACTAGACAGAAGTACTTCAGAATAAATTGTATGCAGATCAAATATTGAGTTTATACATTACTTTGAAGAGGTCATTTTTCGATTTACTTTGTTGAAATAGTTTTTCTTATTGTTGACAATAACTATCAACGAATAACGAACGACGACCGTCGAAATTTTTTAAAGAAATGTCAACAAGTGCAGTCTGATTATAATAAATTTTTTTTTTTTATGTATCAACTTTTCAATGATTTATTGACTACAAAGTACCATCCTACTGTATATTATGTATAATGTATATGTTATATATTTTATATTTCAAATTTATCTATTAATTATTTTTCCACACGTTACATTGAGTATAACGTCAATTTTTATAAATATAGGTACATATAAAATCTTTCAGCAGAAAAATATATTTTGTATAATATTTTTCATCCAATAACATAATAAACTTAATAAGATAGAATTGGACTAAATATTGATTTTATTTTGACTTTTATAATACCTAATCTAAATGTGTTTATACAGGAAATCTATATTTCACAACTTCCGTCGTAGTTATTTATCTTCAATAAATCTTCCTCTAAATAATAGTCAACAGCAACCACCATATTCACTGTTGTATGAACATAAATCAAATTTAGATGGTGTAAGCACAAAGGTGATTAAAATTATTTAATGTAGTTTAGTGATTTATGGAATATTATTAAAGTATAATTCACATAATTATAAAATTACATACACTCCATAATTCAATTAATTATAGCTGTGTAAAGTTAAGTTTTAGAAACAATATAAAGTTTAATTTGAAGTAATCTGTGGTTTTTCAAATTGTAAAAATTATATTAAAAAATCTTACTATACAATTTAAAAAAAAATATATTTCATATGGTAAAAATATCTATAACAAACCTTAAACTGAATGTTTAAATGCAATTATCATGTTTAATGATATAAATATAATGTATACTAATTTTTCAATTTTATAGATAGGTTAATAAATTATGCTAAAGGTTCAACTATTATTGTAATTATAAGTACAACAAAATGATTTTGTACGATTTAACATTTTTGATACATTTTCAATCTATATTTTCATAAGTATTTTCATGGATTATTATTTTAATAACTGGTAAATTAAAGTTAAGTTCAGTTAATATTTTAAATAGGTAAATTTCTAACAAAAGTTACGATCATATATTTACACAGTAACATAATTTAAAGTCCAGAATATGTGGACAATTTTATAAATAGGACTGATCAGTTTTTTTATTATTATTTCTTAATATTAATAGGTCTACTTACCTACTATCTACCATAAGTAAAACTTACACGTTAACCTTTTAAAGTATTCTCATAGGATCCCATAACCATAAAAAAGTAGAAAACATTTTTTTTCTGTGCATAGATATATACAATCCAGACAGTGTCTCGCTAACGTTCTAACGTTACGCTAGCTCAGATGATGGTTTAAATCAAAAATATCTGTCAAATTATTTAAAAAAAAAAATCATTTAGAATGAGTCACAGATGGGTAGAATGGTAAAAGTATAAAATTGAATCTTATGTGATGGATTGTGCTGTGCAAAATACCCTGAAGGGAATAGAACGGATGAAAATATCCAAACACGTACAATAATATACAAGAAAATTGAATAAGTTAAACAACTGTTAAGGTACCTACATAATGTATGGTAACTAATGATTGATTCATAAAAGACAAGGGTGGGCTGGTCCACCGAGACGCTGGTAGATTTCCCAGTTGGTCAGTGTCTAATGTACCTGTTAACAAAATTAGATAAAAAAATAAAAATTTTGAATTGGTACGTTTGTTTAAGATATGTTTTTAATTATTTGATAAAATTATATACTGGCTGAACTTAAAATGATAAAATTATTACCTAATAATTTTGTTATAACAAGTTAACTTTAAAAAAAAAACGTTTATTTTATTTTAAATATATTCAAGGCCGACTTTAAAAGGAGACACCGTAGAGAATTACCCTGGGAAAAATCATTATTTCATACAAAATGAACAAAAAATTAAAATCTTCTTTGTAAAGAGACATTTATCCCAAAAATTATTATTAATTTTCTCAATTCTCATACATATTTTGTATTACCATTATTTTTTTCATTTTAAATAAAGAAAAATAAATGTTATAAATAAATATCTAATTACTAAATATATCAGATAATTTATTTTTGGTGATTAACTATGACCAGTACAATTAAGACTGTAAGACAGAAAAAATAGGTGCATTTAGTATAAATAGATAATTTCTTAAAGTTATATCGAAAATGTTAATATTGAAATTCCTGTATAGCCACAAAGATACTTATAATAGAAAAAAAGATACTTTTAATAAACTAACTTAAAAGCTAACCACATTTTGTCACATGTTCAATATGTTCAATATTATAATTTTTATTGAAAATATGCAGAATCTACAAAAGGAATTTTTTAATATACTTTGTTTCTTTTATAAACAATATATAGACGTGGTCACTCTAAATCTAAATCCCACGTACCTTTTTTAGTCGCTGTCCAACAAATAATATATGCATTTGCTTTTAAAAAATTAGTTAAAAAAATAAAGAACCTACAGTATATTATTATAATCTGTATAGTATAGTATCACGAATTAGCGATAAAGTGAACTGTTTCATAAATTGTGTGTATAATACTGTATAACCGTATAGGTACTTCGTTGTTCTACAAAACCATAAATAGTTGAATAATCGGTTCCTGGCCGTATGTCATTTCGAAATCCCCAAACACCCCTGTGGTCGTAACAATTACTCATTTAACGACTAATAGAAAGATGGTTGAGATTGATCGTTCTCTATATAATCTTCTAATGTATTTTCTCTGGGCCATTTATTGTTTTCTAAATTAAAGCTTTTCATAGAATTTCCTAGTACACATTTTCAAATGTTATCACTATAAAAGTATTAATAAAAGATAGATTATATAAAAGTTAAACTATTTAAAAATAAAATTATATTTTCTGAAACAACTATATTAGTTATCTGATCAATGTTTTATAGACATTTAAAATTACTTAATAAATTTTAATCAATAAAACAGAACTTATATAACTGCTTGACACTCGTATTATCCGTGCAGTGTACGTATTATTACAAAAAAAAAAAAAAAAAAAAATACTAAGTTTGTTTTATTAGGTAGGACTAAACGCCCTAAACAATACTATCTTCACTTACAATCGTTTTTTAAATGTGATGATTTATTATTGCTTTCAATATTAAATAAATTATTTTTAACTTTCTGATTTAAAACACAACCGTGGTCGATGAAGCGAAATAGTCTCCATCCAATGACTATAATAATCCTTTTCACACTTATTAGATACCTAATTTAAGTTGGAAAAAAATATATTGGTAATATGTTTACAATATTGTAGAACGGTAAAAAGTAAATAAGCAATTATAACAAGTGGTTAGTTTAATTTATTTATTTCTATATAACACAAATATGGACTGAGGAGGGTTCTCCTCTAACCTAACCTTAAAGTTTCTTATCCATATCGCGTGTTATAACTATCTAAACTAAAAAAACTAGTCAGTTTGAAATTAGGTATCAATTTTTTTTCAAATCTCAATTTCCGAATTTGATCACATTTTAATTTAAATTGCCAAAGATTTTTGATTCCAATAAGATTTTCAAAGTATAATAATACAATATATATAATTTATATGTTATAGACATAATTTAAAATAACGCCAAATATAAGAAAATATTCGTTAGAGAATTTACAAAGTTCAAAAAGGTTTTAAAATTTAAATAAGAAACTTTTTTAAACAAATTATTTATTATTTTTTTGATATTTGTGTAAAAATATATAACACAGCACATAAAACCATTCTCAATAAAAGCAATATAATACTAAATATACATAATTATATGTAAACCCATTTTAAAATGTTACTTTATTTATATATGGGTATATTTTATTTTATAGTTGGATAAATATAAATATGTAATCAATACTAATCATATAATCATATACAATTTCATTCATGCATACCTGAAACATAATGTACCTATCTATACTAATTTATTTATTACCTGTATAATTTACTTACCTACTTAATCTTATCATAAAATAATAATATTAATCGTTTGCAACTTTATTGTCAAAAATAAAATTATGTATAGTACATTTTTGTACCATTGTTGTAAATGTGCCTTTTTACTACTTTAGAAATATTTGATAGGTAATTATAAAAACTAATATAAATCTTATGTTTAAATTGTAAATAAATATAGATATATGTAATCAACTTTTGATATTATATTTTATATTATCACTATACAAAAACTATTAAGTACTAGTTAATAAAACTACGATGATAAGTTTGCAGTTTTGACGATTTTCTAGAATCTAGATAAATAATGAATTTTCAAACAATAATATCAAAAACATAATATAATTATTATTTATTTACAAAAGCATACAATTCCCCATCAACCAAATGCAAAGTAATACACATAAAAGGGTATAAGCACATTTATTGCTCTTAATGTTTACGGAAAAAAACACATTATCGTAAACCAATAGCTCTGAGAATCGACTATTATACGTATTTTATAGAAATCTAAAAGTATGAAGTCTGAATTATACTAATATTTGTTTGGTTAGTTTATATTATTTATTCACCATATTATTATTTATCGTATGGGAACCATATTATTTATACTTGGCCGTTTAATCAGAAAATGCAGATATCTACTATTTATATGAAATTCAATTTAACCAATAATTCATTTCAATAATATTTATTCAAGAAAGATTATATTTTTGAATTAGTACTACATATATATATATATATGATTTTGAAATAAGTTCATTAGCACTTTCTTCGTCATCACAAGATGTTTATACATAATTCATAAGTTCCTACTATACTTACGCGTAAAATATATATTTATGTAAGTATTTTATTAAATGCGTTGTAACTTTGTTACAATTTTACATATTTTAGGTAATCATTATACCTTAATATTATAATATGTATTGACATCAAAAAGATATTTTAATGTATTATTATTATCTACACAAAACTATGGTCTTCTATAATAATAAAATAACAAGCACTTTTACGTTATATTGTTATACGTATACCGTCGTTTATAAGATCCCATTATAACTAAAATATCAAATATTAATTAATTTATTATATAAACAAATAATTATTGTTTATAATTTGACTTTATAAATATCTAATATAATTTATTATACTGGCCAAGTGAAGTACAAGGATGCGTTATAGATCATATTATTTTATTTTATTAGTAACGCAGAGTAACAATAAGGTGTCTGATAATGAATTTGATTTTATGACAAACAATCACTGTTCAATTTAATTTTTATCAACCCAGTGGTATCGATAGAAACTATAATTAATTCAATATTACTGAAAATATATTTCATGTAGCTCTGTAGCAACTATTACGTTAGAATAGATTTTTACTCTTGATCTGTATATTATTTAAGTACTATGCATGTATGTTACATATAAATAGTGTTATTTCAAATTATAAATATTACAAATATTGTGATTCAAAAATTAAGATAAACGTATTAAATGATTAAATGGTACAAAATTATATGATTATATTATATTATAGAATAATATTAGGTAATTATTTTTATTTTGTTTTAGACAAAAAGGAAACACCTTTGAGATATAATTAAAACATTTGGAACACTTAATCTAGATAACATTTTTTAATTTCAAATATATTTATTTAGATAAAACAAGTTTTTCAGTTTTTTAGAGCCAATTTCAAACCATATAATATAATAATACAACACGACCATAAAAACCTCGCCATAAACTTTATACGAAGATTGTTTTATATGTCATATTTAAAACTAAACAAGATGACTAAAGGCTAAAACTATATAGTATGCTATATATGATATATATTTTAAAGATTTGTTTACTTCAATTTATTTTATACAAGATATCATGTTCGAGTTGAGATATTATACCTTAGGTACTGTATAATGTATAAAACATTTCTTCGGAAACAAAAGTAATAAGATATTGTGGAATATGAATACTATAGTTATAGTGCATACTACATTCATAATATCGTGTATAATAAATAAATAAAATTAATATAAAATGTAGATAATAATACCTCCATCACGGTTAAAATAATTATTTTGAAAAAAATATGCATACGAAAATATAACGTCGCTTACTCTAGTCTAATTGAAAATTAGACCCTCAAATGTATTAAACCTGGTTAAAAGTTACCTACGTCCTACGTATTAAATAACTATATGAAAAACAACACAAAATGTTTGTGAGAGACCCGGCTTACAGTTATATAGTGTGAGTGTAATCTACAACCACAGTAACCTAAATGGTTAAAATAGTTCTAAAAGTACTCATCCAATCATATAGTTAAATACATTATATAGTATCTAAACTAGAGATAGCAAGCTTATAATACATGTGTCACGCCATGACACATGCAACTGTTCAAAAAAAGATCATTTGTAAGTATTTTTTAGGTTTAATAAGAAAAAATACTTGATTACATCAAATTAGTTTGTACACAGAAAAAATAAAATTCAACCAAAATTGATAAAAAAAAAAATAATAAACAACATTTAGAGACGACGTAGCTGCAGTGAACCCGGCTTTAATGACTATAGCGGATAATCGCGATAATGTCCGTAAGCCAATCTGAGAAAAAAGCTAAATATAACCTCGATAAAACCGTTTCCTAGGATAGGTAGCAATTGAAGTACATACTTTAATATTTATATATGTGAAAATGACCTTTCAATATCATCTTGTTACCGTACGGATATTTACGTTGATTTTGTAGTTAATTTCATAAAACTAGCTAGAAACAATTTTAAAAAAATATTATTAAAATTAAAAGTTATTAGTATAGAAATAAAGAGAAAACTATTATTTTTTATTTAGTGTATAAAATAAAATAATACATATTTGGATTTACATCCTTTTTTCTATCATAATATAATTTCAAACTTTTCAACTTTTCAACTAAATTGCAAATACTTTTTTGAATCATTATCAATGTAAATTCAAAAAAAAAATGTGTAAGCAAATAATACTTTTTTATCATATTGTATTATTTTAGTATACGTTCATTTGGATATAATTAAAAAAGTTTAACCAATTGTTTTTGTGAGATAACATAAATTTAGTTTCAAATTTGAACTTCCGTGTTTTTACAAAATTACCCTCGAAAATAATTAGTCAAATAATGAACAAGAATAACAGTTCTTTTTTACATTTAGATACGTAGATCATATCTTACATAAATATATATAGTGTATATTTGTACACATCATCATTTGTAATTAAATCACGCTATATATAAAAGTAATATAAAGTGAAGCAATTTTTTAAAATTTGATATTTTAATCAATTTTAATCAATTACTATACAAAAAGGTGAGTCACATTGGTACCATGCTGTTGTACAGTTGTAGGTGTCAGTAAATTCTATAATGGATGCATTACATTTGAATTCAATGATATTATATTGATATATCCTGGGGCGTTCTAAGGCTTCCTTATTTTGGAGGGTGGGTATCAGTTTAAAAATTTGCCGACTAAATGAAAATGAGGAAAAAAAATAAAGTTATAGTTGCATATATTTTTATGTTTGGAGTAAAATGCTAATACATAACAAATGTACATACTAAAATATTCTATTAACATGTATTGTATTGTTATCATCATTATTATTTATATTAAAACCATAAACATACCCATATATTTTGTCAGACTATATTAATAATATTATATTTATTTATATTAAAACCAAAAACATATATATTTAGTCATACAGTTATTTGTAATTAGATTATACTAACCTGTATCCTGATACCTACATGTAGCTTATATTTTCTCACGCCGATGTTTGAGAAGAGACCATTCGTTAACAATTTCTGGAATATTTATTTTATCTACAATATCTCGAACTGAAAATAGTACCAATAAAGAATCAAGTCTTTCGTCACTCAATGTCGTACGTAAGTGATTATAAACTAATTTTTAACGACTAAAAGAATGTTCGCTGGATGCAGCTGTTAGTACTAGCTTAACAATTCGAAATGCTCGTAATATATTTATTGCCTTAAAATATTAAACACGTATTATAGTAAATAATAATAATTATAAATGCATATGTACATCTTTTGAGAATATTATAATTGTGTATAGTAAAATTCATAATATATTTCAAAGTTTTAAAACCCTCCCTCCGAATAATTTTTATGAATTATAACAAGATAATTAACATCGTTATTCATAATTTAAATATGTAGTCCCGACTAAACTTGATCTTCAAATATCTAAAAAAAAAATTGTGCTTCTTATATATACTTTTTAATTTTTTTAGTTTCAGTACGAATTGCGAGTGAGAAACTTTATAATAATTAAACCCTTAACTACAACAAAAAACCATACATCATAGTAAAATCAACAAAATCTTTCCGTTCAGAATCCAAAATGGATAGTATTGTTTAATGCCTTACATTATCTCACGAAGAAATATTGCTATTAGCCGCATGTACATGAATAATTATAAATCACTACACGTTATATCGGCCCCATGACACGGTAATAATTTCCAAGCTCCTGTATCTTAATGAATGTTATTATATTAAAATAAAACAATTATAGCTATTTTCCCTGGCGTATTACTCTATACACAAGAAAACTTAAATTGTAGGTATGCTATATGCTCTAATAAAAACGTTGTCTTAGATTTTAATTAAAATACGTAGGTATATAATCTTATCTGATATTTTTAATGTGCAGATTCAAACAATAGCACATGTTATTTTACTACATTTAAGATTCTACGTACTACATCCAAACAATACTTCTGATGGGTTTGAACTTTTACTATATAGTTGTTATTCGAGTTTAAAGTTATAATACACTCTTTTGGGTACCTAATATAATATTAATTAATATTGGACTCAGAATAATCTCAAGTACAATATAACTACTTAATAGTTTTAAATAGTTATCATTAAATTTAAAAAAAAACTTTTCTGAGCATTATTTGTGTTATAAAATTTTTAAATAACAATTATTTTATAATATTTATATTATTTATGTTCTCAAAACTATAAAATAACTATCCTGTATATTGTTGCCATGTAGAGCAATTACAAATAATTATTGTTTAACATAATGTTAACAAACAGTAAAAATACGAAAGATCGTTCCAATTTTAAAAATGATAACGGTAAATTCTATTAACGAATTACCCGATGACCATGAAGGCGATTTAATAAACGATACCGATAGTTCAACCTCGTTTAACGACGTTATGTACTCGCCACAATGGAACCGTAAAAGTTATATTAAAAAAATACCGAACAAATTAATGAAAAACAGTAAAAGTATTGTTGATATGCAATTGAACAAACAATCATCTTGGTGTTCTTCAAAACTCAAAATGTCTAACGAAGAACCTCAGTCATTTCATCGATCATCATCTGCGCATACTCCATTCGATAGTCCATCCATTGATGAAAGCTATCATTCAACTAGTTTTCAATCAAATCAAAAGCCATCGAATTCATATTCTTCATCACAATACACAAGTTCTGCCGATTTTTTCAATAATAATCCATTTGTTAATAAATTAAAAAATCCAACCATATCGCAAAAATATGGACATTCGTATTTTGATTCGAACAGTTCATCCACGGGCAGTAGCAACGCCAATTTTGAATCATTTTTTCCAGAAAGTTCAACAACTTCAGATTCGTTTTTGGATAATTCGGAAACTCAAGTAATTGTTATTTCGTTGTACTTATTAATTTGGACATAAACATTTATATTTATAAAACATCATTCAACATTTTAGCAAAGTATTAAAATTATAAATGTTTTAAAATGTAAAAGTTTTTTTATAATTTTGATAAATATTATAATATAATCAAATGTACTGCATTTAATATAGGAAGAAGATAAACCGTGTTTAGAAATGCATTCAAAGTATAATTCGCAACATCGTTTTCATTGGTCAGAAAATATAGAATATTGTTCTCCGTGGGTGAGACACAGAACAAGAGAAATATTTAACTATGTCAACGGTATTTTTGAAATGAAGAAGAAATCTAAGATATTAGAAAACGATAACGAAACAATTCATAAAGATTTAAAATCTAAGGTCGTTTGCGAAGACTGTAGTGAAACCGATGATAATATCACGTACGAAATCGCAAGTAAATTGTGTGATACGTTTTTAAAACACGATGAAACAAATGTGTCTCAATGTCCAAATGATAAACATTTCAAGTGGAGTAATCTCTACCAAAAGCTTATAAATCACGGACAACTTTAAAATAAAACCTATAATCTATGTACTCACGTAAACTTATGCATATTTTTGAGCTTCTATCTAAATGTTATACGTTGAATACCGTTGATGATTAATATAGTTAATATAGTTTTGAGTTCAGAATAATGTCAATACGCTTGATCTCTGATTTCTTTTGCATACGTTTAGTATTAAAATTTGTATTGAAATTTATAGAAACACAAATTGAGTTATAACTGTATTATTAAACAGATTTAAAAAATGTTTTATATGTATGTTAATAAATGTGGGTACATTGTATTTTATATTTCGATAGTATAATATTATTGTGTGCCAAAAATAATTATATTGTAATAATTTTATTTTTTAACTATACCTAAAACTATCGTTAAGCTCAAACTTTTTTCCACATATTAAATATAAAACAAAATTTAATTAAGTCAATGAATTAACATTTACTATCTACGTCAAGCGTGATTCTACAATATATGTTGGTAAAATGTGTTATTTATATAATCTGACAAATTATTATATACGATGATAAATGTTAATACGTTGTAACATTGTACAAACAATAAAATGATGAATATAAGTCAATATATTATTATATAGATACCAATATATATATATATATATATATATATATATATATATATATCATATCGTATACACCTCATAAATATATTATATATTATACACGGTAGTGGTATACTGGTATATACGTGTGTGTATTACAATTATGTGCAATAATATTTTAGTTTATTCGAGTGCTTTAGTTCTCGCTACGTGTTGTCCTATTTTAGTAAACCATAAATACAGAGAATTTGACCTAAACTTTCACCAAGTATATACCCTTTGTCATTATAATTCAAATTATTTAAGTTTATACCATAAAATGTCGGTTTATTCACCGAATACTTTACATAATGTCATTGTTTACGCGAGAGAAAAAAATTACGTTCAGTATTATTCTTTGATATGACTTGGTTTTTGACAGTTAAATATATGTGTATGTGTGTATATATATATAATAAATAATTGATAGTAAATAATTTATTATTTTTACACACTTTTACGTAATTAAACAACAATAGTTACCATAATAAAAGTAACTTATTACTTATTAGAATATTATTATGATACTATGATATATTTTTAAAATTATGAATCGAAATGTGACTACTAACTACGTGAATAAGACAGTGTTTACAATATTTGACTTTTAAATTAATTTATTCCTTAAGTATTTTACTGTATAATTTATTATAGTTACAAAGATAATTTTATCAACTAATTAACTGTATCCATTAATGAGCAGACAAATGATGTTGTAATAAAATTCCTTTGAAAAGTTTTTGTCACTAACATGAAATATAACAATTAAACATTATTTGTGAACTTAGTGGACTACAAGTTTATAACCATTGTGAGATAACTTTTAAGTTAAAATAACATAGAAATTTTGAATTACTCGATAATAATTAATTTTAGTTTATTATTAACACTTAAAAACCTTTTCTAAGATTTTAATAATTTTAATAACTGTTCCGATATTTAACTTATTTCAACAATACTGGAGACATAAAATATATCTAATGTTGCATTAGATATGCATATTTAAATTTAAGTCTGGAGACTCGTATCAAACATTGTTTTTGGGTTTTTTTTTATTTTCGACCGCTTTAAAATCAGTTTGTTTGAACATTTTGAATTATTTTATAATACATCGTTTTCAAGCAAAGCTCTTGCGAGTCGTACAATAATTGTCAATGTATAATTTGTTATCCTCATTGATTTAGAAAGTCTATAGAAAAGATTTTTGTGTTTTAAAAATAACGGGGCTTTGGAAGTCACGTGTAACCCCGTGGTAATATTGCTATATCGATAATATGTACAAAACGAACACAGATGGCACTTTATATTGTAGCTATAACTAAATAATAATGATAGATTATATTCGAAAATGCATATAGTAATAGTCGTATCTTATCTTTGGGGAATACCACGGAAAACTACGAAGAAAAAAAAGTGGCGTTTTCGGCAAATTTCTCATCATCAGTTTCCGGTGTCTCGCGAAATAGGAGCTCATTTCACTGTAAATATGGGTTAGTTACACGCACGCATAACATCGGCCGACCGCACAAACATGATTAATGAATACAATCTCGAATAGGAGATGGCCATTGAACCGTTTCTACGGTCAAATAACGTCAGGCCGAACAAAACGTACACACACACGCCGATTTAAGGTACAACCCCCACCCCCTCCGGGCCAGCTGTTCGCCACCACGCACTGCACAATGTACAATATAATACAGACATGCGCAGACATTAATTTCAGCTAGGTCATGGCCCAAGGCACATATACCACGGCGTTGTCTATAGGCAAATTGTAGACTGCGTACAACTATGGATAAATAATTCTCGTCACCGTTCTCACTCGGTGGGCAAATGGGAACAGTGACACGGCGTACGTGCCTATATACACAAATATAGAACTATGCGTGCGCAGAGGGTGTAAAGCATTTATTCTAAAATAATTGTCATGCCTTGAAAAAAGCGATTTGTACATGAAAAAAAAATTGTAATTGAAACTCAAGCTCCCTCCTCTCCTATCGTCAAAAATTAAGTGTGCATATGTCTGGTATTTATATATAATTTTTCTAATTCAATCATTTTATTTCATTTTTATATTAATGTAAATAATGTTATATAACATGACTTTACTATTAACGTATTTAAATCATTCAAGCAAAATATTTTCTTTTGTTTATATGATATCATGTTATCATTATGATGTTATTTTGTTAAATACATTTTTAACTAAATTAATTGAATTTACTAAATTATTACGTCGTTTTATTTAATTAGTAAATATTAATACATAGGTAATACAGGTACTATATAAATAATCCACACGCATATTAAATAACATTATCAGCGTTGTATGTTTTTAGTACCTAAAACAACTTTTACAACTATAGGTTGAAACATTACAGTGATGTTTTCTATGACATCATATTGATGTTCCATTTTAATGTGTAAAGAACTTCGTGTTTGATCGCTGTATAGAAGTTATAAATAAGAGATGTTCAGTATATTATATTTTATAAGTAACATCGTTGCGGTATAAATACGGTCACAGGGATGTTTTAAATACACTTATGGAACATAATTTGTAAATGTTATATGTTTCATCGCAACATCCAAGAAACGTTTGTGGTACAAATTATTGCACAGTAGACTGTTATATAAATTACCTAGGTATGTACCGTCGTAAAATGTATACCTACACTTGAAATCGTATACCTACTAATTTAATTACACTATAAACCTCAATTTTATTTTTTACCTGTAACTATTTGTCTTTATTACTTCTTCAGCTGCAATGATAGGAATATAGTGTTTTACTATCATTGTATAGACCCATATCATAACCTAATGGCGAATAGATCTATCGTCTATATATTGTATATAATAAATTAATAATTTATCATACTAAATCATAAAGTATAGTAAATAGTTGTACTATATCAATTTCGTAAATTTCTGATACAATATATATATTAAAATTCATTGTAACGAAATAACTATATTTGTTTTATGAATATGAATAATAATATTAAAATCTTAATATTTTTCTAATTTCATAAAATATCTATTAATAAATTGGCCATAGTGGATCTTACACCCCACATCACCCCACTTTATAACTCAATATAACGGTAATATGTACATAATAAACATAATATATAATAATTGAATATTTTTATATTAACAAATTAAATAGTCTTTAGTATTATCATATTTGTGATACATATATTTTGTCCACATGTAATTCGAAGAACATATAAACCAATATGAACAAGAATTAAATAAATTATTAACTCACCTACAACTACAGACACCGGAAAAAACGATAAAATACGCCGCTAATGACTATGTATTATTATTCAGTATATTGTGATATAATCGATGATGCTATATTTTCAACGTTTTAAACATTTTTATATTTTTTATTTAACTCAAAACTATTTTTATTATCTATTTATAAACTCCTTATCTTTGTTTTCAAATAAATCAATATAACTTGATGCCTTAATAAACTATTTTTGGAAATTGTTTTTGAATTCTGTTAAATAATTATGGTTATGTACTTAAGTGCAACATAAAACCTCAATCTCAATGACCTTAATATTTTAATAATAATCTTTTCAAAATATGTTTATTTGTTTCATTCGTCGTGATAAATAACAAGATACGTATATTTCAGTAGCTTCATTACAATTGCCTTTGTTTTAACTAGCCTATTTGTGTAGAGACTAAACTTTAGACTCTAAAGCTATAGCTTGTTTATATTATACTGTGTACCTATCGAACTGATACAAATTAAAAGTTATAATTTTATCAGTAATTCTAATTAAATAAAAAGTTATTGTTATGTTTAAAAAAATTTTTAAATATTCTTGTTAATAATTATGTTAAATATTTATTATTAATAACATATTTTAACTGTATAAGAAAAAAGTACACGAACAAAAGAGAAAGAATAAGAAAGAGGGAAAAGTCAACTTTTGGGAATCAAATTCTACATTAAAATTGAGATTTTATAACAGATTTACAACTTATTTTAAATAATTTAAAATGTATATTTAATACATTGAATTAAAAAAATAATATTTTTATAATATTTTTTTTATTCTTTTTCTAATATTAAATTATTAAAAACTTAAAGTTTTAACTACAAATTGATTTAGCACATAACAATACTGCAATTACACAACAAATTATTTATGTAAATTATAATATATAATTTTAAATTTAGTGCAATACAAAAGTATTATATATAAATAGAGAAAATCTGTATAGTTGTAAGTAAATGTGTATAGTTAAAATTGATAATGTATTATATTGTGTAGATAAGAATGTGCGCACGTGTCTCCAATTTTCAAACAATATCTGTAATAATATTTTATCAGAGAAAGTAAACTATTTATCTGAATAAATCATAGCACTATTTACCTGATAAATGATTATTACTGTTGTTGTTTAATTGAACTAAATCAGATCAATTCGATTCTTCTTACTCTTCTCCAAATATGAGTGTCGGAGCAACTTTTTTCATTTTTTTTTTTGAATTACAAAAATTTACGAATGGTCTGAGTGTTAAAAAATAAATAATTTCAACCAAACTCAAAAAGCTAAATCCCAAGCATAATCCCATTATTCCACCTACGTTACCTAAATTTTAAAACTAAATTGTGTTAAGTAATAAAGAAACTAGTATACTTATTTAAAATTTGAAATTCTTACCCATAAATTGACCAAATGTAAAAGTCATTATTCGATTAAATCCAATGAAATTTTTACTTTGATAATAAACACTTAATATCAATGAATTAGATAACCTAGAACAATACAATAATTTAAAACAATTAATTATATCATATAATTATTACATAATATATAATTGTTAATAAAATATGGAAACGTCAAAAAAGTTATTCGCGTTCCAAACAAAAATATGACACAAAGTCTTTTATAAAAATAAATTTTATTTATTATCCCTAGGAAATTATCTTTCAAAAACTATTTTTCTGTCAATCATTTGTTCTTTTGCTACAGTTGAAATATATAATTCAAAAACAATCACAACTATCATTTTTATGATTTTCCATTTCTTAATTATGGGCATATTTTTTATGTTAACACCAAAAAGCTAGAGACAAATTCAACGAATGTTTATAAGTCAACGTAAATCCAACATCGTTAAGATTAGTATTCGTATTTATGAGTTTACTCTGCTACAAATATATTCATAATTACATAATTAAAAATACAAATCACAAAAATAACTGTAATTTTTTTCATAAGCATGGGATTTTTAACTACATTTTTTTGTTTTTTTTTTAATTTTTACAAAAAATATATAATCTGTACTCTTGGACACAATAAGAATTTGATATGATATTTTGTACATGAAAACGTGAGGGAAGAAGCCATCCAATGAAAGCACTACCTTTTTATTTATCATTAATTTATTTTTTTTTTTTTTTGAACTACATTTATTAATTTTTTAAATATATTTGTAAATATTTTTATAAGCCGTAAAAAATAATCTATAAACACCCACGAAGTCTCAGGAAATCTATTGATATAACTTTTATTGAAAATTCTCCAGTAGTTTTTGAAAATATAGAGGACAAACAAACAAAAAAATTCATTTATGTATATATATATATATATAGAGAGAGAGAGAGAGAGAGGAAATAAAAGGAATCCAATAATATACTCTGTAGTGGTACATAAAAAATGTGTTTGTGATTACATTTTGTGGTTGTTGATTTTTTACAATTTTCATTATTTTTCAAATAAGTATAAGTACTAACAGCAGAAGTGCCGTCGCTGGATGATATTACCACTCAAGTCACATGTCTAAAATTCAAATAATCTATATTTTCGGCTTATTGTACTAAGAATGTACAGATTGTTGAATTTCTTAAATAAATATTTAAAGATACTTTAAAGATTTACTAAGATTCATCTAATTTAAAGTTATAATGACAAAACGATTATAATAATTTATAATTATAATAATTAAAACACAGCAGAATTTAAATACATTAGTAGCATAGTGATACTACTAATAAATATATATATACTTAACGGATTTTATTTTTTAATTTTTTAATAAAATAGCACAGTTACGCAAAAAATTAGTACCTAATCAAAGAGAGAAAATGTATGTTTTATTGTATCGCGGATGTATAATATTTTGTATAAAACATGAATACAACAAATATTATAAAGCATAATATGTACTTTTAGGATACAAAGAATCAAAATTTAAATCTGTTGTCAATTTTACATTTTTCTTTTTTCTTTTATGTAGAATAATGATTGTATTCTCGTCTTTACCACTCGTAGAATCATCCGCACATATATTTTAATGTAGATATAATAACCTACACATATTCCATAATATCATATTTTTCAGTCACAACTTCTTGTATTGTATTTGATTTTTTTTTTTGCAATTTTATTTTAAGAAAGTACCTTAACGAAATTATTTATTGTCAGAAGTATGTTTGGATTTTCAAACTTCAATTTAAGACACTCATTATTCTGTTATAATATTTAGGTATTTATTATTTTTACGTACATTTATTATTTCTGAACACTATAAAATTTTATTCATGAACATTATTTTTTTATTTTATTTAATTTTGAAATCAATAGATTAATATTATAAATGCGTTTTATTCGTTATTAATTGTTATTGAATTATCAAAAGTATTAAATCAATAATATAGAATTATTATTTTCACATATATCACTCTCTTTTTACATTGCATGTTACAATAACCCGAATTTTTACAACCACATTTTAGAACTATTCTCATTATTTTACAAGTACTTATTTTTCGTCAATACCTATGATATAATTCCCAAAAATAACATTCTGCAATGTATACAGTACATAACCTGAAGTTAGTTATTAAATTTGACTACAACAGGTACATGAAGAGTGCTCCGTGTAAACACTTATCTATCGGAAAACAAATCGTACCACCATACACTAATTCATCCACACTGCGGTTGTTTTCAGATAATAATTTATCAAGTTAAATTGTAAGGATTAATAATATATGAAATGTGAAGATAAACCGCTTGTTTATTAGAAAATAACGTTGACTGTTTAATATAATATAAATAAACATTATACATTTTATTCCACAATATACGCCTAATATTTGTAATTCATAGGTTCATAGGTGGTACTTCATCAACTGGTGGTTTAACGCACGTAAAGTTAGCTAACATACTTTAGCGTAATAAATCAAAATCTACTCCAATATTTTGCAAATTAATTACGAAAATCTGCGAGTGCACTTTAAACATTTAAAAATTAGCTGTTTATAAGTTACAGACAAAATAAGAATGAATGAGCCAACTTCACGTAGCCCAACCGTGTTGCCCTAACATTTCGAAATATACACAATACAATGTGTCAAGATTTATGATAATTTGCAAGTCACCTTTTTAACCCCACCAAATTCATTTTCATAATTTATCACAAAAATTTCAATTTGATATTTACCAATTTTTTTGCCATTATTTTAAGGTGTACACATTATTTCGGCACAATAGTTTTAATTGGATATACTTTATAAGAAAAACAATGTTTTTAGTTATTTTTATTTTATCGATTAAATTAATTACCTTAATAATCTTATACATAATGTTTTTATTTAAAAAAAATAAATATTTATATAAAATACAAAAATACATTTTGATTACCGAATAATATTTTACATCCAATTTATTTTCAGAATAATTATAAAAATTATTATAACCTTATTAATGTAGTAACTGCGATATCATAGAGTTATAGTAAGTACATATATTATATAAACTTTAATAAATAATACATTAAGTATTTATAAATTATAACTACATAAATTTTTTATATTATTTATATGTAGTATGTACTTATGCATGTAAAAATTTCTGTTTGTAAATTATGTGTACCCAATAGTAAATTTGTTGGGGGTGTGAGGTCAAAGTCACCACATCTAACGGTTCTATATCATGCTACCTATCAGACATTAAATCCATTCCTCTAATAACTGCCTGGATCTTTGCTTATGCTACAATATCTTGGATCAATATTATTAACCTAATTTAGAAATTTCATATTGTTCAAAATGTTCGGGAATTATGAACAACAGCCCCTGAACTTTACTAGTTTGCACAATTTTTTTTTTTAACCATTTCTTTGGTATAAAATGGTCTTATTAAATCGTAAACTATTGCTTTGATATACAACTACAAGTATTTACATTGATATTTAAATTTACTGATTTTTATCTATGCATAATGCTTTCATTAAATTCTTACAGGTTATTTTTATTTTTTAGAGCATATCCCGAACGCTTTGCATTCATTGACGATGTTTTGAAAAAAAATTCAGTACACCCTGGTAAACAATCACATGAATCCGACGAAGCCTCTTAACAAAAAAAAGAATTACACAGTTAGTTTAGATATAATATTTTGATTAAGAGGTGAATGTTATTCATTCATTTTTTTAACGATTTTATTATATAAGTTTAAAAACTAATTTATAAAAATAAAAATTTAATAATTAAAACACATCTCAACGCATATACTCGTAATACAATATAATATAATAATATAAATAATTTACTACATTAAATAGAATTAAACTTAATTTTCTGTATACCGTTTTAATGTTTTTAAATTATATCGATGTTTTGTTGTCATTGTAAAATAAACTTAAAAACCGACAAATTGTTTAAAAACACATACCCTTAACATCTCCTAAACGCGTAACCATTGAATAACTTACGTGAGGCAGTCACCCAACAAGACATTTTAGCAGGTCCGCAAACTGGCGTATTTTTCATTCCTACAAAGTTCAAAGCAAACAAAAATGATCAATGAAAAGTGGTTTAATATGTTTGTTGTAAACTTAATCCTTACTTAAAAAGTAAAAAGGCACACAACCACACTGTGACAGTATACTAAAGCTGCGACACTCTAAGACACAATTATTTTTAGTGTAAACTTTGAAAAATTTTAGTTTACTCTCGTTTTGAAAGTAACAATGCCTTATTTTGGGATCCCACGGTATTAGCTCTTTGGCAGTAGTAAGCACAACCGGTTTAATTGAAATAGTCGTGATCATGTTGATGCTAGCTAATAATGTCGGATGTGACTTATCAGGCCATTCGGCTGGACTATGGATCAATATCTGTTAATAGTAAAACGTGATCTTGTGCTGAATACTTTATAATTATTAAATCAATAAATATCAAAACTAATATTGTTTTACGTAGAATACGTCCAACCCATGTGCACATTCTTTGTTCATATCCTCGGTGTGAAGTTCTAATTCCATAGAAGCACTGTGATAGTCACCGTCGCCAAACGTCCTCAATGGTAAATGATCAGTCAGCGCATCGCTATTATATCCGGTATCCGGCTTCCAGCTACTATGATACTTTTTCCAACTATAGTTATTGAACTCCTGCGACCATTCGCTGAACAAAATATAATAACTTAATATTGATTCATTGAATAAAATCGGAACAACTATGTTCCACAGCTGGACGAATTATTTTATTGTTAGTAAATATTGTATAGTGTATATTACTCAACACCGTCCAATAAATCTCTCATTGGCATCATATTGAATGAGTAGCACAAGCCATACGACGTAAACGTTTCTTGAAACAAAAGGTTGCAAGGATCGAATTCCATTTTGCGTAACCAAAAAAATGACTTCACTACTTCTTTACACGGAAATGACAGATTCTGTTAACACGTTCAAAGCAAAAATTAAATTAAAACTTAGTTAATACATCGATGTAATGTCTGGGTTGTGAATTTGTAATTTGTATATCCCTTAGTCAATAAATGTAAATATATAATCATAATGTAAACATTATAACCTATACATTAACGGATATCATGTTTTTTTTATTGCCATCTGGACAAGTACAAGATTCATTTACGCTAATTAATATTGAACAGGACCCACATTTCGTAATTGTAAACGAAGAAAATAAAATCCTTTTACGTGAAGTGTAGATACATATATTTTATATTTTGTATAGTAGTTGATTAAAATTATAATATTTTAATACCTGACTGATAATTTTTAAATTCATTTACTTTATACCTAAATGAATTATTTTTAGTTGAGTAAACCTTTCATATAAAATCATTGCACGACAATTGAGAAAGTATATAAAATATAGAGACAACTAAGATCATTGAATTATTTCATAAACTCATAACTCTTCATCACGTTATCTATTATTTATTTATTTTGTAAATGATTTGAATACACACATGCTCAAACCATGCTCTATTAAATAAATATACCAATACAATAATGTGTAAATTTTTAGGAAAATAAAAACGCTCGACACGAGTTAGATAATAATAACAATAATAGTACTTTCCTTTAGAACTTGCGAAACAAAGGAACCGTCTATATAGTCTTCAGACGGTTTCCATTTTTCCTTTATTGGATTATTTTTGCAAATACCGTTAATTGTATTCTGAATTAATCTGTCGAGTAAAACACATAAACGAAACGAATGGCTATTGAATAAATTTTATTAGCGTATGTATAAAAATCTCATACTGGTCTTCGTATTCGGTAATGTTAATACCCGAATAGTTGTAAACGGAAGGGCGGACTTGGTTCGCACTGCATATCGTAATTGCCGGAAACGGAATCGTCCAGATCGAAGAAACCGAGTTGTCCAACGATATTATTGCTGGCATCTCCAAAAACATGCTTATTAAAAAGTAAATCGACACACCACATAATATATATATGGCCACTAAGATAATGGCCCAAAAGAATCTAAAACAATATTTTATTTTATAAGTACCTATATGATATACTAATAAATAATAACAACAATATGATTCCGTTCAATATATTAAGAACAGTATAATAATATATTTTATTCTCAGACCTGCATATTTTATCGGACTATAAAAATATTATTTTATTTCATACATATTCACTATTAATTATTAAAATAAATTGATAATTATTATTATCTGCAGTAATGCTAAAACCTGAAAACCTTGGTAAGACACGCTTAACCTATTAAATTCGTTGAAGATCTTATATAATTACAATAAGCTTAGTGATAAAAATATAACAACTTTAAAAAAAATTGCAATAACAGTCCCTTCAATTTTCATAAACATTACAAAAAACAGACTATTCATGCTGTAAACAATGAATGAAACGATGAAGTCGTAGTACATTTTTAGTAATCTGCTTACGTTGCAGTTAACTATTGTCTATTATAGCCATTTATGATCATGAACACAATGAATATTGCAGTTCTGTCTTTCATCATTCAGATCCCTTAAAATGTGTCACGTATTTTTTTTTTATGCTTTTTTAAAACAAGATATTTTACTGACTTGAATTTCACCTGTTTTATAAAACATCTTTAAAAAATGTATATTTATTTATTATTATTTTTTAGATATACACGCCATTTGGCTTTCTTCCAATATTATCTTTGCCATTTTTTTCACAAAAACTTTCGTAAACACTATAAATTTATATGCTTACTTATATAAAAGTTTTTTCTATATATTCAACATTATGATTAAATTATTAAGAGATACTTTTTTTCAAAATTTTTTAATTGTTTTAAAATAGTATGCATGATTATCTACATTCTAAATCATACATTTTTCAACGACATGCAGTCGTGAAGTCCCTGCTCAAAAATAGTGACTATAATATACTTTATATTTGCACATTATTTTGCGAACTGTATACACTAAAAATTACGTGATTATGTATTCCATATAAGTATATAACATATATATAGTGTCAATAGACATTACACGGTTCATAGGACAAACGACAACTCTCAAATGTTCAACTATTATATAATGTGATTGTGTTCACGTACATAAATGTATACTATAATATTTTACATATATATAATTTATATGCACATGTAATAGTAATCTCAAACAATAAATTGGTCGGAAACATATATATATATATATAACTATATAGGTAGTATATACTGTGTAATATCTCGAGAAAACGAACCGGATGATTGCATATACGCTGCACAGTGTACTCTTTTATGACAATTGCATACGGGAATAAATAAATAATATATTCTATAACACTCGCCCCTAATTTGACCTATTTTCTGGATTTTTTTTCATCTAGTGCGTATCTATATTATATTTCGTTTTTTTTATTGCACGCGTTTAACTCAAATCTATTATCCATATTACTAGGAAGTATAATATGGAAATTGGAAATTATACTGCAGCTGTATTCGTATACACGGCACGAATAAGCTCAAGTTCGATTTCCGCAATAAAACGTTTTTAGTTTTTACACGATATATTATACGAAACATCCTATTATTTGAAAATCTTGCACTGCAGTAAATAAAAAATAATAATATGTGTTAATGTATTATATATACAACAATTCTTATTGTATTTAAAGAAAACTTCGATAATAATTTACACTAAAGTTCGTATTATATAGCTTATAATATCTTAATGATGCCGATTTATTATCGTGATTACCCGTATCGATATATTTAAAATTACGTTAAAAACAAAAATGAAAAAATATCAACCATAGCATTATAAAACGTAATGAATAATCAACGACATAGTAGTTCGATACAATTACAAATTTGAAATATTTTAAAAACTAAACGACTAATATGTAATAATACAAATTCGCGATAATACAGTGAAACATTTTTTAAAATTGCATGACATATAATATTACATATTACTATATTAGTATATATAAACAAATCAATAAAGGTATTCAAATTTTAAAGTTTGGCATATATATGTATAATCAGGGGAAAATGTCTTTAAGTTCATAAAATAAACTATGTTGAATTAAAATTACGATTTTATAGGTATTTTTGTATCCAAAAATTGAAATCAAGACGAATAATTTTTAGTTATTTTATTATAATATATACAAACGATAGGTTTACGACATTAGATTTGAAAAAATAAAGAGCTATGACGATTTACAAATAATACTACTAGGTAGGTATAGTATTTAATATTTTGATTTTTAGTATTTATTTATTTATGGGTTAAACAAAAGCCGATATAATACATTAATACAGTAAGTCAGTAAATTATTTATATAAAAATAATATTCTATAATATTATTTATAAATATTATACTTGATAGTGTAAAAAATAATAAACAAAACATACAGTTGCATAAATAATATTCAACAATATAAGCTTAGTAAATGGGTGTATAAACTAAAAACAACACAATAGTAGACACAAATATATTGCTAATATAATAATGAATTAGGGGTGCTCATTAGTCATTATCCAGATTCATCATTCCGTCAATAGGATTATTGTATCCGTATAATTTGGAATCGTGTGAAATGAGAGGAAACTTTAACATTGAATTGGGAGAGCAAAGAAAATGCATCATTGCGTCCATGGTTCATTAATCGAGTAAGTACATGTAATATTAATAATTAATAATTAGAACTTAATAATATGAATACTAGTAGATTAAATATTACTTAATAGTTGACAAAAATGTAAAAATAATATATTGCATACATTTTTGTAAAACCATCTTGAAAGACTAATTTCATTAGTATATAATGTATAAATTTTATAACTAAGAAACTACTCCTTCATATTTTGATTAAGATAAATTTACATTTTCTAATAAATCATCTGCTTGACACTTTTTGGTATTAAAAAGATAAGTTCTCATTGAAAAAAAAAATTTTTTGTGAACATTCCTTAAATGTTATAAACAATATCAAATTTAATATATTTAAAAATGTGGTCCTTCGTCAGAATTTGGATAGATGCACTATTAAACAAAATAAATGTGGTTAAGCATGCTTGTTGAATCGCCCTGTGCATAGTATTTCGATGTACTCGAAAACACGTTACCCCCAGGCCCCATAGATAAACTAACGTTTGGTGTAAACGCGTGTCAATCAAAACAGTTAAGTAGCGGGTGATCAAGCAAATTTTTATTTTAATACATTATTTTATAGTTTTTGATTTCATAACTGTAACATTTTAAACTTTAACGGGATAAAAAAAAATGTAATTACAGATACGAATTATAGAAATACTCCCTACTCATTATTGTTATCCTTATCAGTATAGTTGCAGACTTTTTAACGTTATTAATTATACATGATATTATTGTATATACACTTGATTGAACTCGGATTTTTTCTGAATTTAATATTTTATTATTTTTAGTTCAATTTAAATAGAGTATACAACGATAAAACAATTTAATCAACCCCCTTCCCCCGCTCACAGTTATCTATATAGGTTGATTATTATAACAAGAATTAATAAAGTCCGTTGTCAATATAATTCTGTGCCTATAATGTATTGTAAATTGTAATGCAGTATTTATTATTAATAATTTACCTATTAGAACAGGTGTAGGTATTTAATAATAGTATATAATGGAATTCAAACATTACATCAGTGGATTTATTTGTATATGTCTACTTATATTATGTGATCGCTTATAGAAAATTTAATTTTTTTCTACACGGAACAGCTGTGGCAGCACCAAGTTTGTAGGCTTTTAAAATGAAACGATTTATTGTTTAACATTATGCGAAAACACCGAAAACTAAAGGTCTGCCAAGGCCCAACGCAATATATTATTAGAAAGCTAAATCCTCGATAGCCATCCAAATCACGTTTATGCCACGATACAACATCTCCGAGAATCACGGTTATCGACAAAGTACGAGTAGGTAATGATATATGACGTAAGCGTTTAGAAATTATTAAAATATTACGATTTACTTACTTTCCAATCTTGTTAAAATTGTTTTCCACAAAATGAAAGAAACCATGCAAGCTGGTCATAGAGCAAAACGTCTTAAATTCAAATATGGGCGATTTAGGCTTGTTATATTTCTGGTGTATAAGACTATTTTGTCGGTATGTAGATAATATATCATCTTTAACAGCTCCATACGGGAAAAATGATCTCTATAGACAAATAAACATATTATATGTAATAATAATAATAATGTATAAAAAAAAATAGACAAATGGGTACCATTCTGCTGTACATTAAGTGTTGAATGGGTCACTAAATCACTATTATGGGTGTGTTAAATTTTAATTCAATGATATATCATTGTATACAAAAACGATTCTAAGCAATGATGGTTTTACAGCATAAATCACAAACTATATTTCACGATATTATTTCTGTATACATTATACATAGCTATTAAAGTAATTTATTTTACTTTTAATATTACGGTATATTGATATATTTTTTTCAGAAAATGCTTTGTGAGCTGTTGAGTTAAAAAATTCTGTTTTTCAATTGTTCTTTGATCATTTTCATAAACTACTATCCCTAGTATAAAATTTTAATAATTTAAAAAATTCTAGTTTAAATTTTCAATTAGGTACATCAAAGCTTTAAAATAAAATTATCCACTAAATGAATTACAACAAATAAGAAGGTAGTTATCATTTTAAAAAATAAGTTTATTTGTGTCACTACAATAGACTCTTGAAGCAACAAAAACATCTCAAGTATTTGAAAATATAGTCTAAGTATGTTTAAAAATTCAAAAAATAGAATTTGAATAAATTTATTATTAAATGGAAAAACGGATGTAGGTTATGCTTGGTGAATAATCTTATATACCTATTAATATGTATGAAAATAATGATCACCTTTAACAAAATAGAAAAATATTTCGTTCGATTAAACCACATTCTTCCACATACAATTAACTTTAATTTTTTAATCTTTATTATCATTTTTATTTGATTAGCATAAATTAATCAAAAAAACTTTATAGACAATTATGTATTTGTTCAATAAATTGAATTGACCTATATACGTTCAAATGGATCGTTTAATTAATCCTAGGTGGAATAAAATACTAATATTGATTGTGATATGTGATAACACAAACGCGCCTCATTTACAAAAAACCTAATACATAATAATCAAGACCTACTTTAGGGGTGGGCGACTAGGGTCGACGTCCTAGACGCCTGTTTTAAAGAAATGCTTCAACGATATGTTAATATATTTTAAAGATACAATAGTTACAGTTAGTGTATCTAATAAACTGAAAATCGAAAAAATAAATCTTTTTTTGATCTACCCTTTCATTTAAAACATAATTTTTAGTTATTAATTATAAATAATTTATTACCCCTGTGTTTTTGGCATAGTGTTTTTATAAAATTAAAGACTTTATCATTTTTATCTTATCTTCCAACTATTTTTTATCTAAAAAAATGGACTTTATTATTGAGAGAAGGGGAAGGGCACAAATATATGGTTTCGCCCAGAGTCAATATTTATAGCACTGGCATTGATAATAATGTGAATATAATAGTATTATGATGGAAATTGTTTATGGTTATACATTAATTATTACGAGTATGTATAATTAATCAATTTTCAAAGTAGCAAAATTACAAGGTTATATTTTATAAAAAAAAAAAAAACTAATATACCAACGTGTATGTCAATTTAACAATAATTTTTAATTAAAAAGACATTTTTTTCCAAAAATTGCCTGGAATTGTATTTGTTCTACAACTGATGTGACTCAGTACATTTAAATTAACTATATTACAAAGAAAATCAAAAATATATCAAATAAATTATAGTCGTCTAAATTAGTGTATTGACACTCCAGCCTATAAAGAAATCGATTCAGTCACATATTTTGAAAACTTAATTAAATACAATTAAAAAATTACGTTATTTAATGACGATCTTTTCATTTGACCAGTAAACTATTTAGAAAGTTAGTTAATTTGTATAGAATTAACATTGAACAATGAACTTTGGCAACTTTGCTCTAAAAGTGATGACAAGAAATTAATACGAATGGCCGCGCTAGCGATATTTTAAATTGGTTATGTAATACGTACATATACATACCAATTAGTGAAACTTTGAATGGTTTACAAGCTTTATAATTTGTTTTAATTGGTGCCTCTAAAGGAGACGGACCTCTAACTACTGTATACTTAAAAACTAAACAGTAACTGAAGTGTAAAAAATCAATTTTTGTAATTTAAATGCTAAGATCAAACTTCGTACTAGGAAAACCATCATTGCTGAAGCTAAACGGATCAGGTGACCAGATACTTTTAGTCACAGCTCGTTAGTAGTTATTAACTCGCGAACAAAAATCTGCTGCAGACTAGTTAAAATGGTTTGCTTCGTCTGGACCTTTAGGTTATACAATAGATCTATAGATTCTGAAATTCGACACGATATTGTCATCACTTAATTTCTATCTGACATTCATAAAATACAGAAAATTCAGTTTACATATTTGATGATCTCCCAGCTCAGGAATCAACAACCTTTCTTCCTTCACGGGCCATATTTTTTTTATCAGCTTTTTTAGGGCAACTGCATTAAAAATAAAAATAACCATTATTCAAAATAAAATTTTAACTTCTATTATTAATACATTTAATTTACATAAAAATCATGGTTATAAATATCAGTTGCATTGTTTGGTTTTCCTTAATAACTAATTTCGAATAAAATATATTACCTATTATATTATAATTGCTTTGAATTCTTTTAAATTATAGTCCAGAGGTCTCCAGCTTACGGCCCACCAACTTTTTTGAACCCACCCAATAATTTATGTTATTAAAATAATATATCAGTTTCCATACTTTTTAATTTATTAAATTTTTCATTTGATATTATTCATATAACAACTTATTATACGGAAATTACCGTCATTACCATGTGCGAGTCGTCCAATCAGCACCTCAATTTACGACCAAAAACCAGCGACAAGTCTTTTTAACTTTATTATTTTGTCGTTAATAATTAACCTTCCCATATTTTACCTATACACTAGTTTCATTATATTATTTTATTATACACTGGTAAGTTGAAATTATTTATTATTATTATTTTGTTATAATTATTATTATATGTGGTACTTTGTGGCAATATAATTTTATATTTATCAATTATAATTACCATAACCCTACATTTTGTCTGATCAAATGTATTACTATTTTCCTATTCAGTAGTAGTTATTAGAATTATATTTAAACAGTCCATTATATTCTGAAACAGTCATACTTATATACCCTAATACTAGCTAATGGGTAATAGAAAAAACCCTCGAACACACTTATCTGACTTACAGTATACTCGCGCATTTGCACGTTAGTCACATAATACTTAACGATCGACTCCGAAATAATAATGCTATTCAACTCGTAATCAACGGATTTTTCTAACTACACAAATACGCACTAGCTGTAAATTGTAATAGTAGGTGTGTAATATTGAAACTTATCTATTCTTCAATTTCATTATCTCCTTATTCGTATACATCAAAATTATAAATTTAAAGTATGTTTGATAAAAAAAAATTATGATTTTAAATTTTTGATATTTCATTATTGATAAATATACTATTATAAAGAATCTTATATTAAATTTTCAAACATTTTTACTCATTTATAACCATGTTTAAAAAATAAATAAATGAAATCGAAAATTGTAATTGTTCATAAATAACTTAGAAAAAAATCAAAATATTTTAAAAATTATACTATTTTTAGAAAATGTTAATATAAATACTTAATGAAAATGTCCAGTTTCTGTGGTTATGTTTTTGAATTACAACAAAATAAAAAAAATTTTTAGTCAAAATCTGGATTAGCTTAAATATTTCTGTTATCCATTAACTTTTTGTTTGTTCTTCCAAATATACTAGGAATTTTTAATTTTTACCTCTTTAAAGTAAAAACTAGTTCCAATTTTTATCTCAAATCACCTTCAGAGTTAAAAATTTAATCATTTTATTAACAACTTATAGTGTATTAATGTTCTCATAAAACACACACACACACACACACACATACACATCGACACATCACTGTAAAATCAATGCAGATTCACTCAGAATCTAAATCGTATAATATTCACGTACATATCTAGAGCTTATAGTATCTATAATTTAAAATTTTATACCATATTACCTCGAGGTCGCAAAATAAAGGTAGGCGGACCACAGGTTACCGGTGTCTGCTTTACAGATTCACTAGCACTTTTTCGGCAATCACGTTGTATAAAAAATCCGAAGATCATATTCAGGTATATACGACTTAGTACGAGTACAGTCAAAATATTTTTAATTTTAAACAAATTTTACACTATGTTTAATGAACTAAATGTTTTATAACTTTTTAAACTGTAAGCAATATTAATATCGTATCCAAGGCTTAATATATATACACATATATTTAGCTATGATCGTACCTATCTATATATACTATATATAATTAACAAATATCATATAAAAACTTAATAGGTAGTACCAGTGGCGTAGTCAAAAATCTCTCAAGGGAGAGGCCCACCAGATGAATCTAGAAAAAAAAGCCCCTTACCAACTAAATACATTATTTGTTATTTTGTTATGATTTACATAATGAAATATAATCATTACATTTATCTATGTAACACTTTTTTAACATATTTATAAGTATAGCTGAAATCTGCATTTAACATTGTCAATAATTGTTATTTGTCATTTATACTTACATATTTTAAAAAATATTCAAGGGTACAAATTTAAAATAATTTTAATTTGTCGTTTGTATATTAATTATTTAAAAAAATGTTAAATAAATTATTTAAATTATATACAAATGATAATTAATTAATTATTTCTAATGATTTTAAATTTTTACCCTTGAACATTTTTTTAAATTATGTAGGCACGAATGACAATGTTAAATGCAGATTGCAGTTATACTTTTAGATATATCAAAGAAATGTTGCATAGATAAATGTAATGATTATATTTAATTATGTAAATCATAATAAAATAACAAATAACGTATTTAGTTGATACGGGGCTTTTTTTTCCCGATTACCCATCAGATATAATACCAAAATCATACATTTTAGTATATTATATTATTTAATATTTAATTAAGATGTAACAATTTAAGTACGTATATGACTCTGTGAGTCAGACTGTGACTGCTGCTGTCCGTCATCCACGACATCGTTAGTTTCTATTTTAATTTTTTTTTTTGTGTTGAGTTAAAAAAATTAGTTATCTTCGATGTTCTTTTATTTTGTTGCATATTTTTAAATTCGGTTGTCAATTTATACAAATATTAAAATATATACACAAGTAGATAATTAAGTTATATAAAGTACATTGACAAGTAAAATAATACGTTGTTGACAACTACACGATTAGACTTACGCGTTTTATTGGCAATTAAACAGCAACTGAGCAACAAATGCGGTATCGACCTATTGCCCGAATGGTTCCAAACAAACGTTCTAGTCAAATACTATATATTTTTACTATACTATATTCTTTATTATACTCTGTTTTTTTTTTCAATACTATATTTGGTAATGGCAAATTTATCTTTTGCTAGGTATCACAAACCAATGCGTATTTACATTTTACTATTTTTATTTTGGTTTTCATATCAAATCATTATTTAATCATACATTTTTTGGTATCGAGTACTGAGTAGTATTGTGTTGTACTATTATATGTACTACACGGACCAAGGGGGGCGGGCCCCTTTGCCCCAAATAAATACTCCATTGAGTAGTACATAATTAAGAATGTTATTAACTATTCATTTAGGAAAAGTGTCGTTTAAGATTTTCTATATGACAAAGAATGGCATTTGCCGTCTCTCAAGTGCTCATCCAATAAAACAAAATCCTGTGGTCTGACTTCAGCTCTAACCTCAGGATATTCAAAAATAATCTATGAATAAATTACTTGGAAACCACTTAATAAAAACAATATTTTTTCCAACTATTCAACCCCACCTCTGACTATTAGGTATATACAACCTTAATTACTATATAGAAATGCATGACCTACTTCTCCCATATCCGATTTGGTCACACTTTGTTTTCCTGCCATGATTCGACTGCCCAAAATTGTCAACACAACCAACTTATCGTCCTTTTTCATCTTCTTCAAAAATACCCTTCAATATTCAACATGTTTTATTCTCCCATCGAAAAAAAACATTTTTTATCTATTTTATGTTTTTCCACCTTTAAATTTTCTTAATTAATACTATAACCACCCCACCTATGATCACATAGTTGAAACTACCTACTAATTATTCCATTATTTTTTGTTTTGTTTTTTATAGTCTAAATAAAAATAAATCGAGTTACGAGCCAAGTGAAGACTTATGGTACCTAATTGGTATTTATATCTTTATCTGTAGAAATGTAATGAAATTAAGTCGTAACTATAGAAAAGGCAAAAAGCCCCTAGACCATCCTTTGTCAATTGGGGCGAGACCGTTTTCGACCAAAAACGTACCCTTCCCTTTTCGGCCGATTCACTTTTCGACCAAATTTAAAAAAGACCAAAACAAAAATTATAAACAAAATAATATTTATAAATCATTTTTGTAAAATTATAGCAATTATATAATTAAATAATTTTGAAAATGATTAAAAATATAAGTTGCATAAAATGTTGTAAAATAAAATATAGAAAATTATTTAAAATATAAGCATATTATAATATTATTTTTATAGTTAATATGTAACAATATGTATAATATTATATAAAAATATAAAATAATGATATACAATTTTTTTCAATATTAATTAAGTATAATAGTAATATAAAATAGGTAATTTTGAAAATTACACGATACAAAAAGTTTAATGTATTACGTTTTATGTTACACCTTATACATATCGAAAATGATTAAAATCTATGTATAATATTTGTCATTAATTATTTGATCGGTGGTCATCGTGTTTGCAACTGATATTTTTAATCATTTTCAAAATTACATAATTATATAATTACTATAATTTAAAAAAAATTATTTATAAATATTATTTTGCTTATAATTTTTATTTTGGCCAAAAGGGGAATCGGTCTTTTTTAAATTTGGTCGAAAAGTGAATCGGTCGAAAAGGGAAGGGTACATTTTAGGTCGAAAACGGCCATGCCTGTCAATTATCTTGTGAAGAAACCATTTTAGTCGTAGCAGTCGATCATTTTAATTTTGGTAAGAAGTGCAGTACGGCAGTACCCTTTGACCCCTTTGACCCTAACCTAGGATTTACCTATAAAAATAAGCGTGTGATATTTAATTAAGCCCATGCTACTTGTATGTGTTTGAATTGAGTCCAGCTTATTATCTTAATATCTTAGTCCATATAGATAAAATGTCATAACTACCTGTTTACCTACACAGTAAAATTCACTCAAAATGAAATGCTTTTTTTCATTCGGAACATCCAAATATTTTTATTCTTGTGAACACTCTTCTGGGAATACAGTCTGATACATAAAAAGAAAAATTTTTACGGTAGCAGAAACACAAATATATAAATAAGCAAATTTGGAGATTTGACTTTTTAAAATCTGTAACATTTAAATTTTTTCTATCCACTGTTAATTATTAACATTGTTATATATACATATATAACTATTCTTATTATTTTAAAAACATTATTATATCACACATAATTATTATTATTAAACACAATGTAAGCAATCAATATATATCAATAATAGGCAAATAAGCTCAACTCAAACAACTTAACAATATTGGTCTGACTCAACTCCGATAACCCAAAAGTATTTACGGGACTCAATTCAATATCAGCTAAATTTTCAAATAAACAATCCATAGTTCTATAAAAATTAGTATTTTATAGGTAAACATTCAAAAATAAAACATACCGTTTTAAAATATTGGCTGAGCAGGTTTTCCAGCTGCTCGTTTTCATTTTTTCTAGAGTGCATTTGGTTTCGACGGTAATGTGTCTCTTGCGTAACATAAAATATGTACTTATATGAATAGTGAACAATTCGCTATTGCCATTTGACGAGACTCCGACGAAGCGGATTAGCGTGTTTAATATTTTAAATTGTAATATTCATATGTATATGTGCGTGTGTGTGTTTCACTCGTTAAATATTTAAATACACAATTCCAATAGCATAATCCTCGAGGGTATATCGACGGCAAATTCGTAATTCGTTTGAATTTAACTGCGGGAACGGCAACAGTAGTATAGAAAGGTCGGTAAACAAAATCAACAACATATTTCGATTAGTAATACATTTTTTTTATTATTATTATTTTACAATTATTAGCAGTACGATAATTTATTTTAACAAACTGTATAATAAGGCACGCGATGTGTTCACTATCGTGGAATAATTAATTTTTGCATATGTACCTAGCCATAACATTAACAATAATTGACAAAAACACTGCCATTGGCTATATTATGCATATTCAATAAAAATATTAATTTTTAGAAAAAATAAATGTTTAAATCTATTACAAATTGTTACGGTTTAACAAAACTAAAATTTATTATATGTTATTGTAAAAAAAAAAACAAGTTAAGTATATAAAATGTAAGCTCATATTAATTCCTAATTACACCACCTGTATTCTGTCCGAGTAATGTATAAATTAATTTTCACTCCATATTATTAGACAAATAAAATGTTTTGAGTAGATTTATTGAAACTATTTCAGTCCACTCAACTTTAGATTTGTAGGTTACTTTAATATAAAGCATTATCATAAACTTTTAATTAAATGTTGTCTGATACAGTTATGATAATTAGCACATTGTGCATACCTAAATATACAGGATATAACCAATTAACAAGAATATATACCTTGGAGCAATAATCCATTAAAGTTTTGATATTACTGTGGCTATAATAGACAACTATAACAGATTTTGTTTATAACACAAACTTAAAAAGCCCAGAGGGTGTATATAATGTATATTAAATTAAAAGAACATTATGTGCCAGACCATTTACAAAATTATGGTTTAGTCGCATTATGAAATTTAATTAAATTATACCAGTAATCAGTTAAAAAAAAAATACACCCACTCAACTCTAAAACAGTAATACAGTGTTGTAACTAGATATTTATTAAAACAATATAATATATTTAATGATAAATTAATAAATACTAATTAGTTAATACCTAATGTTAATACATAATCAACTTTTAAGTCTTTATTAATCTGCACAATACAGTAAGCTCACGCTGGAATATTATAGTAGTCCAAAAATATTAATTGAACTGTAAAATTTTAATGTTGAAATACCTACATTATTTTTAATAAAATATTAATACTTGATTTCAACTGTTTTTTGTATATAAAAAGTATTTTATAGTAAAAATAAAACTATGAACATTCTAACAAAATTAAAAACATGTATATTATATAAATATTAAATTTTTAACCATTTGATACAGTTATTGATCGGCTTTGAAATTTTCCTTTGTGTAAAAATTAGTGACCTATCTGTTAAGATTTCATCTTCCACTATAGCACTAAAGAATGTTGTTACTTTTTATTATTATCTTTTCATTTTATCCAAAATTGGAAGCACCATGTCAAAAGTTGGCCTTTTGCCCGGATCCTCGTTCATACATATTTTAATCAGTTTGGTGAGGTGAGGTGAAATATCAGATGGAATAGACACTCTTAAACCATCCAAAGCCACCTAAAAATATGATTGTTTTAGTAAAAAATATTTTAATTAAGAAATAACAAAAATTATACCTTCATCCCTATTTCCATTGGTGACAAATGAGAAAATGGAACTTCCCTAGTAGCTAATTCCCATAAAAGAACAGCAAAACTCCACATGTCACACGCTTCTGAATTAGTATCAATTCGCTTTTTTTGTAAAGCTGAAAATAACAAGTATACAGTTTTCATATATATTTTTACAACAATCTGGTATTATTAAAAATCTTATGAATGGTTTCAAACAAATAAATAAACTTAGATTTAAAATCCAAATATTTACCCTCAGGAGACATCCATCCAGGGTAATATACTCTTGCCTTTTCTTGGAATGAGAATTTAGCATCTGCCATATTTATCCGAGCTGTAAGATCCTCATCGATCTATGGATACAGATAATAAGCGCACATTAAATTGAATAATACAACAATTAAATTACTAATAAAATAACTAGTAAGTATACCATGATATGATGACTATTCAGATGAAATTGTGGTATGATCCTTTCCAGACTATGCAAAAATGCCATGGCCCTAGAAACATCCACTGCAAGTCTAAGTGCTAAGGCTGTGTCCACTGTAACTCTGGCTCCTTCGTGTAATAAAGTATAAAGCGATCCCCAAGGCATATACTGACTAATAACCACCAAGTTAGGAGGGGAGTTGCAACATCCTATCACTGGCAGCACATTAGGGTGCGAAAATATTCTACAATCAAAAGGATGATTGAACAAAAATTGATTAAAGACAAATGATCAATGAAATAATTTATTACCTAAGTTTTGGGAATTCTTCATTGAAATCTCTTGATATTCGAGGAGTACACTGTCGTACAGCCAATACTTTTGCGACGATGTCATTTTTCTGCCAATGACCACGCCATGTTTCTCCACTGGGTGATGTAGCCATTTTTGTGTGCAAGTAAAGATCACTCAAGTTTATTCCTTTATGCCGTGATAATGTAGCATCTCCTAAGCCATTTATAAAATAATTAAGTAATATTTAATTATTTATGTAAACTTACAATGATAGAATAAAATTATTAAATACATAAAACGAATGAAGCTTTGACGAATACAAAAGTAACAGATGGTCCACGAATACTTTATTAGCAAAATTAATATAGGTAAAAAAAAGTACAATACTAACATATTTTCAATTTATGATAGTATAGAAACATGTTATGCTAAAAAATCATAGCAAATTAACTTACGGCTTCTCGTTTTTAAACCCAACCAGCTTTGATCTTTGAAATTGATTTTAGTAAGATCTTGTCCGGATTGCAAAGCCAAATCTGTAATAAATATGTATTTGGTTTTTATTATTATTGGTCAAGACAATAAGAAAAGACAAAAGAAAATACTTTTATCATCACGTATGCAATACCTTTTAAATGTTTTAGAATTGGTCCTCTTCCCTTGTCTAGTGGAGTGTCTCCATCTTTGTTGGCCAAGGCAGCCAAAGCACCGTTTTCAATAAGTTCTTCAGCGATTGCTTCATAGCCCCAGAAGCAAGCATAGTGTAACGGAGTGTTACCGTGTTCATTAGTGAAATTAATGTCAGCACGGTTTTTCAACAACTAAATTACAAGGAAACACAATGTTTACTATTAAACAATGTCAATATAAACATAGAACTCGCAGAGATGAAACAAAAACGCTAGATATTCACCAGGTGAACGATTTCATGGTGACCGTGCGCTGCAGCCAAGTGCAGAGGCGTGTCATCGCCTCGATTCGTAGAGTTTATGCGGGCACCTCTCTGCACAAGCATCTCGACGATCTTCAGATGCCCCTCTTTAGCGGCCCAGTGCAATGGACTAAATCCATGATCGTCCCTGGAAAAATGTTAGGCGAAGGGTGAAAACGTCGGTTGACCAAAACATTCCGCCCACCTTATCGCGTTGATAGGTATAATTTAACTCACCCGTGGTTCATGTCGTGTTCGGTGTCGTCGAGCCAGACCCGCACTTGCATGGCGACGCCTTCTCGGCACCACTGGAATATATCTTCCATCGCGTATATCAACGAAACCACTGGACACGAGGACGAAAATCACACCACGAAATTGGCCTAGATAGGTGCGACTCGCCAGGCGGATGCTGGAGATCCTACGCACTGTGACTGTATTAGTGTGTTACTGCGACGTCTACGCGGACAAACACTCCAAATTTGGCAATACCAAAATAAACAGTATTATCTCGGCAGCTGTTTAAATTGAAAACACTGATAACGGCTCCATAAATTATGAAAACAATCTTTTATCTATGTATTAGCTGCACCCACGATTATAATTATTTATAATGCAGCTGTGTACGCTGAATGCTGATTACGATATTGCTCTGCTGATAAAGCAGCCAGCAGCAGGTTTAGGAGTTATAGGGACAGGTCGGCTGTCCGTCCGTCGCCAATAACTCATAAATTCCTTCCTTACACGTATAAATAGTACGATTGTCGGATTGTGTGAAAATTTACACTATTTACAGTCGTAGTGCGATTACGACTAACGTCTTCGTGTGCCGCCGCCGCGCCGCTCATGTGCGTTCAAAGTTTAAAAATATTAAATCATTTCTGTATTCAATATTGTAATATTAATAATACTCATGTCACGGATCACGACTTTTATTAATGATTTCCATCGTTTCGATTATCTGGTCTAAACTACCGTCTTTGATTTATATTTTATGGCCACATCGCCTTGTCTAATGTCTATCTTCTATTAAACACGTCGACATTATCCATTAATTTTTTGCTGATCAGGTAACTACAAATTACTGCCGGTCCGCAGAAAATTATATTATTATTTGGTATTTATAATTTTAACTTTATTATTGTTAAAACTTGGATAATCAGCCAAAGTTTTTCAGTGTCTAACATGATTCATTCAAAAACGTATAAAAAAAGGTAATGTTTTTCTTTTAAAACGTGTCCAATGTCAGAGTAATGTACTAAAAGGTATTCATATTATTTATTTTATATTCACGAGCAAATGCCTTTTTTACAAGAATATAATAACTATTATATCATTTCTGACAAGTATAAAATATTATTATATCATAATTAATATTAATTTAATAGTTTAATTAATTGTAAAGCCTGAAATCAAAACATGTAAGGAAATACAAATATATAATTTATTTGGTATAAATCTTATTCGCCAAAGCAAAAAATCTTGAAAAAAAGTTTCATTTCGTTTGAAAGTTTTGGAATAATAATTAATTAATTTATATAGTGTTTTGAAAAAAATATCATATTAGTGAATAGTTATATTCTTAGAGAGTAAATTAGACAAATTATAATATAGTAGTTACTTACTTGACGTCTTATGATAGATTTATGTACAATATTTTTTTCTATTTGTTTATTAATTGTTCACTACATATTATGTAATCTAGATCAATGCCATTGGGATACCTAATTAAATACCTTTATTAATTTATTAATACTAATTGGCTATTGACTGTTACATACTTAAAACAAACTATTTTAATTATGTTCATGTATCATATATAATTAAATAATTAATAATCTAATTTTAAAGCATGAGAAAAATAAATTCTGTTCCTTCTATATAATAATCATTTTATCTTTTATATGTAATTTTGTGTAATGATAACTTTACTAATATTAATATTAATATTATAAATGAAGTGGTAAATAGTTGTATCTAAGTACTATGATTTGTTAGTTTATTATTGTATTACATAGTAATTATTACAATTTTTTTATGGTTTAAAGATCACTTTAAATAAATTGGGATATGTCTTAATTATAAATAGAGCATCCCTTATAGTTGGTTAAAAATTTAAAAAAAAAAGATAGGTATGATCCAAGTAGGTTTTATTTAAACATATTTAATTTATATAAGTACAATTTGTATAAATACTTTTCACGTTGTATTGAATACAATAGAAGAAAAGTCTTTTTAAAACTGTTTATTGTTTGTACTACCATCAATTTGTTATTATTTTTTATTTATTTTTGTTGATTTATTAGTGTTATTTTTTAAACTATTAGCATCAGTATTCCCCTCCCAAAAAATGAAGATAATTTTGGTACCTAATATGTAACTGTTATTTATAAATAATCTATATTTTTAACTATAATTAAATTATAAATTTATATATAATATAAACTGTTTCAAATGGGTTTTTATGCAAAAATAATTAAAAACTAAGCAATAATAATATTATAGCCATCATTCTATATTAACTTTATCTTAGTTGTTAATGATTATTTAATAAATATACTGAACTCAACTATACAATCAACCTAAATTTAAAAACTATTAATTTACATGTTACATAATAATACTGTTATGATTTTATGAAGCGTTGTATTATTACTGTTGATAAAGTAGTTGTTTTTGAAGTGGAGACCTTGGAAATTTAATTTATTTAACAATATATTAATTATTGTAATTTCTGTTTTATAGTGTACAAGAACAATTTTTCACTTTTCGTCAACATGACCAAAATTAAAAGTGATTCTGAAGACATGAATGTTTCTAAACCAACCATATCAGTCGCATTAACTATGGTTTCTATTCCATTGTCAATGATTTTATGGATTAGCAATATTTTGTTCCGAAAATTTTATGGCGATAATGTAAATGAACTAGATGGTAAACTCATTAATTTAAAAATATAAAAATTTATAGTATTAGATGTTTTGTGTTTTTATTTTCATTTTAAAAGAAATATTTTATCACAACTACAAAATTTCTAATTATTTTATTAAAAAAAAATGTAAAGATATTTGTTTTTTTTTTATTATAATTTATTCTTATTCAAAGTAACTTGAAGATCAATTAACTCAATTAAATTAATTTTATTTATTATATATTTATACAATTTTTAGAAGGACTCTCGCCTCTCCGGTGGTTTATATCCACTTTCATTCCATTATTTATTGCTGTATGGGGCTATACCAAACGTAGTTTAAGTCTAAGCGGAGCACTATTAGGTTAGTATTTCTATTAAACACTTTATGCAGTCTAAACTCTAAATCAATAAATATTGAAACAATGCCATTTATATTTTTTATTATAATCCAGGTGTGATTGTTGGTTTTGTATTAACATTGAGCAGCTATGGATTTCTGGCTTGTTTGCTAACATTTTTTGTTACATCTTCCAGAGCGACAAAATTTCGAAGCAAATCTAAAAAACAATTGGAACCTGACTTTAAAGAAGGTAGAAATATAGAATATATCGATAATGTTTATGATTAATACTTTTATAAAATAATTTTAGGTGGTCAAAGAAACTGGATACAGGTACTGTGTAATGGAGGCATGGCTACTCAACTTGCACTCTTGTACATTTTAGATGTTGGATGTGGTGAACTACCTGTTGATTTTAATCGTTATTATCGGCCTTCTTGGTTATCCATTGGTATTCTTGGTAAGACTTAATATTTGTAACCCTATTGGATAACTTATTAAAAATTTAAGTATAATTTTATTTATTGTTTAGGTGCTTTTTCCAGTTGCAATGGTGATACTTGGGCCTCAGAATTAGCAACAGTCTTGGATACAGGCTTACCCATATTGATAACAACTGGTAAACCAGTTCCCAAAGGTAATTTTTTTAGACCTAGTAATTTTACTATATAGAATATATTACTCTTATAATCTAATATTGATTTGTATTTTAGAAAAATTGTTGTATTATTTGTAGAATTTATGTTCTAGGTACAAACGGAGGTGTGTCGGTCATTGGATTGATTGTCAGTCTATTAGGTGGCATGGTTGTTGGATTAGCAAATTATGCAATGCTTATTTATACAATTGACGCTGACATGTTGGCCAGAAGTCCTGCTCAATGGCCAATAATTGTAGCTGGGGGTTTTGCAGGACTAATTGGTAGTGTTGTAGATTCAGTATTAGGTGCCACCTTACAATACAGTGGTAATTATATTTTTATTCTTATTGTATTATTTAACAAATATAATTATTCTTCATCGTTATTAAACAACTGTATTGACACATTTCTGAATATTTTCTTACTTATTCCATCATCGTTTTTTACTATTTAAATATCTTAAGTAAAAAATGATGAAATTAGTTTTATTTTGATAATTTTTTTTTTAATTTTAGATTTATTAAACTGATACTTGTTTACTATCTTAATTTATAAAATATTTTCATCATAAAAATTATTTTTAAAGGCTTATTTGTGTAATAGCTGAGAATAGTATATTATGGTTATTTAAAATTCTTCAACCAATTTCAAATAAGTTATATATTTAAAACTTTAAGGTTTAAAATGATAATTAATACATAAATTACCTTATTTTATTCAGGTTTTAATCGAAAAACAGGAACAATAGTAGAACACCCTGGCAAAGACATTGTGCACATATCTGGGAGAAGAATTTTGGATAATCACAGTGTCAATTTGATATCAAGTGTGATAATGGGAATCTTAACCCCAAAAATTGCGTACTTAGTTTGGCCATAAACATAAATATGATCACTTGTGACTTTTATTTAATTGTGACTATTTATTCCATTCGAATAGCTAGATTTAAACATTTGTTGGATTTGTATATTGTTTTATTTTCATTAGAGTTGAAATTAGACTGATTGAAATATTTTATTGTAAATATTAAATTGCAATTTTTATATCATATACTTTTTTTATACATACATAAATATTTGTTTTAGTATGTTTTTTTTTTTTTATCCGTAAAATGTATATTTTTTTTTATTGTTAAATTATTGTATAATTATTTTTATTTGTTTAATTTGAATTAATGCAAAATATCATGGTTAAAGTTAACACATACATATCAAACCCTCAAATAAGTTGTTACTTAATTATTACTAAATTTAAAAATATATTTGAATAATATTACTTATATTTGTTTTTGTAATATTTTATGCATACTTGAAAATACCCGTGAAAAAAAAAATATAAGATAGTCAAGAACTACATTTTCATTAAACTATATGAACTAAAAATATTAATACAATTTTTTTTTTTTGTGTGTGTTACAGCGATGAATAGCATTTAGTAAGTTACTTTTTTATACTTTAAATTATTATATAAGCCAACCTAAAATAAAAGTATTGAATTCTGAAAATATAAATCACATGTTGTTCTGACATTATATTAAAATGTTGATTTTTATTTTCATAACTTGTTGATAAAACCACTATTGAATTCTATTTTGTTTTTAAAAATTTTAATTTTAATACTTTTTCTATAGTTTTATAGTGTTGTAAAATCTGTATTTCAGTGATAATATTGTGTTTTGATGATATATATAAACACATTATGTTACACATTTATTTTATTTTTTTTCAACTATAAATTCAAAACAATAAATATGTATTTTAATCTTGAAAATTTAAAGTAAGAATATAATTAAAGTTAAATGGCAAATAAATCATAACAATAAAATATTTATACAAGCAAATACATAATATTGTATGTCAACAGACATCAGACTTATTAAATAACTAAGTTTAAAATAAATGAATATAGGATAACACAATATTTAATCAAATGAACGAGTATATGCACATAACTCACTACAATTTTGTTCATGGAGAAATCTTTAATTTAAATTTAAAAGTAATAAATGCATATACAAATAAAAACAGAATGTTTTCTGTTTTTTTTTTGTTTTTTAAACAGAAAAAACACTCATAGCATTTTCTGACAAACCAGCCATTGTTCGTCTACCATTTATGATTAGCCCAGGTAAGGGACATAGATCCAAAAAGTTTTCAGTAACATGGAAATTGTGAACATTATTGCCTGCATTGATATTGAATACTTTGATGGTGCTTGATCTTTCATCAAAACAACACGCTAACATATCTTCGTTGTATCCACCGTTTGGTGGAACTAAACACGAGCGAGATAATTGCGTAGACTTATCTCCACCTGAAAGTATTACAAGTATAATTAATTATATAAAATACAAATACATTATAAACAATTATTAAAAACACACGATAAATAGTTATTACGATAATACTTTATACAATTTTGTCAAAACTAACCATAAAATGTGACCACTGGATTTAATAAAGGACCTTCTGGATTAAAATCAGCCAATTTAGACACAATATGTCTAACAGACTTGTTGGGACCACACGGTTTAGCGGATGACAGGAGTAGATTAGATTGACTATCATAATAAGAACTAGTCCAGAGTCCTTTTAATGGCAATTCCACCTCTCTATATACATTAAGTTCTTGTCCAGGGTCTTGTTCAAGCACAGACAAGAAATCCATTCTAGTCTTAAAAATTCCACCATTGAGGAATGATCGAGATGATGACGGTGGGAGTGGATTAAGAGAAACACAACCAGGTTTTCGAATCTGTTCAAAGTTGAACAATTTCATATACCTACGGTCAATATAAAATACAGACCCCATTTGACCACCCGCAACCAACACGTTAGTATTATCACCAGCCCAACAACATGACCACAATGGTTCAGAAACTGTAAATTTAGACATAATCAATAAAAAATTATATTGAGACAATATTACAAAACTTAATATAATTACCATCTACAGAGGAAACCACCGTGTTAATACTTAAATCTGTTAGATTTATGGTTTTATCCAAACCAACAGAAGCCAAAAGATTATGTTCAAATGGGTGAAACGCCATATCACGAATTTGTTTTTTATGTGCAAAAATACATTCTTTAGAAGGTTCCAGTATTGCTCCGTTCATTTTTCTGATTACGTGTGACTTAAATAATGTTGTATCAGAATGTTGTGACACCACCTGATGATAATTTAATTTGATGATAATTTAAAAAAAAAATGAATTAATTCTATTAATTAACACTTACCATCATCATATTATTTTTATTAAATGCCATAACCCTACAGCCTAGGTTTTTGCAAATATTAATTTTTTTTATGCATTGCCGTACTGTAGTTGGACCACTAGTTGACGCTTTATTTTGTAACTCTGCATTCACTATAGTTTTTAATCTTTTTACTTCGTTATCTAAATATGTAGCTTTCACTTTCCATCTTTCTGCTTCCAAATGCATTAAATTTTTTGCCCGATTTTCCTAAGAAAAAACAAAACAAGAACAATAATTAATATATATTAAAATTATTTAATAATCCGAACCAAATATGTTTAGAGCAAAATAATTGTTGTATCAGTAATAAATATATTTTATTAATTCTTACTTGTTCCACTTTAAGTTCAAGAGCAGTTATCTCTGCAGTATCAACTGCTACTAGATTTCTAGTATATAAAACTCTAATATCTTTTAAACTCGCTTTAGTGTTACATGTTGGACATCTTCTTGCATCCCTATTACATCCAACCTAATAAAAGAAAATATAAAACATATAATCATGTTTAAAAAAACCATTGCTTAATATTTACTTTAATCCATCTTTGTAAACAATTTTCTCCAAAAATATGACCGCATTTCAAACATGCTGGTTTATGAGATCCAGTATTAGTCAAAGTATCTAAACATATTGAACAGGCAAATGCTTCATCTGGATTATCTATAAAATAAATATGTAAATATTAATATTTTAAATAAATATAATTAATATAATATATTAATTATTTAATAACAAAACAAAAATAAAAAAAAATAACAATTTTTATTGAAAACTTATGTAATTTATAATTTACCGCTAATAGTTTGTAATGTAGTGGCTGCATCTTCTAAAGTACGTTTTAAAGATGTTGCTGCAGATCTTGTTGGAGATGTTGGTGGAGATGTAGCTGGAGATCCCACTGGAGATGGTTCTAAAGATCCCATTCTAGATGATTCTGGAGATGTTTCTGGAGATGATGCTAGAGAATCCATTGGAGATTCTGTAGGAAATCCTGCTGGAGATCCTGCTGGAGGATCTATAGGAAATCCTATTAGAGATTCTTCTGAAGAATCTTCTGAAGATTCTGTAAATCTTCCAGGTCTTGGAGTTGTTCGAGTACTTGACATCAATATTACACTTGATGAACGAGAATCCTGAAAAAAATTAATTATTATGATGATTAACAAACAATAATAAATTGTATAGTAATAGTGAAATACTAATAGTTCAATTTTATGATAAAAAAAACAAGTTAAAAATTGTTGATTTTTTAAATTAAATTTAAGAAAAAAATAATACAATATAATTTATTATTTTTAAACAAACTTAAGAGAATGCCATACTTGCATGTCTTTCTCTGTCTTACTAACATACATTATAACAAATTTTCATTCAGCAGAATACATTTTGTGACATTAGCTTTAATATCAGAGTAAATTTACTTATTATTAGATTTAAAGGTAAGAATATTATCTAGACAAAGACATATGATTTTATTGATATTATCATTTTAAATTTGTAATATTTTACATAGCTATAACTCATTTAAAAATAATAATATCAATAAAAACATATGTCATTGTCTAGATAATATTCTTAGCTTTAAATTTAATAATAGGTAAATTTACTCTGATATTAAAGCTAACATCACAAAAAATATTCTGTTGAACGAAAATTTGTTACGATGTATGTTAGTAAGACAGAGAAATATATGTGGGTATGGCGTCTTCTTAATGAAATTGTATTAGCTAGAGTATGCCTGTACCTATAGAAAGTTCTAACAAACAATTAAAAAACTACATTTAATATATTTTGCCAATAATATTATGTTTAATATAAAACATAAAACTTACAATTGAATCTGAACTACTTTCATCATATTGAACAGCATCTATTGGATCAACTGGATGAACTAAATGTACAGGATCTACTGGATCTATTGGATCATTGACTTCATTTTGTGGAGGTGGATCAGAGCCAAACATAGGTGAATTAATTCTGGGACCTGCAGCTACATTTTCTGGTACATCTATACCATAATAATAGAGATCATAATGGTAAGAATAATTTTTTTAATGTAAAACATATAACATTAAAATATTAACTATTTTTACCATTTGATACATGTACATTATCTCTTGCAAAAAAAGCTGAATATAAATTATCTACTTCCATAACTTCGTCATTTGTTACCCATCTTGATCTTGATGGACTACCCATATTTTTATCTCTGTAAATCATACAAACAATACACTTTTGAATATTTAAAACTTGAAGTAGATTGTCAATATAAATCATATTCAACCTAAGATCCTTATTTATTACATAAAATTGCATATAATGTATTTTTGAGATTTTCAAGTTTCTGTAAAAACAACTATACTCCGGCCACTGAGAAAGCGCTACTCCTTCGCACATACAAATGATTGAGCTTTGCGGATTCGTACCTAAATTTCTCCCACTCTACCACTACGGCAGCCAGTGTTTTGGAGGGCTTAGAGGTGGGAATGCGCGAGAACAGACAAATTTTAGTCGCCGCCCAGAAGCATTCTCTCAGTGACTGGAGTATAATGAAGAATATTGTATTATATTTATTAAATTTTCAAGCTACGGCAATAAAAAATTACTATTTTCAACTGCCTACTAAATATTTTTTAAACGTTCATATCTTGACAAATTTAAATAAAATTTTAATTTCAGACACTAATAAAAATAATTGTGCATATATATTTAAGATACATATAAATTTCTATAAAAATAATTTGTGTTATAACATGTGAATATCTAATATTGTAAAAAATTGAACTTCAATCACTCATCAAAAAATATATGTGGCCTAAAATTATACTTTATTTAAATTCTAACAAAAAAAATCTTATGAATATGTATAATATTTTCAAGATTCTTAAAAAATTATAAATTTTATTAATTTTTATGAACATCTTTTTATGATTTTTGATGAATTAAAAAAGATAAAAGTTTGAAATTTGAAGATTTATTAAAAAAAAATGTAATTTCACTACTTTTTAATAACTATAAAAACAATTTATGAAAAACTTAATTACCTATAAAATTAATAATAAAAATTAGACTAATTCCAAGTTGTATACATATTTAGAAAATGCTAAAACAAATATTTGGTGTCAATAATTGAACAAGAATAATTCCGTTGGTATAATGAAGGACACATCAAACAAAATTTACTGGAAAAATTGTATAGAGTACTTATTGCATATAAGAGATATTTAGAAAACTATTATATTTTCAAAATTGAACATTAACTTAAGTAAATAAATGTATAAACATTAAATATAAATAGATACACATAATATTATGTAAATAGTATTATTGCCAATTAATAATTATGCTACTGATTGATGTCTATAACAAAAAATTAAATCTTTATTTATAATTTTTCTATCCATCTGTTATGAAAGACCATTTTAATAAAAAATATATCATTAGATTTCTTGAGATTCTATGTTTATAGCTTATTTTTGCAGCTCCTATAGATTCCTATAAAATAGCAAAATGAAAAATCATAGAAAAATTAATTTTAACCTGTGACAATACAGCTAGCATATACATATATATTTGGTAAAAAATTCAAATTTCTACTATAATTTATTTTTGAATTACACACAACAGCAAAAAATCTATTTTGTTTAAATTTGTTTTAAAAATTACCCATTTTTTACATATATGAATATTAAAAAAAAGGTAGAAAAGTGGGTACCGCTATACTTTATATTAAGTGTCAAGTAAGTTATTGTTATGGGTATATTAAATTTGAATTTAATGATAGATCATTGTATATAAAAATGATTCTATGCGAAGATGGTCTACCAATCTAAATCACTAACTATATTTCATGAAATGTTTTTTGATTTAGCTATTAGTCATTTATTTATTACTTAATATTTTTGTAAATGTTGCATTTATTGTATTATTAGAATTTAATCATTATAAAATATACATTATTTATAGTTTTATTCTATATTTTATCAACTTATATAACTCAAAATTTAATATTTTTTAGTAAATACCGTAAAACAATGAAAATGGTTTCATCATATAATATTAAATTTCCAAACCTTAGCTATAAAAATTAAAGACTTTTACAATACTTGTAGTTTGTAATTTTCAAAATTTTTACAATTTTAAACTTCATATGTATATAATAAAAAATTGTGATTTTAATAATTTAATACAGCTATTAGAGTAATTTATATGGCACCTTGTATTAAATTTTCAAGAATTTTGACCCATCCAACATTTTGTTATTGGTAATTATAGAAAATATAACAAACAAAATCAAAAATGTCTTATATCTATAAAAAGCTCAAAATGTTCTAAATATTTTTTAAATTATGCCATCTGTAAAACGTAATAATAAAATTATTTGGTGAAAATTTCAAGTATATACAGTTATTCATTTTTGAATCACTATACAAAACAAAAATTGTTAAGGGAGAAATAGTTATTATACTGCAGATGAATATATAATTCCATTAAAATTTAAACTTTAAATAGTCATAAAAAATTTAATTTACCTTCCAGTAGAAATTTTTTTTTTTATTTATTTAATATGTTTGCAAAATATAAAGAACTTTGTACAGTTATTGCCTCATAGATTGATGTGACGGCACAATTACAAAAAACCAGGAGTTCTCTGTACTAGAATGTTATTACTGAAAATATATCAATAAACCAATAATTGTCACAAAACATTTTTAAACTGATTTTACATTATTAATTTAAAATAAAATATTTTGGTAATATTCTTTCATTTCAAAACAAAAAGTAGAAATTGTATTAATTAATAATAATAAGACATTTATAGGTATACACACCCCGATTAGTTTGGGCAACACCTATTGAAAAGCAACGCCACAGCCATATCAATCTATCTGGCAATGACATATTATAAATTCAAATCTTAGGTATAAAAAGTTTTATGAATTTCTAACTATAAAATAATTTGTAATTTTCAAGATATTTTTTTTTTTTTTCAACATAATTTTGATAAAATTCTTATTTAAATACATGGAAATATCAATTGTTTTTATGACCAAGTAAATATATCCATAATATTTGTATACTATTCTATTTTAGTATAAATAGAATATTTTCAGTGGCGTCATTTCAATTTTTTTTTTAATACGCATGCTGTATAGAGCAGTCCACTTTAAGCGCGAGCAACTATCAATTATTCAGGCCAATCAATTTATAAAATGGGCCAAATAACTGCAATATTGAATTTTAAATACGCAAATGTATAACTTGCGCGGTCCAAATGACGCCCCTGAATATTTTCAATAAAAATTGACACGGATATAAAAGTCTCAGTGTATTTTTGAATAATATTTTATAATTAAAGTTGCTCATTATTTGTTTTACTTGAATAGTATTGTTATTTTTAATATTATTATTTAAATAAAATAAAATTATACACAGATATTATGTGTCATTTTATTTTATTTTGATTATTAAACCAACTTAATGGTGTCAGACCAAGTACAAAAAAAAGTTACATTTGAATATTAGTATTTTAATACCTACATATTATTTTAATTACTTTTAAAAAATTTCAAAATCATATTTTGAAAAATACTAATTAATTTGTCAATTAATTGGTATTTAAAAATAAACAAATATTAAAAATACATTCAATAAAAAAAAAAAAAAATGTAAAATCATTATAGATTGAGACTTTCAAGTCCACTTTCTAAATAAGTTATATAAATACACACTTTGTTTCCAAGAGTCCAAATCAGCACTATATATCAATTGGAAACTGTTTATTACGGCAAACTTTACAATAGTTAGTAATATTTAAAGTTGTAATTTTGGTTGTACATTTAACATCACACGATACAAAATGCATGACAGATCAATCTACTCAATTTCTGTAGCAGTGAATATTTTATTTTCTATTGAAAATCTTACACTCACGCTCAATGGCGCCGAACTCACGTCATGTGAAGTAATCACTTCACTTCTTAAATGGGTGGGTGGATATAATTAAGTTTTAAGGATAAATGAGTTAATAAAATTAAAAAAGATGTTAAATAAATTATAATTGATGCTTGATGATTGCATGAAACATAGAAGTTAGAAATCAAAAAAACAACAATTTTAGGTTTCGTTTCAAAAAAGTCAGTTCAGTGCTACTACTCATACTGATCAATACAACAATTACATTAAATTTGATTTAACATCAAAACACATAGGTACGAAAGTAAAAAACTCAACATAAAAATTATAGATTGCTGGGTGGTCATGAGGTGGTAAGTAAGGGGGAGTGTTAAGAGGTGTAATCGAGTTCAAAATGGCGACTTAAATCGAAGTTATTTTGGATTATTAAATCGTACTAAACACAAAATTCCTGCGTTGCACTTCTGATTTTTTTCAAATCAGTTCATAGTCACATACTTACATTGGACTTTTTTCTGGATAAGCGAAGAGAACCACTACTGATCATCCGACTGAATCGAATTGACTCGACGCCGGTCCATAGAAAACACGTTTCAGAAAAGTAAATAATGTCGTTCCTTGATCAATGCCAGACGCTTTACAAGAATGTGCTAAGTAGTTACTCAGCGGCTGTTGACAGGACACAGGTGGCAGTGAAAAGAGTTATAAAGAATGGATATCTTAACTCGAGACACCCACTAAACAATAGTCATACACTGCTAAGTGTCAACTGGGGTCCTACTCCCTACTGGCCTACTGTGGTACTGTCCCTAGTGGGCTAGCCACTATAGACCTGATGGATGATTCCCGAATCCCGATCGATGTTCAAAACAAAATAGTAAATACAAATATATTACAACATTAAACACTATTTATAATGATAAACGAGCGTTGCGCAGAAGCCGGAGAAAATTGTCAGGATGCCGACGAAAATATAAACAAAAATAATAATATTATTGCATGGCGACCACGAGTTAAAACTCGAAATGCTGTAGTGGTTCCACTGATTGAACAATATTAGTATGTTACCTACACCAGTCGATCATCATGAAGACATGAAATAATGGTTGACGCCTGTGAATTATATATTGTATTAACATTTTGATAAGGTGTTAAGATAAGAAGCACATGCATTTAGTCCTAATTGTGTGTAAATTTTGTGTTAAAACTTAAAAGTTTTTCGGTAAATTGAAGTCTTTTTTTTATTTTACTCAATCAACTTCAATTCTACTGTATCAAAATGATGTCACAGAGTGGTGCTCCGATTTTAGTATTGAATGCTAATACAAAAAGGAAGTTTGGACATAAAGTTCAATTGGAGAACATTGCCGCTGGTAAATAAGCTCATTGTCATGTTTTTCTGTCCATACTTGCAAATTCTACTAAATTCGTGTTACTATAATATAATAATATAATTCTATAACTCATTTATGTTTAATAAATATTACTATTACTATTAAATTTGTTATATTTGTATTAACATTAAAAAAAATGATCAATTAATCTCACATATGCCCTATTTAACAAGTCAATATACAGTTTTAATTAAAAAAAACATGGTCAACAATATTTTCACCCAATATAATTTCATGTGAATCAAAAGTATTTGATCATTCAATTTTACTAAGTATTAATCTGAACATTTTGGCTATATTAATGAGGCAGCTAGCAACTACTACACACTATAATGTTCCTATAAAATATATCAATTTAATCCATTAAAAGAATAGATATTGCTGTCTATTATATAAAAAAAAAAAATGACTTGAAAATATATGTTATACTTTCTAACTGTATCGCCCATGTTTAATAGAACATGACGTGTAATATATTATGATTTATATTTTGTGCCATTTTGGAGCATCCGTTTTACAATTTTTTCATTGTTTAAAATTTGAATTACTTTAACATTAAATTGTAGGATACTGCAAATATTTTAAATTATGTCTATTTTAAAATATGATTTGGTTTTAATAGCATACTAAAAGCATTAATGATTATACATATCTTTTTATTGTTAAAAAATTGTATGCCTTAGGTGCAATAAAATAAATATATGATATTATACTTTTTTAATCATTATTATTTTGATAATTTATAAATATATTTAAATATTTTTTTATAGTTTTTATAAACTACTTAAGTTCCATTAACTTGATTTCAATCATTATATCATGCTTAAATATGAATTTTGACTTATAATTCACAAGAATGCTTAAAAATACATATTTAAAACAATTGGAATTAATTAAATTAATTTAGTATTAAAGCTTATAATATTATAATTTTTTTTTTTTTTTAAATACTAGTTTTTTTTTCTTGCATCTTAGAATCGTAATGTAATTCAAATTTACATACTACTAATTATTCTAATGTTAGTCAGTTTAAATTTTTAGTTATTTCATTATATATTTGTACTAACTAAAAAATCAATTTCTATTTCAGGCAAAGCAATTGCTGATGTGGTACGTACGTGTATTGGACCCAGAGCTATGCTTAAAATGTTGATGGACCCAATGGGTGGAATCGTAATGACTAATGATGGAAATGCTATTTTACGAGAAATCACAGTTCAACACCCTGCTGCTAAGTCATTTATTGAAATTGCACGTACTCAGGATGAAGAAGTTGGGGATGGTACAACATCAGTTGTTGTACTTGCAGGTGAAATTCTTGGCGTTGCAGAACAATTTTTAGAACAAAAACTTCATCCCACTGTCATAATCAGAGCCTATCGTCAAGCTTTAGAAGACATGTTGGACTTCTTAGATAAGGAATATAGTATGCCATTATCTTTAGATGACGAACCTAAATTAATTGAAGTAATTAAATCTTGTGTTGGGACCAAGTTCATTGGTCGCTGGTCAGATTTGGCATGTAGTATTGCTTTGAATGCTGTTAAAACAGTTAGTATTAAAGATGAAGGTCGTACTGAAATCGATATAAAGAGGTATGCTAAAGTTGAAAAAGTACCAGGTGGAGCAATTGAAGATTCCCAGGTATTGAATGGTATTATGTTGAACAAAGATGTAACACATCCAAAAATGAGAAGGTTTATAAAAAACCCCAGAATCGTTCTTTTAGATTGTTCTTTGGAATTCAAAAAAGGAGAAAGTCAAACAGAAGTTGAAATTGTCAAAGAAACTGACTTTACACGATTATTACAGATTGAAGAAGAGTATATACAACAAATATGTTCTGATATTATTGCACTAAAACCAGACTTGGTTTGTACAGAAAAGGGAGTTTCTGATTTAGCACAACATTTCTTGTTAAAGGCCAACATATCAGTGTTAAGACGTTTGAGAAAATCTGACAATAATCGTGTTGCAAGAGCTTGTAATGCCACTATTGTTACACGTACAGATGAATTACGGGAGTGTCATGTTGGAACTGGTGCTGGTCAATTTGAAATTAAAAAGATTGGTGATGAATATTTTACTTTCATTACTGAATGTGTTAATCCAAAAGCTTGCACTATTTTACTTAGAGGACCAAGCAAAGACATATTGAATGAAGTTGAACGTAATTTACAAGATGCTTTACATGTAGCTAAAAATATTATGCTAAACCCGAAATTAGTATCAGGTGGTGGCTCTATTGAAATGGCTATATCACAGTCATTAGTTAAAAAAAGTGCTGAAATAGCTGGCGTAACTCAATGGCCATACAAAGCTGTTGCCCAAGCATTAGAAGTTATTCCACGTACACTTTTGCAGAACTGTGGTGTCAGCACAATAAGAACAATGACATCTTTAAGAGCCAAACATGCAGTAAGCGGTAACGAGAGTTGGGGAATAAACGGTGAAACCGGTGAAATGGCTGATATGAAAGACCTAAAAGTTTGGGAACCAATTGTTGTAAAGTCTCAAGTTTACAAAACTGCAATTGAAACTGCTATATTGTTGGTGCGCATTGATGATATTGTGTCAGGTACGAAAAAGAAGGGTGATGATGGACAACCAAAAACTCCAGCTCAACCTACTGAAGAGTCCATGAAAGAATAATTTTTAATTTACTTTAGTTTTTTATAATTATTATTACTCACAAATTCCTAAAATATAATCTAAATAAACACTATTAATATTATTAATATTTTGATGTCAATTTTTTTGACGGTTTTAACAAATTCTGCTTAAACTTTTTTTTTATTTAATAAAAATAATTTTTACTATTTTGTGGTTTTATTTTAGAACTATTTTTCTAGCAGTAATTATTAGTTTTTAGTGTTAAAAGATGCTAATTAGTCAATTATAAAATAAAAATAAAAAAACAAAATTAATAATTATTAATATTGAATATTTAATACACAATTTTAGTTAAATCATGATAAGATTAAAATTGTTTAACAAATTTAATTTCTCCAGAGTTCCTAAAAAACAATGGTTGTTTAATTTAGTATGATTAGGGCTTGAATCAAATCTCTTAATTAATTTGGAATATAGATGACAATATACTGTATTATTATAACACTAATCAACAACTACTCAAAATGGAAATTAGTAGTTGGTATTTCTTATAGATTTAATCTTTACTAGATAATTCATTAATATTTAAATTGAACATTCCAAAATTATGTAAATTCTTCAACTCAAAAAGGGAATTGCGATAAAAAAAATTGTCTGGCTACACATGAACATAAACAAAAATAAAAAAAATATAAATATGTAAATATTAACGGGTCATTTTTCATTATCATACTGTAGTCATTATACTAATGTATATTATACTTAAATATATATATATTTGAAAAATTTAAATAAAAATAATCCTCATCCATCACTTCTCCATAACAAAGTCATTTTACCACAACTGAGTATACAAAAAAATATTAATAGGTTAATCTCAAGCCTCCCAAATTCAAGGCCTATTGACTGTTTATACTGTTAGAAGATATAAGGTTATTTTTACAGTAATAAGTATGGAAATTTAATTCTGATTGAATGGCAATAAGATTCAAGGTTTTTATACAATTAAATTTTCAAAACATCCATTTTGTTGATCATATTTTTTAAAAGTTAAAAAAAATTTTTAACTGGTTAGATCTAATAACTTTTGAATTTCTAAGAACAATAGTTATGTTACCTAGCAAAACGCAAAATGTATGATTTAATCAATTTCAATTAAACCTCTAATTTTTTTATTCATAATAGTTCAAGAAAAATTAATTGTTTTCGTTTCAATAATAAAATAATTATTTCAGCCTGACATTAATACTTATACATAACTAATTAATTCAAAAAATGTATACTTCCAATATCTACAGGACACTTCTAAGTAACAAAAAAAATCTCAAGAATTTAAAAATAATAAAGTCTTTTGTAATTTGTATATTTAAAAATTAAATTTTGAATAATGGCATTATTGAAGAAAAAAGATAAACATGCTTGACAAAACGCCCTATGGATTAAGTTTTATTGTAAACATTTATTCAGACATAAAAAATGAAAGCATATATACTTCAGGTTTTCAGACATCAATAAATCACAGCAATAGGACGGTACAAGCATTGACACATAGTATTATACCTAGCTATTGCCTATTAGCAGTGTTAAGCTTATCTAAATAAATTTTATTTAATCTAGATAAAATCTGATAAATAGAGAATATTCATTTATATAATTATCTAAAATAAAAATCACTATTATCTAGATAGATTTATCCAGATAATTTAATTTATTCAATGGACTTTTTTTGTATATTATTTTCAATTATACCAGTTTATTTTTAATGAGGAATGAGAATACCTAAATAGTTAATACATATTTATATTTTTGGATTACGGCATAGTTTGATCATTATATAACTTAGTATAACTATAGCTACGATTATATTATTATTATTATTATTGCTTAAAAGTTTTAATTTTATTCATATTCTCACTCCCAGTCTCAGAGGTTAGTCGTAAGTCCAATGGCGCCGATCTATATTTCATGTTATAAGGAAAAAATGCTGGTGTTAGACCCACCTACTAAAAAAATGTTTAGTTAGTTAAGTTCGAATAGTACTATATTTATTTCTAACTCTATTCATACAAGATATTACATAACAAACTATTTTTGATTATCACCCACCAACCCATAAACATTTCTGGGGAATTTTCCCCAGTTCATACCCGTGTTCGGCGCTACTGTTAGTACATATACCAAATTTGAATATTGACAAAACTGGATATTTTAACGAAAAATAACGATTATAGGTATAGTTATCTATTTTGTTTTAAGTTATTATAAAAATATTATTTAAAGACACCAATTCGTGTATTATTATTTAACACTAACTGAGAAGTATTCAAAATATTATGTAGATTAGTTTTAAGCTGTTTATGCCATAAACTTATTAACACCTGCAGTGGCGACTCGTCAGGAGTCTTTGAGAAAGCGACTCGCCATAAAAAAAAGTAGTAAAGCAATAAAAAATTTTGAAGAAAATTGAAGTATAATTTAATATTTTTATCTATTTTAAAAATAATTATAATGGTTTTCGATATTAATATTGATTATTGATAATATTACGAGTAAAATATTTTGTATTATATTTTTACATTAATAATGAGAAGACGGGTGTCATTCAATAATAATACGGGCGAAAAATACCGATAACAACAACTAATTACTAAGTTATGCGATGCCAATGGCAGAAACTTTGAATGAGTCTAGTCTCTGTGTACTGAACAACATCTATACAATCTACCCCGCCATCGGCCTTATCGTGCATATAAAATTTGTATAAGTACACAATTGAGTCTCTCGAACGGCAGACTCCTGAATAAATTTAAATGTCTGGCTAATAATAATATTACAATATAATAATTCTGTATATAATCTATGGATATGGATCTATCATATTAATCTATCATCTATGGCAATCATCAATCTTCGCTATTTGTCGGAGACGATTGTTGGTTGTATTTTAACGGAGAAAAAAAATAGACGTACAAATCGTTAAACCGTAATTTAATATATTATATAATATTTTACACGCATATGCCGTTCTGTTCAGCTTATTTTTATGAAATATCTCTATATCTTCAATTCGAAACGCGGTAAAGACAGACGAGGAAAGGTGTTCCTAGGTCAGCGATGTGGTTACTGAACGTGTGGACATTAAATATGACACAACTAAGTTCCACAAAAAAAATCGATATTTACGTGAGTTTGATTTTCTATACTTTTGAAGCTTTAATTTACTTTTTTAGACATAAAATAAATACATACTTATTGCACCGGACAATCTGCTACCCACCGGGTGACGTATACATATGCATATTTTATTCCCCAATGCGCAATGCATAAAAAACGTGAGACCGAAAATACATAATCGTCATATTAATATATTACCAGACCCATTTAATATAATGATTTATATTTATTTTAATTGGCCGAGTACCCGACTAATGTAAATTTTTTTTATCCCTAACAAAAATAAAAAGTTTTCCGAAAAGACGCATTAATATTTTTTTATAATTGTCTGAATTTTGAATTTTCAAGACATTGGATATCCATTTCATATTTCTGTGATAACTGTTTCTGCTCAACCGATTTTTGTTTTTTTGTAATAATTTAAAAACGAATAACTGTAGTTAATGTTTGCATTTCTTAAACATATTATAATTTTCAAAATATTTTAACTATACACTTATAGGATAAAATAACAATATCATAATACCATAAATAGATTATTATATATATATATATTAATATCGCAAATTATCTGAGCATATTAACATTAGAACTTATTGATTATTTTAAAATCAATAAAAATAGTATCAGTAGGTATGTATTATTTCTAAGCAGGACGGTACCGAAACGCCAATGATATAGTCACATGTGTATACAACGAGTCGAATGTGAATAACTGCTTGTATTTAGAAATTAATTTTATTGATTTTGTAAGTCTTTCTTTATTATACGTAGATCATAATCTATTAACTATTTAGTATGTAATATTAATTGAATGATTAAACTTTAAAATATTTTTAAAATTATTAATCATTTAGTTCAGCCAAACCGGAAACTGCTGTATAGCTACTATAGTAGGTGACTACAATACTACATGTAGACTAGGTTAAGTATGTCACTATAACGAATTTGTACAATTTGAATTCAATTTTCTATGTATAATACATTAATGCATTGTGTACAATGTAAAATTATGCTGGTCAAAGATGGTCTTATTTTTAGTGAGAAATTTTACCAGACAAGTATTAAAATAATAAAATTATAATTTAAAAAAAAATTCAGGATAATATACAATCATTATGATTTTACGTATGAAATTAATTAGATACCAAAAGTTTCGTATGCAAGACAGCTGAAATATAAAAATAAATCCTATAATATCACAAGAGTTCTATAAAAAAAACATATGATCTGTCATATTATTATAATATATATATTATATATTATTATGATCCATGGCAAACGAAAATCGTCGTCATTTGTAGGAGACGATTAACAATTCTAATAATTTTATTGAACAGTCGTCAAACAACAGCCTTCAGTACATGACAAGTACTCTCATTTTCATAAAATATTTCAATAATTCCATTCCGAAGTGTAAAGAAAACAAATGAAGAAACAAACTAGCTGTTTCTTCGGTGACGGTGCACGTTTGAACTTTAATATGGCACAGCTTGATTTCGCCGAAAAGCGTCGAAGGATACTTGCGTAGGTTAATTTTCCTATAATTTTAGGGTAGTAATAAATTTAATTTTTATATTTTAAATAATGATTTGTACAAGCTGCCACCCCGATTACTTAGACCTATATTTTATTTCCGATCGTCAAATGCAGTTGGACGGCAACTGGCGGATTATTGTATACGACCCGTTATATATTCTTAAACAATGAAATATTTTTTTAAATATTTTATTGTTTTAAAGTTCTAGATAATATTTATTTTCAGAGTAAATGATTTAAGAAAATACAATTTTTTTCTGGTCCGCAAACTGTTTTTAATTTGTGAATATGGCATGAGAGTTCTAAAAGGTTAAAGTTAATAAATAGCCAAGAATAAAATAAATTCGTAAATTATACCTTGGATCCTGGACGTAGAAATGAATGTATATTGATTTTAAAATCAAATTGATTTTTTTTCTATCTATTATGAATTCTTGTAGCAAATATGATATATTTAGTACTTTGGGTGATTAATAGTAAAATAAAATAAAAAAGTTCAGATCTTGTCATAATATCGGAAAAACTGGAATCATTACACTATATACTTACATAATTTCGACAAAATTAATTCATTTACTAAGTTTTAATTCAAAAATGCTAATCATAGAATGTTGAAAATTTTACCAACTGTCTACATTATGAAATTCAATATTTTTTGACTTATCGAGTATTAATTTTTCATTCCAAAAATAAACTTATTCTTGTAAAACGATTTTTATATTGTGTTATACACTATATACTATATAGTTTAAAAACAAATAATCTTAAACACCGATAACTTAAAGTTTTAACTAATTTTTTATAAGAGTATTTCTTACTCATGTTATTATTTTAAAAATATTTCAAACTATATACATACAATGTTCTTTATTTTTTCATTGATACAAATTTTTAAAATGTTCACATTTTTTTCATTAGTATTCATATAAATATTTCTTTTTTATATTTACAATTTTAAAATGTTCTATAAGAATTCTCATTAGTTTTTTTAATGCAAAAACAAAAATGAAATGCTCACCTGAAACTTATATTACGACGGTTTGAAGATCAGTATTTTATAATTTATAAATCAATTAATAAAATATGCGTCTACATCGATTACATCATCCGGGTATTTTAAGTTTAAAAAGTAAATTGATCCCCCAAAGCATTGACTAGTGACTATGTACTATTTGTTACAAGAAACCACAATAAACGAAATGTATGAATTTTTTTCTATTATGATAGGTGTCTTCAGACACAATAATTATAACTTAAAACATAACGATATTAATCATAATTTTTTTTTTAAATACTTAATAATATGATTATTTTTATTTAGTTCACTATTTTCATAGATTAAATTAAATAATTTGTAATCATCTTCATTAGAATAAAATATTAATACTTTGCAATGTAAAGATTTGGTCTAGTTTATATGTTTCAATTTTACGTATGTCAAACAGCTAAAATAGAAAAATAGATGGTATAATATCACAAAGAGGTTCTATTTAGATTTATCATATTATAATATTCGTCATCCGTGGCATACGACAATCGACGACATTCGTCGGAGACGATTAACAATTCTATAATAGTCTTAATGAACAGTACTGAGGTACATGACAAGTACTCTCGTTTTCATTTCGTGCTGTTTATTTTCATAAAATGTATTTTTATTCTCATTTAGAATCACAATGAAGATCGATATGAAGACAATTTGCAGTTTCTTCGGCAGCGGTGCACCACTACGTATAGACTGAAGATTGACACAACTCGGTTTCCCGGGAACAGTCGACGATTACGTAAGTTTTTTCCTTATTCTTTTTTAGGATTAAATTTATATTTTAAACTTAAAATAAAATATATTCATTTTTTTGAACAATCGGCTACCCGGACGATGTAATCGACCTAAGCACATATTTTATTCTACTATTCACGCCGGGTGACATATACGTATGCATATTTTATTCCCCAACGCGCAATGCATAAAATACATAATCGTCATATTAGTATATTACTATACCCATTTTTTTAATAATTTATATTTATATTAATTATATAAATAGCATTTTTCATTTTTAACTGGCCGAGTACCCGACTAATGTAAATTTTTTATATCCCTAACAAAAATAAAAATTTTTCCGAAAAGACACATTAATATTTTATAATTGTCTGAATTTTGAATTTTTATGACATAATTAGATTTTAAAAAATGTTAAAGTTTGCATTTCTTTTATATATTATAATTTTCCAAATATTTTGACTATACACTTAATATTGAATAATAAAAAACATAGCATGATACCATAAATAAATGGATTTATTATATATATATATTAATTAGAACTTATCGATTAATTTTAAAATTAGTAAAAATAGTATTAGTATGTATTTTTCCTAAACAGGACGGTACCGAAACAAAAATGATATGTGACTATATGTGTATAACGAGTTGAATGTGAATAACTAATTTTATTAATTTTGTAAGTCCTTCTTTATAATATATAATAGATCATAATCTATTAACTATTTAGTATGTAATATCAGTTTAATGATTAAACTTTTTAATATTATTAATCATTTAATTCAGCCAAACCGTATAAAACCGTTAATAAATGATATAAAATTATAATTTAAAAAAAAATTCAGATTAATATACAATTATTATGATTTTACGTATGAAATTAATTAGATACCAAAAGTTTCGTATGCAAGACATCAGCTAAAATGTAATAATAAATCCTATAAAATCACAAAGAGTTCTATAAAAAAACATTATTATAATATTTATCATCCATGGCAAACGACAATCGTTGTCATTTGTAGGAGACGATTAACAATTCTAATAATTTTATTGAACAGTCGTCAAACAACAGCCTTCAGTACATGACAAGTACTCTCATTTTCAAAAAATATTTCAATAATTCCATTCCGAAGTGTAAAGAAAACAAATGAAGAAATAAACTAGCTGTTTCTTCGGTGACGGTGCACGTTTGAACTTTAATATGGCACAGCTTGATTTCGCCGAAAAGCGTCGAAGGATACTTACGTAGGTTAATTGTCCTATAATTTTGGGGTAGTAATAAATTTACTATTTATACATATAATAAATGTTTATTGACTTCTACAAGCTTTTACCCCGATGGCCCGATGACAGCCTATATTTTATTTCCGATTATCCAGTCCAATGAAGTGGTCGGCAACCGGCGGGTTATTGTCTATACGACCCGCTTTAAATTCTAAAACACTGACATTTTTTTTTATTTATATTTTATTATTTTAAAGTTCTAGATAATATTTATTTTCAGAGTAAATAATTTAAGAATATAAAATTTTTATTTTTATCTGGTCCGCAAACTGTTTATAATTTGTGAATGTTGCCTGAGAATTCAAAAAGGTTACCGACCACGCATTAATGATGAAATTGCCAAGAATAAAATAAGTCGTTAAGTACACCTTAGATTCTGGACGTAGCGAAAAATGTATAATGATTTTACAATTATGTAGTTTATTTTCTGTTTGTCATGAATTCTTATAGCAAATATGATCTATTTAGTACTTTGGGTGGTAAATAGTAAAATAAAACAAAAAATTTCAGAACTTGCCATAATATCGGAAAAACAACAAAACTGAAATTATTCCTTGTATAATTTCAACCCGGAGGACGATTGGCAGCATCAATAAGAAGATCATCTGAATAACAAGTGTCGCAAGGCTGTGTTTGTTTAATACTATAATTTTTTGAACAGTAGCACAGTATATTATGAATATTTACTTAAATTATACTTAATTTTTATGGTTTTTTTTCAGATAATATACTGTACTACGGTTTTAGGTGTTCTTTTTATTTCAATAATACGTTGATAAATTACCAATTTTTTTTCTTATTACATAGCTAGTTCATCTTTGTGTATGTTTAAATTTATATTTTTTATAGTTATTGTGCTGTTTAACTTTCTTATAAAAGAGAGTGAGGAATTTAAAAGGTGGCCACCGAACAGAAAGTTAAACTACAATATACTATAATCTTCTTAGTTCTTTTTTACATTTTTAACTGATAAATCATGAATATAAAATTTAAAATTAATTTAAATTCAAAAATAAAAGAACACCAACACATATTTCTGAAATATTAAAATTGTTTTTTTTATTGCATTTAATCTGCACATTAGTTTGTAGTTTTATAGGAACCAAACATTTAGCTGGATCATGGACTACTCACCGACGATGAATTTGTCATTGAGCTGATGGAAAATGTGTCGGCACTCGGCTTCGTTTCAACCCGGAGGAAGACTGGCAGCATCAATAAGAAGCTCATCTTAATACCAACTGTTGAAAGGATTTGTTTGTATTACATTATAATTTTTAGAATCGTAGTAGATAGAGTATACTATACATAATATTTATTAGTGAAGAAGAATTTGTCACAAAGTTGATGGAAAATGTGTCGGCTGTATTTCTACATGGAGGACGTCTGGCAGCAGCAAAAAGAAATTCAACTGATAATCAACTGTCAAAAGGATTTGTTTGTATTATATAATAATTTTTAGAATCATAGTAGGTACAGTATACTTAATATAAATATATAATATTTATATTTATTAGTGAAGAAGAATTTGTCACAAAGTTGATGGAAAATGTATCGGCTGTATTTCTACACGGAGGACGTCTGGCAGCAGCAAAAAGAAGCTCATCTTAATATCAAGTATCGAAAGGATTTATTTGTATTATATTATAATTTTTAGTATAGTAGTAGGTATAGTATACTTTATATAATATTTATTAGTGAAGAAGAATTTGTCACAAAGCTGATGGGAAATGTGTCGGCACTCAGCTTCGTTTCAACCCGGAGGAAGATTAGCAGCATCAATAAGAAGCTCATCTTAACATCAAGTGTTGCCAGGATGTGTTTGTTTTATAGTATAGGTTAGGTTAAGTTATTATATAAGTATATTATAATAATTTTTATTTAGTTGTCCCCTTACGCGTCAACGCTCATCTCTCATTCACTCATCCAACACATTGACTATCGCCGGCCGGCAACACACATATTATACACATTACCAAAAACAAAACATGTGCTACAAAACATGTACAATAGCGAAAATCATATTTTTATTCCTAGGATTCCTTATTGAAAAAAATTATTAAGTATTATTAGAATCTACATAGTTTAAGTTATTGTATATTTTTTTTATTATTTGAATGCATTCACATGATCAGTGGCGTATTTAGGAATTTTAGGATAAGGGCAACACATATTTTGCTGCCTCTCCCCCCCAGTAAAAAAAAAACTAAAAAACTTCTACGCCTCGCAATGGTGAAACTTTTAATACCATAGAACACCATGTTATATAAATACTATAGCATTTTATGACTCTATGGCACACATTTGTTGTGAAAATATTAATGATTGACGTAACTCAAAGCCCCTACCTAACTACGCCCCTGCATATGATGCGTTCTCGCTTACGATGTGGATTAGGCCTACCGGGGACACCACAATAAAAAAAACGCGCCTCGTGTAATACCTCATAAAGTTATTAAACAATACGGACAATGTTATTGTCCGTCGTTTAATAATAAAGGTGGTGTGGAAAATTACCTAACACTGTTATTCTTATCTTATAGTTTCCTTGTATACATTTTTTTATTAAATACCAATTAAATAATTATTTATATCAAGAAACGAGAAATATTAACATTTTATAAAGTATCACAATGAAATAGTTTTGAAAAAAAAATATTCTTTGACTTATTATAAAAAGACTCCAAGTAGTTATTATATTAGTTCTTATTTTACAAAGACACTAACAATAGCGGGTCAAGTTTAATGTTGCCAGAAATATTGTATGTATCTATTACTTTACTTAAAACATTGAATTTACACATATTTTTATTCACTAATTATTGTGTATTTTATTAATGATTTTATTTTTATTTCATGTAAATTTTAAACTTCATATTTTACTAATTTACTGACGCATTGGTTATGTCGGTATTTGTGTCTTGTAATAAAATACAAATGTTTACATGTGAATATGTGATTGTACACATTTAGATTTAATTAACCATAGGCTACAATTCCTCTAAAATCATTATGTTCTTAATCTTTTACGCTAACCAGTTTTCAACAATAGCGATTTTTTATTTTTTTTAAATTCAAAAACGAATAGCCGTCAATAAAAACTAATTATGATGTTATGTTATGTCTTATGATGTTTTAGGAGCTTAATATAAAAGTTAAATAGCATTGATGTCGTTTAATCAAGTACGAATATTAATATACCTATGTATAATATATTTATTTAAAATATTATTTGCCAGTATACCACAACATCTTGTTATCATGTTATTGTTCTGTGAATTGTGATTGTACCATATATTGTACCATATCATAAATCATAATGTACTTGCATAGTTGCATTGTATGATTAATATAAAGCGTATAATTAAATCTATTATATTATATAGAAATAAAACCCACCAACTACAGCTGTCCTACGGCAGTCTAGAATTACTATTCTAATATTATTATTCTATGTTATTCTGAATGACATAAAAATAGTTCAAATACAAACAGCAACTAATTTAACATGAAATAATATTACCAAGCCTAATATTAAAGTTGCACATCTAACTGGCGTAGTCGCGTGACATTATATTAAGTATTTAAGTAACTCATCAGAAGTTGAACGACCTAGCTAGTGGTCATACGCGTTATTTCGTTACAAAACACCAATATGGCCCAATTATTGTTATATAATAATATTATGATTTGTTGGTATAATTTTATATTTATTTTAATTAAAAAACTAATTATGAACTGGAACTTCTAAACCATTAATCACATAAATATTAAATATGATTATTTTTTTACCTACATACAGATACAATATTATGTTTTATATTTTATAAGAAATGAATGCCATAAACAAATATAAAACAATTATCCGACGATTTATGTAAATAAAAATGTTTTTTTTTCATCTTTATCTAGATTAAAAAATATTGAAGTCATCCTTATCTTTATTTAGATAATATTATTATAATTTATCTTTAACTTTATCCAAATAAAATTTTTTAATACTGGTTTAATTGACCCCCGACAGCCTGTGTATTATCCTGCCACTCGGGTTTAGTTGACACCCGCCAGTTATATTTCTCGTATTTACGATGTGCTATTCATCTTTTATACTGAAAATAAAAAAAAGGTAGGCAAGACGGCAAGTGTTATAATATATATGTTCAATAATTATTACGATACACAATTCGCGTAGTCAACTTCGACCAACTTTCAACGGTCTCTCCTCCCTTAGACTACCAGGACCGGTTGCACGACATATGTACGTACGGTCATGTTGAACGCAAGAGAGTTGTTCCGTAATCGCCGCTCGAGTTGGTGCTCGCGGTGTGTGACGCGCGTGACGTAAAAGGCCTCTGTGTTTTTAACTTGTGTGTGTGCTGTACTTGTGCCGCCGCAAGTTGGCCGTTGCATACTTTTGCCGAGTGTACGACCGTTTTCGTCGCTCGTTGGTGCTGTCCTTCACGGTTATACGAGTCGTCCCGTGTGTACGATCTCTTTGTCGGCGATATATATAACTATATCCCGTCGCTATCACGTGCCGCCGTGTCCCATTATTTCGTCGCTGTAACGCGCCGTCATCTTTGTGCGTTTCTAACACGCTTTTCGTGGGCGTCATTCCCGGTCGGCGAATACGTCATATTAAATCTATCTGTGCGTCTTGCCGTCGTACGTATCGACGTCGTTAGCGTGGTGATCCTGTCATCGATCATCGGTGTGTTACTGCTACATCTTCACCAGGCAGATCAACCATAGTGGACCCGGTGATAAACCTTTTATTTTGTATTATTGCCTTTTTGGCGTTTGATAATTGTGTAATTAATCTAATTATTTACTATTATTTTCACCCCCTTGGGCGCCCGTCCCATATTATAGTAGTTATTTTATTGCATTTTGTATCCGTGTAATAGTACGGCGGTGCTGATTTGGCCCGTAAGTAACGTATAACACTTATTGTCTTTATATATATATATATATAAGTGGTCACCCGTCCTTTGCAGGTCGCGTCGAAATTTATTATTATTATTGAGATATTATCTGGGTATTATTCTTTTTTATATAGTCTTTTTTTTTTATCACCATCAAAGGTCAACCGCCATCCCCGTAGGAGCCTTGTGGTACAATATAAGTAAGTAATAATATGCCTAATACTTATACAACATAGAGCAGGGATAGACAAATTAATTAATAGAGGGCCAATTTTTAAAAAATTAAAATTTAGCGGGCCAAACGCCAGAGTATAGTGAGCAAAAAAAAAGGTCATTCAAAATATGCATTTTAATTTAGTATAGACGTTAAGTTATTGATTGATCATTATATTCTTTTGATAAACCTAAAAAATAAATTAATTAATACAATTAATATTAATAATACATAATTCAACAATAATATTATTCAAATATATATTTACCAAGATTTTAAATGTGTTTCCACCAATTTGTGTCAAGTAAAATCGGCATCCAACAATCTTTATTTCTGACCAAAAAAAGAAGAAGAATTTTTCTCAAAAATTTATTCATAATTTAATTTTATATTGTCGGGCAAATGTAGTGTCGGGTAAATCGTAAATGTATTGTCAGACAATTTAATGTCGGGAAAATGTACTGATCCCGGTACTATCCTAGGTAGTAGGTACTCTTCATTACTCTGCGGTAGAAATACGGTATATTACTATATTATCTACTACAGTACTATAACTACCTATTATATATAATATGATGATTGCTACCATACTATGGGTATACAATATAGATGATGAATACTAATACTAAATATTTAATACTGTAAGTCTGTAATTAACGATAAATAAAAACTAATGGGAAAATTAACGAGTAGTAATAGTAATAGTAATAGTAATACTATTTATAAAGAAATAACAATTAATATAATGATAGTCATTATATTATTATTTTATTAGACCATTATTATTGAATAATTACCACAAGCATCTAGAGTAATATTCAAAAAAATTCAAAGGTTATCGTCGGTTTTAACCTGAGATACATAATTTCTAACCTACTCGTTAGTCGCTATACTAACGCCAATGAACTATTAACTATAGATGAATGTTCGATTGTAATTATTTGTAGATAATGCTGCAATGTATGGCAATTAGCTATGTAACTATTATATATCAATATATTTTATTATGATTTAGGTATGATAATTAATAATTCATTAATAGAGTAATAATAATTTTATTTATGAGCATCTGAGGACAGTGGACAGTGGTACATTTTTCCTTTTTAAACCTTACTTAATCTTTTAAATTGAATATATATTTTTTATATATAGTTATTTCTTGTTTGATTTTTTGATTTTTCGAATGAATATACAATAGGTATAAATATTTTATATCCTGCAATGATTTCAATGGCATTTTAGAGATTTTTTAATGGAGAGAGCAGAGAGAAAAATGTTATGTACAGACATTAATGAGTACTGCAGGGATCGTTAAAGTAAAATTATTTATCAACTATCACTAAACACATATTATTTGCCACTTTACCACTGTAAATGAATTGCAAATTGAAAACCTGTTACTTGGGATTATAAAAAAGTCCCGTATCCGTATTTCACGATGATATATATATATCATCCATACATATTTTACTACCATTAGGCATTAATAACTATTAATAATTAGCAACTTTCAGACTTTTCAGTATAAAAGAATGCAGACTTTTTCATAAGGTACTTAACTATCATAAATCATAATAATTTAAGTTAATTTCACTATACTGTTAAGAGTGTAAATTAAATGCCATATGTATGTGGCCATGCGGGATATCAATTAACTGCTATACTTCCAACTCTCAAGAATAGCATAAAAAGTAAACCAGCTTATTTATTATTTATCTATGATTAACTCATTAAAAAAATTAAAATCCTGGATTAACATTGTTAATTGAACATTTTTCCAATTGGGTATTTTAGTTTTATTATTATTTAGATGAGTAGGTATCAAGGTACCTCATCATTTTAAATTGTCCGTTGATTAGTCATTGATTATTAATTATTATAATAATATTGAAGTAAGTATATAGTAAGTAACAATTGAATAAGTATTATTGTGTTTAGCAATAAATATTCTATCTATAAATGACAGTGGTGTCGAAGTCGAACTTATTTGTCATGTGAAGCGATAATTTCACTTCTAAAATGGTTGGGTTTTGGGTGTGTATAGGTGAGTTACTGAGTTCTGGGTTAATGGGTTAATAAAGTTAAATAAGGTGTTATATATATATATATATATATATTATAATCGGTGCCTAATAAAATGAAACATAGAAGTTAGACGTCAAATATCGATTAGACAAAAATTTAGATTTCGCTGTACATAATAAGTCCGAGTTCGGCGCCACTGATTATTGCCAATAATTTATATAGTACTAAACTACTAAATACTAATTATCAAATATCGATACTCGTAGCAGTGCACCGCTGTTTCTATCATTCTAATTCTATTGTAATAATCTTGGATATTTTGTCAATAAATATGATGCATTTTTTTTTTATGCCTATCATTTCATATGGAATTCTAATTTAAATTCTAGGGTTTAGCTCACATATTTTGTTTTGATTGTTCTGGATACTAATAAAAAAAACTACGTAAATTACTGATAGGCATGAGAAATATTCAATTTTTTTTTATTAGTTAAAAATTATTTGTTAGGTAGAAATACTTGCAAATTTAATAAAAAGACACATTGACATCACTCCTCAGTCCTCACTGTTAAACTTATGTATACTAGTAAAATTATATTATAAAGCTAAATGCGCTATTTACCAATTCATTCTATCCTACTAATTTCTACAATTTTAACCATTATTACCTGGTACACATATAATAGGCCAAGTAACAAGTAACTACCTAGTAAGTTGTAAGTATTATTTTATTTATTTTTCAACAAATTTTTATTTTTAATAAACTATATAAATAGTAATATTGGTCTTATAAAAGATTTGCGACTTGCTGTTACCAGATATGAGTAATTAAACATAATAGATTAAGTAGGACAGTCGTGCTGACTGCTCATGGACATAATGTATTTATAACAGACTTTTATGTTATCTCTTATTATATTTTGTTATAGTCGTTAGGTGGTTACTGGTTAGGTGTTAATATCGGTTGTCACTTGACACTTGTCTTGTTGTCGAACAGCTGCTTTGATATCAGTCTGTTGGTATGTGGATAGAATAGTTGGTCGACGATAACAAATTAACAACAAAACATAAATCTATTTAATTTTAGGTATAATAATTATAATAATAGTAATAGTACTGTAATAGGATAATGACACTAATAAGTAATAACAATGGCCATGACATGTTGACTATAATGTCACGCGTCAACAGGATTATAATAAACAATAATCAATAATGTGTACCAGTATCCTGTATTTATATCTGTAACGTTCCAACCAAGGCCGAATGCGGGTCATAGTAAATTAATTATGGTGGGGTAAGTTCCATTCGTTTGTACTTAATGCACTAATGCAGTGAATTATTCGTGACGTTTTATGAAACAATTAAATCGTACTTAATTATTAACGTTTTGTATTTTCTAGTCTCCCGCCACCGCCTTTTATTTGGCTAGCCTATGTCTTCGAACTGCCTCGTTTTATGGTGTATGTATTAGGTAATCTTAGTTAAATCAACCGTTCAATGGAAGGTATAGATGTGGAGTTTACAGATGTGTCCCTAACGGTCAACGTGTGGGACCCTCTGGCAACGAAGACGTTAAGGCCAGGTAAAATAAATAGTATCTATAGACTATCACCAAATACTATAAATTATAGGGATTTTATAAGAAAGTTTGCTTATACTGTAGCTGTTGCCAAACTTTTTTTGATAAAGATCTACTGAGTATATATTTTTCCTTTGAAAAGCCATATAAATACATACAATTATTGTTAAAAGTGGTCAACACAAACGTCACAAACTATTAGAGGATTACTATTTACTATAATATGTATAATAATAAATTCTAACAAAGGGAAATTTACTTTTAAGTCATCTGTAAGTAATTGACCATTTGGGCTTCCCCTGGTTTATAGTAATTGTTACCACAATACTGACTTGGGTCAAAATCAATCATCATATTACAATATTACCATCTGATGTTTCAGAAAAAAAAACTGTTTTAAACAATGTCAGTGGCTCATTCTGTAAAAATCAAGTAGGGGCTATACTTGGATGTTCTGGATCTGGAAAATCAACTCTTATGAATATTTTATCTGGTTACATGTGAGTATTTTATAAATGTATTTAAAAAAGTTATAAAGGTTTAGGTACTAAAAAATATATTTTATATTCTTATGTTAAAATCAATAATTTTATTATTTTACATGAAAAAATTTTATTTCATTATGTTTGATATTTTTAAACTGCATAGGTCAAGTGGTTATCAAGGAGCAGTGACTTTAAATGGAGTAAAGCGAGATCTGCTATCATTTAGGAATGTTTCAAGCTACATCATGCAAGAGGATAGTTTGCAATTATATTTAACTGTTCAAGAATCTATGGAAATTGCCATGAAACTTAAACATTCAATCTCTAAATTAGATGTTCAAAAAAGAATCTCAGTGAGTTTTCAATAATTATTTAAATATAGTCAATATATTTTAAGTTAAGTGAAGTACATCAGAAAAAAAGTGATTTTAATTTTATACAAATAAAATATAGTAACATTTCTCCATATTTCTCTCATTGTGATTTCATTATTAAATTTGACGTATCATTATTTATCTATTTTGTTAGAAGTTTTTTTTTTAAAAAAATAGTTATTTAAAACTTTTTCCTTTAATAAAAATATTAAAAAGAATTGACACAGAAAAAAAACACTGATAGTAATATTGTTTAAAATTGTTGTAATACAATAAATATAATTACTATAAATGAAATACCCAGAGGTTTTAACTATGTACAGTATATATTATGTTACAAGAGTGTAAATCAAAGAAAACATTATTCTAGTGTACCTTCTTAATCAAAATTTGTTTTTTTCAGATAGACAATTTACTTCATAATTTACTTTTACATGACAAACGAGACTCATTGGTTTATAATTTATCTGGTGGCGAATGTAGGAGACTGACCATTGCTTTAGAATTAGTTCGCAGCCCAAAAGTGATGTTTTTTGACGAGCCCACAACGTAATATGCTTATATTTGTAAATACTTGTTGGTAAATTATAACCTTTTGTTTGTTTTAATATTAAAATTGTTGTTTTTATTAACCAGAGGTCTAGATATAGTATCTGCAAATAATGTTGTTAAGATCATGAGAAAATTGGCAGACTCTGGGAAAACCATAATATGCACTATACATCAAGCTTCAGCTTCTCATTTGACAAATTTTGACACGGTTTATGTACTTACACCTTCAGGGCAATGCATGTATAATGGAAAATCATCACAAATAATTGATTATTTTTCTCAACTCGGATATCAATGTCCTCCATATCACAATCCTGCTGATTATGGTTCGTGGTAATGGTTAATATATGTATATATAAACAAAAGTATATTTAAATTTATTGATTATTTATTCAGTGATTGAATTGAGTTTGGGTGAATATGGAATACCTGTTAATACAATGATTGAGCTTGCTGGAGAACAAAACAAGAACGACCGACACATAATTGGTAAGCAATTTTTAATCAATATTATTACTATACTTTAAACCAGGGGTCTTTAACCTGTAGTCTGCGCCATGTCATTATGTGCAGCCCACGATCACATATGAAATTTAGCATGTACCTTCAATTTTTTTTGTATAATATAGATTTTTGTATAAAATACATGTTTTTACTACGAATGTGGCCGCAAGATTTTTAAAAATAATACGAGGCCCACTGTGTAAAAAGGTTGAAGACCCCTACCTTAAACAGACTTCTTATAAATTAAATAACAATATTATTCATTGTTTAATTTATTTCAGACCAAAATGTTAACTGTGTACCTGTAATTTATAGTCGTGAATATTCTTCAAATTATTTTCCTGAGCTTTGTATACTTATCCACAGAACTTTACTAACTACTTTTAGAGATCATGTTAGTGAATAGTGTTTAATAACTAACTACTAGGTAAATTTATAAATATATATATTTCTTTTTCAAGTTTCTAGTTAAAGTAAGACTTTTTGTCCACTTCTTGCTGGGAAGCATGTTTGGAATTGTGTACATAGGACTTGGAAAGAGCGCTATGCACGTACGTGACAATGCAGTATTACTATTTTTCTGTGTAATGTTTATGACTTACATAGCAGCGTTTACCATGTCTATAAAATGTTAGTATAATAGCATACATTAAATATTTAAATATTAACACCTGTCTTACTCTATTAATACATAGAAATATCTTAAATATCATTATGAATTAAAATATTTATATGTATAATATAAAAAATTAATAATTTAATAATAATAATATTTTTGTGTTTTCTTTAGTTCCTTTAGAGCTGTCAGTGATGAGAAAAGAATATTTTAACAGATGGTATTCATTAAGTTCTTATTACATTTCTGTCACACTTGTGGATTTACCAGTACAAGTAAATATAATAAACAACATTTAATACTAATTTATTACTATTTCTTTAGCAAAATAAATAAATTATAAACTGAATAGTTAAAATATGTCAGTTTTTATGTTTTATTTTTTTTGCAGATTTTTTGTACCTTTTTGTTTTGTTCATTAATATACTTGTTATCTGGTCAACCTTTTATACTCTTTAGGATTTCAATGTTTCTTTTGATATTTATTGTAACCGGACTTATGTCACAAGCAATAGGAATGCTTGTCAGTACTCTATGTAAAGGATTTGTTGTAAGTTGTTATATGTAAGCTAATATATTATAACATTAAATAATAAAATAATAAAATTTTTGTTTTAGATTAATACTGTTGTTGTTGCATTGATATTAATGTTTTGGACCACTTATGCAGGTGGCATGATAAGAATATCAGATACTCCTAAAGTATATCGATGGTTATACGATGTATCATTTATGAAACATTCTGTGCAAGGTGTTCTACATGCAGTTTATGGTTATGATCGCTCTGTATTGCCTTGTCCAGTTGTTAGTAATTTAATTATATTTAAAAATTAAATTAAAGTTAGTAGTTAATTAATATAAAAAAAAAAAATACAACTAATTAAATTGTTTTACTGTTAAAATAATTTTTTTTTTATGTTTATTTAGATGTTTTGTCCATTTGGTTCACCAAAAGTAATGCTTAAAACAATTGATATGGGTGAGAATTTGTACTGGATAAACGTCAGCTTTATCACTAGTATTTATGTTGTATTAAAAGTATGTGCTTTTATTGCCCTAAAGTATAAGTTGTCTTCTACTTAAATCAAAAGAAATAATTTCTAATGGAATATGAGATCTGAACATTCAACATGATTTAATATTAGTAAACATTTTTCATTTTAAAAATTTGATGAATATTCATTTAACTTTCATTTTGTAAATTTATAATTCTGTGTATCTCTACGCGACATCCTGCAAACCGGTCTCAATAAAAGGGTGTTATGGACAGAAAAATCTGTTTTCATCAGGCTATAATATTGTTTTATCTTGCTGTACAAAGTATATATATATATATATATATTTATATATAATAAACAGGTATTAACCCTTTAGCAATTAAAATAATTATAAGTATAGTTCAGCTTATCTTATAACAGAATTTGGATACAAAAAAAAAATAAAAATTATTATGGTAAATATAACAGCTAAAGAAAGAATAAATATATAGTACAGTAAAACTTATTAATTAATAATTAATGATTACACAAAAAGAAAAAATAATAATAATATTTAAATAAGAGAATTTAAATTTAAAGCAAAATCAACATTTTGTCTAAATACAGAACGCGACATAACAAAAAAATCAACATGATCCATTTTACTGTTAGCCAAAGATAAACGAGATGGAAGTATAATTATTTTTGGAAAGAGAAACATGAAAAAATTAGATTTTCTTAATACGTGAGTTTGTACATTAAAACCAATGTGAGATAAAATACTATAATGATCTATAATACTATCATTATGAGATATTATGTACTTTTGTTATATAATAATTGATTGACCTTATCCTAATAGACGGGAATCAGAATTTTTACAAGACTAAGTACTAATATGACCATGAATAATTATACTCTGTTCAAAATGAGATCCTGACTCGGTGACCCACTTGTGCTCATGCGCGTGGCTTTACTACACAGCAGGCGTATAGGTAGTTGACAAACTGATGTTGTTTGACCCTCGCACGACGAAAACTGGTGGCCGCCGAGTCACAATCTCATTTTGAACAGAATATATAATATTTAAATAGTCGAATTACTTATTATTTGAGGTTTAAGGTATTCTTTTGTAACTTATTATAATATTATATTGTAGTGTAATATATCATTTGTTTATTGTTCATATTTTGTTTGTATTTATTATTCAACTTACATAATATATTCAAGAAACCAATAAATTTATAAATAGACATAGTATACAACAATGTTATAATTTTTAATATGCATTTTACTGCAAAGTATTATAAAATCATTTTATTTGAATTAAGTAATTTATGTAGGTACAATATATGATCAGAATAAAATATTTTTTAAATAATATTTTTGGTAAACCTATTCGTTTTAAAAATAATTATATCATCCAATTACCATAAATAGAAATGAAGCATATTTAATTCATATAATTATTATGAGTTAAATTACAACTTATGAAAATAATTAATAGCAGTGTCAAATATGAATTACATTGATTACCTATGTTGCTAAAGCCAAATATATAAACTAAAATATAGCATTGATAAAAACTATTATAAAATTTAAGTACCATACTAGTAATTCGATATAATATGACCTAACCTACAAACATGGTTTGTAGGCTCAACAGTCAACATAATATACTACCTATGTGCCAATAATATGAGTTTTGACGGTCAATATATTTATATTTAACATAATCTAAACTTGTATTATTTATTATTATCTATAGTGTAGATTCTATACGACTATACCTTAAGAAGAAAAATAAAAACAAAGCACAAGCTTAAAATACAAACTTTTGAATATGTACTATTAATAGCTGTATCTGTGCATTTTTTTGCCCATTAAAAATGATACTTATAAATTATAATTATGAGTCTAAAATGTATCTAATTATAATAACTAATTTATTTTTCTATAACTAATGACTACCTTATACATAAAAACCAAATAACAATTGTTTTTCGTGAACCAACAATTCGCTGTGTGAGACCTTTTTTTAAATGCGAATTTTACAAAATAATTTCTTTGTGTGAACTTAGATTATTAAACAAAGGTACCGTAAAAATTCTATGTCTTTACCTATTATAGTTTAAAATTATTGTCAACAAGGGCCAATCTACCTATTTATCTTAGTATCTAACTGTTTTATAGTCAGGATTCACGTACGTCACATTGTCTGCATTGCCGCTCGTTGTGTTTATACTATAATAATAATTATAAGTAAGTTTATTACACGATCAGTGGGGACTGTCCATGGATCTTTAGTGTAAATACTAAAGTATACTAGATACAATTTTATAATATGCAATATGCATTATGCCATAATTATGATTTAGATATTTAACAATAAAAGACTCATCAAAAATAATGTTCTTACATATACAAATATTGAAATGACTGTTACAAAGTAAAGGTGAAATATTCTGACATTATTTGTATAGAGCGCATGTACAATATTGTAGAAATAAAAAAAATACATATTGTTACAATATATTAATAAAATATTTTGACAATTTTTAAATAGAAAGATAGTACAATATTGCTATGATAATATTATAGAAATAAAAACTAATTTATATTGTGACATATATGAGTAAAATATTAAAGCAATTTTGATCTTCTGCCAAACAGTGCACTAATAATATTGTGACAATATTTAAATATTTTTTGATAACCACGTACGAATGTTCTGATAATATTAATATTTGTTTAGAAATATTCATACAATATTATGTAAATATTATTTTGCCCAGATGGGCACCTTCAAATGAGACGCGTATAAATCTAGATGCTAGAATTTATAATTCTAGATTCTGGACCGTAGGTCTGTAGAATTATATATAGTATATAGTCCAGATTTATAAATTCTAGGTTTTTTATTATTTTTGAAAACACTGCATATTAAAGAAACTGAAATTTTGAATAATCTTCTTTTTTAAGTCTTGTTTACCCATCATAAATTAATATATCAATACAATATATATACACAATTTATAAACCAACCGCCGGAACCCAGTCAATTTAGTAAAAGATATTCCAATTTCCAGCTAATAATTTTCGGTAAACTGATAATGTATCGTCTATTCATCTATTGACTACATTACAATCTTTTATCAAAAAAAAAATCAACAACATATATAAATTGATTATAGAAATAGTATTATATTTTAATTTGATTAAAGTTCAACTTCAAAAGTATGATATCTTAGCACCTGCTACATACTAGGACGTACAAGTGAACCATTGTAATATTACAAGTGGGAAATAGCATATATAACATATTATTATATTAATATGTACAAACATCGTTGACATTATATTTAATAATTACGAATACCAAAACAATGATCAACAAACTAACTTACTAAACACTATGCAATGATTTTCTTATTAAAACAATATAGTTATAAACGTTATAATATATATTTATTTTAATAAACATAGTTTCAGTTAGCTGCGCATTTTCTTAAAAACGTCAGAATACAAATACACATATCTCATATAAAATGAATACTCGTGATTTTAATTATTATACTTAAAAATTAAACATATTGTATCAAAATTTCACTATACGAGTGAATTGGCTATTTAAACCCTAATTATGTAAAGTATGATGTTAAGTAAGTATTAAGGTAATGGTAATATGTATAATGTTTAAAATTAAAAATTATGAAGTAAAAAATAAACGAATGACTGTTCCGTATAACACTATAGCCTATCTTTATATACTGTAAACAGTATAAACTAAATCAATCTTTCATTTTGAAATATTGAGTTTATTTAAAAAATCAAATTTATATCAATAATTCAATATGGTTTAAAAATAATTGTGCAAGATAAAGGATAAATAGTTATTACGTGGTGAATAACATTATTATGATAATGAATGATTAATATTTAATAAAATAACTGATATTGTATACTAACTATTCATAGTTAATAAATAATAACGTCTGTATTTAAAGCTAAAAAGATAAAATAGATATAAATATAATAATTTATTATACAAAATATTATGTGTGACGCATTACTGGACTTGTCCGGCGCATTGTACAGACAATTTAACTACATTTATGCATAGAGTTACACATCATGTCTAATCGAAGTTTTTCAATATACCATATACCCTATATCTGCAGCTAATTTAACTCGACATCACTCGGTGTATGTATACCTACCATTAGTCGAGACATAATAGTACATAGTTTGCTGAATGGATATTTCCAGTTGAAAGTCTTTTGAAAATTATAGTCGTTTAAAAGTTTTATAAATATTGAAAAAAATAAATGATATACGTATAATTAAAAATTAGTTAGTGTAGATTGAGTGACGAGTGTTTGGTACACTCAAAACCATAATATATCGATTTGGTGCGTAAAATGTACGGCCGCCCGACGATTCACCATTCGTCTAACGTCTTGGCATGTAATTTGCATTGCCATCAACCTCGTGTGTTGTATTGGTGGTGCATCAGTTCCGTTATGATTACCACCTATACGGCCCGTAAAATTCACTATTACCGGACGTCGCATCACATCGAAACCGCGCGTCTTCGCCGGTGATGCGAACGCCGGCCGGTCACCTTTGTATAATTGTTACATTGTTCCGTTGTGCCTATTATTATTATTATTGTTATCAATGACGTATTGACGTAGTTAATATCACAAATAGTCCGTAAACATGACCCAATGACCCATCAGTGATGTCACCACAGTATTTTGATACACAATAAATATATACACAGTGAATTCCGTTTAATGTGGTCAAAATGGTCTGGTCCCAATATAAATGTATAGTAACAAGGTAAAAAAATCATGGGCACTCGATTCGGGTTATGTGGGCAATTTTTATTTTATCATAGTGTTAGAATATACACATATGTGTTTAAAAATGACTAATTTAATCGGGTTTCGTCATATCTATGAGATTGCGTTTAACGAAAGTAATAAAAAGCACTAAGTAGTAGGTACCATCCATTTAAATCTTAAAAACCTTGTCTGCATATTGTACCAAAAACGGCACAAATTAGTTTTTTGTAATTTCTACTGTTGAAAATAAAGTTACAACATTACACTACATATACGGCCAGTTACATCTACCTACCAGTAAAATTGTGAACTTCAGATGAAAAATAAACGACTGAAAATATTATTGTTGTGCAAAGTGAAAAACTACCCACTTATAACAATTTTATACTAATGATACTACCGATCTTTGGTAAAAAAAAATCTATCTTGTAGTACTTTTTGTCCAGAATATTTTAAAAACAAGTATAATACTTATTGAAATATTCAAATATATATCATAACCTAATTATGTGCCAAAAATTAATCCTTAATCAAATTTCAAGGGTAGTTTCACTTGAATATTTTTCCCAGCCTCCTGGTGTTTTTTACAAAAGTACATTTTTATCGGGAAAAATAAAAATTCACGCAGAAAGGGATTTTGTTGACTTTTTTTGATATTATAATTTTTTTTTTTTTTAACCAATTTCGGTTTTTATTGGCAACCGCTTAATGTGGGCAAACAGGGTTGGTCCCAACGTGCCCACATTAAGCGGAATCCACTGTATATCGTCACCACCATCACGGCTACAGTCAGGATGTGTGTATATATGGATCTCGTTCAGTACCGCCGTGTCACTGCAGCAATTAGACATTGTCACTGCACTCAAAGACATGTTGACCATTGCCCATTGGTTGTATGTGCCCGCAATCCATGTCACACGAGATTTGTTTATTTTTCTTACTTTTACAATAATATGTTGTTGAGACACCGACATCGTACTTTTGTACGATCGTAAATACCATTTGCGATTTTGATCGGCTGCTTTATCGGTCGCCGTATTATATTTATGCGTCTTCGATTGCGTTCGACGGTTCGTCAGCCTCCGCCGGCCGTTTCGCGACACGTCGTTTACCGGGACGTTTTTATTTGACGTGCGTAATTATAATACAATAATTTCCCGTTACAGCGAATACCAATACAACGAAAAATCCTGTTATAACGAAAGTTATAGAAGTCCCCTGTCGAAAAGCAGGGCTTATAAAGATGAGCTTATTCGAATTTTCGTTACAACAAAATTTCCGTTATAACGAAAAAAAATTCTGTCCCCTGGAGTTCGTTGTAACGGGATTTTACTGTATTAATAAAAAAAAACAGTTAAAAATGTTTTTTATTTATTTTAAGTTCAGACTACGTCCTTTTTCTACAAATCCCGAATCGAATTCATCAATTACTTGGTCAAAATTAATATTATTCTTTTTTTCGAGCTTCAAAGTAGCTAAACTGCTAAACTACTAAGCCTTTCTTGTTTCATAGTCGTTCTAAGGTAAGTTTTTAACTTCTTTAGACAAGAAAGAAATCTTCCGTAACCTGCTGTATTAATAGGTATTGTTCGGAATATTTTTAATGTCTCTATAATTAATAGAAACCTTTTTGAATGTCATTTTGTTTTATGTATTTTATTTTGATTCTAATTTGTCGGGTACTGAATTATTGCCATATTTTTTATTTTACTTTTTAAGAATATAGATAAAATAATAATTTAATTGATAATACATACACGGAAATTACAATTTTGTACCTGTTTATTATATTATATATTTCAATGATTTTTTGGTGGTGCAAAAACATACCATTGCACCACCACAGTGCTACATTTGTACTATTTGCTGTATCTTCAATGCTCGAAATCATTGTATTACGATTATGATAATATATACGATTACCGCGATGACTTCATTAATGACAACAGTGAGTCGGTGGTGAATTCAATTTCATTGATGTTGGCTGATTCGTAGACTGCAGCCATTTACTCTTGTGTGATGTTTGACGTTTGAACTCTGAATTGCAAATAGACTAAATGTTCTGGTTTCGTCCGATACAACGTTTTCTTTATTACTAGCCAGTTATAGTGTGATGTTCATTATTCTTAACGGCCAGTGTTATAGGAATTAACACCTTTTTTATTTTCTATAGACGATTATTTGTATGTATAACACGTAGTACCTACGGTTAGTAGAATATTATATTTTAATATCTTAACGAGGATTTGTATTATTTTGTTCTCGTTTTATACTTTTAAGAGAGGGGTCTTTCAATTTAAGTATACAGACATATTTTTCCAATGAAACTAGGTAATTTAAAAAAAAATCAGTGTTCGATTCAATGACTAGAAATCGTCATCATTTCCAATGACTATTGATAATATACTATTGTATACTATAGTCCTTACTCCTTATTACAAACACCAAAATCCTTTCCAATAATAATATTAATTTTAAATCACGATAAAACCTGTAACGTAAATTATATAATCTAGATATCATATAGCTTATAGCCTATGGCGGGTAAATGACTACAAGATTGCACATGACTGCAAGAAATACACTTAATCCTTCAAAATCAGTTTATTAATATGCGTTCATATAATATTATATACCTAATTGTAACAGGCGATTTTTACCTCCGATTAAAGTTTTTGCCGCCCTAAACAGCCTAAGCGGTAATACGGCCCTGGTAAAAGTCTTACCTTCAGTTACAAAGGACACGAAGAATATATTAATAAACTAATTATTATAAGTAGAGTGCAGGTTCCGACTTCTATTTTTATTGCAGATTAGTGTTATAATACTACAACTACATAATATAATGCATTAATGTTTTGTTTACAAATTATTTTCAATTTGACATTTTAGATTCTAAATAAAATCAGGAAAATTTCAAATTATTCTGCTGTTTAATCGTTTAATGTTTTAATTTATAGTGTTAAATTTTTATAAGCTTAACTTGATAATTGAAAACAAGTTTGGTTTCTCATAAAATCATAACTCATGTTATAAGTTGTTTATAACGAGTTTGAAGTTATTAGTTAGCTATTTTACTGCTAGACTGCGACTCCATGTTGCTCTATTGTACATATACGTCATGTAAATACATTTCAAATTTCTTATCTAACGAAAATATTTTTGTCTTTTAGGCTTGAACACTGTTGATATATATATATATATATATAGATAATATAATCTATAAACCTTGGCTGTGTAGTAGTAGCACCACAGTAGTACTGTAGTGTGCATTGTAGCTGTATTGTATAGTGTATTATTGATTCTGTATACTTCAAGTCTGTAGATAATAATGTACATTGTATAGTACCTATTATAACTATAACTATTATATATTAAATAAGTACATTTAAGTATAAATACTATTAATTGTAGGTACATACTTGATACTTTAGCATTAACACAGTCTTGAATAGAATATTATACTATGTTACTAAATAGAATTATTGAGATAAATCTTTTCGGTTCAATAATCTTCAGTTATTTAAGTGTCAGTCTTCGTGCCTTTGTTTTATCACTTAAGTTAATGATAGTTTTTGTTGTGTTGAAACTTGAAAATAGTCAATTTATTGGCATTGTGTAATGAGTGTATATTGAAGATCAAATTATATACTCACCAACATCAGCATGTTGCTGCAATCAATAAAACGTTTATTTAAATCAAAGCAATCACATAAATTCACATTGGTACCTATATAAATAAACGCTTAAATATGACGTAGGTACACACATATTACCTAAAATACAGGGAAACGCCTTGGATGTAGAATTAAAAAACGTCAGTATAATCAATGATATAATATTAATGTTTACTTTTTTCTAATAGTACCTAATGTCTAACACCAATTTGACATTTTTAATGTAAAGTGTATTATAACAGGTAGTTAAATTAGAGTTAAAAACAATTATAAATCTTTTAATGGGTGATTTTATAGTCTTTGAATAATTAATAATTTACCTATTTTGTATCAAATTATATGATACATTTTAACTGGCAATATTTAAATATTATTTGACATTGATTTATAATTATGTAGATTTACCAATAGTTCCTACAACTGTAGAGTATATAGATATAGCAGCTAAATAACCTCTTTTCTAATCTAAATATTTTATTTATTAAATTGACCTTTGAGATGCATGATGATGATTATTGTTGACAGATGATGTACCTACTAGAATTAGAAACCTTGTTTAATGAAGTTTTTATCTATAATTAATATAATTTTGGTGATAAATTGACATGGAAATATGGAAATGAATTCAATGTTGTTAAATAAAGGTCTTGATATAAGATTTGCCGATTTAACATATGAAGTAAACAGTTGGACAGATAAATTTAAAATAGGTATATTTTTTAATTTTCATAAATTATGTAAAAATGAACTTAGTAAGAATAATAATATATTTAATAACACTTTATTTACAGAAAAGAAAACTATTTTGAAAGGTGTGAGTGGTGCATTTTATCAGAGTCAACTATGTGCAATTATTGGATGTTCGGGATCTGGAAAATCGTCATTATTAAACGCACTATCTGGTTATAAGTAAGTAAATTACTTTAAAAAGAAATATATAATTTTTTTAACTTTCAAGTAGAGAAATCATAAAATAGATTAGAAATTGTTAATTATTAATAATGGTTTTTAAATTTTATTTTACAACTTTATGTTGTTTATTTAAACCAAGAATTTTTAAAACTAGAAAATATTATTTTATTTAAAAAGTCGACTGTAATGTTTACAAATAATAAGTTATTTTATGGTAAACATTTAATAGTTTTCATAAAACCAGTATAACCTTGACTTATGATAGTGTAAAAATAATCTTATTATAATTTATTAATTATAGGACTAATGGATATAGTGGAACAATATTTATCAATGATAAGCCTCAAGAATTAAAATCATTTCAGAAACAATCATGTTACATTATGCAAGAAGACCAACTTCATGTGCAATTAACAGTCAGAGAGTCTATGGAATTTGCATCAAAATTAAAATGTTTAACTTTATCATTAAACGCGAGCAAACTTAAAATGGTAGAAATTTACTTTTAATTAGTCCCATAATCCATTAACAAGCACATATGTTATATGTATTATTTCAGATAGATTTAATTTTAGAGAATTTAAATCTGCTTAAAAGTCAAGATACGATTACAATTAACTTATCTGGTGGTGAACGTAGAAAATTATCCATTGCATTAGAACTGGTCCATAATCCAAGCATCATGTTTTTTGATGAACCAACTAGGTGAGCTAACTTAAAGAGATTCTATTTACTGTTGATAATATTTTTGTTTACCAAGTACAAAATAATAAATATCATAATTATATGATTAAATAAATATTTTTATAATTACCATATTTTAATACTATAATATTTCAATGATTAGATTGATTACATTTATTATATTTAAATTTAGCGGTTTAGATAGTTTGTCAGCAAATCAAGTATTAGACACATTAAGGGAATTGGCAAATTCTGGCCGTAATATAATTTCTACAATACATCAAGCGTCTGCTTCACAATTAAAGATCTTTGACATTCTTTACGTACTTACTCCATCTGGCCAATGTATTTATCATGGTTCGACATCAAATCTTTTGGATTATCTAGCTGCACATGGTTTACGATGTCCATTGTATCACAATACTGCAGACTATAGTTAATATTTAATTACTATTTATAGAATTTTTGTTTTACAATTTTTATAAACATTATGAATTCATTTATGATTTCTATAGTTATTGAAATAAGTCTTGGAGAGTATGGAGATCATGCTGAAAAATTGGTACAATATATTAATAATGGAAAGTCTACAGAATGGTTAAAGAATACTAGTCAAAAACATTTAGCTAAAGGTTAGTCAAAAATGAAAGTTGTTAATATTAGTATATTGTATAGGCATTAAACAGCATTACAAACCAAATTAATATGAAGTAAATATTAAGCAATATTGTGCTATAGAACTATAGACATGAATCAAATAAGTACAAATAATTGTATGATGTGATTGTTTAGCAAGCAAGTTCAATTTATGATGAGAAATTTCCTGTTAGATTTTTATATAGTTTTTTATTTCAAAATATAACACTGGTTTATCTTATTTCAGAAGATAAGTTGACAGCTGTCATCAATGATGAATGTCAAGATGGACAATTTATAAAATATATTTACAACCATTTAATTCAACTTATTATTTTATCGCATAGGTGTACAGTTAAGACACTGAGAGAAAAAGTATTTATAATATAAATTTAGATTTATTTTTACCATGTACTTATTTAGTATACAACATAGTATTTGATTATATTTATAGTTCATCATTACAAGATTGCTGGTTCATATTATTGTTAGTGCTGTGTACGGTTGGGTATACTTTGGTGTTGGTATTAACGCATCATTTATACATGACAATCTAATGTTGTTATTCTTCAGCTTACTGTTTATTATGTATACTGCTAGTTCTTCAATGATTATCAACTGTAAGTCTTGAAGAGTTATAAATTAATAACTATTGTGTACAAGAAGCTAGATTAATGAGTACCTATATTTTAAATTATAATGTATATAATGTATTTGTGTTATAGTTCCCTTAGAAATTCAAATACTTTCAAAAGAACATTTCAATCAGTGGTATTCTTTGTTGTCATATTATCTAAGTTTCACTATAGTAGACCTACCAATTCAGGTAATAATTTGAGAAATTCTAATAAAATAAAGTATTTTTATAAAAATATAAGTTTTGTACCAAAACTTAATTAGTTAAATTTAATATGTATAGTATAGTATAGAACAGATTTAATTTGTCTTCTAAGGGCCCCCACCCCGACAGTATCTTTTTGGTCTAAATTTCTACTTTTAACTCTTCACCTACTTAGGCCAATACAGAAGAAAAAACATGTATACATATGAGTATTCTCATATACATATGTGGTTTGTTTTCTAAACATTAATGTTGTCATCTATCTATGTAAACTGTCTTAAAATGTACCTCTGATATTATTTTTTTTATTCTATTATTTAATAACTATTTATTTTTACCTTTCAGGTTCTGTGTACGTTCTTGTACTGTGTGGTATTGTACTATTTTACTGGACAACCACTTGAATGGCCCAGGTTTGGGTTGTATACGCTCATGATGTTAATGGTGGGACTATTATCACAGACTATAGGCATGTTAATGGGAACATTGTTTAGCGATTTAAGGGTAAGTATTCTTAAATACAATAATACTTACATGGATTTAACCATTATGTAATATTTATTACTATGTTTATAGTTCAGTACAATTCTAACCAGCTTTCTACTCATGCCGTGGATGATGTTTGGTGGAATTTTCATTAAAATCTCTGACACCCCAGAGATATTTCGATGGTTGTTTGACATTTCCTTCATGAAACATGCCATGGAAGGAATAGTGCATTGTGTTTACGGTATGGATCGACCCAGGTTATATTGCCCCAAAGTATGTTATTTCTGTAATGTTTGAAGATTTATAGTTCTATTATATGATATTTAAACTCTAAAAATGATTTCAGATTTACTGTTACAGCACTTCACCCTCAAATATTTTAAAAGATTTAGACATGCCAGTCAACAAGTATTGGTTTAATTTTCTTGCTGTTACCACCATTTATTTGTTGTTGAAGGTGTTAACATATTTAGTGTTGAAAAAAAAGTTGGAAATTCACTGAGGGCCTTAATATTTAATATATTAAATATATATATTTATATTTCATCAATCATTATAGTATACTAATGCATCAGTATACTTAAATTTGATCCACATACGTTTATATTCTTACCAATAATTGGTATACTTTTTATACTGTTACCTAGTTTAACTTTGCCAAAGACAGAACATAAAAGTGATACTTAATAATTATTATTATGTTAAGTTAAAAATAAAGTCAATTGTTTAATTTAAGTTTTTAAATCACAAACTAATGGAATAATTAATAAGACTGGTGATTGCTGTGTGACTTTTATCACTGTTTAATTTGTTTTTATTGATTTAACTTTGTTATTTACATATTTTAAATTTGTAAATTATTATTTATAAAGTAGAATGACTATTCTAGACTTACAATATACAACATATTTACTTTGTATAATTTATCATGAACATACATTTTATACAGTTTTGAGTTGTATGTATTATTTTACTTTTTGATATATTTAAACACAATATGTGCTGTATCTATTGATCATAAACCAAGGTCATACAATTGTTTTAAATATATTCCAAAATGTTGATATATTATAAAACTGTTATCACATCATAAGTTTAATAGATGTGAATCAAACAATTTTGTATATTTTAAACATCACATAAAACGTCATATCACATGTTATTCTATAAAATTTATTTTTTTATAAAAAAATAATATTACAAGTTTTTTTTTAGTTAATTATTGTTATTTTATGTATAAAATATTTATACCAAAATGAAATAAACACCTATTAAAGTAACTCATTAAAAAAGTTCAGAGACCACTATGCAAAAGATTGTTTTTTTTAATTAAACATAATTCATTGTATCATACATTGTTTATTGTTTGCATAATCATTTTTTTAAATTTTTTATGTGCATGGAAGTCATTTATTACGAATAATTATTAATTATGTTTTATTTATCTTTTGACTAATAAATTAGGTGATTTTCATTTTAAATTGTATATTATTGTTCCATTAGAAATTAGCTAAACTCAACATAATATTTATTATCTTGATAAGTTGGTTTATTTGAAATACAATTACTGACCTAGTCACATGAAGATATATTCTCGATATTTTCTGTCAATCTTGTGTAAAATCTGCATATCTATTGTATAGACTATAGATATTATATACGTACATAATAACAATTGATAAACATGATTCATAGGAAAATTCATGTTTTCAATCTAATGTGTAGAACATTTTAATAAATAGTTTATCTAATTTACATTATAATAACCAAAGGCATTTAATTAGTGATCCCAATGATTGATCAGTTATTACTTACAATTTTTATTTTAAACTATTATATTTTATTCAAAACAATTGTTTAGCCTGATGCATGCCAATAATAGTACATGCTATTGACAATATCACAAAAAACAAATAAAATTCAATAATCATTTTGGTTTCAACATAGATACATATATTTCAATACAAAAAGACTGCAACAGTTTACAAAATACATAATCAACCAATGTAGGTGAAAAAAACAAACAAGACGATAATAACTTACAAATAAAAACTGTGTTATATATGTTTCTAATAATAAAAATAAAAAAAACTACGCACCCAGAGAAAACATCTAATAAACATTAGCCATAAAGTAATTTAATAAATAAATGTTCATAATATGATTCAATGATTGTATTAAGTAATATAAAAGAGGTCTGATGTTCAATATTGCTCAATATTCAATAGGAAATATCAAATTGTTGGTCGATGCCTGTTTTGCAAGCGAAGCATTTTTCCTGGCCGATTTACTCTTGCGTCGTTTATGATCTTTCTTAGAGTCAGCTACAACTGTGACTTTTGATGATATAGTTGTTGTTGGACCATTACTATTGTCATCAGACATTTCGCCAGCACTACTTTCTGATACACTGGTCTCTTCACTTTCTGAAACCACATTTAGTGGTCCATATACTCTGTCTTCAGCTTCAGATGCTTCACTTTCACTGGGAGTGTTATATTCTCGTATATTACGCTTACGCTGCTGACGTTGTCTGTGTTTTTTTGCTTGTGCTGCTATGCTTATATTGAAGCTGAAAATTTAAAATTATATTGAAAGAAATACTCTATAAATATTGTATAAAATTTTATATTGCATACTTAATCTTTTTTTCAATGACATGATCATTAAAACGAACTGTTTTTTTTAAACTAAAATCATTCAAACTTGAACCCAAAACGTCTGAACTTTCAGTGTCCACATTGTCCACAGATGAACTATACGTTCGAGGAGATAAATTTATGTCATCAACGTTACTACATTCAGACAAAGCTCTTTTTTTTAAGATTCCACGCTGGAAAAAAAATCATATTCATTTAAATGATGATAAAATTAAAAAAAAAAAATACAATATTATTTATTCATAGAGTAAACACTTACAATTGTTGGTCTAATGTTATTAAACTCAATTGGCAACGAGCCGGGTATGAAATCTATTGTTTTTCTAGATTCGGGTAAACTGCTGGCAACAGCTATTGGTATAGCATTTGATTTTTGAATCTTCTTTCCTTTCTTTTTTTTCCTCTTTTCTTTGGTTGTTTTACCATTTTTATCTTTGCCCTGATAATTGTCATCATTTTTCTTGATGCTCTGTTGTTTTTGTATACTTGATTCATCTTCTTTACTATCGTCAAATACATCATCGTCATCATCATCATTGTCGTCATCACTGTCATTGAGAGGAATTGTAACACCGTTGGTTAAAGGTTTTGAGTTTTCCTTGAGTGTTTCCATTTTAATACACTGAATTATTAAGTTATCTTCATTGAGGCCATACCAATATTGATTATTGTCCGGTTTAAAATGTATAGAAAAATTTAATATAACATTATTATCAGAAGGTAATACGTTGACGTCAGACTTTAATAAGCTCGATTCGGATGGAATTTTTAAGCAAAAAGCATACCATATGGGAAAAAATCCTGAACCAATGGAATGAAATTTACCGGAGATCAAATTTTTATCCTTAATAACTATCACATCAATCGATGTTGGATCAACATTTTTTACATTGAGCGTAAGAAAACATTTATTTTCAAAAATAAATTCGTGTTCTGGCAGGATATAGTGTACATCATTTTCGGTGATGTTACTATTATTACAATTATTATAAACATCATTGTCTTTTAGATCATTTGTGTTCATATTTTCGTTACTATTAGTGACTACAGTTTTATTAACATTTATAGTATTACAATCTTGGTCATTAATGTTAATTTTATTATCAATCACAATCTTGTCTAAATTACTATTTGCAACATCACAGTCGTGACCATTTTCATCTTTTGGCATTTCAACCTCACTAACAAGATGATGTTTGACATATTCTAGCGATGGCTCTGTCCTCAAGACCGGAAGGCATATAATAAGCTTCTTAGTACTTTGATCAAACGTAGCATTACCCTCTTCTTCCAGTACACTATAAGGCAAATTGATATCAAGTTTATATTTTGAAGGTTTGTGACAAACTAATTTCAATGTCTTAGGGAGCACATCAAGTTCTACATTGGCCGAAGAATCCAAAAGCGGCAAATTAATTTCAATAATTAACTCTTTTGGTATGACCGCATTCATTTTACAATGCATATTATATCCATGTTCTTGGATGTCTATATCGTTTCGATATTTTATTATGTACTTAGGTACAGTAAACAGTGATTTTTGTTTCAAAGAGCCCAGATCATGATGTTGAACCGGTCGATCGACTGGTGGCTTGTAAGGACATCCAGGTATATCAGAAGTTTGGAGTTCGGGTGATGGCTGGAAATCCTTGATTGGCTTGCGTATGACCAACGACCGGGCGACACCTTTGAATGCGATTTTCGGATACTTGAGATTAGCCTTGTCCAAAACTACATTGTTGTTCTTCTCGATCATACTGAGTGCCGTGTCTTCGACCATGTCTCTGAGACTCTTGCCGTGCTTGGTCAATTCAAGCGCGTCCGGATGAAACACCACGTCGTACACGTCGCACGGTTTGTGGGCCTTGTCGTAATCTTGGCGCACCGGCGACAGGCAGTGTGGCAGGGACCAATGATCGCCGCCGGTGCCGGATCGGCTGGTCGGTTTCTGTAGCACATCGCAACAGCACACGTTGACGAACACCTTTCGCACGCCGTTGGCGCTCGTCTTCAACACGTATCCGGGCCGAGGGCGCACGAACGTCACGCTGGTTCCGCGTTCCAGTTCGTACTGTTCGATCTCCCGTTCGTACTGCGCTCGGTTCTCCGGATCGTTGATTTCGTCCACATACTCGCACAGCAGTTTCCGGAACTGTTCATTCTTCAATGCCTCGCCGATACTGTCCAATTCCTGTTTGGTGATGTCCAGATCCTCGAGCTTTGACTGTCGACCACCCGCGGCGTCGTTCATAGCTCGATCACGCGAGTTTTTTTGGCTATGGTCGTCGACGAGGTAACAACGATCGAATCGGAACGCGATTACTATGTCGTTTGCGCAGTAATATTTATTATTTACGTTATTCGTTCGCTGCTAACCAATCGGTAAATATTTTTGCAATTATAGTATTGGGTATTGTTGATAAGTAGGTGGTACAATTAGTGTATAGTGTGTACCTATCTTACTCTATATATATATATATATATATGTCTGCTACTACTAACTATTAATATTGTATTGCGGTAGCCTACGAGTTGCGACTACTGTGACCGTCACGGAACTACGGAAGTAGCGTAATAATAAAAATACTATAATGTTTAAACGAGCATTGTTCACTACACCATAGATACGTTATCACTTATCAGCAGAAAACCTCCCGGCCGGCAATTCTCGTCAGAGTGGAGAGTATCAAAATCATGTTTACAGCTGTTTTTCGTTCCGATAACATGATTTCCGATAATATCTATTTTTGACTTTTGTTATTGCTATTTACGTTTCAACAATGTGAATACCGAATTGCGAATTGACGAATGACGATTATCTTTGATCAATATCAGCTCCTGTACTCCTGTCCGAATTTAACATTACGTTAATTCATAATTTTTATGTTTTAAAACAACAGGTAATATAAGTACGAAGTAGGTGCTTATTATTGTAAGTCTATAATAGAACTATAACCTAGGCTTCTAACTATTTAGGTTTTAGATATAATACATTATACCAGCACGTATACAAAAAAAAAATTCGTGGGGGGTCTACAAAATATAGCAATACAAATTCTACCACAATATAATAAAACAATTTCTTCCTCGGTACTCGAAATTATTTCGGGGGTTTAAACCCCAAACCCCCTGTATACGTGCCTGCATGGCTGCATTATACATAAATATAATATAGTACTTTGGCTATATTCTATAATTTATTTTAATTATTATCTTAAATCTTGGTTCGACTATAAAATATACCTATGAATTCGATACCTAAACATACATAATAATATTTAGTGCCTACTAGGTACCTATTAACCCGATCCAAGCTCTAGTTTTCCAGAAAGATCGTCACTTGTTAATTAGCTATTCTAGATTCTAAATCTATTTACTACTTTGTAAATTATATATGTTGATTGTTTTCCAAACTATATATTATCTGCAATTATTGCCTATTTGGCAATAGTCCACGCTATCTGTGTCATAACAAACATTTTAAATATCGTGTCAATTATATAAATAGTATAATAAATAAATTATTCAATAAAAAATAATTTACGTCACGACGATGATTAGTATTTGAAGGACGTTGTCGAGTTGTTATTTTTATTATACGTTGCGATTAACCACGGAATACGAATTAAGTTATAATGTTAGATTATAAGTACATTGTTACTAGTATTACTACAATATTATATTATACAGCTAATAGATGGTCTATTCTAGAACATATATTATAAGTTTATAATGATATAAATGATATAATAGTACAATACCGATTATACGCGTGGTTCGTGCGTATATATATTATTAATAAATAATTATTATCGACAGTTGTTAAAAGAACCTTGTCGTCGTTCGAATTACACTTATAGCCTATAGGTGGCTAGAATTGAATATATTTATTGTTTTATAAGTCTTCTAACTTATAAAAAGTAAGCTAGGTTTGTTTTGTTGGTAAAATGTGTACTAATTATTACTTGGAGCAGCAGCTGGAGCTCTGATACATGGTTTATTTTTTTAATTTAAAAATTTCTCAGTTGAATTTGAGTGTCTAATATCTATAGGTTATAACAGTGGTTCTTATGATTTTTTAAAACACTACATACTCTTCTCTTTTGACGAAACAATATGTTTCAGCCATGACATTTTCTTAAACAAAGACCTTTTTTTTTTCGATTACTATTTAATTGCTTACATTAAATTAAATAAACTGCTCAGATCATAAGCGTTACTAGACGGGAGGGGCTTGGGTGGGTTTCAGCCCCCCAGAATGTTTTGGTAAATGTATGTGCTTATAAACATAATATTAATATTAACTTTATTTTTGACTGTAATATAAAAAATTTTAATGTTTCATATAAATAAATAATCATTCAAATCAGTTGTAAACCCCAATAAAAACAATAAAAATAATAATCTAATTAAAAAAATTTGCTACAAAACATTTTTTGGAATTTAGCCCTGCCTAACTTAAAAGATTAGTCACTTCTATATACCTCAGACATATACTTAATAAAGAATGTCTGCGAGATATCGATTGAAAACCACTGGTCAGTGTCATAGGTATATAGAGCGTATAGGTATATATTATTAATAGAGGGGTTTCAACTTTATTAGTAATAGGTAAAAAACAAATATAAATATATAGGCATATGGATATGATGTATTAATAAAATATTATTATTATATATCAATTATTTATACAAATACATTTAATCATTGCCAACGAGCTTCGTTGTGTATTTGTAAACGATCAACAAAAAGTCTCTATAACATAAAGAAGAGCTAATCCAGTTAGTCGATTTTAACTAATGGAGTTTTTCGTAAATACGCTTTTAAGCACTTTAATGTTAAAAAAGAACGTTATGCACTCTTAGTTAACACAGGAATTATCCAAAATTTTAAGAAAAGTATAAATGAGAAGAAAAAATAATTGATTGTACTTTCCAGTGTTTTAATTGACTTAATTCATTTAAGTCATAATTTATTTATTTCCACTTTTTAGTCCATAGCTAGTTGATGCTCACAGAATAGATTTTCAAGTTTTCATTTAGCAGATAATGTCTGATTGATTTCTGTCGATTTGTTTTTAGCATCATTTTAATATTCATACCAGGACCTTGAGGACCTATTGCAGCCTAGTGTTTTTTCTAAATCATAAATTAGAATGTGTCTAAAATATTACATTGACCTTTAAATCGCTTTTACCAATACCAATTGTATAAAACCGTTAAAAATGACAAGAAACCAAAAAATCTTCGAAAAACAGCGAATACAATTCATATAGTCATGTGAATTAGCACAAATAGACAGAAATATTGAATGTAGCATGTTGATACTATGTACAATAGTGAATAAATGGTGTAAACATTATATAATTATTATAATTTATAGTATTTTAAGGTAGTAAAAAATTGATGTTTAATTGTTAAAACTAGGGCCTACATTTTTAAATTAGAGATAGGTAATAAAGGTTTTTACAAGTTATCTTGTTAACTGTATCGAAATATTCGAAATTATTATTTTTTAAAACATTTTTTTGGTTTTTTTAATTTATAAAAATCATTATGCAAGTGGTTATACAATTTACCTTTTTATTCTAAAATAATAGTTATAGGTACGAGTATAATGTTTATCAAATTTAACATGATAAATGCGTATTATAAAATCATAAATTCATCTGCAGAATGTTTATTCTATATAAATTCTAATTATAGTCACTACCGTAAAATATTAATTATTATTTTATTTTGTATTTTTTTAAGAGTGTTTTCTTGTAGTTTTCGGCAATGGTGTATATACCTAATATCTAAATAATTTACAGTTTTTTGTTAACTGGTATTAAATTAGGTCGTGATGTTCAGTGTTTACTGTACTAAACATACAATATACATCTGTGCAACGTAAATACCTCCTAAATAAAAAAAAATACTGCATAGTATAGTGTATCTACTACCTTTTGACTATTTTAACAATAAACGACAAATACTAACTATCGGGGCAAAAATATTATTGATCTTTTTATTTCTAATTTTATATATTTCCAGTTTTTAGTAGATACCTATAAAATACCATTGGTTAAAAAAATATAATAATCTAATACATAGGTAATATAGGTATAGGTATAATATAATATATCATGTATATTATATTGGGCTATTCACCAATATAATAACATTTGTTATTATTGCTTCCAATAACATTTGTCAATGGTGTGTATATCTTGGGAACATTTTCAAGGGGAAAGATGAAATATTAAATACCTTACTAAAACTTAATAAAAAAAAATGTAAGCTTAATCCTTTATAGCAATAAAATATTTAACGAACAAGCACTATCCTAGAGAGGGAATGCCTCTGTGGCTCTGTTCTCATTATAGCCTAAGTATAAATCTTCAAAAGATTAATACTATATGAGATATATAAATGCAACGATGCAACATACAAGGGAATACTTATTGATAAAACATCAGGTAAGACAAAACAAATTGGTATGTAAATGAAAAATAAGTAAAATTAAAATTATGTGTACCTCACAAACAATTAAATATTTATAAATAAAAATTTGAATTAATCCTTAAATTAATTAAAAATAGTCCCTGTTATATAGTCATACACTACATAATGAAAAATCAGAAATCTAATATTAACTCGCATAATCTCAGAAAAATATTAGCGGGGGGGGGGAGCATTTTAACTTTTAATAATTAATCGTTACAAAATATTGAATAATTTTAATCCTAAGAGATTCAGGACGTTCAGGTACATATATTTAAAGGGACACATTTTTATTTTATTTTTTGTGTCGATCATATTTAAGTCTTCGGAGTATTGCAATCTGCGTGTCATGCATTCCGGCCTTGGACGTCGTTTTCGAAGCCCCGCTGTACGTTTCCGCATCTCATCACGCTCTATCGTACATCGCCATATCCTCAGCCGCGTATTGCATCGCGTCGAGTCCGTCCTTCACCCACCCATCCACCCACCGACTGTTACCCTTCTACGCGATTGAGAGTTGCGGCGGCGACGACGACGACCGTCGAATGCCGATACCGCCGTCCGCCTATACCACCCACGCCGTTGTGCGATAGCCGGCTGACGACGATGATAATAACGATAATTAATAATAATAAATAATAACGACTGTTGACCACCGACGGTGAACAGCGTTAACGAAAATCGGCCTTGTTCGCGACGAACGGCGTGCACATTAATATGGTAATATTCGTAAGTAATAATAATTGTTTTGCTTTTCCTCTCGTAATTTCGTCCCCGCGCACATGACAAAATTGACAACAAATTGTATTTCGCCGTGCGCGCGCAGCACTTGAATAATAATAACAACGACGTCACGATAATATGTAAGTATCCGCGCGACGGCGGCGATCCGCGTTTAGTAGTTCGGTTACCGTCGACTCTTAGCTTCTAGGTCTGTGGGCGGTGAGTTGCCCGAGTAACTCGGCACTCCGCAGTCAGCAGTCTGCAATCGATGTTTGTCAGTGTGTAGCGGCATGGACGAACGCGACGATTTGTTGGTGGATGATGGAGGGATTGACGTACAGTTTTCGGACGTGTCGTACTCGGTATCCGTCTGGACACCAGGCAGGATACTCGGACCAGGTATAGAGACAATGATGATGATAAACACGATAAATTATTAGGACCTTTATTGTTGTATTTGTATTTGGAATTTTAAAATGTCAACAACAGTGGAATAATATAGATTTCCGAAATATTATCCGGTCATCCGGATATGAATATGATTTATTACGTTATAATTTATAATATGTGGGTACCAAATATTTTGAAAAAACAATACAATATTCAAGACGACATTGACGTCAACAATAATATTGGCTAGCGTTATCCAAGGTCTTCTGGGTGCTGTTTAAAGTTTTGTGCAATATCAATTAATAATTATAATCGTAATAATTCGTTATATATTATAACAAAACCATAATTACATTTAATAACACTCTATACATGGTATCAATTTAATAATTGAAATAATTAAATTATTAAATATATAATGACATTATACATGTAAATTTTTTTTTTAAGACTAATTTTCATAGTATGGCGATTGGCCTGTAATTAAGAAATTTTAAACGACGGTCTTATCACTTCCGATGGTAGAAATTATTGACTTAATTAAACTTAAAAGTTCAGTAACTAGTAATTTTCTTAGTTTTTTTTTTTTGATTCTATAATATATAACATATATACTTAATCTGTGCTGTGTTTGTCAACCATAGTTTTAATGCCAGGGGTCAATCTCTCTAGAAAATAAATAAACATTAAAACAATCATTTTCGTGTTTATTTCAGAGAAAAAACAGATTTTAAGAAATGTCAGCGGTGCATTCCATAAAAAACAAGCATGTGCTATAATTGGATGTTCTGGATCTGGCAAGTCTTCGCTGTTGAATTTCATTTCTGGTTATAAGTATGATCAAACAAATCTATTATTTATTTGTATAACACTATTTATTTTATAATTTAAATTTATTCATAGGACATGTGGTTACAAAGGAGAAATAGTTATTAATGGACGGCCTCGCAATCGAAAACAATTCATAAAACAATTGAGTTATATAATGCAAGAAGATAATTTACAACCTCATCTTACTGTTTCAGAATCAATGGAAATAGCTTCTAAACTTAGAAACTGTACAATACAACTTGATGTTTACCATAAAATCTTAGTAAGAAATTAAAATTAAAATTTAATTATCTATATAAATAATATAGCTAATGAATAATTAAAGTTATTTTAGTTTGGAATATTAGGCAATATAATATACAATATAAATAAGTACCTAATTAAAAAATAATTTAAAAAAAAAACAAAATGAGATTTGATCAACTTTTCTTTTTACTTTTAAGTTTACATCAATAAAAATAATAAATATATAAAATTGTGATTGTAAGTTACTAAAGAGTTACTAAGACTTAGTTGTTTTTATAAAATACTTTAATACTTAGCTAAGGTAAAATCACATGAGTTCTAATGTATAATTTATTTTTCAGATCAAAAGAATATTGGATAATTTAAAGTTGTCAGAAAAAGAACAAACTTTGGCTGGAAAATTATCTGGGGGTGAACGCCGTCGCCTATCTATTGCTGTAGAATTAATACGTAATCCAAAAGTGATGTTTTTTGATGAACCAACTACGTAAATATTGGTAAATTATTTATTGATGCTAATTGTTACTTAAATTATACTTTACTTTGTTTAGAGGTTTAGATGTGGTCTCTGCAAATTATGTGGTATCTATGTTAAGAGACCTAGCCAATTGTGGCAAAACAATTATATGCACTATTCATCAGGCATCTGCTTCCCAATTGGAAATGTTTAATGCATTATACATATTATCACCCACTGGTCAGTGTATTTACCGTGGACAGTCATCAAGTCTTATAAGTTACCTATCATCTGTTGGTCTCCAGTGTCCCTTACATCATAATCCTGCAGATTTTGGTGTGTTAAACTTAAATGTTTTTATCAATATATCATTTGTACAGCAAAATTATTGATAATATTTCTATTTTTAACTTATAGTCATTGAAGTGAGTTCTGGAGAATATGGTGATCACAATGAAACACTTGTGAAATATATCAATAATGGTAAATCAAATGACTGGAATAATGCCAAAAGTATTGAAAACAGTGAGTAAAAAATGATATATTGTTATTTTATCGTATATTAATATTGAATATATTATTTTATACATAGCAGGTGTTCAAATGCAAAACCATCGTTCTAATTATTCTAGACAAAAATGCATCTCAAAGTTTTTCAATGAACTTCGAATACTAATTAGTAGAACATTAATCATCTCATCTAGAGACAGTGTTTGTATTTTACATCTTTAATAAGAGGTATTCTAGTCAAAAAGGCTAATGAATAAATCAAATGATTACATTTTTGTATTAATATAGTTATTAATTGAATAATATATTATGATTGATATCTCTATTTCTACAAAATATATATCATACACAACCTTACTAAATAATATCTATTACTTGTATATTTCTAGGACTTTATCAAAGTAAGAATATTTGTACCTCTTTTAATGAGTTTTCTATTTGGTTCAGTATATTTAAATATTGGCAAAAGTGGTTCGTTCACACGGGATAATGTAATAATGTTATACTTCAGTATGATGGCTATTGTTTACTTATCTGCCTACTCAATGTCTATAAAATGTGAGTATCATTTTATTTTATAATACATAAATAACACCAATTTTTACGTTTAATTATACATATTTTAGTTCCAATGGAATTGTTACTTATGAGATTAGAATATTTCAACCAATGGTATTCACTTCGTTCATATTACACGTGTTTGACATTAATGGATCTACCTTTACAGGTTTGTAACTCATTATTTTATTTATATTAATTATTAGAGTAAAGCTTTGTGGTATTATAAATATTAATTAACATTTAAATTTTGAAAGGCAATGAACTGTCTGTATAATTTATTATAATGTACATTACAGTTAACATACCTTATGCTTATCATAATTAGTAATATTAAATTGGTAATTGGTATTCATTATACAAAAATCTATTCTGTTAAAGTTTCTATAATTTTGTTTAGAAATTGGAGTATTATTTATTATAATTGTTGAATTATACACTTAACATAAAAAATAATTATTAAAAAAATAGTGTTAAGAAAAAATTTAAAACTAACACATTAATAATTACTTTAAATGTATAGCATACAAGAATTGTGTATTTTAAAAGAATTTCAATTATATACTATTTAAGAAAAATATATAGTGTGGTATAACATTTTATTTTGTTTGATAATTTAATTTTTATGTATTTTTAGATTATATCCACGGGACTATTTTGTATTGTGATTTACTTAATGACTGGGCAACCATTTGAATTATTCAGGTTTTTAATGGTTTTTTTAATGTTGATTGTAACTGGTTTGATGTCACAAGCAACAGGCATGTTGGTTGCAATTTTGTTTAAGAATTTTCTTGTAAGTTGATTTTTATATTGTAATTAAGCATTTGAAGTAAATCTATAAATCACTGTATACCATTTTGATCGCAGATAAATACTATTGTTATATCTTCAATTATTTTACCAATGACAATATTTGCGGGCATTATGTTACGTATCAATGACACACCAAAAATATATAGTTGGATTTATGATATATCCATGTTGAAACATTCTATGCAAGGTATTTTACATGCTATATATGGTTTCAAAAGATCTGCGTTGCCATGTCCAGAAGTAAGTTAAAAATAATAAATTATTTTTTTTAATTTGTAAATGTTAAGAAATGGCTATACCAAAAATAACTTTTCCTATCGTTTATATGTTTAAAATAATAATATACTATTTATTCATACCAATTATTTTTTATAAAAATTGAATTCTCTGAACAGTTTATCATTATTTTGAAAGGTCAATTCATGGAATTATGATATTAATTATTTAATATTTTAATATAAAAAAAAATTTAGATTTTTTTGAATCTATAAAATATTGACATGCATTTCAATATGACTACAGTGCAATGCCATAAATAACTGAAGATTATATTTTTTATGTTTCAAAATATCTTGAATATTTCCTTGATTAGGATTATTGTGTGTTTATATTATGTATAAACATAAATTTTAATCATATTAATATAATTGTTTTGTAGATATATTGTTACAATGGTTCACCAGAATTAGTTCTCAAGGATGTAAGTATGAGTGAAAATATATTTTGGACTAGCATTGGATATATCACAGCTGTATTTTTATTTCTTAAAATTTGTACTTATGTTATTTTAAAACATAAACTTTCTTGATAAAAATAATTTATTATGTTGAATTGACTCTTATATTTGTTACTAGTCAATGTTGGTATTGTTAATAATCCATTTTATCTACATAAAATATATTTTTCACAGTTTAATAATTTAATATCCCTAGCTAAATCAAATAATTGAAAAAAATATATAGTATTTATATTTATTAAGACTTGTAAACATAGCTATAGATTATGTTATATAGTCATGGATCTAAGGTGTAGCAACTATAAAATGGAAAAAGAGATGAAACCCATGTTGACCTTGATGCAAAAAGTTTTTATAATGATTTTGCCTTTTTTTAAACTATGTAATTATAGTAAATATTCAAGTTCATATAAGTCTTTAAAAAAATTATACTTCCCTAATTACAGCATATTTCTTAAATAATATTCTTATTGTGCAACTGTTTTATGGTTTATTAGATAGATTGTGTTATGTTTTATGTATTTTGAGTTGAATAATAACCCATACGGTAGGATGTCAATAATCTAAAAATCCTTCTCTAAAAATAATGGTGGTTGGGCAAGTAACAAATTTATGATTTAAATTGTATTATGATACAAATACAGACCACAAGAAAACTGCTGAGTTTGCTTCATTTGTGCAACAACCGAATTTGATTCATTTATTAAAGTTCACCTCCAACACTGTAAAAGTGAACCTAATGGTTCTTCTTAGTTATTAGTAGGGACTAAAATACTCAATTACCCCGTCAGAGTATTCACTTAAAATATCTTACATTATTAATTACAATTTTCAAATAAATAAATAAATATTAAATTAAAATTCTGCCAAAAATAAAACCAATATCTTAATGGTACTTTGTAATTAGGATCACAATCGTTTGTTTTATAAGGTTACAGTTATAGTTTAAAAGTACATTCAGACAATAAGTCAACACAATGTCACTGTTAGAAGTGTAAAAAAAATGTATTCAGAGATTATGTTGCTTTGGTTAATGTGGTTTAATTACTACACACGTACAAATGTTTATTATATTATAAATATATTAATGTTATTTATTTGGTGTTTATGTTAACTAGTATTTTATTATTTTTGTTTTTTCTTTGTTAATTGATCTGAATGAGTGCTTAAAAAATAATTATTTAAATACTTTTTTAAATTCAAATTTTTATTTTTACCGTAGAGACTAAAGATTATACTTAGTATCCACTTCATTGTAACATGAAATCTCTTGATTTCTGATCTCAAAACCAACGAATTTATAAACATGTGTATTTTATTTGATTATTCTATAATAAATTGTTTTGCTCAAATTACTACTAATTGTATCTTTTATTGTGTTTTAGCTACCTATTGAAAAAATTGTAATTACTTTTCTTTTTAAAAATAATTGATGCTTGTTGTTTTATTTTTATTTTAATCTGATCCACAAAATAAACATTAGGTTGCCATCAGAAATTTAACAAGTGTACCAAGGTTCAGAGAAATGACCTTTTAAGGAACTTTATTATTGCTTATCTTTACCTGATAAAGTATATTTAAGAATAAAAAATTTCAGTGTAGCAATATTTTAATTTGTACCAGCTAAATTGTAAATAATTGTATTACTCTATTTTTAAATAAATGCTAATATATTTTAAAATATTTAAGGGTAGTGCAAAACAGCTGAAACTGAGTAATTAAAATAAATGAGTTTGTTTGATATGATTATAATCATAATCATTCGTCATAAACTCAACAGTAAACTATTTCTCTTACAATTAACCTGAATACTTTTTTTACCCAATTAATGCCTTATCCTACATTTCCACCATTTTAAACTGTTTTGATACTTATTTGATTATAATTACCCATGTGTATTATATGCAATAATTTTAACATAATAATTAATTATTATATATCGTGGTTTGTTATAGTAGTAACACACATAAAATAAAAAAAGTAGATTTTTTTTGAAAAAATTACATTTAGAATATTTTAGTTTAAGAATAAAATTGTACATATTAATCATATAAGTATGGAGTAGTAGACTAACATTTTGAAGGGTACATTTATTGCATTCTACTTATTTAATTAATTAAATATATATTAACATTTAACTATACTTATACTTTAATTTACAAATATATTTTATATTTTATTATAAAAATAAATTTTTGCTCTAAAAATTTTTTTTCAACTCAATATAACTCCTTAAGAAATTACCAAGTTTTTGTTTTATAGGCACACGAAATTACAGCAATAATGGTTTTTAACGTTTCTTTATCTTAACTAAAATACACTAAAACAAAATATTAATTTTATAGAAACTCATAATAAATAAACAGCATTTATATTCTAAATAAATACAATTTCAACGCATCTTCAATTTAATAATTAATTTTGTAGTCTGCCAAGAACACCACATCAGGATCACGATAAATTTCAAAACTATTATTCATATATAAAATGATTAATATCAACACTTAGTATATAAGAATAATATCCAATAACTACTAAAAGTAAGTATTTTGAAGTGTTTGTAATATGAAAAAAATTATGTACTTAAAATGCATTGTCCTAGATTCAAAAGAGCATCTAAAAATAATGCACTGCATTGAAATTGAATTCTATCTATGAGGCTATGAACATTTACTTCAGTTCTAAATTTAGCAGGTAGGATATTTTTTCATATTATCTTAGCAAAACTTAGTCTTATAATACCATGTATTACTTATCGTAAAAATCATTTAATTTAATAAATAATAACACAATGCTTAAGATTTTTTTTTTTTTTTTATTATCCGATAAAAAGAGATAAATCTTACATGATGTTAACTAGAACCTTAACTTTTGGAAGAACCATTTGTTCTTTCCAGACTTGAATCTGTAAACAAAATATAATTGATGACATTAATGAAGTGCTGATTATTTAAAATGTATTTATATTGTATTATATTACAGAGGTTGTAAAAAGAAAGCATTAATATAGCATTTCTATCTATTCCACGCAGTTCTTATTATTTATAAATAGAATGAAATATGAACAATACATTTTTGGAATCAGATAATTTTATAGCTGCATATAGAGTGAAAATGTTAATGGATATAGATACTTTTTTAAGATTTGTTGGGTACAGAAGAATTTAATACTTAAAAATGTTATTTAAGGGCTACATACATATTATCTATTTTTTTATTTTGCAAGGAAGTTTTAGTAGATTAATTTTATATTAATAAAATTTACACAAGGATGTCATAGCCAAGGCACTTGTTGTGCCAGCACGGAAAATTTGTATTTACTAATTTTAATTTTATATTCTTTGCTACAACAATAGAATGAATTAGCCTACTATCAAACTTACAGGTAAAAATATTAAAGTTCTTACAATATTGACATACATAAGCCAGTAATGAGTATATTTAAATTTTAATATTTTTCACTCATAACTTAATAAAAAACCCAAAAAAGAGCACATGTTTTTATTTTAAAGTTTGATAATAGGTCAACTCAATATTATTATTTAAGCTAACAAAATTTAGAAACTAGAACTTATATTTTGTTATATTAAGCAAGACTAAGATGACCTTGAGATTATGATATCCATTTAAGTATTTTTATTTAAGACATATAATATTAGACAAAAGCAAAAGATTAGCTTAAATTGTTTAAACATTTAAAATTATACCAATGGGCAATAACTAAATGGCAACATAAAATATCATTAAATGGATGTGCTTTAGGCACAACATCATAATGTCTATGTATTGATGTTAAACAGATTAAATAGTGTTGATAGAAAAATAGTTAAATTTAATTTTTACAGAGTAGTCTCATGCGTAGCTTAGATTGTTGTACTTTTGAATTGAAGCTAATCAACCAATAACACATGAAATTTGACGTGGATATTATAATGGTATCATAAACATATACACAGCACATATCATACAGTGTGGTTAGAAATATAACTAAATGTTAAAATTTGAGCAATCTAATCAGGGATACTATAATGTTCAAGTATTTTATTATCTATCATAATTCATAGAAAATTAAAATATGTACACAATATAAAAAATATGAACTGAAGTTAATTAAGTTTTGAAAATATATAGACAGGCAATAATTCTTGAATTTTTAATTTTAAACACTCCATACAAATTGAAAAATTTGATACTTATGCATGTAGCGGCAATTTCAGAAATTGACAAAAAGGTATTTACATTTAAAATAACATTTCAATAGCCCAAAATTTCATAACTCAGAAATGAATAAGTATCAAATTAAGGAAAATAACTACACAAAAACGATAAGTGATTTATTTATATGTCATAAAGCAGTAAGCTATTAGTTTATTCATATTGCATTAATGCAGTGGTAAATAAGACATCTCCATACTAAAATTACCCTAATAGAACAAAGTTAATTTAAGATTGTTTAAATTTGTAAGTGTATATTACTGTAATACCATGAAATTTAGGTATAGCATGTATTTAAAAAATATTTTCTTACTTCTCTTCAAATTTAACTCGGGTCTGGAATCTGTATTTCTTTTTAATCATTGGATCTTTTAGATCTTTAGGTGAAACCTTGTCTACCGTAACATCTTGAACTGAGTATCTAGTCGGCATGAGGTGGTTGTAGTTGAGTACCTGAAAAAAAAAAATGGAAATTAATATAGGTAATGCGATTAAAATGGTTTTTATTTTATTACTGTGGGTATTGATATACATAAAACCTTTTTTTTTTAAATTTTAAGTAATAAAACATCAGACTGAAACTTGTAGGTGGGATATTAAATAAATAAATAATATATCTATAAAATGTTTATACAGATCAGTTATATTTATTATAATGCAGCTAAGAAGTTATGAGTGTAAATAATCTGCTAGGCAATTCAAAAAGATACTTAATATATTAATGTCTTAAAGGATATCATACCCACACATTATTATCAGCTCCTTACAAACAACTATACCGTATACAATTTTTAAGCAGCAGAACAAATTTTATCGTTATTAGCGTTAATATTAAACTGTGTACAGACCAATAGCATACATTTTAAAAAAAACATCTCTTCTTATAAAAGGTAATTTAGTCTAATGCCAGACAGCAACAAATGTATTCTGGTCTAGACAGTGGCTTAGTAATTAACAGTAAATACATGTTACTTTAATTTTGAGGTAAAATATCTTTGTTCAGTGTTTATACACGGTTCATTATACAAGTATCGAGTATGTAAAATATAGCAGTATATATTCATACCTAATTTACTTGATGAAGACTTTAATATTGTAAAAAAGAAGACACATATTCATGTCAAAGTAACATACAAAATTGATATAAAAAAGTTTTGTTGTAAGTTTGTAAAACGAGACAATACATCATGCAGATACGGTATCGCCAAGACAGTATGTTCTTTTAAAAATGGAATTTATATAAAAGCTGATAATTTAACAGAAGATATTTCTATTTGAAACACAAATGTGAATTTGGTAACTTCAATAGAACAATTTGAAAGACATGTATTAAAAGTATATACCAGAATATTGCTTAATAGTTTCAATTAAAATATACATGTCATTGTAATAACATGAATGTACTTGCCATTAGTACTGACACACGGTGTTTTCAGATTATTAATAATTATAAAAGATCAATCAACCTTCCATATGAATAGTTAATAAAACATTAAATCAATGGCCAAACCATCTCAAGTAATCAAGTAATTAACTGTTAAAAAAAAAAAATATTTAATCACACACATGAGTAGGATGTAGCAATATCATAATATATATCGAATAATAAGTCTTACTTTCAGGAAAGGTTTGATTTTGGAACGTTTTTTTAGTTTTTCCTGTGACATGCGTTTGGTAACTTTCCGAGGATAACGATCTATTCCAGCTACCAGTGCATGACCATACTGTCTTTCCGCTGTACCTTCATCGTAGGTCTTCATTATGACAGCTTTTCGGCCGGCGTATCTACCAGATAACACCAGCACGATTTTACCAGATTTCATTATTTTACCCATTGTGCCGATTTGTGCTGAAATTACAAGTAAAATAGAATATTAATATTAATATGTAAAACGTAATGCACGTATGCACACGGACAACGTTGTGAACGAAATCTGCGAAGTTTTCACAGAAATTTTTTGTAAACGCCACAGGAAATTATTATTATAATAATGAATGTTATACTCGGTTTTAATTTTTGCTGAAAATTAGAGTTAGATATTAGTTAGGTATTTATATCGTGGCACGTTTACGTAGGAGAACCGACAGGTAAAAACAACTCCGGCAATAATAAATCGGTCTTTCGTGGATTTCGTTCACGACGCGCCTTGACTGGTATATTTAACAGAAACGTGTACACGAAAGCAAATTAAACACTGTTCAATAATTAAAATAATTCGAAATTACTTACCACAAGACTACGCGATTCTTACACGAGGGCAGGCTACGAACGCCAAAAGAGAGAAGAGAACTATTTGTTTTCAACAGGATTTTGAGGTTACGAACGGAGCACCAGTTTTACCGACTCGTGACTGTCGTGACTCCGCCTGGTGCTTGGAAGAAATGACAAACGCTGGCTGACAACCATGTGTTCGGAAATTCAGTTTGTTCGTCCATGAACTCTTTCGCCGCCAATGTTTAATTTTCACGGAGTCGAGTCACATTAAGTGTACCATATCATAATATAATAATTATTAAATGAATAATTCATTTATTCTCACTCTTCAATATGTCATTACTTATATCTGTTATAAATGTTTTTTTTTTGTTGATTAATTTATTTAGTATTCTGTGACATGTGTAGTTCGGTAGTTGTTCAGCTTAATTTATATTATTTGGCGATTTAAGTGGTATTATCACGAACTATAAACAATAGGTAATACTAAATACACTAGTCACTAATACCGAAATATAGCCATATAGGTATATTGTACTAAGACACTGAGCGGCTACTAGTTATGTCCTGTCTTTAGAATTGAGATCTGAGATTTTTAAGGGGTACATATTAATAATGATTTGTGGCTCAGGTTGTTTTAACATACACACAAATTATTGCGGCCCAGATGTTTAATGGGTACTTGGTAATTAAAAATATAAAATTATACATTATTTATTATGAAATATCTAATTCTACCAATATTTTTCTAAACTTTATTTCTTTATCGTTAGTATTATAACGTAGGTAATTATAAGCTTTCTGTCTCTCTGTAGCATCACCGGGTAGTAGATAATAGGTACCTACTACAATTTAAAATAATATTATAAGATTATTATTTTAAGACATTATCTTAAGTTGTGGTACGTACCTACTGGCTACTACTTATTTACTGCAGATAAATTAAAAATTTTATTTTATTTTTATTTAAGGCTTAGACCTATATTAAAGAATTAAACTAAAATAAACTAAACTTAAAATAATCATAGAACAGATCATAGGTGCTTAGGGTGTACCTATTATTACTCCCGATTTCTGAAATAAGTATAAATAAGTGTAAGGTTTACCTATTTAAATGTTTAATAACATGTTTGATCGATTTTAACACAAATCAATGAAAACTATCACCTGTCTGAAAAATATTTAGGTAGGTGCCTATTAAATTTTGAATTTACCCTATACACTCCTGTATAATGAATTGTTTAAAAATTATTTTCATCGTAGGACTTGAAAATAATATTGTTTAATGTTTATATTATGTCATCTACCACTTTCGGTCTTGGAATACAATTGATAGAATTCAGAAGTAATTAAGTATTCGAAATACTATTTAAATTTGCCTGAATGAATATTATTGGCTATTATAACCAGCCATTGAAATAAATAACTAATATTAAAATCTATTTTAAATTTTACACTATTTTACGTAGCACTTGTTAAGTTCTTAAATTTATTAGTTGTTTTAAATATATTACTTTTAAATTTTAATTTTAATAAACACTATAATATAATATCGTATAACCATAAAAAAAATAGGATAATAATAAGTTAGTTAACAAAATTAAACTTCATTTTAATCATAATTGATGTTAAAAAGTCAAAATCAAATAAAATATTGTAAATACAATTCAAGACATAAACAATAACCTTTTATATATTTTTAAATGGGTCAATTATAGAACATTTTTGGTTAATTCTATCAATATATATTTAAAGCCATTTTAGAAAAGAATAATTTATTTTGATAAATGAAAACCAATTTCAATTAACATAGTTGAAATTTGAAAATAAAAAAGGATAGATTACTTTAAATTATATACTAAAATTTAGCGTTAATTTAATAAAAACTAACTACAACTGCATAGTATATAATATTAAATAGTAATTTATGTAATGAAATTGATTAATTTCAAATCATAAAATATTTTTTTTTTGTTCAAATTATGAATTATCTTGATTTCCATGCCATGGTTTTTTTATCTGAGTTTGATTATTACGCATGAAAATTGTAGTTTTTGGAGTGGAGTCTGGTTTTAAAGTCCTCCAATTACCTTCCTCCTTATTCTTCACGGAATTCACAGTTAGTTTATAATTGTTATGACTGTTATGAGTCCATGAGTCTTTACGTCCAGTTTCATTACTATATTGTACAGTTTTAACTTTAGAACCATTTGTAAATTTGTCCCCAAAAATGTGTTGTTTATTTTTCATCAAATTCGATACATATAATTTATATGGCTCTAGAATATTCATAACTTCAGTAATTTTTATTTTATCATCTGTTGACAATGTTGTATTTTTTAAAGCTAAAGAAAGTTTTTCGGACAAAACATCTAACAAATTAACTTCTTGATTATAGTTACTAAATTTGGTTCTATGTGTCTATAAAAAGTGTTATAACAATATATTAGTATAATGAAGAATTAAATAAATTATAGTTTTTCTTATTTACCATGAGACTGTAAATACAAGTCACATTTTTAATGTTCAATAGTGTTGGAATATATTTGAGTGCACTTATGAGATCATTCTTGGTTAGAATAAGGTATGATATAATTTGACTTAAAAGTTTTTCTTGATGCACAGGGTGAGTAAACGTTTTTAACAAGTCCACCAACATTTGTTCTACTGGTGCGGTATTTGCATTTATTTTAAAAAATGTATAAATATAATCAATAGAACAACCAAAGCTTTTTACATCATAAGCTTTTTTAAGATGAAATTTGGCCTTTAAATAATCCTAGTGTAAAAAAATTTATATTATTTTGAGAATATATTAATATTTTCTTTTATATAATTAAATGCAAATTTATATAATAATAACCTATGTATAGTGTATTCAAAATAAGATCAGTATGGGCAGTCAAGTTATGCGCATAGGCGTGGCTTTCATTCACGGGACATAACAGGTAAATCAACAGGAGTTTGACTTGGCGGGAAATGTCTCAACTGCATGCTGCTGCTGAAAACTGATCGCCGCCCTGTATCAATCGTATTTTGAATAGACTATAGTATAAGTTATACATTTGTAATTTTGGTCAAATTATATAGTAAGATACCTTTTTATTAAACAAAAAGTAGTTTCCAATTGCTCCATGAACATAACCATTATCACTATGCTTTAATACATCAATAAGTTGCTCCAAAATTATAGTAATATCATTATTATACTCTTTATTTTGAGCAATTTTTGATAAGCTAAGTAAACAATTTTTTAGCAAAAGAAAATCTTTTGTGTTGTCTATTACTTCACTGAAAAAAATTTTTTTTAATAATTTAAATTCTTAGAGAAAATAATTATCAAATATATTTTTATTAAACTAACATTAGTAATTTTAATGCTTCTTCTAGAATTTGATTTTTGGCATTTTTATTTTTATTCATGTTTTTACTCATCCTATAATATATATGAATTAAATGCAATTTATGGTGATCTTTGTTACCAAGTTTCACTGCCATTTCAGACGCTTTAATTTCTTGTTCAGAACATTCAAAATAATTGCCACACGTTCTTTGCCAATGTGTTAATACTCTAGCCATTAAAAAATACCATTCAGCTTCAGTTTCATTTAGTGATAATGCTTTAAGTGCACTATCTTTTGCTATTTGTGCACAAGGTAATCCATACTCGTAAAAGAATAATGTTTGAATACCAAATAATCCAGCTTTATTTATATTATTCATATTATTTGGCATGATAAAATGCTCCAATACCTAAAAAAAAAACAACAACAAAACATTAAACATAGGTAATCAATAATATCAAAAAAATAATAATAAAAGCAGAAATTAAGTTATAATATATTCATGGATATTAAAAATCTAACAAATAATGCTTAAATGAATATACAAAACAACTAAAGCAATAACATTATTGAACAACAAAGTACTGTTATAGTTATTATAATTTATTATAAAGTTAAATTAAGATTTTTGCTACATATTATATTTTACAAACCATATTTTTAATTGAACACAATTCAAACAAATAACCTTTCATTGAAAACGTAATGTGATTAAGAGCTATCCTAATAGATTTTAAAAACGGATCATTATTTCCAATAGACAATAAAATGTTCTCAATTTCACTAATAATGTTTAAAGCTTTAGTTTCCTTTCCTTCAGCAATATATTCATAACATATAACTATGTTATAACCAAATCTAAAAGCAGAAATTCAAATTAATAATTATAGAATTAATTTTATGTATAATGAAGTTGTAGTGGCACAATAATAATATCATTTATTTGGTATATTTATAATATTTACACACAACCTTAATAATTGGTTAAAAAAATTAAATATTATATGAATCATTCAAATCATAATAAAGAAAATAGCCTAATATTTTATAATAATTTGTTATATTGCCTTACATAGGCATAATAATAAAACTAAACTAAAATAATATTATAATACTCTAAAATATTTAATCATTGATAAAAAGAAACAAAATGGTTAATGATGAGATAGAGACCAAATATAAAAAATATTATCATACAGAATATTGTGAAAGAATGAAAGCTACACTTGCATATTTCAAGATAGTTTTATGAAATAATAAATACTAACTATTAAGAATAGATTTAACAGTTTTCTTTTAAATTGTTTTATATTTGCATATAATAATAATCAAGGTTGAGAAATATAGAGTTAAAAGTTAAAGTTAAGTTAGGTATTTTTTATCAAATTAAATAAGAAATAGCTTTTTTTTAAAAGTAACTAATAACTTAATATTTTTACCAGGATATGTTTTTCTTATTAGTAAACTAATTTTATAGTGACGATAAATTAAAAGTAAAGTGATACTACAATAGGAATTAAAATAATGCAAATAAATAAAACGTAATGTAACTTTGTATAAAAATTACAATCTCTCCTAAACATATAAATTTCAAATTTTCAACAATGACACTAACAGACAACCTTTAATTGAAATTTTAACTAACATCGGTGCTATGATCTTTTAAAAATAATTTTTGTAATTTTAGAGTTCCATCATGAACGTTTTTCCTTATTGTTATTATTTCTGTAAAAATATGTCGATTAATTTTATATAGGTAGAACTACGTATTATTTGTACTTAATAAAAATTTTATTTGTGTGTATTTTTACTTTTATTAAATATACTTATTAAGATTTAGCATAGATTGCTAATTATATTATATAAAGTTAAAAGTTAATTTGCAATACATATTTACTAAGTTGTTACCAGAGTAATTTTTTATTTAGCTTAATACTTTTACAAGATAGAATGCAGTTTTGAAAATAATTAACATAAACAAAAAACACTAGATAAAAGTAAATTAATTTTTAATTTCACAAGGTTGGTCACTTTAGATTAATATATTTAATAAATATAAATATTGAAATACATAATAGAAATTTCTGTTAAGTTCAAAATTTATCAAGTCAACTAAAAAAAATTATTTATGTAAAGAAAAACATATTAATTTGTATAAAAGGACATCTGGTATTATTATTATACACATACTTGTGGCATAGTATGAATAATTACTTCAACGTTTTTAATTACGTAGTTTAATAAAGTATCTTTAAAACTTAATTCTATTATATTGCACTACTTAAAAGCACTTTTTATCATTTGCTAACAATATGACTCAACATTTTTGGGGACCCTTTAAGAACCAGGCCAACACTGGTTAATAGTAAATACTAATATATGTACTATGCGTATACCTACTAGAATACTAGAACTAGATGACCAAGATTTTCAAGAAGAGAAATTTGATATCCATTTAGTTGGTTACTTGCTGATTTATATAAATGAGTCTGATACTGGTAAGTATATTTTTTTGTTAAATCGCATACTATGTAAGCGCTTGAACGTTTGATTTTAGACTGATAAATATTAATACTATCAAATCTCCCTTGAAAATCTTGAAGTATTTTTAATTCGATAATTTTTCAATTAAAATTTTAGACCAAGTAAAATTGATCACTTTATTTTAATTGTTTCAAACACTAGATACTTTAATTATCTAAGCATAGTTTATAGGAAATTCATTTTGCTATTTTATAGGCAAGTAGTTAATATTAGATAAAAAACAAAATTTTGTTTGTTTTTCCACACAATAAATATTAATTAAGTTTTATATTATTATCGACAGATACTCACAGTTTCCATTTGATGAACTCTGGGTACGTGTCGTGCTGCATGCCGTACTGACCCTGGGTGATGGCCTTCATGTCCAAGTTGTCGAACAGTACGTCTTTCGACTGATCGCCGCACACATTGAACCTCTTCTGCCAGGCAATTGGATTTTCGTATCCGTCCACAAAGTTGACTGTTGACGGTAAAAAGTTGATTTTTTTGAACTCTTGGCAGATGGTTGTCGACGGATCGTTAACCGAGAGGTCTTCGCTGTTGTTCGCCATGTTCGTGTATACGAGCTTTTCTCTTATTACAATACTCACAAGCAAGACAGAAAATCGTTCGATCAAACCTACTGCCAAATCGAAAATTATAAGGGCGACTAATTATTTCCGTTCTAAGACATTCAACGACAGATTATGAGTGAACAGTGAGTGAATAATGTAAATAAAAATTTAGAATAAATAATAATTTGTTAGTTACATCAGGAGTGAACAATACTATAACACTGCAACTGCACCACCAGACCGCAGAGGCGCAGAATGGCAGGACATAATTATGGAAAATGGCCTCACAATTAGGTAAGATAACAATTGGAAAATCCCGGCGCTATGTGTGAGACGTATCTATTTTAAGACGGATATTTATATTATGTTCCATTTTCCATGTTTACCGTATATGCACCGCACCACTGCTGTTCTGTGGTGAATTATTTGACATCAAATTTCAAATTTAAATATTAGGTACAAATTTACAAATTACAATAATTAGATAAAATAAATTAAGCTTTGGTTCTCTTTTTAAAAGTTAAACTTGTGCTAAGCTCTTTTTAGTTCCATAAGCAGTGCCGGATTGTAACCCAGAAACTTACCGAGACCAAAAATTTTACCGGCCAAGTTAATTTAGCTAACTTTATATATAAAGGGGTAGGGGTAAAAATTAAAAACTCTTTAAAAATTATATATAAAGTAATAACTTAAATTAAACATTCATACATAATACAATGATTAATAATAATAATTAATAATAATATTGACAAGCCGATAGCTTATGATAAGGTCTCGTTTCCAAAACCCAAATGCGTTATAATTATAAATAGGTAACACACTAACATCGCAAACCCAAATACCTAATATTGTACATATTATATAAAGAGGGGTGCTTGTCCCTCCTCCTTTGAAAATAAACTTTTAAACAAAATTTGGTAATTTAAAAAACTGTATATTAAAGTTGTATAAGAAGTTGCATAGTATTGTTCTATATTGTATCATTATATTATTTTCATTTACTGAAATTAATTACTAATTACTACCTATATGACTATATACTTGTGTATTTGACGTTAAATAATCCATGATTATTATGAACAATTTTGAAATTTTGCCCCTCCCCCACAACTAAAATTCCTAGCTACGCTACGTTTATAAGAATATTGTGAATATACATTTTGTTTTGCTTTTGTAAGTGTCTTTGTAAAATAAAAACTAATATAATAACTACTTGGAGTCTTTTTATAACAAGTCAAAGAATATTTTTTTTTCACAACTATTTTATTGTAATACTTTATAGTTTATAAAACGTTAATATTTCTCGTTTCTTGATATAAATAATTATTTAATTGGTATTCAATAAAAAAATGTATACAAGGAAACTATAAGATAAGAATAATAGTGTTAGGTAATTTTCCACACCACCTTTATTATTAAACGACGGACAATAACATTGTCCGTATTGTTTAATAACTTTATGAGGTATTACACGAGGCGCGTTTTTTTTATTGTGGTGTCCCCAGTAGGCCTAATCCACATCGTAAGCGAGAACGCATCATATGCAGGGGCGTAGTTAGGTAGGGGCTTTGAGTTACGTCAATCATTAATATTTTCACAACAAATGTGTGCCATAGAGTCATAAAATACTATAGTATTTATATAACATGGTGTTCTATGGTATTAAAAGTTTCACCATTGCGAGGCGTAGAAGTTTTTTAGTTTTTTTTTTACTGGGGGGGAGAGGCAGCAAAATATGTGTTGCCCTTATCCTAAAATTCCTAAATACGCCACTGATCATGTGAATGCATTCAAATAATAAAAAAAATATACAATAACTTAAACTATGTAGATTCTAATAATACTTAATAATTTATTTCAATAAGGAATCCTAGGAATAAAAATATGATTTTCGGTAATGTGTATAATATGTGTGTTGCCGGCCGGCGATAGTCAATGTGTTGGATGAGTGAATGAGAGATGAGCGTTGACGCGTAAGGGGACAACTAAATAAAAATTATTATAATATACTAATATAATAACTTAACCTAACCTATACTATAAAACAAACACATCCTGGCAACACTTGATATTAAGATGAGCTTCTTATTGATGCTGCTAATCTTCTTCCAGGTTGAAACGAAGCTGAGTGCCGACACATTTCCCATCAGCTTTGTGACAAATTCTTCTTCACTAATAAATATTATATAAAGTATACTATACCTACTACTATTCTAAAAATTATAATATAATACAAATAAATCCTTTCGACACTTGATATTAAGATGAACTTCTTATTGACGCTGCTAATCTTCCTCCGGGTTGAAACGAAGCCGAGTGCCGACACATTTTCCATCAACTTTGTGACAAATTCTTCTTCACTAATAAATATAAATATTATATATTTATATAAAGTATACTGTACCTACTATGATTCTAAAAATTATTATATAATACAAACAAATCCTTTTGACAGTTGATTATCAGTTGAATTTCTTTTTGCTACTGCCAGACATCCTCCATGTAGAAATACAGCCGACACATTTTCCATCAACTTTGTGACAAATTCTTCTTCACTAATAAATATTATGTATAGTATACTCTACCTACTACGATTCTAAAAATTATAATGTAATACAAACAAATCCTTTTGACAGTTGATATTAAGATGAGCTTCTTATTGATGCTGCCAGTCTTCCTCCGGGTTGAAACGAAGCCGAGTGTCGACACATTTTCTATCAGCTCAATGACAAATTCATCGTCGGTGAGTAGTCCATGATCCAGCTAAATGTTTGGTTCCTATAAAACTACAAACTAATGTGCAGATTAAATGTAATAGAAAAAACAATTTTAATATTTTAGAAATATGTGTTGGTGTTCTTTTATTTTTGAATTTAAATTAATTTTAAATTTTATATTCATGATTTATCAGTTAAAAATGTAAAAAAGAACTAAGAAGATTATAGTATATTGTAGTTTAACTTTCTGTTCGGTGGCCACCTTTTAAATTCCTCACTCTCTTTTATAAGAAAGTTAAACAGCACAATAACTATAAAAAATATAAATTTAAACATACACAAAGATGAACTAGCTATGTAATAAGAAAAAAAATTGGTAATTTATCAACGTATTATTGAAATAAAAAGAACACCTAAAACCGTAGTACAGTATATTATCTGAAAAAAAACCATAAAAATTAAGTATAATTTAAGTGAATATTCATAATATACTGTACTACTGTTCAAAAAATTGTAGTATTAAACAAACACAGCCTTGCGACACTTGTTATTCAGATGATCTTTTTATTGATGCTGCCAATCGTCCTCCGGGTTGAAATTATACAAGGATATACCGTAATAATTTCAGTTTTGTTGTTTTTCCGATATTATGGCAAGATCTGAAATTTTTTGTTTCATTTTACTATTTACCACTCAAAGTACTAAATAGATCATATTTGCTACAAGAATTCATAACAAACAGAAAATAAACTACGTAATTGTAAAATCATTATACATTTTTCGCTACGTCCAGGATCTAAGGTGTACTTAACGACTTATTTTATTTTTGGCAATTTCATCATTAATGCGTGGTCGGTAACCTTTTTGAATTCTCAGGCAACATTCACAAATTAAAAACAGTTTTCGGACCAGATAAAAATAAAAATTTTATATTCTTAAATTATTTACTCTGAAAATAATATTATCTTGAACTTTAAAATAATAAAATATAAATAAAAAAAAATGTCAGTGTTTTAGAATTTAAAACGGGTCGTATGGACAATAACCCGGCTGGTTGCCGACCACTTCATTGGACTAGATAATCGGAAATAAAATATAGGCTGTCATCGGGCCATCGAGGTAAAAGCTTGTAGAAGTCAATAAACATTTATTTTATGTATAAATAGTAAATTTATTACTACCCCAAAATTATAGGACAATTAACCTACGTAAGTATCCTTCGACGCTTTTCGGCGAAATCAAGCTGTGTCATATTCAAGTTCAAACGTGCACCGTCACCGAAGAAACAGCTAGTATATTTCTTCATTTGTTTTCTTTACACTTCGGAATAGAATTATTGAAATATTTTATGAAAATGAGAGTACTTGTCATGTACTGAAGGCTGTTGTTTGGCGACTGTTCAATAAAATTATTAGAATTGTTAATCGTCTCCTACAAATGACAACGATTGTCGTTTGCCATGGATGATAAATATTATAATAATGTTTTTTTTATAGAACTCTTTGTGATTATATAGGATTTATTATTACATTTCAGCTGATGTCTTGCATACGAAACTTTTGGTATCTACTTAATTTCATACGTAAAATCATAATAATTGTATATTAATCTGAATTTTTTTTTAAATTATAATTTTATATCATTTATTAACGGTTTTATACGGTTTGGCTGAACTAAATGATTAATAATATTAAAAAGTTTAATCATTAAACTGATATTACATACTAAATAGTTAATAGATTATGATCTATTATTTATTATAAAGAAGGACTTACAAAATTAATAAAATTAATTATTTATATTCAACTTGATATACACATATAGTCACAAATCATTTCTGTTTCGGTACCGTCCTGTTTAGGAAAAATACATACTAATACTATTTTTACTAATTTTAAAATTAATCGATAAGTTCTAATTAATATATATATATATAATAAATCCATTTATTTATGGTATTATGCTATGTTTTTTACTATTCTATATTAAGTGTATAGTCAAAATATTTGGAAAATTATAATATATAAAAGAAATGAAAACTTTAACATTTTTTAAAATTATCAAATAACTATAGTAATTTGTTTTTAAATTACTACAAAAAATAAAAATTCGTTGAGGAGAAATAGTTATCACAGAAATATGAAATGAATATCTAAAAATAAAAATTCAAAATTTAGACAATTATAAAATATTAATGTGTCTTTTCGGAAAACTTTTTATTTTTGTTAGGGATATAAAAAACTTACATTAGTCGGGTACTCGGCCAGAAAAATGCTATTTATATAATTAATATAAATATAAATTATTATAAAAATGGGTATAGTAATATACTAATATGACGATTATGTATTTTATGCATTGCGCGTTGGGGAATAAAATATGCATACGTATATGTCACCCGGCGTGAATAGTAGAATAAAATATGTGCTTAGGTCGATTACATCGTCCGGGTAGCCGATTGTTCAAATAAATGAATATATTTTATTTTAAGTTTAAAATATAAATTTAATCCTAAAAAAGAATAAGGAAAAAACTTACGTAATCGTCGACTGTTCCCGGGAAACCGAGTTGTGTCAATCTTCAGTCTATACGTAGTGGTGCACCGCTGCCGAAGAAACTGCAAATTGTCTTCATATCAATCTTCATTGTGATTCTAAATGAGAATAAAAATACATTTTATGAAAATAAACAGCACGAAATGAAAACGAGAGTACTTGTCATGTACCTCAGTACTGTTCATTAAGACTATTATAGAATTGTTAATCGTCTCCGACGAATGTCGTCGATTGTCGTATGCCACGGATGACGAATATTATAATATGATAAATCTAAATAGAACCTCTTTGTGATATTATACCATCTATTTTTCTATTTTAGCTGTTTGACATACGTAAAATTGAAACATATAAACTAGACCAAATCTTTACATTGCAAAGTATTAATGTTTTATTCTAATGAAGATGATTACAAATTATTTAATTTAATCTATGAAAATAGTGAACTAAATAAAAATAATCATATTATTAAGTATTTAAAAAAAAAAATTATGATTAATATCGTTATGTTTTAAGTTACTATTATTGTGTCTGAAGACACCTATCATAATAGAAAAAAATTCATACATTTCGTTTATTGTGGTTTCTTGTAACAAATAGTACCTAGTCACTAGTCAATACTTTGGGGGATCAATTTACTTTTTAAACTTAAAATACTCGGATGATGTAATCGATGTAGACGCATATTTTATTAATTGATTTATAAATTATAAAATATTGATCTTCAAACCGTCGTAATATAAGTTTCAGGTGAGCATTTTATTTTTGTTTTTGCATTAAAAAAACTAATGAGAATTCTTATAGAACATTTTAAAATTGTAAATATAAAATAGAAATATTTATATGAATACTAATGAAAAAAATGTGAACATTTTAAAAATTTGTATCAATGAAAAAATAAAGAACATTGTATGTATATAGTTTGAAATATTTTTAAAATGATAACACGAATAAGAAATACTTTCATAAAAAATTAGTTAAAACTTTAAGTTATCGGTGTTTAAGATTATTTGTTTTTAAACTATATAGTATATAGTGTATAACACAATATAAAAATCGTTTTACAAGAATAAGTTTATTTTTGGAATGAAAAATTAATACTGAATAAGTCAAAAAATATTGAATTTTATAATGTAGACAGTTGGTAAAATTTTCAACATTCTATGATTAGCATTTTTGAATTAAAACTTAGTAAATGAATTAATTTTGTCGAAATTATGCAAGTATATAGTGTAATGATTCCAATTTTTCTGATATTATGACAAGATCTGAACTTTTTTATTTTATTTTACTATTAATCACCCAAAGTAATAAATATATCATATTTGCTACAAGAATTCATAATAGATAGAAAAAAAATCAATTTGATTTTAAAATCAATATACATTCATTTCTACGTCCAGGATCCAAGGTATAATTTACGAATTTATTTTATTCTTGGCTATTTTTTAACTTTAACCTTTTAGAACTCTCATGCCATATTCACAAATTAAAAACAGTTTGCGGACCAGAAAAAAATTGTATTTTCTTAAATCATTTACTCTGAAAATAAATATTATCTAGAACTTTAAAATAATAAAATATTCAAAAAAATATTTCATTGTTTAAGAATATATAACGGGTCGTATACAATAATCCGCTAGTTGCCGTCCAACTGCATTTGACGATCGGAAATAAAATATAGGTCTAAGTAATCGGGGTGGCAGCTTGTACAAATCATTATTTAAAATATAAAAATTAAATTTATTACTACCCTAAAATTATAGGAAAATTAACCTACGCAAGTATCCTTCGACGCTTTTCGGCGAAATCAAGCTGTGCCATATTAAAGTTCAAACGTGCACCGTCACCGAAGAAACAGCTAGTTTATTTCTTCATTTGTTTTCTTTACACTTCGGAATGGAATTATTGAAATATTTTATGAAAATGAGAGTACTTGTCATGTACTGAAGGCTGTTGTTTGGCGACTGTTCAATAAAATTATTAGAATTGTTAATCGTCTCCTACAAATGACGACGATTTTCGTTTGCCATGGATGATAATAATATATAATATATATATTATAATAATATGACAGATCATATGTTTTTTTTATAGACTCCTTGTGATATTATAGGATTTATTTTTATATTTCAGCTGTCTTGCATACGAAACTTTTGGTATCTAATTAATTTTATACGTAAAATCATAATGATTGTATATTATCTTGAATTTTTTTTTAAATTATAATTTTATTATTTTAATACTTGTCTGGTAAAATTTCTCACTAAAAAATAAGACCATCTTTGATCAGCATAATTTTACATTGTACACAATGCATTAATGTATTATACATAGAAAATTGAATTCAAATTGTACAAATTCGTTATAGTGACATACTTAATCTAGTCTACATGTAGTATTGTAGTCACCTACTATAGTAGCTATACAGCAGTTTCCGGTTTAGCTGAACTAAATGATTAATAATTTTAAAAATATTTTAAAGTTTAATCATTCAATTAATATTACATACTAAATAGTTAATAGATTATGATCTACGTATAATAAAGAAAGACTTACAAAATCAATAAAATTAATTTCTAAATACAAGCAGTTATTCACATTCGACTCGTTGTATACACATGAGACTATATCATTGGCGTTTCGGTACCGTCCTGTTTAGAAATAATACATACCTACTCATACCATTTTTATTGATTTTAAAATAATCAATAAGTTCTAATATATATGCTCAGATAATTTGCGATATTAATATATATATAATAATCTATTTATGGTATTATGATATTGTTATTTTATTCTATAAGTGAATAGTTAAAATATTTTGAAAATTATATGTTTAAGAAATACAAACATTAACTACAGTTATTCGTTTTTAAATTATTACAAAAAAACAAAAATCGGTTGAGCAGAAACAGTTATCACAGAAATATGAAATGGATATCCAATGTCTTGAAAATTCAAAATTCAGACAATTATAAAAAAATATTAATGTGTCTTTTCGGAAAACTTTTTATTTTTGTTAGGGATAAAAAAAACTTACATTAGTCGGGTACTCGGCCAATTAAAAATGAAAAATGCTATTTATACAATTAATATAAATATAAATTATTATAAAATTTTTTTTAAGGAATTCTCATTAGTTTTTTTAATGCAAAAATAAAAATAAAATGCAGAATTTATAATTGTGGTGAACATTTTAAAAATTTGTAATTATAAAAAAATAAAGAACATTGTATACTTACAATAACTTAATATACTTTGTAATGTTTTTAAAATAATAACATAAATAAGAAATACTCACATAAAGAATTAGTTAAAACTTTAAGTTATCGGTGTTTAAGTTTATTTGTTTTAACTTATATAGTATTATAGTCTATAACACAATATAAAAATCGTTTTACAAGAATTAGTTTTTTTTGGGATGAAAAATTTATACTCAACACTATAAAAAAAAGAAGAAAAAAAAATATGTAATTATTGATTGATATTTACTAATTAATGGTGTGATAAAAATCATGAAATTATAACTTTTGTCTTTTTCAATAAACATAAACACGTCTTTATAAAATTATACAATTGATAAAAAAATTATTAAATAATAATAGAACAAAAATTAATATTTACAACATATTATGTTAGATGGTGTGCGAACAGTGGATGATTATATTATTATATTTGTTCCTTACACAGTTGTATGATATAACTTATACCTATAGCATCAATTAAATATAATCATGTCTTTTATCAATTTTCCCAGCTAGTATGACGACTATGATGTATTGTACTTATATATACTTATCATAAAACTTAATGTTTTAGAAGTTAATAGAGTACATGTAAAATAGAATTTACACTATCAACAGAAAGTTCAGAATTGTGTGAATTGACTTAGGGCAGTCTAAGTCTATTTAAAATTATTTTTAAATATTTAATATTTTGTAAAGAAAAATATGATTAAAAATTCCTGCCGAACAGACATAGGTGTACCATGATTATTTATCAATTAAGCTAGTGAAATGTATGAACTATGTAGTACCTAATATGTAGTATTATGTATATTGTTATTGTTGGTATTTATGCTTATGTAAATGTTATAAACAGTTATATAATATTTTAAATATACTTAGTTAATAATTGTTAGTATACTTGTGTTTTGTTTATGTATAGTCTATTTAATTTAAACTTTCCTAGGTTTACTATGCAAATTATTGGTAAAAATGTTGCGTTTATTGAAATAAAGTAAATAAAAATTTCTTAGTACTTTTCAAAATAACCGGGAAAAACTAAAAAATATTAAGGAAAAACAAGAATTTTTAAGTTAAACCTGTACCTACTTACCTATTCAATAAAATCAATTTTATTTGTTGTAATTCATGTGCAAATAATTGTAGATCTGTAAAATGTTTACCAAATCTTTAGATTTATTACTATTTTCAATACATGATAACATTTTTAAATATTTTGACTATTTTTAAAATTTAAAATTTTTAATTCATCTAATTTATATAAAATTATTTGCTGGGTGAAAATTCTTGAAAATGTAATAAAAGATTCTATGTCAAGAACAAGTTGTTTTTATATCTGTATAAAAATATTTAAAATACACAATGATATGCATAATTTTCTCTTATATGAATTTTAATTTCAAATTTAAATATTAAACAGTGAATAACAATATTATTTATTAAGGATATAATTAAAAAAAAAAATTTTTTTTAGGACTATACCTAAACCTATTATAAATTTTAATAAACGCAATAGAATTTTATTTAGTAATTAAAATTGGTATATTGGCATTTTTTTTTACATATTTTTATTGGCATATTACATGTTACTCATGTAACATGATGTAATGATGATACAATTATACATGTATATATTTTTAAATACTATTTCCTAATAGCAATAATATATTGTTTTACATAAACTAAAAATTTATTGTACAATAAATTTTGATCTTTTTTTTATAAAAAATATAAATGTTATTTATATATTTTATAATTTTAAACATAATTGTTATTTTAGTTTAGATGATTTGATGGTTTTAAACCGTTATTTAATCTTTTAATTTTAAGTCTTAGAAAATTTGATCAATAATTGTTGTATAAACAATAAATATTTTTAATATCATATAATGTATTATTATTATTATTATTTTTAGAATAATTTGTTCTATATTTTTAATCAAAGCATAATATGTATTGGTGTATTCTATAAAATAAATTACATTTTTGTATCAATCAAATGCATTGTCAAAACAAAGAATTGTCTTTATCAATCATAAGAAAAAGTGCTATTATTATAATATTATGTGATGAATACTCTTTTCTTAAAGCTTAAACACATATAAATGAATTATTTATTACAGCAATACCTCCCACTAAGTCTTGTACACACCAATAGTTGTATGGATGACTATTCCTAAACTATAAATAATAAATGCAAATTAAAAACATTTAAAAAATAGTTTTATTTTTACAATCAACCTACCGCATTAAGTACTAATTCACATCAATAGAAACAATATAGTTACAATACCTAAAATTAAGGATATTTTACATAAATAGTTGAATATCAATAAACATTATCTAATATCAATGATATAAAAATTAAATACAACACTTACAATTTACATAAATAAAAAGAATAAAAATATATTGAACAATATTCTATAAATCTAAATAGCAAGGTACCTATCACTTAGGTTTAATATAAATATACCGGTAATCCTAAATCTTAAGTATAAAATTATTTACACTAAATTATTAAGATAATATCAATTAAATTATATATTGGGTAAATTGTTTACCAAGTTAAAGTAACAAGTTCAACATATATTTTAAAGATAATAATCACAGATTGATAGGCTTAACGACACTTCAAACTTTTCCGTAAAGTCAGAAAACTAATTATCACAATGAAAAACAAAAATCCAACCATCACTGAAATGTCTGTCCAATATTTTCCATCAGTCATACCAATTTCCTTGAATGTTGTTTCTGGGAAGCGGTAATGACAGTAACCTTCTTCATTTAAGCAGATTAGAGGTTCACGACCATAACCATAAATAGAAACGACCAGTCCTTCTAGCGCATACCTCATATAACTGATGTAAGATACATAGTACAGGGTAATAGGCATGTGGTTGAAAAGTACTAAGAAACCGGCGAAAAGAATACATAGACAAGTGATGATTGAACCAATAAAGACTCCGTTCTAAAACATATATTAGGATGAGTAAAAATGGACAAAATTTGTACAGAATTTTATATAGACTCACAACTGGATTCATGGCAGTCCCAAGAATAAGGCCAATACCTTCAGATATTAGAGTCATTAACTGACAAACAAATAAAAACATCAAAAATCTGGTCCACGTCATCATTTGTGCTGACAAGTAGTAAGAAATTGATGTGTAAATAAAACAAAACATCATCTGTGAAAAATATAAGTATTAATGAACAAAAATGTCCGTACAAATTGTTTTGGTAATTCTTTGACTTACCTGTAAAGGCATATTTGTGACGAGAAACGCTACAAAATAGGTTGATAGTTTATACCAGTTGTTGAATAATTCTTTTCTCAGAATGTGTAGTTCTGATGGGACTGAAAAAATAAATAAGTTTTAGATTCAATGCTTATTTACCTCAAATATTTTAATACAGCTATATATGTTGAATCTGTACTTACATTTTAAAATAGCTGGCATAATGGATGTGTAGCTTAAGTATACGAGTGTCACAATACAGAATCCAATATTGTTGATGGTTTTGCCACCGTCAATACCAGCGTTTTCAAATAAAAGTCCTAATAATATTCCAACAAGGAAGTGCATACATACTTTTACATGAGTAACCGTCTACAACAAAATAATTTAATTGTGATGGTATAGCCTATAATAATATTTTAAATAGTAAATAAATAGTTAACATATTATTATGTTTCATTTTATTTTATTACAGTGAACATTTGGTTTATTGATAATATAAAGAAAGGAAAAAATTATTTCTAGTTCTTTCGCTTGCTTGTCTTAAATAAGACAAGAAAAGTCTTGTGGAAACGGTTTTATGGGTAGGTTATTTTTATATATTTTTAAAAACTTAACAGTGAAACTATTGAAAATAAAAATAATTCCTACAATTTAATATGTTTATTTTGTATTTCATTTGATATAATATTCAAATTGTATGTAATAATAATTTAAATATTATTATAACTACATTATGGTACACAATTTAGATATATACAATTAATTAATTTCCAAGAACATTAGAAATATTTGAACTTTGAGTTATAGCGTGACCTAATTTTGTAAACATGAGAATTTATTTTGTTTTATTACTATGTGATATAATAATGTACAACTTTAATGACCTAGTATTTTTTATTATATAATTTTCTAACATAATAATTACTTTCTTGATAGATTTAAAAACTAACAGTATATTTTTACACTAATTTTTTTTTATTTTCAAGAAGTTTATTGATAATTGTAAAATGTATTAATCTTATTAAATTTAAATTTAGGTTAATTAATTAATAAGAATAAATTCAAAAACAGAGCTACGTAATTTAAGTATATTATTATAAAATTATTTGGGAGTTATGGAGTTATCTACAGGTAAGTTTTGTCGGTTCATTACAAGGTATTTATAAATTGAAATAAAAAGTATTTCAAATAACTTTTTGTTGATATATACAATACAGGTATCACTATTTAATTATATAGGTACAAGTTATAAATGTTTGCACCTGCCACTTAGTACATTATACAATTATAAAACAAATCTTAAATGTTGCCTTCTTTTAATCTTTCTTTTATATTGGTTTTGTGTCATTATTTGTATTAAATATTACAAAAGTTTAAAATTATACTTAGAAAATATAATTGGATTTAATTAAGTAGGAACCAACATTAGTATAGCACGGTAGAACTAGAAAGGGGCATTAATATGCATTTAAATATCATGCTATAAATTATAATAATACATATTTATTATCTAAATTTGTAAAATAAAACATTTTTTATTAACATAGTATTGTAATTTAAATGAGTGGGGGTCAGGAGCTGGAGTCTACCAATTCGGCCATTCAGTACCCGACTGGTATAAAATATATCTGTATAAAGTTGATAATATAACTAAAAGTATAGATGAAAATAAATTTAACTAACCCAATCTCTGTAGACCTGCATTAAACTTCTGTGTATCAATACTAATAATTTATTGAATTCGGAAGGCTGGTTGACCAAGACCAATGTAGTCGGACCAGGATTTTTAGATTTTCTTTTTAATAACGAACCTGGAAATTTTAAAAACAATTTAATAACCATTAAAGATTACCTAGGTAATACATATTTGATAAATATGTTATTTAAAAAACATTTCATTTTATAATAATTGGTACTCTATACACATTATAATATGTGTATAAAAATACAGTATGTATAATGTATTGTATAGGAAAAAGTGATAAAAGATCTAATTCATTAAAAAATTAATTATATTACGTGAATCGGTGATTTGAGGTGGTGTCCGCCATGATTTATCAATAGCTGCCGTTTTGAGTTGAGAGGTGAAATTTCCATATTCACCCGTCACTACTTCCAAAACTATAATCACAATTTTTTTAAACCATGTCAGTAGATATTCGATAGTAAGTAGAAAATGTACTATATGAGAGAAAAGAATATATTGTGTTTTAATTTTTAGTAGGTAAATATAGGGTTGGTAATTTTTTTAGTTGTTAAAAATTAAGTACAAACGGTTAATCACCCAGAATACATAACTCTATAGTCTATAGGCTAGTGTATTAGTCTTTAAACGGTAATTGTTTGTTATTGTATTTAAGTATTTCTAAATGAATTTGTTATGTTCCATATGACAAGATAGGCATGCAGGTTAAATAAATCAAGATGGTATCACATAAAGTTAAATTATTGTAAAGAAATACTTGGCAGGATGATACAAATTTATTATTTTATCGTGTATTTGTATCTCATAATATTAATTATTATGTACAATGTTTTAAAAATAAAACAAATTAAAAACCAGTTTTTATTTGCGATTTTAAATTTAAATGTAAGCAATATTTTACGGTTTCATAAAATTAAGAAGACATTTTTGTTTACTTGTAAAACATTATTGTTTTACAATATTGTTAAATATACTATGCTATCTATCTACTACTCGTCGTATACGATTATAAGTTATGTAGAAGAGATAAAAAAAACATGGTTGTATAATAAAGAATTGTAATTTAATTAAAAATTGTATAAGGTCATCAGGAAACTTAGGTGTGGACCCACTCTTCTTCAAAGAAAAATATGTATAAATAAACAAATAAATATACACATGTTATACGTACCTCTATATTCAACAGCAATACTAGATACATAGATGTATTCTCAATTTCAATAAAGTAAACGTTAAAAGCGATATATGAATTTTTTACTGCCGAGTAATATAATATATTAATGTAATATCGCTAAATAGCTTGCAGAGCATTTAAGCTGTGCTGCGTGGAATAGCTTCAAAAATAACAATATAATATTGTCTTTATTGTTGATGATATTATATTATTATTAATTTTGCAGTCGGGTACTCATCAGGGACGGATCCAGTAAGGCAAACCCGCGCCACTCGTGCCAGAGAGCATTAACACATTTACTCATTTTTCTAAAATTGAATGGCATATCTATTGTTTTTTTTTTAAATTTAAATCGCTTATAAATAAATTATTTTAAAAAACGAAGAAAAGCTGTAAAATATGAGATACATTACTACATCAGAGAAAAATATGTGTGATATTATACTGTTATACGCTTTAAATGTATTTCACCATTTCAGATCATCACTCTGGATCCGTACCTGGTACCTAAAATATAGTTATTATAATATGTGTTATATGCACTATGCGCATAATCAAAAACGTTTTGTTGATCATTATAATACACGATAATGATCTATCAGACCATTCAGACCACTGGAGATTGGACTAACTCCAGTTAGAAGATTTTATAGTTAGTAATGACCCCGTCAACACGCGGGCGACAATTACAATATGATGCGGCGCAAAACAGACGAATTATATATGATGGTAGTGGTATAGTAAACATATTACAAATTAATTAAAATATCGTTGCAGTACTTACTGAAATCAGCTGGGTTGTGATATTGCGGACAATTAAGACCGATTGTTTGCAAATAAGGTATGGTGTTCTGACTAGAGCCTTGGTATACGCAGTACCCTTCGGCCATAATGTAGACGTGATCGAACATTTCGTATGTGCTGGCGCTAGGTTGGTGTATCGTGCAAACCACTGTCCGGCCGCCTTTGGCCAAACCTTTCAAGATAGACACGCACTGATGTGAACTTGTACTATCCAAACCACTGGAAATAATAATAATAGACGCGTTTATACTATTATGTATTGCAATTATAGATAATATGAGCACAACATATCTAGACGAGAGTATATAATATAGATAAATATTATAGTTTGAATGTTTAACAGAAAAATATAAATTTTAAAAAACGAAATATATTTCAAATGTAGAATGACGCATGAATTCTGGTATTATATGTCATTTTCTTGCATAGATTTAAAGAAGTTTATTAAAAGTTATCCAAAAAATATTATTTTGTCCTGAACATAGTTACCTTTTTAAATTCTTCTATACACTAGTAACTTATTTATAAAATTACATAAAATATTTAATTATAGTTAAATAGTTCACTAAAATCAGATGGACTAAACATGGCCTATATGTTACTAAATCATGTTTAAGGAACCATTAGCTCACTAGATAGGTATTGATTGTTCATACATCCACATTAGTGTAGACCAAAGGTCGGCAACCTTTTTACCTATACGGGCCATAATTTTTTTCAGTTTTTCATTGAGGGCCGCATACAAAAATAAAATATTAAAAAATATAATTTAATATATATATATATATATATATATAGATAGATTATATACAATTAGATCACGTTCTTGCTCATAGCTTATGTCATGAGATGTGCACATTGTTACATTAAAGTCATGATTAAATTAAATTTTATATCAATTTAAGATATAAAATTGAAATTTTAAACACCATGAAATATATTTGGTGAGCCGCGGGTTGCCGGTGCCTGATGTATAGACAATTCATGAATCATATTGTCACCTACTAACGCACTTACCAATTGTTGTAGTAACTCAAAAATATATTCACCTATTATTTTTATCTATTAAGACTATTAAGAGGACGTTATACCTGCATGTGTTGTCTCTGTTTTACTAACGTACATATTTCTAACAAATTTACATTCAATAGAATACATTTTATGTTGTTAGCTTTAATAGTGGAGTCAATTTACTTATTATCTAACTTAAAAGTTAAAAGTAAGAATATTATCCAGGACATGTCATATGATTTTATTAATATTATCATTTTAAAGTGAGGTATAGATATGTAAAATATTGTAACAACACTGCTAAAACAAAATAAAAGCAGTGTTATCGACCCAATACATAAATTGACTTAATGTTATAATATTATTTATAATATGTATATATTATATATACATATATACATATATACATATATTATAGGTACATAAATACTTTCGTCTTAATCACGATACGTGCCTTAATGATTATTAAATTATTGTATAATCCGTTCAATTCATTTTGGCACTCGACAACCGTTAGGATTGAAAATAGTGATATGAAAATTACATTTTTTATATATAATGTATTAATTTAGTTTTTGGACCACTTTTTTTTTAGTTGTTACTCGACCGCGTGCCAAGATGAACAGACCTGGTTATATAATGTATTATCTCATGATTTGTATGATCAGGAGGTACATAATATATTATACATGGGTAATCTTAGTATGAAATAAAATAAAACATCAAATTTGAAGAGCTTACGTGGTGGGTTCATCGAGAAACATGATGGGTGGATTATCAATAAGTTCAAGAGCGATGGATAAGCGTTTCTTCTGTCCGCCGGATAATCTACCGCACCTGGTGTGAAGGCTGCCGGAAAGTCCGATGCTGTCTAGAATGTCCTCGATCTAATCAAAAAACAAGGAGACAATGTCAGTTTCAATACGTGATTATAATATTACAGATGTATAAACACATGCTCACACGAGTGTACATTAATTAGGTAGGTATATTCATACGTGTGCATACAAGGAAAATTAAACAAAAATGTAATATGTGAGTATAATAGGTGTGTCGTAGGTGTATTTGTTTTTCGTGACTTAAACATATTTGGTGACTGACGTGGAAAAGAAAAACTCATGGTTCTAAATTGAGAACTAAAAAAATAAAGCTAAAATCATTTAAATAATAGCAATAGCTTGAGTTCTTTTTTTATAATTATTCGAAGGATGACATGTAATAAATAATTGTATGATAAATTATTAAACCGACATAGCCTTGGAGACGATTGAATTACGCTGCCATTCGAAGAGGCCATGATAAAGACTATGCGAATTGCTAGTACAAATGTTGTTTGAAGAGACAAATAAAGGAAGTTTTTTCTACAGAACAATGACCTAAACTTAAGAATTTTTAAACGTATTTTGGTAGTAGGTACCTACTAAGATGCAATATATATTTATATAAGTACCTACTATTATTATTTATTAATATTTGAATAATTATGTAGTAGAAGAAATATAAGCGTATCATTGAATGCATGAGTTAACAATAGGTACCTACTTAGTAGATGGTATAATTTGTTTTTAAAATGACTTTTTGTAATTACGTTAGTATGCTTAAGTTTACTTTATTTTCGTAATTGATTTTTTAAAATTTTAAAATACACGTACAGCGGCGTAGCTAGGATTTAAAAATAGGGGAGGGGCAAACCTAAAATACTAAAAAATATAATCAACAATTAACAATAACAGTTCATTTTTATATTAAGTTGATATTGTCGATGGGGGGCATGGCCCCCCCCCATGGCTACGACACGACAATATAATACAATTTATATATTTTCAAATAGTAAATCCCGGAAATTAAATAAGGTATAAAATATTCTAATAATTAAAAATCAAGATTACATCAAATAACAATAACATGTGGATGATTAATCAAATTATTAAATCAACTAAGTATCTATTTCTTTTTCATATAATGGCTATCTACAGTCAAAAAAGAAGATAAGTGCATAATATTAAAATGCTTTGATTAGTATTATCTATAAATATTTCGTACTACAGTATAGATTAAAAATATATATATACAATAGAATTTCTATTTAGAAATTAAAATATAGATTCAGTTGTCGTATTAATAATAGATTGATAAAATTACGAAAATATAAAATAATAAAAATAAAATACTAAGTTCAAAATAAGTGTCTAAAACGGAATAAATTAACCATTAATACATAAATAATTATTTTGAAATAATAAGCACTCTATGTATACAAAACTACCTTTTATACCTTAAATGTACAGGATCTATAATTATTATAAAATATGATTCAAAATAAGTATAATATAGGTTATGTTTCTATGATAAAATACGAAGTCATGTAATAAACTATATAAACCTTATATTATAATATTTAATGAAACACATACCTATAGTATTAATTAAATAATGCATAAATGCGTTTTGTAGTTGTTATAAATATAAGAAAAAAATTGTTGTGATTGTGAAGTTATTATTGAATCTATTCGAAAAAAAAAATACTATTTCATTCAATATGACTTTTAAATTTTAAAATAAACACTTATATTATATTTTATATTTAAATCTTAAATCACAATACATTTTATAAAAAGAAATGTAAATATTATTTAAAAGTTTAAACAAAGTAATAATAAATCTTAAAAAGGAAACTATTATATTTTCAAATTTTGCTTAGGTAGATTTTAATATTGTTATAAAAGAAAATTTTAATTAAATTACACGTGTAACAAACGAAAATAAATACGTATTAACTATTAAGATCGAGCTTAAAACTAGGTCATATAAACATTTTTATGCTTTTTCTTAATTTTTTATCAAGGTAGTTCTAACCCGTTGTATCTGACCTTGTAGATAACAAAGAAATATAGATATAATAAACATATTAGTAATAATATTAACGATTAGTTAATACTAATATAGTTAAGCTTTAAACACATGTAAAATTATAAATACTTTTAGTATGAGTAAGTAATAATTTTAATGTTAAATTGGTATCAATTTATAATAATTTATCTAAGTTAAACTTCTCACATATGAGTAGGTAACGGAATTTTCTATTGATAATCGTTAACAACAATCAAACAATCAAGAAAAAAAATAGCATTATGTATGTAGTAGATGAACAATATTTTGAATTTAAAATTAAAAAATAAGCGATCAATATTCATCATTATTAGTTTATGGTTTATACATTTATTAATAAATTATTTTACAAGTACCTGCTGTATTTTCAGTTATTGATATAAGTAGGTACTAGAGCAATATTAGCTTTCTGTGTTGGGCCTACGTGCAACAGATAAAATGCATTCATGCAGAATCGTATTTTAGGATTTTTGAGTAATTTTAGAGTAAAATCTATTACAAATCCTAACATAAAAATTTAAAAGGATAATATTTTTGATGGGTTTGACTAGTAGATATCAAGTTTTTTGAGACAGTATTTAATCGATATATATATCTCACATACCTTCAAAAATATTATTCTCTATAATTATTTTTAATGGGTTATTTTACTTTAAAATTACTCAAAAATAAAAAAAAATGACTACATCAATGCATTTTGTCCATGTTGCGTGTGGGCCAGAGAAAGAAAATCAGCAGTGCAATGATATCCTTTTAAATAATATAAACTACATTTTTTTCAACAGTATTATGTTATTTTATGGTTTATAACTATAATATTGAGTATTTTTATATTTTACATACATGTTTTATTTATACAATGTACATTTTTGTTATAATTTAAAAATAAGAATTTTAATCACGAAATCAAAACCAGTTTAAAACCGGTTAACTACGTAAAACGGAAACTATTTTTAGACTAATTATTGCAGAAAAACTGTTTTTTTATATGAAACTAAAATCGGAAAAATCAAAACCATTTTTTTTTTAGATTGAGTAAAATAGTTTGAAAGGTTAGTTTATTACAATTTTCATACAGGAAACTTGTTTCAATTTTTATTATTTAATATTATATTATTAAATGAAAATATTAACTATATAATATGTGTATGATAGGACTATTCTTTTAACTATTATATAATTTTATAAGTGTAAATAAATAAAAACAAAACCTTGTAAAAATAAATTAAGTTATAATTTTTTTTGACTTAGTTACGCTTTGAGAGAAATATATTTTGGTTTTAACTGTTGAGAAAAAAAATTTAAAAATTGGTAAAGGTATTTAATTAAATGTTAATGTTTTAATTGTTTTCTGCTTGTTTAATATAATATAACCGAGGGAAACAAGAAAGAATTTGAAATCATGGTTACTAAAAATATCGTTTTAGGTGCTTATGTTTTGATTTCAAAATGTATATCGTGTTATTGTGAATATAAATAATAAATAAATAAATTTGTATCAATCATATTTTTAGGAAACTGAGACTGGTCTGATCACTTACTACAAGAAGTTTAGATTTGTAGGAGAGTGTGTATCCGAGTTTCAGGTCTGCTGCCATCATCATGATTTCTAATACAGTGAAAAGTGGGCACAATTGGTCGTCTTGCATTATGTAACAGGATTCTTTTCGGCATATAGTACGACCCTCGTTATTCTTTTTTCTCAAATCATTATTTAATAGCAAGTCATCGTCATCAACGCGGCTTGTCCTGACTTCACCGTTCATTCCTTTGCGTCTAAACACGTAAAACGAAATACAATTTATGATTTTAGAATGTTAATTTTTTATGGATTATGATAATAAGTTTAGTTTATTAGTTTGAACTAATATTGAATTAATATTTATGTAATCGTAGTTTTTAGTAGCATTTAGATATGTTTATTTTTAATAATTTCTTTTAAAACTATGATAAATACCTTCAACTTAAAAATTAAAATCATTCCAAAATATTAAAATTCGGGATCTAAAATAATAATAATATTATTAACTAAAAGTGATCTTTATTTTTATACTTTTACTTTATTAAGATATTATATACGATCTATAGTAAAAGAAACTCGAATACAATAAATAGTTACTAGTTTAGTAGTTTCTTTTTATACTTCAAAACATTTTATTTTAACAAACAATTTATTTTAAATCATACAAATAGAATTTGAACGACATTTTAAAAAAAATGTTTTATGTCTTGAGGCAATTCAGTTAACTTCCTACACAACATTCATTGTCAACTTATTCAATGTGAACAAGACCACCCTGAGAAATACATTCAATGTCCAAATAAAATGTACTTGATATTGAATTTTTAAATTTATATTTTGATTTTTAAATGTGGGTCACCCTGTTGGAACGTTTTGTGTTGGAAGGTCACATGTTCGAAGTAGGTATACTGTGTGCATGAATTATAATTATTATTATAGCTTTTAAATGTTTTTTATAACAATATATACATAATTTAACAAATAAAAAAAACTGAAATGCACATACATAAATTATGGTCAATTATTAATAAATTTATTTTGATTATTTATGGCTTTCATCATTTTTTAAAGTGTGTTGGTTACAAGTTACTACATTTAATAAAATAATAATTATTGTATTAAGATGATAGTGTTATACTATGTATATAGACGTCTGTAACTGAAATACATATCATCTCAAGTATAGACGAATACACAATTTAAATGTATATGCTTAATTTTTAGTATCTGCCAGTTTTATACATATCGTATATTCGTATATTATATAGGTTAGTTTATAAACAATAAAACAATTCCAGGCTTTGATAACAGTTTAGTAACTATAGGGAATTTAAATTATTATCTGAAAATATGAGAATTTGAATAATTTATATATAAATTAAAATATAGGCCCATTTTTCACGAACAATTTTAAATATTTTAATTTTAATTTTGATCGGTGAAAATAATTTATTTTTAAAAGTAGGTATACGGATATCCTCTGTTGGGGTTATTAGTGCCTAAAAATAAAGTGCTAATTTTTATAAATTTATCATAATTAAAATAATTATAAAATAAATAAATAAATAATTAATTTCAAATATGTTTACGGCCGTTATGTTTTATAATTCAAGTACCTAGAACCTATTTTGAATGATAATAACAAACAAAAAATAATATTATTATATTGAATTTGTTTTCTTTCTATGATTACCTTATGATTAAGGAGCCAAGGTAATAAGAATCAAAAATGTGATGACAATCGATAAAAATTGATTTATTATTACCTAGGTATTCTTAATGGTACTTTAAATCTATGATTGATTGTTTACATTATTATTAGTAAGAAGTAAGGATCACATAAAGAGTTATGAAATATAGGTATAGACAATATAATATTGAATACCTACATATTATTTAGTACTGAGCATTTTTAAAACTAGTTGTCCGTGGGATCTAAAGTAAATATATTAGGATTTTCATGTTTGTTTTTACTATTTTAATTTTTAATCGTATCATCTAATGAAATGAAAATTGATCCATTGAGTAACATATAATATATAAATAATAAATATAATATATATAATTATTTCTCTGTACATTGTACATAAAACAAGATATTTACTAACTGACTGAAATTTTAACGCATGGATCAAAACTACAGGGTCTACAACTTTGAAATTTTGCAAATAATATGATCAGGCACTAAGAAGGTTGAAGGTTCTAAGGGGCTGAATTAATTAGTCATATAACTATATAAAACCGAAATGGGTAGTCAAGTGACGAAATGGGAATACATTAATAAACCCATAACATAATTTGTCCGATTTTTATAATAACTTCTTTAAACTTTTTTTCTATAACATAAGCCACTCATATAATAATATTTAGTAAAATTATACAGGACTCTTAACAACGGTTCGTTTCAGATCCTCTTAACATGGTGGTGAATTTTAAATCTTAAATAATAATATTATGTTCTGAGCCTTAAGACAAAATAGTAGTTTATCACATATTTTCAACTCACTAAAATTGTGTATAGTACAATATTCTAGGTGTATAGTAAGGAATTATAAAGTGCGTAATGGATTAGCTGTTTTTTTTTAAATTTTCTTGATTGATTAATTCATATATATTAATTAAACATTTTGATATGTTTTGTAAAAATATCAAAAAATATCTTGTATACTTTTTGTTAACTATGTATATATAACTGATTAATAACTTTTTTCATATGATAATACAGTTTTATATAAATTCAGTAGTACAAAAATTATATATTTTAGTCTATATTATAAGCACCATTCCTTTTTTGAAATACAAATGGCTATAATTTACCAACATTATTATTTTTTTTTATAAATTATATTTGAAAAAATAATTTGATTAAGGTTAATAAATTAATTATTCTATAATATTATATAGGTTTATTGTTTCAATTATTGTCTTGGTTTGGTGCACCAGTCTTGAGTACAATTTTAGTGCTAGAGGGATGGTTTAGATACTTTTCTTGAGTACGTTTATAAATTAAACTATAAATTAATTTTAATTATTATTTAATTTTTTTTCATTAATTTTTATTGCCATTAATTTATATGTATAATACATAATACATCTAATAACAATATCCAATTTTTTTTACAATTTTTATAGAATTACAATATATGGTTCCTCGAATATTTATTATTATGTCCTTCTAACCTATAATGGCCAAACAAGTGACTGGCGTCCATTTATTTTTCATAAGAAATAACGATCTACTATACAAGTAGGTACCAGGTATGTGGCTGTACGTATACGTTAATGTGGTTAAGTTTTAATTTATTAATATGTATATCGATTATATGATAATTGTATATTATAGCGTAGCTAAATCGTAATATTTATATCAAATTAAAAAAGAGTAATTTGTATAAAACGCAAAATATAATATACATTTAATTACACATATCCATTATAAATTTATGATACTGTGGCATTGATCAAATTTTAATTTTAAGACCCTGGAGTCGTTATCAGTTTTAATAGACTATAGGTATATAGTATATATAAAGTATACAGTGTTGGTAAAACATTGATTGAGTAACGAAATTGTAGACATTTTATATTATTATATAGAATCTATATTCTATATCTTAATAAGCCTATGTTTTATATGTCAAGGTCACTTTTAGCGTCTACTTAGTTGAGAAGTAAAACAAGTAGATAATCTAAGTTGATACACAATGATGTATCTACTGTCTTTATTATATAAACTATTTTTAATAAGGTTTATAATATTTTAATACAAAAATATATTATTTGTGTGGTATCTTATTTGATCAATGTACAAGAATTATTTAGACAAATGTACAACATTTTGTGTACATACAAAACAATATACCTTATAAGTAGTACTGTAGTATGATACATAATATATAATATATAAATTCTTTGAATAAACACAATCAAAATAGAGGATAAAATTATTATTTATTTTGTGATATCAAATCAAGGGTATTATAAATTATAATATTTATAGTTATTAATGGACACTTTAATTTTAACTATTCATATTATAATAATTTTAAAACTACATTTATATAAATAGATAATTAAAATTATAATATTTGTATGAAATAGTATAATTGAAGTCATCTGTAATATGTAAATATAGATTGTTTATTAAGGTAAGTATAAAAGTAATTAACATGGTATAGACTATAGAATTATCTAACAACTATATGATACATATACATTCTTCACATGTATACAGTAAACTTAACACATATTATAGTATATAGATATTATATATCCTATATACGTTATACTATATGTCTATATACTGATAAAATAAATTAAAATTTTGAAGCTTGTATTATTTTTTTAAATAATAATTTATGGTAATAATTAGGGTTAGAATTTATATGCATTGAAAAATGATAAAATATGCAAAGATTTTTATTAGATTTATGAAAAATTAAGTATTTTTTCATAAGATTCAGAAGTTAAATACACATTACTAATTGGAAAGCCAACTACGCCAATTTATAATTAGTTTATTTAAAAGAATAATTAAAATCGTTCATTAAATAAATACGATTTTAAATATATTTTATAGATATACACAATATAATTACATACTATAGTATCAATAATACAAAAAAAATTAATTAATGTGATTGAAAAATAGTATTTTAGTTTAAAAAGTGTTATTGGAACGGTTTTAAAATTATAAAATAATGATGTAGATCGTAGATGACACAAAAAATAAATATAATTAGTATGTAGTACGAGTGCATATTACTATATCTATTTATTTTTTGTTGAGCATCAAAACAACTACTACGTTGAAAATATTATTATAAGATTAAATTATAGTACTAATATATTTTATATATTATGTATTGTATTATACAATTAGCATACATATTTGTATTTTGTGGCTGTAGAATTTCAGGTCAATACCATACAAGTTAGCTAAGTACAAGGACGTTTAATGTAGTTCCACTTCAATAATTTGTATATTATCTTAGTAGACAATATTTATGTATACACATATTACATTGATACTATGGCCTATCTTTCTCCGTAAGGTCTTATATACAGATTATAAAATCATAACGATATGTTTAATTTACCATTTAATCGTATTTAAAAAAATCATATAATAAATGCCTATTTAAATTCACAAAAATAAAAACTATAATTTCTTAATACTTAGGTACCTATTATGTAATTCAAAATATAAAATTGCTGTATTTGGGTAGATCAGCAATTCCGTAGATATATTATGTGAACAATATTATAATAATAATTGTAGATAATTTAGATGAAAATTGATTACGTTTCTCATTATTTATTTTTATTAACACAGTTATAATAGTGTTATAAAATGTATACAGGACTTTTCAAAAATTAATTTTCTAATTCTATTAATTTAAAGTAGTGGTTTCCAACCACTTTTATCATACGCCCCCTTTGTAGGTTTTCAAAAATCTCGCGCCTCCTCCTATAAATTTAAAAAAACGATTACCTAACCTTTTTTCATTTTTTTCCTACATTATAAAATAAAATTATACTTCCTAATAACTTCTTCAGGAATGTTTACACGCCCTCCAGGTTGGGATACACTGATTTAAAGTAAAATACTTAGTAAAAGGGTCACAGGACAAAAGTCATTACTCATTTATTGTATAATATTGTTTAAACTGTATTTGTTAAAACTTAATTGAATATTTTATCTACTCTTATTGATTTAATTTGGCTAAAAAAAAAAAAAAAACAGAAAATAAAATATACGTATATCTCACCTTTATATTTTATACATAAAAAAGAATCAATTCTAGGATTTCTGTTTCTGAAAAATGAAATTGTTCTACATACTTATTTCTAAGAATCGACATATATAATATTTTACAGAGTACAGATAAACAGATCAAGTGAAAGACTTCACACTGGACATAATATACAAAAACCCTGTTAAGTGCTACACAATTATATTATAGTACGGATAATTATAAATTATAAAATAATATCCAATGATTCATAATTTTGAAAATAAATATATAGTATATATATATATATATATCTAATATATTATATATACTATGATTTTATGAAGCTCAATTATTATAATTTATAATTATTTTCAGTTAATTTAGTATAATAATTCATGTTAATAATTCGTTTCAAGAGATAGGTACAATTCGAAAAATGTACGGTTATATTTTGAGTAGGAATATTATTTTAATTAATATATTATATTATTATAGTTTATTTTTCTTGTACCGGCTTGTTATTCACAATATTATATTATTAAATGGTTCTTACTTTTAAATACATTAATGTTTGTATTCAAAATATTAAACTATGATTTTTATGAACAAAAATTATTTTTTATGTATTGTAGTGTTATTTTAGAACATAAAAACTTACTCAAATCCAGTAAGTATATTTAGAAGGGTTGATTTTCCAGCACCAGATGGTCCCATAATTACAGTTAATTCGCCACAGTTAAAACGTCCAGATACGCCTTTAAGTACTTGTTTTTTTTCTAAAAAATAAAAAAAACATATTCCATTAAACAAAAAATACACATTAATCACTTACAAAAACATGAAATACTATTGAATTATTATCAAAAAATAATATTTATATTACTATATCTGCAGGTTTATACAGTTTACCTACTAAATGAGTAATATTGTCTAAGTCTAATTTCTTAATAAAATACTGTTAACGTATTATAAATTTGTTAGAGTTTTGGATTAAATACAATTATATTGTATAAAATATAAATTTCGTTCATCGTTATAAGACTTAGGAAGGTGTAAGAAGTGTTTTGTGTTAATATTTCAAAACAATAGGAAATGGGATAGATTGATCTCGTGTTGTGCGCCTGAAACCGGAGTTCAATCACATCTTTATGTTTGTATGTAAATTTACGGTTATTTTTCATTTTTATTTGATAATATCGTACATACAAAACTTATCGTAGTCGTAGTGATATATTTAATTATTTTCATGTTAAAGAAATACTCAAGAAATACTTAACGTAAATTAATATACATTATTAATACATTCGTCAATAAAAACGCATAGATATTTATAATCTCATTACCTATATACTAAATTAATTCAATATTAAAAGTTAGTTAAAAGTTACTGACCTCGAGTACTTGACCTCATATAATATCAAATAAATGCCATTATATTTAATTAATATAATATAATAATTAATAATCATATCTAATGCGAATATCAGTCGTCATTTATTATTGTTATTACTTATTTATAATAACATTATAAAATTGACAGCAAATTCAAAAATTAGGAAATTATATTGTACCTATATATATACACCAGAATATGTTGAAAGATTTTTAGGATATCATATTATTATAAGTTGAAATTCGTAAGATATAACGAAACATTTATAAGGATAATCAATATGGCTAGCGGTAATTATCAACTGCGTTTTGTTTACTATATTTCTATATGACGCTATAAGAATAGTTGTTCAACTACATTTAAATGGTTTAATATTTATGTACCATACCTAATATGAGACCCATTGATTTTGGTGATTGAATAATGTGACTCGCGTATTTAAAATTATAAAATAATACATATATAATAACATTTAGATTAACTTGGCGACCATGTAATACTAATGAACTGTAAGATGTATTCACTGATACTATACAGTATATCCATTAAATTTTATACTGCCTATTATATAGTTAAAACAATTCTACAGGGTTTGTGCATCCGAATTCCGAGTTTAAAATATTATTATTAGATATCGGTAACCTGTTCTATCACACGTGGGTCAAGATTTTTAAAATTAACTATTTAAAAATTTGATTAAGGATAAATTAAGTATTGTTATTTCAAAACCTATATAAATATTTAAGTAATTCAATATTCATACAACATAAAACATGACTAAATACATAAGCAATTATAAATATATTTTAATTGTTTTAAAGTACATACATCTATAAAATTCAAAATAGTGTCTTTATAATTTGTTATAAAAATACTAAGCATTTTCTAAGCTCAAATCTACAAAATTTGTTGTATTTTTTAAAAAGTTAATTTTTAATCTAAAATTATTACAACTTTATGAATTAGAATGCAAATAAACTAATTAGATACTAATTTACTTTTAATTGTTACATAGTATATGGTTAAATTAGTTTAAAAAATGTATTATATAAATGTTAATTTAAAAATGACCAATTAAATTTATACTTAAATATTATCATATCCGATACATGAAGAATATATTTTGCAACCATAAATTATTTTATGAGTTTTAACCTGAGTACACACGCCATCACATCATATTATTCAAATTTATATTATAATATATATTTAATTTATTTGCTTTCAATGTTATATGTCGTTTCACATCACGCTTTAGATAGCTAGGTTTTTAATTACTTCAAATTTATTCAAGAACTTTATGAGTAACTTTTTATATAAACTCAAATTGTTTTAGTTATATTTAAAATATTTTTACTAACGTTATTTTTTTTATATATTCTATCATTTTGAAATATAAAAGCAGCTAGTGGTTCAATAAGAAAATATGAGTAAATTCAATTGTCTTATACTTACTTAAAATAAGGAATACATTTTATTGTTAAAATTAAATTGTATACAAGTTATCTACATAGTTTAATTTACATTTTATAAATCTAGAGTAATTGAATAACTATTGAAATTTAATTAATTTTCTATTTTTTTCAATTGCCTATCATTAAAAAGAAGTATATTTGGAGTTTATATTATTTTAAGGAATTATTCTATTGCAAACCAAGTATTCTATCATTGCTGCATAAATTATTTATTTTTAAGGCTGTTAATAATGAATATTGTTTTAAGTAAAAATAGTAGATTAAATTTCTCTACTTAATATTTATTTAATGTTTTAGACAACAAAATACGTCGTAATTACACGTGTGAATACTACAAATGTCTTACTGCAATATAGTTGTTACGGAAATACTCGTACGTTATATTGGACTTGGATATAACTAAACAGAACCGGAAGGAAACTAAAGTCAATATAAATTCGTTTTCTCTTTTAACTAACAACAAGATAGCTAGTTCGTCACGGTATACAACATACCATGTATTTTGAATAAAAAAAACTGGTAGGTATAACGAATTGTACAATTTGTTTAAAATTAAATAAATCGTTTAAATGTAAAATATTAGAACTGTACATAGATACAAACATTTTTTTTTAGGTCGACAATTAATTTTATTTAAAAAAATATAACTATATAATTTATTCCTGGAAAAAATATAACGCATAAGATACTAATGACATTAAAATATATAGGCGGGAATGATAACATAGAATTTATATTTAGAAATGATAAATATATTTAATATGTGTGTGATAATATATATGCTAAGCACTTAAAATCAACTAAATACATATTTTCAATATATTTGTCATTAACTATGGACATTTGAAAGAAAATTAAGAAATAATAATCATAAAATAATTTTACATGATACCTTATACATGGTATACATGGTATATAACTATTAAACATTAAGTTTTGCACATTTAGATTTAACGATATTGCTAAATAAATGGTTCTAAAGTTATTTTTTTGTAGTAATAAGTAATAACTAATAGCCAATAGGCAATATCTACACCAAGTAATATTTTTCAAAATAATACACTGAATATTATGTAATAAATAATAATATATTTAGACTTTTTGAGTAAGAGTATAGTTGTACATAAAAAGTTTTATACTAGTGATATAATCATAAACTGTTTATTTAAAAAAAAATAAAGTGTTAATTTTCGAAGATAAGTTGTAGCTACAAAAATATACTCGTCATCATAGTTTACGATAATTATATAAAGACATATTATATTATAAAGAAATTATACTTCAATAATAACCTTATTTTTGGACCTATTAAAATAATAAACATTTGAATTTCTAATGGTCTACAAAACCTTTAAACCATTCCTTTTTATTATTAAACAAAAAACATTGCAAGTTAGTGAAATGTTTAAACCAGTTATTATAGCAGGTTGTCAATCTAATATATTATATACTTACTACAATAATAAATTGTAGATTTCATTTAGATTTTTTAATAAAACAAAACCATGTTAAATAATATAATGAAATCATTTTATTGAGTAAAAATGTATAGTGAGATAGTTCCGAGAAATGTAAAAAGTAAAGAACTGTCTCGGTAAAGGAGTTTCAAGGGGGTACAGAAAGTATCTAGTGCATGTCATATTTAATATATAATATTATAGGGTCTTCAACTTCAGGCTTAAGCCGGTTTTAGCTCATTAAGCTTTTGGAACCAGCCTGTCAAGGCTGACCGATGTCTTGATCTTGAACTTCGAGATCCTAACTCTATCCAAGTAGTAATTATGAAGAAATTAGTCAAATTTAATAAAAATAAAGTAATAAAATAATTTTTTCTTTTGTAAAATTAATTTGGCGAAATTAAATGATTCTTTTTACTTTATAATCTTATTATTCATTACCTATTTAATCCTCTCCTGCAAATAATTTTGGCCTGTGATGTCAAAATATATATCTTAAATTCAGCCTGCCATAAAAAGACTTGAGATTCCTATTATATTGTATTAAACAATGAACTGTATTAAAATTTGAACGTAATTTATTTTTACATCGCGTTCGTGAAATTATTTTAAATGAAGTTTCGCAGTGATGATCAAGATTATTTGTTAAAAGCTTATCAGGTTGCAGTTCAACTATATTAATAAATGTATTTTGTCAGTTTTGTGAATGAAATTTAAATGTTCTTAATAATTCAACTAGCAAATTCTATAAAAAATAATTCAATATATATATGCAGTCTATGTCGTATTGAAATCTGTATGCATGAAACATTTTTAAATTTACTGAAAAATATGAATTACCTACTTCAATAATACGGGACTGTAAAAAATATATAACTTGGCACTGGTCAGCATCGAAAACGATTTAAAAATGCAAGTATAGGAATAGAAATATTTTCAGTATCTACCTACTTACAATAATAATAACATAGAATGATCATTTTGATGTACTTAAATAATTGTTATCAATCAATCACTCTCATAGTTTTACTTTCATCTGCTATCATTATATTAGTACCTATAATTTTTCATACATCAATAATAATTATCAAGCGAAATGTTGTCCCGTGGGCCGATACACACACATCAAGCAATCACGTAGGTAGTATATTATAGTAGGTCAATGCTAATCAAGGTTATGACTTATGAATGTTTTTATATAACACTACCAAATATATAAATGATACTATACATTACAAACTATTATTAGTAGATTTTTTATTCGGTATTAAAATAATATAAACTTTTTTTTACCTTTGCGCAGAGTTCCGACGTCAACAGTGAACTCGATGTCCGTAAATGTGATGTCGATTGGATTGTTTTTGGGAAGGTGCATAAGTACCATTCGGGTAGCGGACGCCATGTTTTAATCCGAAATGGTATGTACTTGTGTTTTTTTTTAATTGATCGGTAGACTGGCTTATTTCTAGGACTGTCTATGTTCTAACGATGTTTCGTATACGTAGCAAACGAATTATTCATCATAGGATTTTGTCATTTGATAGGAAACCTGTGAACGAAAATATTTTGAAAATGTTATTTCATTCAAAATAGAAATGGATAATATATTCGTTGATATTGAGTTGGTTATTTTGTTATATTGTCTAAAAGACTGCAACAAACAAAAGTTTACGAGTTTTTTTTTTAAACTCGTAAATATTTAAATGAATACTATCTACTCAAAGAAAATGAAACAAAATGTCAATGATTACAATATTACATATTTAATTGTTAAATATCTGAAACATGTTTTGAGCCTTATATACAATTTATCATATTAAACGGTCAGCATATTATATGTTTATATTATAATGTAGCCCAATAAATTATAATAATACCATATAATCAAATAAAAACATTATAATATGCACACATAATTTATCACACTAATAATCTAGCGCGACATTAATTACGAGAATTGATAAGTGGAATAATTACACAAATTGACATCATTAAACTGGTGTTAAGCAATAAAAACAATAGGCGGATAGATGATAACTAATATATTATGAATTTAAAAATTTGATCAAGTACCTAGAGTCTTCCATTTTAATTTTTATATTGTTATTTATTAACATAATATTATAGATTTTAAGTTAATTACAATAATAGAAAATATTATTCCTAACCCGTAACTATAATAAAATTTAAAAATTACATAATTAGAAACTTTAGGAAGTATATTTGCATTGTGCTGTATATATTACAAAAATTCATAACTCATTGGTTATGAACCAATAACTAATAAGGTTATACTATATTTTTTAATAATACATTTTATAGATCATTAATAGATTATATTATACATTCATTTTCTAAAATAGTGTATAGAAAATAATCTAAATAGAAAAAAAAGTTATCGACAGAGATAAATATTATGGGGAATTATCCTGTACAGTGCTTTTACTACAGTATTTAGAATTATAGAGTATTCATATATTGTACTTGTGAATTTGGGATGTCAGTAAGACATATCCCAAAATAAGTTTCTGATAAAATTACATATACATTTTTCAAAAATATTCAAATAAAATTTAAAAGCGACAGTGGCGTAGTTAGAGTGGCTGCAGCCTCCCTTTTAAAAATTTCTTGAAAAATTAAAATGCTTTCATCACATATGTAAGATGTAACTTTCTGACTTCCGTCGACGTATTATACATAAGATGTGAATTCGTTGATGCAATTTTCATGAAGGTTACTGAAAAAATCTAAAATGTCATATATGCACAACATTTATTCTGCGGGTTATGTAAACTTTAAAAAAAATGTTCATTTCAATAGTTCCTGTAGGTATTAGTTTTAACAAATGACATTGTTGAATAATGAAAAAATTGAAAAACCATTGAAATTATACAATTCATGTTCAATTTCCTATTTATTTAATTACTTGTTATAGCCTTGTATAGATAATGCATTTAACGATAGAAATCGCCTGTTTTAGATTAGTACACTTGATGATAATTCTCGTATATTATATCCTTTATTTGTATAATTTTAATATTTTAAAATATTCAAAATATAAATTTTTAGTCTATTACTTTCATTTTAATTATCTATCAGCTTATTTAAGTATATCTATTATTTATAAATTTGTGTAGACTGTAGGTGCAAGAAATACAGTTTATAGAGTCTACAGCGTTATCAGTTTATCACGTACATTCCCATAACTGAACTCTTAAAGTAATATACAATAAAATACATCGTTATTATAAACTAAGTGCAAATCTGATAATCTTTGTAAATAAAATCTTTAATTTCAAAAAAAAAAAAATTTAAATAAAAAGCTATAGATAGTAAAGATTGGATGTATTTACCAGTATAATTGAATTTTTTTTTTTTTATAAAGTTATCTATACAAAAGTGAAATATCACATCATAACTACTTTACATTATTCGCTATGATTCTACAAAATGTCCGGGCCATAAATGATAATTTTTACATTTCTTACCTACATGTAGAATTCTATACAGTATAAATTTTCTATTTTCCTAGGAATCTTATAAATTATGAGTTTTTTCCTTTGTTCGTAACATATATACGAAACATGCGTTTTTATTAATTGTGTATAGAAATAACGGAAACTTAATATGTATATCTCGTGACCATTGTCAAGGTTTCCATCTTAATTTATAAACACACTTTACACTGTATTATTACTTATTATGCCGTTCACACATCGCAGCCACATGTGTAATATACGTTATACGCCTACTTAGGAGGCAGGTACCTGCAGTGTATATTGAAGGTATATAGGTACACATATACACCACCCTTTTTGCCGCAACTAATATTTTGTGCTATTAGTATTATCATTATTACATTTTGTGCAAAACTAGGTTTAAGCAGCAGTAAACAACGAACGGGTTAAGTAACCGCGTGTGCGTACCTATAGGCAATATATATATATATATATATATATATACACCATGCGAGTGGTTCGCGTATTTTATACACGAGGCCGACGAAATTACAGGTTTCTCAGAGCATCGGGGAAGCTGTATGTGCGGAGCGCATTCACGCGTGTCGACACTATCGCTGCCGCCATGACAATCTCTGCAACGGAGGAGTTGCTCAACGATATACTAGACTGCCGACGACACACATATGTTTTATTTGTGTACGCTGCACAGATAGGACACAATCACCGTAATAATATTATACATATATGTATAAATATTACCGCAGCTATTATATAATATACATTTTTATCCACAGCAGCATTTACGATAGATCTCGGGCCGTTCGTCATCGCACATTCGCGTATAGATATTACATTGTGTACTTATAGGTATATTGTACATTTGCCATCGTTAACCGCGGTAGACAAGTAATTAGGATGTATTGGTTTCAAAACTATGTATTATGGGTATGTCAAAGAAAGACAGAAAAATTAAATCTGTGAAGATCCTTTTCGATCTCAGACTTCATCTGGTTTTTTAAAAATGTAATTACTTATAACTTATGAAGCATAATATTAAGGCTATATTAAAATATATATGCGTGACGATTCGCTGATATCCAGGGTCGATATTTACCGTAATAATCATATATATATATATATATACCATATATCTATGTTTGAGCCAAAATTGTTTGACCTTCGCTCCCCTGTGTACAAATGTAAAATATAAATATAATATATCATCTTCAATAACTGCGTCAATATTAAACTTATATTATATTTTATTATATTATTATCGAAGTATCAATAATACACAATACTACACGTTGATTGTAAAGGCGTAAAACCATGAGATATAATGAAACACGTAAAAATATTAAATTTTATATTATAATAGATACAAAACACACTACAACAGTACAACATAATATACAGTATACAGTATATACACCTATAACATTTAGGGAAACTTGAAAAATGGTTCTTAAACATTTCCAATATATCCACAACGTTTGTTTATTTAATATACAAATACATTCGATATGTGTAAGTATACTACATTTTTAAATTTAAATGTCATCATAATGAAGTTTTTTGTAGTTTATATAACATTTAACATACATATAAAATTAAACTTATGACCTGAACACCATATTCAATGTGTGCAGTTGTTATGAAATTCATTTCTCAACTATTAATGGTTTCAAACATTCGTTAACTGCAAAGCAGTTACATTTTTCTAACTTTCTATAGACGAAGGCAACCTAAAACTATAAATATAAAATAATTATTTAAAATTGCCTTACTAGGTGATATTACATCATATACATATTTTTTTTTTAACTAATTAAGGAAAATATTATAGAATATTAAGTTTTCAGTGGTTTTCTTTGCCAAAAAGTATTGGGTTCTGTGTCATATTGTACTATAATAGAAACATTTTCTCACAGATTGCGCATATGATGAAATTTTTACCAGCATTATCATAGTTACGCATGATAAAGAATGGAATCTTGTTATAATACAAAACATCATGCTTGGTTTTGATAGTTTATGTATAATGTACATTATATAACTATTTAAGTCTTCTATGTACCTTACATTAAAATCGTATCTAATTCTTTCAAGTTTATTATTTTTCGAAGCTCATTAATTTATGTATGAATCATTCGATGGCATGTAGGTACATATCTTAAATATTTTTTTTTGGATTTGAGTAAATATTGATTTATAATATACAATATTACATACGTTGAATTGGCATTACATAACGAGTTAAAAAATTAATGATTTTCTTTCAAATCAATACGTGATATTAATTTTAACGAAATTAAAAATAATTTAATTTACATTCGTTTTGAGATTAGATTATCTTTAAATATAACATAATCAATAGGTTTTGGCGTATGGCTCATAATAATTATTCTATGAGCATGATATTTAATTATGGAAACAGTTTTTAATATATAGCATTCTTTAAAAAACTCTCATTCAATAATAACTCGTTTTAGGAATAATATAATATTAAGACACAGAAATAGCATCAATAATCATAACATGTTTGAATAGATGTGAGTAATAAACAGATAGTTAGTGGAGTGTAGCTGATATTTGCTTAAATGATGCTATATAAAAAATAATAATAAAAATAATAAATCTAATATATTTAAATGTATTTTTAGTTTTTATCTATTTTTTACATGAGCTTTATTAATTACCTTTTGATTGCAGGTGTGAATCCAGAATATATTTACGGGGGTGGGGGGCAATACTATGTGCGTATTGTATTTTATCAGCTGCTAAAAACAGAAATCCTAAAATGTACCTGCGTGGCAGAGCATACAGAGGGCATGGTCACTTGCTCCCCTTAGATCCACGCCTGATTAGTTCGTTAAGTTTTTGTCGTTTTTGATTATTTAAACTATTTAGGTGATAATTATTTGTACAAATACATGCGTTAAGTAGATCCATTGGGTCACTGTTTATAGGGTGGTGTATACTACTTAATGGTGTATACCTAGGCTATACATTTTAAAACGATTATTAAAAATAATACAATATTCATTTATAAAAATGAATATAGAAAATTTGGAAACAAGGTATTTTATAAAATTATTATTAAATATTAACGACAAAAGATAACACTTTTGTATTATAACTTTTGATTTAGATGCGTGTTTTAAGTTTAAGCCTTGTAAAACAAAACAATGCAAATTGACAAATATAAAATTACACTTATTATTATAATAACCAAATACGAATTTGCATATTGTTTTTTAAATTTAAATAACCATAGAGGTGCTATCTTAAAAAAAAAAAAAAAACATTAAAAATAACCTTGAATGTTTATTTTAAGGATAATTGAAGTCACGAATCGTCAATTTTTATTTCAGAGTACATCAAGAATAATTTAATTCTGTTAGTAGATGTATGTAAATAATATTAAAATTGAAACGCAAAATAAAACAACTAAGAAATAATAAAAACAGCAATACAGTCGTAGTTTGAAGCTACTTATATTTGTGCTTTGTTTTAAGCCACAGCTCTCAAAATGTCTTAACTACCTAGTCAAATTCTCTATTGGCCAGTATAAATGTATAGTAAATTATAAGTTGTGAGATTGATACTTCTTACAGACTAACGAAAATTTAAAAAAATAAATTAAAACTGTTCACGTTTATAGATAGGAAACTATTTAAAGGACCAATAATTAAAGTTAAATATCCAATAGCTAGGTAGATGCATTCTATAGTTGTTTAGTTTACGAATTAAGTCTTCCTCAAACGATACAAAGGAGAAAAGTAGGTAACCGCTCTGCTGAACAGTAGGAGTTGAGTGTAATTCTTCATTGAGTAGGTCACTGCAATGAATGTGTTAAATTTGAATTTAATAATAAATCATTAAATATTATGAAAAAGGACGTTCAGTGGAGACGGTGTAACAGAATATTGTCATTTATAATTTTATTATTAGTAATACGGTATAATTTTTAAGTAGGCAATAGCATATTATTATTCTAAATGTTATAAAATAATATAATAAAATAGGTAAATTTTTAAAGCCCTACAAAAAATATTTCTTAATTACAAAAAAAATTATTATTTCTGGTTTAATATCGAATTCTGTTCAAATTTGAACTTCAAATAACTATACATAAATACTATATATATATCAAGTTGATAAATCAGTAAACAAGATAGAATTTTTTTTAGTTTTTTTTGGTTCCAGTATAAACTATTTGTGAGGAACCTTAATTTAATTTTTTAAGCCTAGCTATAAAACTTAATGAACTTTAATACATAATAATTTGAAAATGTTCGTGATTTTGATTAGTTTTAGTGAAAATTCTAACTTTAAATGCTCATAGTAAATATTGTGATTATGTATTTTTAATTTTTTTCAATTAATTTATCTATAAACAACTTAGAAGAAGGACCTTGTATTAAATTTTCAAGGCATCATAAGGTCGAGATTTTTAATGACATTTATATAGAAATAAAACTGAAAAAATCAAAAATGTTAATATAAACATTTGGTAATTTAAGTATCGACTATATTTATTCGTTTTTGAGTTATATCAAGTATAAAAAATTGATTTAGTTGAAAACCGGTTTAGTGTAGAAATTCTTATTTTTCTTTTATTTTTCCTGAATATTATTAAAAACTGGGAATTTTCGATTTTGATCTTTCAAAAGTTACAAATATATTCAATTTTCTATTAAAAAATCATATTCAAAGTTAAAGATCGTAGCATTTTTTTACTATAAATTATGTACACATAGTAGTACATGTAGTACGTAAGTACCTAAATATAAGTTATATAAACATAATTGATTATTCAATTTATTAGTTCTAACTGTCAAAATAAAATAATAAACCATAATCAATTAATATCCGTATAGTAACTTGATTATACTAATTACGAATTAATTTTAGTTTAATGTTATTGTTAATCATATTGACTTGTATACAAGTATATTATAAACAGCTATCATAGTATTAACGACATTCGCTATTATTTATTTATTTATTATTTCGTGATGCATTTATAATAATTGGGTTAATGTCTGTCTGGCCTCAAACTTCCACTACTTAATCAGTTGGTTTCATCGTAGTGACCTCATTCTTCATTTTCCATCTCTAGAACTCATCTGCATTGTTTTATACGTTTAATTTTACAAGCATACTAAATCTCAAAATTGCATCACAAATTTAACTGTTAAAGAATGTTTTTGCAATTGTACGTCAAACACAATAAACCTTTCTCTGGTGTCATTTTCAGTACTTAATTAATATATTACTATCATTGCATAATGTTTATCCGTGTTATTATCATATACACTGCAGTTGATATTTTATTGTAAGATTAGATATTATTATTATTGATTTTTGGTCATCGGTCGCTAAGGCTGAATAAACTCATTGATCTTTAATTCAATATTTATAAACTGCGTGTTTATAGCTGTAAGGTAACAGGTTTCAACTGGTTATATCTTATATAGTACCAACTGGTTTTTTCATTACATGATAAACGACTCAACTCATAATCAGTTACTATTATTTTCTTAAGCACGACCTTTAATTTTTAAGGCTATTAGAGTAAAACATTTAATAATGAGTAAATCTTGCAGTAAATAGTTAGGGTTCGTTATGAATTATCAGTATCGTAGCTAACCTTCATTACATCATTGGAAAAATTAAATGTTGCGCCCTTTGTATTACTACTAGGAAGTAGGCACGTTATGAGAATAATGTACTCCTTATCACTAGTATCTTTGATTATAATTCTATCGGTATAGACTATAGACTATAGACTATAGGTACATATTATAGGTTAAATTATTAACTTTCACAAATACATGACAATTATTTTTTTGAATCGTTCGTAAATATCGTAATACAATTTAATTTGCGTATATTATTCAAAAACTATATGCTCTACAATTATTTTGTAATAAAATTATAACAGCTGTAGGTTTGTTTACCGCCAAAAATATTTCTGCACTCTAAACAACTGCACACATCGCTAACTTCTAAATATATGTGTATCCTTATATGGCACTAACCTTTGAGAAGGAACCTATCCACCATCTGCAGATAGTGTGCCTAAAGTATGAACTGTGAACGACGATCACACAATTTTATTCATCAAAATTTCAAATCGATTATCATAAATTTTGTCAGCAGTGGACCGGTTTATTACATATGTATACGAATATTATAAATATTACAAGCTAGATTAACTCCCGCGCGAGTATACACACGAATTATGTAATTAGTATAATCATTATTCATTACAAATTACAATATTTTACATAAAGATAATTTAAATAAGAAAATTGTAGAAAAAAAAATAATAATTTTATAATTTATACATCATGTACTTAATAGTTAATAGTATATTATTTATTTAATATTGAATAATTTAAAATATTTATATCACTAGTAATTTATAAACCCTACAACCAATTTACTAAAAAATGATGTGATTGACAATCATATCTGTAATATTGTAATAATTATTATCATAATCACTTTGTAATTGAAAACTAAAATTATTTATCTTTAAAATAATTTAATATCTTAAAAGAATATAGATAGGTAATATAATATAATAAATATTAAAAAGTCATCAAGTTTGATATTTAAAAATTGTCCACCCTCAATATGACTAGAAACTTAAAAAGGATAAAAAAATTAACTACTTACAGTGTTCCGATTTAATTTTTTTTAAATTAAATCTATAGTTGCGTGTTATAATGTTTTAGATCGTAATCTAGATTACAATATTACTTCATATTTATCAAATGTATTGAATAATATTATTATCTTTATTTTTCGAAAAACATTAAGAAATGGACCGGATTACAGAACATATTATAATTATTACAATTATTATTGATATAAAATACAGCCGAATCGCGATAACTTGAAGTTAAAGAGAGATAAAAATTCGCTTTGAGATATCTAACAATTGCGAGTCGACTCTATTTAAATAAATAATAATTATAATTTCTGATTTTTTTGAATAAGTAAAGACCATATTTTGAAGTTAATGAGATTTTCGTACTACTTGAAGAGTGTCCTGTAGTGATACACATTTATATTTTTAAATAAGAACTCCTTTCTTTTTTACTGTACATTATTCAGCGAATATTATATTTTTGAAAATTTTAATGTATTCTATTAAAAAAGATGTATATAATATTATAATAAGGATAATAGCTAGTTTTTAAAAATGGTTTTAAAAAAATATAAATTAAATGTTTGATATTTGATCAGGTATTATAAGGTATTATATTTGGATTATTTTTTCAAATTATAAATGCGGGTTTATTAACTATTAAAATTTGCAAATTGGCATTTCTCCCATATTTTTTGCTCATCATCATAGAATTTTTATATAAAAAATTGAATTGATAGACTATTTATTCAAACTTAATACGTCAACATTTGAGAAAAAGTATCTGATAAATAATTTTCAGTTGATAATGGGGGTTCTCGTTTGAAAAACAGAAGTTTAATCTTAAATATCAACTGGAAACTGCTAAGTAATATAAAAAATCTCAAGAATTAAAAAATATGGCGTTTAGTTAGGTATATTTAAAAATTCCAAAAAATAGATTTTGATTAATTGCATTATTGTAGAAAAAAGAATGAGCATTCTTGATGAACCCTAAATATATTAAGTTTTATTATATTAAACAATATTATGTATTCAAACATAAAAAATGGGAGCATATACTTTAGACATCATTACATCAATCAATCATTATATCAATAAATTACAGAATAGAATGGCAATAGCATTAACACATTATACCTACTTATTAGCAATTGCCTATTAGTTATTATTATTATTATTATTATTATACCGTTTGAAGTATATTATAACATATTATAGCATTCAAAAGGTTTTCAAATGATATATTGTTAATGTTTAAAAAAAAAATGTCGACTAACGACTTTCTATGTTTTCAAACCTACAATTATAATGAAATAATTAATCAATAAGCTTTTTATTAAAATATTAAATCTTGAAGGCTTTAATGCTACATTGAACAATTATAAGGCAATTATTAAAATTTAAACACTAGTTAAGATTAAAACTATTTAACTATATAATCGTAATATTTCTTCCTTACTCGATGATGTATTTTTAATTATATAGATACTATAACTTGAATAATTTGATGTATTCATATCATAAATAATGTACCTATCTAATGTAATGCATAATGACAGTTATAGTATTTTAAAATAATTACAGTATTACCAAATAAATTAGGTATTTTTTAAGAATTTAGATTTATGATTGAATTACCCCTAAATGTGAAGATGAGAATTTCGATGAAAATCTCAATAAATATTTGTAAGTGAATAATAACCACTACTTTATATCTTATTCTTAAAACAACAATATGCGTAGCTTTAATTTCTTTATGATATTTTTATTGATGAAGAGTTTTAGTAAAAAGTCTAAAATACTGAGCAACTAGCTCAAAAAACCTCCAAAACTCTTTTGTTTCTTTTCTACGTTACTCACACTCTACAAGAACTTTCCATGTTCAATCAAAAAGCAAAATCTTTTAAGTCAATTATTTAAAATATATAATCTGTTATTGTATTAATAATATACAGATTGTTAATTGATAATAATAAAGAAAAAAATGTCAAGTTTTAATTTATTATACTTGATTAAAATATAATATCACGTCACCATTATAAGTTTTTGTTAGTACATTGACTTCTATGATGTCTTAATTTTAGTAGAGTAAGCATGTAAAATATTACAATTTCTACTGAATTCAAATTTGTTAATGTTATTTGTTTATAATGATGAGATAACACACTACGCCGTAAGATGTGTTTTCTAGAAATAATTTTAAATTTTGAATCATAACACATTATCACTCTCTTACCTTGCACTACGCTGGCTATACTTCTGGATTAACTACTGTAATCGAATTATTTTAACTATAGAAAATAATGAAAAGAATAACTGGATAAAAACCTAAATTACACTAATTCATAATATTTTTAATTAATCTTTGGTTATAATTTAAACATTTGGAACTAATGAAACTACATTTAGAATATTATACATATTATAGAAGTATAACTATATATACCTCTTTATGTACCCATATTTAATATAGTCTACAATTAAACCACGACAATAAGTTTAAAACAATGATATTATTTTTGAAAATTAATTAACAAAATTAATAATAGTAATAGTTTTCATGAATATTCAGGGTTATATTACTTATTTGACTAATTTGATAATATATAATATTAAACAATAGTTTCGTAGCCTATGTTTTCGGCACCGGATGTCAATTAGTGTTTACGAACAGTACCTACCGAATGATAATTCAAGAATACTGTAAACACCATGTGTATACTATACATAATAAGAAATAAGAAATAAGAAAATAAATAGGTATTATACTAATATGTATAATTGTAAATTATGATTAAGTAACTGACGAACACTGGCCGCCTAATATTAGGAAAGTTGACAGTGTAACACTTGTAGTACAAAACATTTTGTAACACAATCTATTAATAATCGAATATTATAATAGGTATCTTTTACCTGTATGTGATGATGGAAATAAAAAACAAAAATGAATAACTAGCAGGTGGCATTTAAATAGTAACTCGTGATACATACCTACTGTTCACAATATTATAATTATACCAATCATATATATTATAGTGCTTATAATAGTACACTGTTTACATCGCCAAAAATTTCAATATTACCTGCAGCCGATTTAGAGGACTGCTGACATTATTGCATCTAGACACGGAATTTTTGAAGTTTTAATTATTTTGTCAATTTTTATATTGTACTGTGATCATCCGTCGAACGCTTTATAGCAGGTTACAACCAATACGACCGTTCAAAGGTACACTAGGTCGATGGTTTGTGCATTTGAGCGTGTTATGCATACGCACGACTGAAAGAGAAAGTAATAACGAATCGTCGTCATATATACCAATATAATAATAATAATGATATGATTATAACGTTGCAAAGAGAAACGAGTATAAAACAAAAATCGTAATATCGCGTTAAAACGAGATATCTGCAGCTGGAAACACACGAATTAAAAATAAACCATTCACACTTCACGTGGATACATAATATAAATAATAGATTTATAAGGTAATATAGTTATTAATATTTAATGCTATTATATATTATACTCATAATACAATATTCCAATAACCGCCACCGCACCCAAACGAAGGCCTCAATAATACACATATGTCAACGTAAGAGAATTGAAATAATAATAATAATATTAACAATAACATCGATGTACGTAATTCGCAAACCTGGTATAATATATCCTTCGTTGCAGTAGTCGATGACTAACGAGCGGACTATGTTCACCGACGTATATCTCTTTTGCAGGCGTAGTACCTATCATCCACCGGGGTGACTAAAGCGGGATGTTGTTAACGGGAAAATATTAAGCAATTATTATTCGGATACAAGGCATGAGAAATAAAAGAACAGGAGAAAAACAGTTGACAGTGTAGAAATGACAATAACGACGTGTTTGTTGTCCCCGTCTTCCGGTTCGATTGACTTAGGTCGTCGTCGGCGGCAATCGTCTCGTTTTTTAAACGGACGACGGCAATAATATTATTACGAAAATAAAAACTGCATACACGAAGCGGCTTTACCGCCGAACTCGAATAATTCACCACACACGCACAGGGCGGTTAAAAACGGAGGGCGTGTAATAATACAAAACGCACAGGTATAATATACGATTGTGATTTATTAAATTAATATCGCATTATAAGAGTAGCGCGCCAATATCAATGTGGCGGCAGACCGCTGTCGATACGTTGGCGAACACAACTGGACTGGCCCGGGCCGACAGATTTGTTTACCTATAATATAAAATATCGGCGAACGTTCTCGCGTGCGCGCGCGTGTGTGTGTGTTACCGTGGTAGTAAATCGGTAATAGTAGTGTAACTGGTAACAGCAGTAATAGTAATAATAAATAGTAGTAGTAGTAGAAGTAGTAATAGTAGTAGTAGTAGTTGTAATGTACGATCGTCGTCGACGCCGTGAATGCCGAGTACTGAGTATAGTGACTCACGGTGTTGTGGACGACGGTTTGATGAAAGAAACGACAACAGTTGAACAGCTGATCGGCGGCTTGTGGCAGCAGCTGAGTTTTGCCGTGGCAAACCGGTTAGCAGGACGCTATCTATGGGGGGTCATCGAGACCACGGTTATTGGACACAATAAACAATTGTCTTAACTTCTAAGCACATGAAATTAACTATTAAGTTAATACGATCGCTATATATATATAATATTCTATATACATCATGTTTTTAAATTTTAGAATGAAAAAACGAGAATATTTGTGCAATATGTACCAGTTTTAAACAACACTAATTTTGTTTTTTTTTTTATAGATTTAGATTATTAATAGATACTAGACTACTAGCTTGAAATTCTCTCCGAATATTAATAATACAATTTTCTAGACATTCCGTGGTTTTGTTTTGTTTGAGGTACTCATAGACATTTAAAATTTTCAATTTTTTTTTAATCCACAAAGTTTGATCATTAAATGATTAAATAAAAGATTCCTCGAGTATAAGCACGGCACTAGAATTTTTTTCCAGGGAGGGGGGGCAGAGTGGAACAAATATTTTTTTACATAGGCTAAGGTTTTTTCAACAATCAATGAGGTTATTTAAATAAAATATAAATATGTTCGTATCATATAACGATATAACATAATATAGCTATTAGCTGTATAGTACAAACTTTTGAATAGTTAAAAATATTTTAAGAATAATGTCAAATATTTTTATGTACCTTATGTAAGAAAATGTTTAATCACAGACCTTCAACAAGTTTCTTTATTACTTTAGTATTACATACCTTTGTGAATTAATAATTATGTTGTTTTTACTTACATTTCATAAATATAAATTAAAATAATTGTGTTCAGTAATGAACAGATGAATTTGTTTGACTCAACTTTAATGCAATGATTTGAGATACATTTGTTTATTTATTTTCATCCAGTAATTAATACTCAATAAAGATAATAATAAATAAATAAAAGATTTTTTTCTTATTTTACAAATTTCAAAACATATTTTATTTAAATTGTAGTAAATTTTTTCCTTATTAGACAATACTAGTAATCAGTAGGTTGATCCATAATAAAAATATCAAAGATGTTATTTAACTTCATTAATTCAATTATTATAATTTATAATAAATTCAATTTTTTCCTCAATTGATAATGTTTCATGACTTTCGTACATATATTTCATTGGGGGGGGGGCTAAAGTCCCACCTTGCTCCCCCTTGGCGCCGTGCTTGCAAATATTTTACTTATGGCAATTTAAATATTAAAATCACATATTGCAGGGTGTAGGTACGTAATTTTCTTTCTAGTCAAAATTGTATAATAAACAAATAATAAAGCTATAAGTTATTTTGTTGTAATTTATTAACTGTAAGACCCGAAAGTTTTTGTCATTACGTTTATTTGCGTAAATTATTCTTTTTTTTTCAACAATAAAATGTATAAACTATTTTAAGGTAATTTATACCATGCACCTATTCATATGCACCGTTCTTCAGTATGCCTATTGACTTATAAGTTAATTACTAAAATTGAATTGTGATATATTAATATTATCATATTAATTATTATAAAATTGAATTATAATTTAACACTCTAATATGACAAAGTATACACTCGACGAATTTTCAAAATTTATTTATGAGCACATATCTAAATAATTATTTCAAAATTTCAAACGATTGTTAATATAAATTATAATAGTATAATAATTTCACCAAAAATGTATAATATGAGTGTAGCTGTAGCATCCGCTTTTGCTGTCTCCAATAGTCCAATGTCTCCATGATACAAGTGCATAACATATAAAATCTACGCTGAACCGTTCACATTTAGTTTCATTAGCTTTGATATTAGAGTGAACGACCTATAACAAAACTTAATGGCAAGAATTTTTTTTATTTGCTAGTAAATTTTTTAAATGTTTATATATAAAATATTAAATTAGTATTTCCATGTTGCCTGGTAATGATTTGAATGGCCTGCAAAAATGTTGGCACCAACAATAAAAAAGTTGAAATGACGTCCCTGCAACAGAGCAATAATTATGTTAACATTTCAAACATATAGTGTGATGGGTAATAACTTTGTTAATAGTATGCAAAAATTAAAATTAATTTAAGAATCAGTATTCACATTTATTATAATTTATAACAATAAACAAAATAATACTCATCAGTCATCACTATTGATGTTTAGTAAAAATTGTACTATTGGTTGCTTATAGTTATTCTTATTTTGCTTTAATCATATTATAGAGTTGGATACCTATATAGTTATAGTTATAGTTACTTATATATCTGTCTGTAATATATAAAATCAGATACATGGATGTGAAGGTGAGCGAAGGTGTCTATTCCAAGGAGGTTTGATATCATCGATAATCGCATCAATAGATACAACTTCAATATTCTTTTTATCATTATTAATAATAGGTAATATTTGGTATGAAAAAACATGAATTAAAACAAAATAAATATACATATATATATCTGTTTATTATCCACATTTACGCTACCTAATAATTTATTTATGATTAAGTGAGTATATAGTATATTATTTAGGTACAACAGTGGATATAGAAAATCAACTCGCATCCGCGTACGCATATTCGTGTGATCGTGTTGTTGTGACGTAAGTTATACCTACGGGCACAAAATAGGTACTTAGGTAATTACAATAATTTGGGTTTTTTTGAATTTATCTATTCTATTTATGTGCAGACGTCAATTTTTATTGTTGTCAGACAGTTTTATGAAAGAATTATTTAAAAACAATTACTAATTACTAAAAAAATCTAAAATAAGTAATGATAATAATTTAACGCTTTGAATCCATCAAAATCGTATAGGTAATTTATACGCATATGATTCAGTTATTTACTTAGCTGCATACTTAGTGCTTATCCAAATTTTCTTTTAATCATTAAAATTCTATTTTTTGAAAATGTTAACTTCAACAAAGTTTAAGTATTTTTAAGTATTCTTAAAGATCATATTTTTAATTACTTAGATTTATTACGCCCATTTTAAATATTATTTTTAAGAGTGGTTTCTGTAATTAGTTCAAAACTAAAGCATTAAACTATTTGTATTAATATGGTTACAAATACCTTTATTAAAATTAATTAATTTATATTCATAAAAATTGTCCAGGTGCCAGGTAGAAGGCTAAACATTATATGTGTTTTATATTTTAAACATAATATCCATAGTACTTACATGCATACATTTTAATAACTCAGAAACTACTCGTTCAAATTTCTGTTTAGATAATTATATCAATATTTAAAAAAATAAGCTTTTTAATGATTAATAATTAAAAAAATGGTTATTTTTATAACATTTAAAAAAAAAGTAAGTCTGCGTAATGCTTCAATTCACTTAATAAATCTTAGTATATTTTAAAAGTATATGGTCTTATTCTTTAAGTATAATTAAAAACTCAAAAATTAGAAATTAAAATATTAAATGCAATATCAAAGCCCATAGGGCAAAAATGGGTAAGCATATGCTAGCATAAAAACACTTTTGTAGTATAAAACTATAAGAGCTATTATTATGCTCTTTACTCGTTAAATCGAATAATTGTATATGTATTCTTGTTTAAACAATACGAAATAAATGTTGGAATGAAAAAACAATATATTTTTGTGTATACATAAATTTTTTGTAATTAATAGGAAAAAAATATATACATTTCGGAAAAATTTGACAAGACTGATTATCAAATTGGTAGACCAGGGGTTAATGTGACGACCGTGATCGAATGATGTTACAAAAATCGGTAGACGCCGTACGGCCTGTGCAAAATTATATATGTCGATGACAGGTTGTTTTAGACTTTTTGGCACTTAGTGACCGTCACTATACATTTGTAACAGCACATACTACTTACGTCCTTTACTATTTACAAATCTTTTAATAGGTAAGTTATGATTGGATCAAAAATGTCAAAAACAAATCCAGTACCAGTACATTTTTTTTTACAACTTGGTCGCACTCCGAAAATCGACAATTTGAATGCACTTTGTAATATGTGAACATACTCATTTCTCATACTATAAATCTATCTATCTTCTTACATAGTACCAACTAATAACTATATACCACAGTTATACAACTTTAACTAAATATTGTCGACTATCATTATATACGATTTCATTTTGATTCCCATTAAAGTACCTAAGTAGGTAAATTATTTATTTCACAGTTACTAGAAATAATATGCTATATTTATATACAACATATTATGACTGATGTGTAGGACGGGTGACTACTACAATATCAATATTATCTATAATAACCATTGAAATATATATATGTCGTAGAAATAATTTGTATAATTGATTTAACACTCTAGCGTAGTAATCGATGTTAATAAAACAGTTAATACATACTTTTTAAACTTTACCTTTACCATTAATTATATAAATCATGGTTTATATAATCAATGCCTTTACGTATTGACCGTATTGTTTTGTTAATTAATAAATTAACTTATAATTTAATAGTATAAAACATAGAAAAAACTGTTTTTAATTGTAAACATTTATAATTATGTAAGTACCTACGTTACAGTAAATTATGTTATGTCAATGTATCAGAAAATAACGTTCGCCGGTTATTAACGTTATTTACCTATGAATGTGGGAATTATCAGTTATTCACTAGTGAATAACTTGAATAACTCTATGAAATGGGAAAAGTTGATAATAATTTATAAAATAGATATTCAATGAGTAATGATAAGATGGCCACTAAACTAATTGCGGTACTATAAATTGGGTAATCTAATACAATTTTATGGGGCACAAATCCAGGATACAATAAGAAAAAAAAAACAATTATTTTAGAAATTAGTCAAAATTTTTTACTCATCTATTTATTTGTTGTTGATGTTGCAATACCTTAATATTAAGAAATCAAAATATCAAATATAAAATTAAAAATAATAATAACAAAAAAACGCATTGGTGTAATAATAAATCAATAATTATTGTCGATTTTAGTTATAGGATTACGTTAATAATAGTGATATAGCCACTTGCGTCCTCGAAACAGAACTCAAATTACAAACTGAATTCACTATCTGTAAAATAAATCTCATTTTTAGTGATCTAGGACAAATGGTCATCGTTGCTTCGTCGTCACCACTTCACCGTCACCGCTTTGCCCTCGTTACTTCACTGTTGCCATTTTACAGTCACCGTGTGGTCGTAAAACCATTTTGCCTTCGCCATTTCGACGTAAGGTCACTTTGCTGTTAAAAAATACCCGATAAGATACGACTATAGGTTAAATACAACTATGGACATATATATTACTAATACTAACCTACTGGCTACTACTAAAAATTTTCTTTATTTTTATAAATATATAATATAATGAAATGTTCTGATATATTTTATCACATAAGCGTGTTGGTTTTTGTGTAAGATTTATCATAACTTACAATAACTGCGATCGACGATAAATGCACATGGGTATTTTATTATATATAGGTAATATAATAACTGGTATTTCTTAGCCTAAAGTTGAATATGTATTATGCTATTTATTTTTGATGATTAGTACTAAAATGACAGGTGTTTATAGATTATCCATCGATGTAACCTTTTCGTAAATAATGGTTGTTCAAGCAAGCTCTTGATTCAGAGTGGATTGTAATTGTGTTCTATTGCGTTCATTCATTTTTTGTCGATGGTATTATAGCTGTTAGTCTTTGTAGAACCGCCAGTGTTAATTTTTATCTACCTATATAAATGATTATTCTTTTATTCATGTACGTGTTATTATGAGTAATCCTGACGAAAAACTACTTCCCGGCGTGCTATGATGGAGTCACATTTGATGTAAAACATACTATAGTTTTGTTCTTAGATTTTTTTCTGTTTATTTCACATTTTGTTTAACTAATGTTTATTCCACTACAGCAGGATAAGATTATAGAATATAATATAGAAGCGACAGTCAAACAGCTGATCGATTTGCTTACATTTTGCCGGAGGCTCAGGATATGATGTAAGTAGCGGAGGCTTGATATGATCATAGGACATGTTATAATACGAATTTTAAATTACGATACGGTTACAACATCATGTCGAGTTTTCACTGTTAATATGTTGAGCTTTCGGTAAAATTTTAAAGTTAACTGAAATATCTATCAATGTAAATTTTGATAGCTGTCGCTTTTATTATGTTCTATGATAAGATTCTGTCTACATAGCTCTATCATTATCACGAACCTTTGGCCTATCGAGCGGGATTTTCGTTTACATAGTAAGGAATGAGTCGTATCATACAATGTTGGGTTGGAGAACGTTCTTCTACGTCAGGTCAGGTTTGATTGCCCTACAAAGGGAGATTTTAATGGTTTATGATTGGGAAGTTTGTAGACCCGACGATCTTGACAGTCTTTGCACACAATCTGACACTTTATCCACGGACACAATTTTGTGGGTGATTAGCCTTCATGACTTAAACTGCCAGCGGTACGTCGAGAGCGTCCGTCAAGTACTCGAGACAATCACCGGTGCCGATTAGTTGCCGCCGGTCGTACAGAATAAGCAATCCGCAACTCCTTGTAAATTGCGCATACGGTGATGATTGTTTAACCTTCGGAATTTTATTCCTCGGCTCCCAGGTATCACTAATCTCGCCGGCTTCTATCAACAAGCTGTTTTCGTAGAGCGGCGATCAGTGTTAAATTTAGTTTCTTTCAGGATCGTTTGGTCGACTGGAGTCTTTGGTCCCTCAGTTCTTCAGTCCTGGTTGGCGTATTGTTGAACATTTGAAGAACATTCTAATCTTATAGGAGATTTATTTTAGACGTAGCAGTCATAGTTTATCGCCACAGAGGATACCGTATTAAATATTACCAAAAATCGCAAAACTTAGGTGGCTTAAGATTTATTTTTATTTTATTTTCTTCTCAGTATTTTTGTGATGAAGTAAATGAGCTAACGGTTAAGTTGGATATTGGCGTTTCCACTAATGAGGTCACATGTATACCTTCTGACAAACTTGAGAAAGTAACTTAAGTTGTTAATCCAAAAAAAGTTTACTTAGCTTAAAGTTATTTCAAAATAACAAAATATCCGGTAACTAGCTGAATTACCCGGCTTCGCCCGTGTGCAGTTTTTGCTTTCTCAAAATGAAATTCTTAAATCAACACTGAACACACATTGTTGTGTTTTAAAGACGAAAAACATTTAATTTATAATTTATATAATCGAGCTAATTGGTGACCCGTGTTTTACGCATCGGAACAATTCATATCTACACGCTGATAAAATCCACACAAAAAAGGTCAGGTTGCAGGTAGCTGGAAACCTTCTGGACGCCGTGCCGTACCGTATCCCGTTATCGGCCGACTGCTATTATTATTATATGAATATAGATATACAAATTACACGTAAAAATTTATTTTCACCTATTTAAACCCTTTAAAATCAACATTTTGAAAATCGGGCGACGTGGCGACACTCAGACAGGTATTTGGAACAACTCAAAGAAAAAAAATTGGAAAAAAGTTAAATAGCATCGTCACAAAATTGGTACATAAAAATGGCCTGTTCTTATATATTTAAGGATATATGGTAGTTGATTGTTCAACACGAACATTTGTTATAGTACCATGGTATTATTTTTTTAAGGCGATTATTTGGTTATTCCTATATATTTAATATATTTTTTACTTCTTGAAAATAGCTAGGTATATAAATAGATTTTTGAAATTGTCTTTAACTATAACAAAATAACTACCTAAGTTAAGTTACAGTTATTTATAACCAGAAGTTACTCAATTACTGGCTTATTTGTTTTTTAAAAATTATATACAATTTTTAATTAGTCTAAGGTTAGGTTAGATAACATTTATTAAAAGTAAGTTATTATTATTAAATTTTAACTGTTTACTATCCAGTTTAATGTTATGTAAATTTATATTTCTGTAAATTTCTTTAGGTGCATGTTATTATGCACAACTATAGCCACGTTCTCGTTGCAAAGACCAGAGTCTAAGGTGCATAGTATTTTAAATTTAAGTTTTTGATCGATGAAATATTTAAAAAAAGTTGTTTATAAGAGTACCTAACACTTTATAATGCTTCACGTAAAAAATATATATTTTTTTTTAATCGGTTATCAAAGAATGAAATAACTGTTGACGAACAATTTACCTATATAATACTTTCAATTATGAATACCAGATAATACAGATACCTCATTATATAATATTAAAAAATTCACACTAATCATCATGTTTTGTTATTTAATGGTTTAATTCACACGTGGTTTGATTCGTTTTATTTTATCCTTGAAAAAAAGTCAGTTGGTCGTGATCAAAAAGAATGTGATATATCAAAATGTTTAATGATACTTATTACCTAATAGAGCTGACATAGGAAATTATATATTATACGTCCCTAATCAACCGATTTTGTTTTGTTAAAATTTTATATATGTATGGCTAGTATGTTACAAGGCTGTATTATAATACAAAATTATAAACAAGTAAGAACATTTGAATATTTTTAAATAATAATTGTGTATTGTGTTGATAATAAACAGTGTGAATCCCTTATAAATGCTTTCACTCTTTTCGAGCCTGATAATAAAGTCCAAGTATAAAACGATATAGAAGCAATATTCGATCAGCTATTCGGTTTACTAACTGTATCCTCAGGGTATACATAATGGAATCTAAAAGTTTAAATTATATCCATAATCTGGTAAAAATATAGAATGTTGGTAACCTGTATCCTTTTGTGTTATAGGTAAATGGAAACAATATATTTATGGACAAATACGTTTTTATTTATGTATATTTTCACTTTCCAGTATCTTCGTGTATTGTATGTTTTTGGTATACTGTTGATGATTTACTTAATTATTGATAACGTATACCACGTCTCCCTTGAGTTCGTGTTCAAGGTCACAGTCATTGGATTTTAGGTATAAAAACTATAAGACTTGCTGCAATATTTATTTCTCAATAATTATAGTATAATACTATAGCTTCTTAAATATTATGTTTATAATATGAACGTCAGCAGATAATAATATATCAACATAATATATGATGCACATCATACGTATAAGATTCAAATACCTTTATCTATTTCATGGGTGGAGACTAGAGAGGTTGTAGATACGTCAAAAACGAAATTGAGTATATATTCTTTACAATACAAAATTATGCGGCGTGATATATCTATACCAAAGTTTCTTTTATGTAAGTATGTTAGTAAGAGATCATGATGCCTGTATATTATTATTATATTGTATTACCTACCTATTATATATTTATATTATATTATAAGCCATAAACTATGATTAAAGTTGATTTGATCAATAATTCCCGTCATTAATATATTTTTCAAAAACATTTATAAGGAGACAGTAGTAATATTATTATAAGATAATAATAAATAATATTATAGAGGAGGAAAGAGGAAGCATGGTTTTGGAATTCTTTGTTTATACCAACTCTATACGTGATACAACCATCTGATGATGATATTCAGCAATCTTACAAATCCACGATAATGACAAAAAAACATAATGTAGTCAATAAAATATATATCAGTTATATAATATTTGTTACTTGAAATGTATGGATGGTGTTTATTATCTTTATGTATACGCTCTTCAAAGGTTAAAGAAGCCTTAGGAAATTAATCAAAATTTTGTACTGTGTTTCTTCCCTTTTTTTATGATTATTCTTAGTGTTTTTCCGAATTTCTCAAATACCACCAAACATTTGTTGAATTTTATTAATTTGAAATTGATTTAGTGTTATATGAAACTTTTTGAGCTTTATAACCATCTCAAAAATATATGGGTAATAATGTAATATATAACTTTCGTATCTCCCTTTTCACTGTTATTAGTATCATTACACCACTGTCACGTTACATACGTGTGGAGAATATAAATAGTTGTAACTTGTTGGTAATGTAATAATACAAATATATAAAAATGTTGTTCATTTATATTAATGTAAAACAATTTTGGGCGCTGGTAATTTAAACGCAAAGAGTTCTAATATACTATTGTCGAGGTCAACAATTGCCTGTGATCACGGCTGGTATATTCGCAAACAATTGGCATGCATATTATTATTGTTCAATGTTGAGTAAATGTTGAGTCAATTTCGAGTATTTAGAAATTAATGACTCTTTTGTCCAAAACCATGTATACATTAATTTTAAAAATAGAATCGTCTTCACGTACCAGTTGATTACTTGATTTGTCAAGGTAAAAAAATTAAAATTGTATAGACCAATGACATGTCGACATTTCTTTGGTAATAAGTATTATTTCGTTTAATTTGTAAATTTTTAGATTATCGTGGTGAGTACTTATAAATCTCTCATTAGATCGTATAGAAATATATAATCGACTACACAGGGAAATATTAAAGAAAAATTATAATCATGAATAACATAATGTATTTAGATTACTAATGTTTAGAAATTAGATGAATTTAAAAATTCTACATATAATTTATTTCTAAATAACTATTTGATTGCATGATGATGCATATTACAATAAAATAAACTTAGTGGAAAATTAAAATTACTGCATTAATTTGCTCCAACAGTAACTGTAACTATAATAGTCTATATACCCTATAATATATTAGAGACTGCATGTATGTGAAGCAGAAGTTCCTTAAAAATATTTGGTACAATATTCAAACTCGCTAAAGTTTAAATTACTCAAATAATAAACAATTGGTTCAATATAAAATACTAATATATCAATACTATTAGAAAATTATTTTTCTTTACTATGAAATATTGAAAATGTGGGGTTTATAGTAAAAAAAAATTTAATAAAATAATATACATTTTTTTTTGCAAAATGTTATGTTTAATACAGATTTAAAAATTTTCGTTAACATTAAATAATTTTTTTCCAAAAACAAAAAAAAAAAATTAAGTATTATTGTATGTTAAATTCATTACATTTTGATGCAACTATTAAAATTCAAAGTGCTGTATACCGATGATTAAGATACTTAACGTTACCTAAATTATAATTAACATTTTTAGTTTTGAAAATATTTTTTTTAACAATAATTAATTATAAGATACATTTTAATATTTCTGCATTAATATTATACTATATAGATGTTTAACCCGACTTCGTTAAGAAAAAAAAGAATATTGGGAACAACTATAAAATACAGCACTATATCAGTGTATCTCGGTTTTAGCGCAGATACGGATAAATCTACAGCGCCAATGCACCTCATTTTATAAAGTAATCCTACCGGATGTGTAATAATTTATCTATGGTGGATTGGATATAACATTCTGTTTGTTTATAAATGCGGTTCAAGCTACGAGTATATTCTAAATTTTTTTGATATATCTATAAGAATAATTTCCGAAATTTTCGTAATTATTGGTTCAGTAGTTTTTACAAGTCTATTTAAACTTCTTCGTACATGCATTTTTATAAATATATAGATTAAATTGTATGGAATAATTCCTTTAATATCATTATTTTTGGTTTATGATGTAGATTATATAGTGTTTTGAGTTATTATTACATGCAATTTACTTTTTGAGATTGACCCTCTGTTTTGCTATTTATTAATCATAGTAACATATACATACTTTCTATTATAGTGATCTATAAACGATCTATTGGTGTATTGATAATTAAACAATTTTTTTTTATATTATGGTACCTGGTATCTACGTAAAAACACATAATGACTATATATATGTATATATATATTATAATAGATCGCTTACTATTACAGTTTAATTATTTTATAAAGTCTTACTTATTTCAATACAATCTGTATGATATCTATTTATCAATAATAACAAATTTAATATATTCTCTATAAAAATATCATGTATATTATTTAAAAATGTTCTATTTAAATTTAAAAAAAAATTATGAATATCTACAGGTTACCTAATATTTGTATTTCAGACTTAATATTTTGGCTTTAACCACTAATCATTAATTGTATACAAATAAATAACACTGTTAATGATAAATATATGTGTATATTTTTAAGAATTTTAAAGGTTAAATTTTAAAGTTTAGCGTGTTAGATGCGTACAATCGCCCACCCTATACGATCACAAAATATCTGAGCAGAATTTTACGGCGGAAATCATTACACAGCAAATTATTGTATATACTTACTCATTTAATGCAACCAACATTGCTCAACTGTTTGTGTACTGTCGTATTTCTTATAAATTTCTTCTTTTTTTTTATAGATAGTCTATATTTATTATTTGTATAAATAAATATGGTACCACGTGGTGGCTTGAGTCTTCAAAACTCGAGGAGCAACCCACCCATCACCAACAAAATTTACTAGGACCAATGTTTTAGGTTCTTCTTTAGTTGAATTTTTTTTAAGTTATCTTTTACAATTTATGATATAAATATTCTTATTTTTGACTTGAATGATCAATCTTCGGTTATGAATTATGTATGATTAAACCTGTTCAACTTAAGATATTATTTTTTTCATTTTTGAGGCAGGAGCAGTCGCTCCTAGTATTATTATCACAAGCCGCTCCTGAATTGGTAGGTACCTGAATCTATTTTGTGGAAACTATTGCCGAGAGTTGTCTTGAATAATAATAAAAGTATGTATATCTATATGACTGCAGAGTACATCTTTTACCTATCAATCAAAGATAATATTGATTTGTTGTGGATTAGTGGTTATTATAATTTTCAGAAATTATTGAAAAATTTAACACAATTATTAATAATCTATAGGCTAGTAACGTATATAATACCTATATTATTATTTATAATAACTGCACAGAAATGTATATATGTATTAGTAACAGACTTAATGGATTTATAACGATACATAGCTAAATTTAAACTACCTATATTTTAGAGTAGAATCATAAGATTGAATAAATCATATTGTTTTCTAGTATATATGATGCATTTTTCATCAGAATTGGTTAGTTTAATCATAAAGTATACATAATTGTATTTTATTAAGTATAATATATATATATATATATATATATATATATTTCATGGGAGTATAATTCAGAGGTGTACATAAGATTTTCTTAAGGAGGGGGATATGAAATAATTTTTTGGTGTAGTTGCTATCTTTTAACTTCAGTTACTCCATAAAAGGCATTTTATAACAATAAATGTACTGATCATACCTGGTCAAAAGAAATGGAAAGAGAGGGGATCATTCACCATATCCCTCCCATAAATACGTCATTGATATAATTATGTCAGAATTGTATTACTATTATATAATTGAAAAAATGTATTAATAGTTATAAAATATTTAATACAGAAATTTAAATTTAATTGAATTAAAAAAATAAAATAATTCTTAATATAGGTATTGCAATAATATCAAAACAGGAAACCATATAGAAACGAAACTTAAGAACGGGTACAGCCTCGAGCATGACTATATATTTTTGTATCATATAATAATAATAATAATAATATATAGGTAATATATTATTATAATATAATTACATAATTCTAAAAACGGTTTTATGGAGTTTTAAATAAGCACCTATAGTAAAGTATTGAAGTATAAAATAATTTATAAAAATGAAACGCAGGATTCATCCATTGTAAATAGGCAGTACACTGTTTAAAATCAAATTCATAGCAAATAAGTCTGAGGGTTTCTACTCTGGTAGGTCTCATTTCTCGTGTAATTCATGTTATTATTTTCTTTTTTTTAATGTTTATTGTGTGTATGTTCCGTGTGGACTGTGGATGTGTAATAACTAACAACTGTGGTAACAATAATATAGCTTAATGATGATATAGCAATAAATTAAGGAAGTAGTTTAATGATAACCATGAAGAACAGTAATTTAGAGAGTGTCGGAGAGTGCTGGCCGAGTATCAAAGGAGACAGTCAGGGAAATGAAGACTTTCCATCAGCTAGTTCAGTAAATCAGTAAAAATTAATGTAGTTAGTATCCAATTAATTATTTGTTTAGAAATAAATAATAAATTTAGTACGTGTAATTAAATTATTATGTTATATACAAGTGACAACTCATATATAGTGGTTAAAATAGGTACTCAACCGCTGTTGTTGAATTTATTCCCGAGTTTTACCTCATGTATTAGTTAATTCCCGGGCTATTAAGAGGTATGTACGAGTTGATTCCCTAATTAAATTTAACAATTACATTTTATTTTGCACTAGGTAAAAATTTGAAAAAGACTGTTTTTAAAAACTGATATCTGGTATTTGGTAATGAGATTATCAGTAGGTCTACTTGTTCATCACTTATCTCATTAAACTTTATTAAGCTTTTTTTCTCGGTTTTTCTTGGATTTTCTAGTACCATTGCTTCTGTATTTAATATAAGTTTCTGACTGAACTTCTAACAGCTCCTCTATAAATTGATAAATATTTGAGTGCCCACTGGCCACTATAAAAATGATTGTTGAGTATCGAATGATAACTCTCACAACTATTCGTAGTTATGTTTATAGTATATGGAGAACTGGAGAATTAAGCTCATATAGGTATACTTGGTGGAAAACTTGCTTCTGGGAAAATATAATTATCAATTACATAGCCCATAAACTTCACAATTCTTTCATCATCTGTTGATAGAACTGCCATCAATTTATCATAAAATACCTACATGTTATTTTCGTTACTGATATATAACAAGAAGGAAATCGATTCGTTCATACCTCTTAATGGTCGTATCCCGTTTCGCCGCATAATTCTCAAATTATTTTTATTTTATAATATGGTTATGAATCTGTAATTTTTACAGTGATAAATAGACATGTTTAAATACTTATCATTTGAAACGATCTTAGTACTATTATACTATTTAAATTTTGAAGTTATCGATCGATAAATCCCCGATAATTATATATATAAAATAGAAAGAATAGTGTGTCGTGGTAACGATAACTGCAAAGTCAACAACACAGTCAATGTTATATCAATAGATAAACTGTAGTAATTTAATAGGTACGGAGTAGTTACTAGTATTGAGTATAATACCAAGTGATCTATTTTACATAATACACTCGTCATTTCATAAGCTATTACGTTGTATTTTACGTTACACGGATCATCCCGTATACATTATACATATTATACTCAACGGTACTAAGTAAGTACCAACTATAGTGGAATTTTTTGAACTAATATAAGTGAAAAATATAGGAAACATTTGTACTGCAATCATATTGTATTTTTTCAGGTAAAAAGCTAAACAGTGCGTAATAGTATTACGTCCAAAAAAATGAACGTGTTTCTTCAGCAAATTTTTATTTTAATCTTATCAAAAAATCGTTCAAAAACTTATGAGGAATATTATATTAAATTTTCAAGCTTTTTACTCAAAAACCACATAATATTTTATTAAACATAAATTTTAAAATAACTAATAAATATAGAATAGTTTAATACAGAAATAGCGCAAAAAGTAATGTATTTTTACTGTTATTAATTTTTGAATTATAACTAATAAAAAAAATTGATTTTTTGAAAATAGGTCTTGCTTAAAAAGTCTCGTTTATCTTTAGGTAATTTTAAAAAGGAAGCATTAGAATGTTTTGGTATATTCATAGAAACAAAAACCAACTTGGATATACTAATAATATGTTACTGCCATTGCTTTTAAAGATGATTAGATGTGACTTGAAAAAAAAAACATTCAACACTCAACTCCTAATTTAAAAATAAAATCTAAAAAAACATAATTCAATTTTTTCTTGGTAGATTCATTTTTCTATTAAATATCATATATATTTTAAATTCTGAGTGGAACGATTGTATTGACTTTACAATGATGTTTTTTTGTAGGACCTGTAGACGATACGTAGTCGGTAAAATACATATGTTTTAAACTTTGAGGATGAATTTAGATGGAAAATTAAATCTAGTTTGTACTTTGGAGAAATCAAAATTAAAAATGTCTAGTATTTTTTTTTTTTTAATCGGAAAAAACAAACAAAAAATTATGAGTTAACTTAGCTTGGTATAACCAAACACGACCACTATATTGTGGTAAGAAAGGTCAGCGGCGAGCTGGAATATATGCAAATATTATACGCATTACTGAGTGTAGTGTAATATTTTTGCTGGTGTAGTGGAGTGCGAGGGTCAATGACTGTTGTTTTTGCGCGTTTACTGCAAATTGTTCTGATGCCGATGGGATGTTTGTTGCCGGTGTTGTTTGCATATTTTGGGTCCAACTGTGGGTGAACAGGTTTTTCGTTACAAGTCGCCTGCTTTATTCTCTCACATTGATTGGATATTATACAATTATGGTTTATTAACTACAACAGTGGTAGTAAAAACAGAACGTTTGTGAACGTTTGCAGAACGCATGTGCATATATAAAAATATATATAATGCAGCTCTTCGCAAAAAAATTATTTTATTATTTAAAAAATAAAAAAAATGAAATGATTGCGATAGTTTTTTAGTTCTTAACAGAGATGCGATGGTTAGGTGATTTTTATTCTTCATAGTTTCAAATTTTCACTACTGTTACTTGTCACCATAATTGTTTTAAAAACATAGATTATACATTAGACGAATTTGTTTTCAATGTTATTAACCAATAGAGTTGAATTGGAAAGTTTTATTTCTATACTATTTTATTAGTATATAAATTCTTATTAATACTACAGAGAAGAAACAGTGTCACGTTCAGAATACAATGTTTTAATATTGTAATACTTCTAAGATACTTATATACTATATATACATACCTATATTGATGTGTAGGGCTCTGAATTTAACGTATTAAAAAAACTGTTAAACACGAGTATAATGTATTAGAAATTAAACAATAGATTATCATTAAAATTATTTTTTTTTAAATACAATATTATTAAATAAATCTTTGTCAAGATTACCAATATTTGTTGTTGTTCTTTTTTTATTGTTTATATTGTGATCTATTGTTTAGTATTTAAACATAGCAATTAAATACAGAATGCATAATATTTTTTTTCGTTAGGTAGGTATTCATTAACATGTAATATGTTGGCAATTATACGGTAAATATTAATTTTTCTATGGGAAAAATGTTAAATTATTTTAGGAAAAAGAATGTTGAAGATAATCTGTACGATTGCTTCCTTATCCTCACAGATAAAAAAAAAAAAATCAAACTATAATAAACTATTGAAATATGCGAAACACAATTTAGTACACACACAAAAAGTTAAATTAAACTTAACTAAACTTAAACTGTCTATTTTATTTTTAACTTATTATTTTATAGGTAATTAATATTGTATTATGTAAAATTCAAAATGTGTAAAATTATAATTAATGTGCCAAACATAATAATAACTAATAAGCGTACTTAATTAATGAATTGTGTTTTGATTTATTTATTTTATTATAAATAGAATGCCTAGACTGTATTAGTCATTGGCCGCTATTAGTGTGTATATTGGTTTTTAGTGCATCATAAAGATACAAATTTTTTCTTTTGATTTATCATGATAATAACTAATAGTATAATATTATGAAAATTTGTTTAGTATTATCGTATCTACATTTCACATCATGTTTCTACTGATTTCAAAACAGTGTTCAGACGTTCTACCTTAGACTATTGAGTGGGATATCAATGTTTAATTTTAGTTATTTTACGGCGATGTTGTATAAAATAGGTTTATAACGATTCGAATTAAAATAGTAGACAAAACTGTTTGTATGTCAAATGTCAATGACCTAATGATGGGTTAGGAAACTTAGGGTACAAAGTTTTTATTTTGACACATATTATACAGTTTATATATTTAGTTTGCTATGCTGTTATCTCATTTCAACATAAATATTGATTACTATATAGAAATATTAAATTATAGCCTTCCTAATATAATTTATAATAGTAAATTTGTAAGTTGTTATAATCAGTAGTGGATTTAGGGGGGGGGGGTGTTTGGGAGTTGAAGCACCCTCAGTTCCGCGTATTTTTATTAAAAATCACTAATAAATTGCCAATTTCAAAAAAGTAATATATGTTAAATTGTTTACAATTTTTATATTGTTTAATTATGCTTAAGTACCAAATTATTAATTTTTTTTCCCAAATTGTACATTATAAGTACTTTAGGACTATTATTATTAACAAAACAGCACCCCCTATAAAAAAATCCTAGATCCGCCACTGGTTATAATTAAATATTTTACAATTTACTCGGGTTTTGATTATTATTAAAATTTGGGTATTGATTAAAAATATTGGGTTAATTTAAGAAGTATACTCATGCAGTGGAAAAAATAATATTAGTTTAATGATAATGATAAACATTATGTTAAGTTAAATCTATTAACTATCTATACTAACTGGCTATTAGTAAAAAAGTATTTAAAACCATTTTTACCATACTATTAATTGGTTATTAATTAATCTTTTGTTTAAGTTCTGATGAATTTGACAGTGAAGATAAATCACATTATTATTAAAATAAATATTTTAGTCAGTGTAATGGATTATAAGTGAATATCTTATAAAATGCTTTCGTTACATCAACAATTAAAATGTACATCCTTAGGCTTGATAATTATAATTTTTGTAAATTGTAGTATTGTGCATAATGCTGAAATTAGATTGATATAAACTATAAAATGATGATTTGCCATGTTCATAATAGAGATATAATATTGGATATGTATAATATGTGTAAATATTAAATTATGTATAATATGTCAAAATACATTAAAGTATGATAAGCTGTTATAAGATAAATATTGATGCTTTATTAATCGTTTTTAAACTACTATTTTTAAATGCCTATTCATTAAGCTAACAACAATTTTTTTTTAATCTTAATCATTACGAGCTATCGACAGTAGAAAGTTGATTGATATTAAAATGTATTGTTTAAATATCAGTTTAGAAAAACAAGATAAAGTTGTAAACGTTTCTGGAATTATTAAGTTTATGTGTATGTTGGTATTAGTTATTTGGTTTATTTTTTATCTGTATAATAAAATAAACTTTATTCTACAAAATATATATTAATTACAAATAAGTTTGAAAAACGACAGTCACGTCAATAGTACTAATACATAAACAATTAAAAATATTTATTTTGTATTATTGAAATACTTGAGTCTATACATTCACGTATTTATTCATATGAAAAAATACATTAGCACTTATAATTGTTTTTTGGTACTAAAATAACTTACCTTTTATTATTTAATTAAGGTAGGTACCTACATATATATTATTTATATTGGTGACCATACAATTTTTTTTTTTAAATACATTTTTATTTATAGTTTTTGCAAAAGTATTATTATAATACAAATATATCATAAGTAAATTAGTAGGCGCTTATTATTTATTTACAAGACATAAACATATGAGTAGAGTTATTACATCAAATAGACATAAATATTTGAGAAAAAATGAATAATAACCAAATAATATGTTTTTTATTTTAGTTTTTGGATAAAACTGCAGATCTAGATACGTTCTACCTAATAATAAATTAAATTATATAGTTGCAAAAATTGATTTAAATTAAATTTAAAAGTAATTTAAGTAAATGTCTGCTAAAGTGTTTAGTCTTATAGTCGTTATATATTTCTAGTGTACATATTATAACTAAATACATATGTATAATTAATTTATTATATAATATAGTATTTATACATGTATTCGTATTTCATATTACATGTTTTAATAAAATTGTATAGTGCTGCTATGGACTACTTATATAATTTGTATTTATGCTTAACAAGTCAATTACTTAGAGACGATGGTATGCTCAAGGTTTGACAAAAAAATTATAGAAAAAAATAATAAATTGACACGTGTGTCAAGTCAATTCTAAAAATCAACCTTTGTTATACTATATTGATTATTCATAGAATTATTATCAAAATGTTGAATATAATAGGGGACTATAGAAAATATCATTATAAATTGAATTCTGTGAATCATAACAAGTAATAAAAAATTTTAAATTATAATTTCAAATAGGTAACTACTATGCAAATACAAATAATGATTTAAATTTCAATGGAACGTTATTGTTTTAGTTAGTCATATTTTTACGGGTCTACTTTTTGTTGAAATATACTCGATCAGTATTTCATTTGTGTATAAGTTTATTTGATGATTCAAATCACAATAGTTGATTTATTTAGAAATTTTACAAGTTGGATACAAAATAAACTGTAGATTTAATAGTTTACAGTGCGTATTGTATTCAATTATTATAAGTTTGTTATCAGATCTACATAAAGAATAAACGTAACGCCTATAAAATGATTGAAGATTATTTTGGAAAAGGAAATAAGTAAGCATAAATTGCAATTTTTTATACGAGTAAAAGAAGTTAATTCTGAAATTAATCTATTAATAATAGACCTCGACAAAAGTGTATAAGCATATATTAACAATAATATTGGTACAGAAATAATATTCAAGGCATTATTTATAACGATATTATAATTATTAGGTCTACTCAGCTATACAAAACCTTATAGATATTATTGATTATATAGCAATATATTTTTTAAAGTAATTTTTTACTATTATATAATAACATACGTAGGTATCTAAATGTAATGACGTAGGTACGTGTAAAATATAATTCAAAAATACAATGAAAATTATTATGAATTTACGAATAGCTACGAGCTTAATAATTTAATAGATAGGTATGTATAAACGTATTATGTATCATACATAAAATATATTTTATAAAACAATTTACTTTTATTATTGAGGGTTATACATCAACACGTTGTACTTGTACACAAAAATAATATTAAAAGCAACTTTTCATAATACTATAGTTCTAAGACGTATTTGAATCGTAATATTATATGCATCACAAAAAGTTTCGATTGTTTAATTAAAATTTTGAGATATTAATTATTTTATAGTAGGTAAATATATACATATTGGCTGTTGGTACCTATAGGTATATTATAATATAATACTCAATAGTATTTAAGCGTAAAAACACAATTATCTTAACATTAAATTGACGTTTATTTAGGTAAGTATGTTATAAACAATGAAGTATAAATCAAAATTTGAAATCCAATATATAAATAATAATGTGTGAACTTGTTGTTATAATATTATAATACACGTAATAATAAAGGCAAGGCAATATTAATTTTGATATTGATAATTTGCAAGTTTGGTTACATAAATATGAAATATCATATTTTTACTAATTAAAATTATTATTATGCATTTATTTTGTGTGTACGTATATATATATATTTATTTAATGATAGTAAACATTTGCATTATTTTTTTTTTTAATTCACAGTTATTTAATCAGTAAAATCAAATTAATCTATTAATTTTATATCGTCTATAATAGTAAAGTATGATATTTTAAAATAAATTTCTCTATTTGTCTTGACATTTAAGTGAAAGTCTATAGGCATATTATAAATTGCCTATAGTAATAAGTAATAATAACCGCAGTACCCGCTAACGATAAGCAAGCGGCGTGTTTCATATTTCATCTATTATAATATTAATAAGTAGGTAAATTGTTGCATAGTTAAATTTAAAACTAGTTTATAAGAAACTAAAAAAAAATAATATGTGAATATTAGATAATAAAATAATATTTTAAATATCATATATATTGCAGAATCGTAAGAATACCCGAATCTACAATATTTTGTTGATTATTAATTTAAAATAATAATTAACTATCATAATATGCATATGCCTATCCCTATATTTATTTAGAAATACAAATTGAGATGTATTTTATTAATTAAGGTTTGTCATGTACTTACATTTATTATGTACTTCGATTGAGATTTCCGAGTATTACCATGTTCAAACGTTTTACATATTAAAACGATGTAATATATTGCAAATACACATATATATAGGTATGCACTTGGCGTATAACTATCTAAGTTGTTAAGCATAATTTATGCTTACCCAAAAAGCGTCTTCCTTATAACTCCATCCGGCCCATCTCGCCAAAAACAAGACAAATATGGTTTTGTGTAAATTTATTACAATATGATTAATGCTTAATGGTTTTATGTCACGTATCATTGTTGTTTTTGAACGAGTACTACTTAATAGGTATAATTTGATAAAATGTTGAAAGAAATTATTTGTGTTTGTAGTACAGGAACACTAAACGATATTTATTTTTTAGAACTCATCATAACCGTTAACAAAATATTATTATTATTGTAAATATGAGTTTTTTTAAATCCTCGAAAAGACGAAATATTTGTCTATATTCACGATCATATTTATAAAATATATCATATTTAGTTAAATTTGGTTTAAAATTTTGTGAAGGTTATGATATACTTTAGGTTGTGATATGTGTTATCTTTAAGATGATCTGATGATTCATTAAAATATAATATGAGTAATACCCTAGTAAAATATTTTACTGTATGTTATAATAAAGTTGTTTGAATTGGTACATTAATGTTTCTACGATTTAATTTATTACGTGATTTATTTTATTATTATAATTTTTTTACCTCAACGTAATATGATACAGTCCTTGTTTTGAAGGACAATTTTTAAAGTCTAACTTATATTATTAGGCTGTATAAAATACAAATATATATTATATTTATTTACAAAATATATTTAAAATTATGCAAAAAGCAATTAACTTGTAATATACATGTTAATTGTTAGTTGTCTATGAAGATACGCTATCATAATTTAATATTTTAAAACAATATAGATATACATAAAATACATAGATATACATAGATTAGTAGTCCATAAAAGTTTAATTATTTTTATTTTTTGTAAACTTAATAAAATAATTTCAAGGATTATGATTAAATGTCGCTTTTATTATTGAAATTGTTCTTTAATATACGTGTAGGTACTTATTGTAGATATTTTATTTTATAGTATTAATGTAATTTTAAGCAGTTAATAATCTTAGAATATTTTATATTTTTATAATTGCATGATTATTCACAGATCGAATGCTTCTATTATTCCAAAACCTAGTTACTATAAAGGCCCTAAACATGAACCGTTGAAAAACATGACCGTTGGAAATTTGATTGATGAAGCGGCAGAAAAATACCCGAACAGAGAAGCTATAGTTTCTGTACATCAAAACCGAAAAATTACTTTCTCAGATCTAAAGCATGAGGTTGTAAAAATTATTTTGGACCATATCTTTTTTAGCAATAAAAGATAAAATTAATTAAATAAAATATGAAAACATTGTGTTTATTAAACTAATTAGGTAGACGAGTTAGCTGCTGGTCTTTTGGAAATTGGGATGAAACCAGGCGATCGGTTATGTTTAATGGGTTCGAATTCAGTAGAATGGGAAATCACATTATTAGCATCAATTAAAGCGGGCATAATTGTGGTAAGTTTGATTTCCAATCTTGGTACTGTACTTGAATAAGGTAATCGAAAAAATGAGTTGAGCATTTAATTTTTTGTTTCATAGGTAAATATAAATCCATTGTATATGAAAAATGAACTTCATCATTGTCTTAGCAAAGTTGACGCAAAAATGCTGATTGCCCTCGAATTTCACCCAAATCAAAACTATTATGAGTTACTGAAAAATATTGTTCCGGAAATTGCTCAGCAACCTCATGGTAAACCAGTTACTACTAGACACTTGCCCAATTTAGAGTTTATAGTGATGAACACAGAAAAAAATCTACCGTAAGTCAATGAAATTAAGTTTTTTCAACTAAATCACCGTGTCGCTTATCGTATTCTAGTGGGGTCATTAAATACTGGGACGTATGTCAATCGGGAACGATCAAATCAACATCATACTTGAAAAAAATTAGCCACGAATTAAATCCTCAAGCAATATGCAACATACAATTTACTTCTGTAAGAACATTTTTTTTTTTTACAGATTGTTATTTTTTTTTTATAACAACTATAACGACAGCTGTCTGTGTTTACAATTGATATGTTATTATTGTTATAAATTATAAATGTTACAGGGGACAACTGGTGCACCGAAAGGAGCGTGTTTGACTCATAGTAATATTGTGAACAACTCCTATTTCTTTTGCAAGAGAATGATGTTAATGGAAAAGGTACTTAATTTTGGACAGCACTGAGTGTTATAATAATAATTTATACATTTTAATATGAGTTTTTTTATGGACTATGATAATTTCATCACTCACAATACACCTAAATTGAAATTCGAACGAATAGTTTCTGAGTTATTAAATTTTGATAACCAAGAATAAAGCACTTTAATAATGGTTAAAATTTAATATGTAGTATTTAGTCTAATGCTTATTCTACTCTCATAATATATCACGGGCTATTATTCTTTGGATTTTGGATACAACGTTAATTTAATCAGTAATTATTCGTTCGAATCGATTAATACATATCAAAATTTTCAAAAAAAAAATCATGTGCTTAACCATTTACAGTAAAAAGGGCAATTTCTACTTGAAAAAATATCGCAGGACACTCCTCATGTGGCATATACTATCTAATTATTTGAAAATATGATCTTTAAGTACGTACTTAAAAATCAGGATTTTTTAGTAAAATAAAAAAAACAGCGGTGAGCATGCTTGGTGAATCACTCTGCATATATAGTGATGAATAATTATGATGAATTGATTGTTATAATATGTAATTTAAAATTACTTGAAATAATGAGAACATTTACGTTTAATACTTATACTTGTCTATATAGTATTGGTATATTAATTCATATATTAATTTGAAATAGGAACACCGAATATTGTTGCAAGTTCCATTCTTTCACACATTTGGAACTGTAATTGGTATTATGGCAAGTTTAAATAGCGGTAGTGCACTGATACTGCCAGCATTTGGTTACAAACCAATCGAATCTGCGAAGGCCATTTTTTCTGAAAAGTAAGTATTGCTAAATTAATATATAATATACGCTCGATCGGTTGTTAAAATTATGACTTTTTTAAAAAAATAAATAAATAAATAAATAAACCCTATACCTATACATTAGTTTATTTATAATTCAATGTAATTCATTACTATTCATGATCAAAATATATGTAATAATACATGCATTTTAATTTGTTTAAGTAGAAGAAAAACATCATCACAGTGTACATACACTATACAGGTTACCTATATTAATTAAATTTTTTTTTTTTTAGTTTTTTCATAAACGATTTAAGTTGATGTTAGTAAATTATTTAATATAAATGAATTCGTTTATATTTTAAAATTATATAACAATATATTGTAAGAAAACAAAATATGTAGTTTTTAGTATATCATGTTGATCTAGGTGTACAATTTTGTATGGAACACCAACGATGTATATAGATTTGATTAACGCTTCCAAAGAACTAGTGGATCAAGGGCATACTCCTGAAATTGGATTATGCGCAGGTGCGCTGTGTTCACCCAGTTTATTCAAACAAATTAAAACCACATTCAATCTCAAAAGAATCGCGGTAATATATTTTATTATGCGGAAAAAAACGGTCTGTGCTTGTATTTGTATATACAATTTGAATGCGTTTGATCTGAGGTATCTTTTGCAATGTTTTCGTCACAAATATCTGATTAAATATTCGTAGTGGTGCAGAATTGATATATTCCACTTCATTAAAGACAAAAACCATATTATAGGTCAAATGAAAAATTAAATTTGCAGTTATTCAATCGTATACGCTACGGCGAGAACGAAGGATTGAATTAGTATATAATAATAACCCACCAGAGGGGAAATATTGCAGTAAAACGTATTCTAATAAGTATTATAGCGCTTCGTGTATGTAGTAAATATAGTTTATGATCGAATTTGGAAATATGTATTGAATTTTCGTAACAGCGTCTAGACTTAAATGTTCCATCTCATAGTACCGCGTACTATCTATTTGCAGTTACCTACTCGTATAATAGTCGTACATCACAATACCGCTTATAGGTAATTAATTTCAACTAAAATAGACTGGCTAACTCGTGTTTATCTATGGAGTGGTTATATAATATTATTGCAAATTGATACTTTTTTTCATAGTTGTTTACTATACGTATAAGTATACAGTAAACACACGTGTATTATATATACAAAATAATGTATTATGTACATAACGTGATATAATGTCATATAATAATATCATTTTATACACTGAAAACGTATTCCGTCAGACTTCAGATTAACATACAAAGTACGTAACTATTTTTGTATACAATTGTATAACATCTATAACTAAAACTCAAAACCTTAAAAAGTAAAATGGTGCTGTTTGTTTTTAATGTTCTTGAACGAAGCTTATTGTAATATATATGTTATCTGCTTGTTCAACATTTTTAATATAATTGTCTGAAAATAATAATCAATGCGTAAGTGTTTAAATTCTGATCGGGATAACAGGCAGATACTAAAAAAGTCGATTGTTTATTCTGATTCGATAATATTTTTGCATTGATAAAGCTATTACGTTTATTATAATAATTATTCAAAACAATAAATAATGTGCGTACATAAATTGTGTAAAACTAAAAAAATCGAAAGTTTCTGACAACAACGTTTACAAAGTACAAAAATAGCGAAATATAAATTTATATAATATGCATTATCATGGTGTACTATTTAAAAATAAATTATTTCATGATTACATAATCACGATTTTGAAATAAAAAACAAACCCAATTATCCAATTTCGTAAATTTTTCAATAGAATGAATACAATAAATTTATTAAATAAATTAAAAATTCTTTTTGATAGAAAATAATGAGATTTATATCTTCTCATTGTGTTATTCTTTATGTAATGTTAAATGATTTTCAAAAGTAAACACTATGCGGACTTTACATAATGTACCTTCAACATTTTACTAAATCGAAAACCAACTAATACATCAAAATTTCACTGCTTGTAAAATCGGTACTGAGCTTATAACAAACTGTAGTACATTTTACAACTTACTAAAATTAACGAGTTGAGTTTACAAACGTACTAATACGCGTAATTAATACCAAGCTTATAGGTATTCATTAGCACATAAACAATATCAGTATTGATAAATTAACATAAATAACAAGCATTTAAATAATAATTAAATCATTAATTTAAAAGATAAAATATTTTATGATGTAAACAGATTATGGAACATTTTTAGTTAATATAATATTATATAAATTTAATTTTTTTTAAATAATAATTAAATAAAAAAAAGTTAGGTGTAAATAGTTAAACATTTTTATTACTTAAATACAATAATTTAAGTTTTTTTTAAAATCACCAGCACTAGGAAATTAAATATTTTGAATAGCATACAGCTTTTTACAATTATTATAAACTAATATCAATATAATATTCATGTGTGTATGTATTTATTTTATGTTGTGTACTTACATTTTATTTTTTTTATCCCCCGCAACCTAATGTAACAATACACCCCTAACTTAAAAATGAAAATAAATATATTGTAGCCAATGACCCTAGTTGCCGAAGCAGTTACTATAATAATGAAAAAAATAATATATTTATCAATATAAAATGGTAGATCAATGACCTGTTGTTAGTCCTTATCTGGAATTTATGTAACAAGAACTCATGACTAGCAGGATTCTCAAATTAGATAAAACCTTTATCAATTTCTCTGGCTTTTGTACTGTGAGATTAGAAGATCTATATTTTGCAGTTCATTAAAAAGCACAATAGCAAATGAATTAATCAACACGAAAATAAATTGTAATTATTACAATAATATCTTGTTTTGTGTGTTTTGAGTATAATTAATAATAAATTATTACGTATTAAACTGAATTTTTTCAAGACAATTAAAACCATGGCCATAATTTCTAAATTTCCAAAAGTAGGACTAATAGTCAAAGAAATATGAAAGTATACAAATAATTAGTTTAGAAAATAAATATTGAAATAGAAGTGGGTAATTTGATAGTTATGATTTTTATAGATATTGTCTTTTGTAAATTGTAAACAAATTAAATACTAATCAATAATATAATTTTAACTACTTATAGGTTACTTTATAACTATTCTGTCGATTTAAATTTTCATATGGGACAAATTTGGTTTTCAGTACAATTATTAAAATCTTTTTTTTTTTTGGCTGTAACAATTTTACATTATTAATATTTATTATTTAATCTAATTGTATACTATTAAAAATATATTTTGTATGATACAAATTTTAAATAAGAATAGGTTCTTTTATGTTCATAGTAAAATAAAGTTAGGTCGGGAATTTTGTATAGAATAAATATTAGATATTTATTTTTATTGTCCCAGCTATTTTCTAACATATCTGATTGTGAAGTTATTGTCAACTAATTCATTTACGAAGAGAATAATATGGGATAAATTAGATAAATTAGTATTTATGTTCATAATTAGGATATATTATTACAAAATTAAAATCACGAGTAAAAATAAAAAACGCAAAAATAAGAGATAATGTGATGGTTTTGATTGCTGTTTATACAAATTCGTCGGTAAATAATAATAATAATTAAAAAAATAGACACATTACACCATGTAATGTTCTTGTTAAATTTCCTTGGAACTAAAATATAATCAAACACATTTTCTGTTTGGAATAATTATTGCTTCAGGTACTTACACGTGTTAAAAATAAACTTAAAGATTTTTTTAGCTCAATAATTAAATAACAGGTTTACCTGCACGGTATAGGTATCTAGTAAAAATATATTATTATAATAGTATAATTCTATATTTATTAAGGAAGTTTAATTTATATTTTCTTACGATAATACGGGCAGACGTTTTCATTATGGCTTATATTATTTTAAAATTTGTATATTTTAATGTTATTTATTTTATTATCTATACATTTTTTTTGATTTTAGTCGATCTACGGCATGACAGAAGCGAGTCCTATTGTGTTCCTTTCTAATGCCGATGAGTCTGAACACAAAGCTTTAACTACAGTTGGTCAAGTGCTCGATCACTCTGAAGTAAGTTGTATATAAAAAATAAATATTAATATGCTATTTATTTGTGATATCTTGCAGATATTTGTTGTTCACCTTGAATTGGTGCTCACATAGGAAAAACATAAACTAATGAACAATATATATTTATATATTAATTTGTTTTAATGATTTCTGCAGTTTTTTCTTCTTATAGTATGTACTTAGAATGTCGTTTCACAATTTGAGATTGTAATAAACAGAGCTGTGAATTTAGTGCCCTAAAAAATCTTAATATACGTTATAAATATAAATAGCATATAAATGCTACATTTTGTATTTTGCTAGTAAATAAATAAGAATCTAAAAATATAAATATAAAATTTAAAATTTAAGGTACTTACATTTTATTGGTTATAGCATTTAATAATAGTAACTATTCGGTAGGTACTTATGATACTTGTATAATATTGAATTTTAGTTAAAATAATAAATAATTATTTGAGTAGGTACATTAAAAAACGAATTTTTTTTTTAAATGTAAAGTTAATAACAGACAATTTTAGTAAACATTTTGTTATTACTATCGAATGGTGCACAGTCAATTTCATCTAATATATATAATAATTATGTATTCCGAAAATGTTTTGATACAAGAATCCGTTATCTTGTGTCAATCACGAGATCGAGTCAACGTTGACAAGCAACGAGTAATATAGCAGGTACTAGTGATTTTTGATTTTTTTTTTAACACAGTGCATTCCTGGTTCAGTCTATCGAATTCGCATCTTGGTCAATATACGGTAAAGTAATTTAGGGTCCGTGATATAAATAAAGGAATTGTATCAAATAATAATTATATTTCTTAATCATATTAAACTAAACATTGTCATACAACGATGGATGAAAACAAAATTTTACTAGGATTTTATCAGTTAAACACGCATACATTATAATATTTAATATTATTTAATTACAATTTATACAAACAGTTCTAAATCGTCATCATAAAGGTGGCTTAGGGTCATTTAGTTTTTCAGATACACCTGCTCTATCATATATTCATATGTATATATAAACGAACGTACAATTGTATTACTGTGAAAAATACATACAAATAAAAAATAAACTATGCTAATACAAAATAGAAACATAAGACAGCCATGAACATGCATTATCGTCTAAAATATTGTGCAAGCGAAAATAATATACCATGCTAGGTAGATTAAATTTTGCATATTTTGAATGCTATTGACTTGAATGGGATTTGTATCTCATTACTATTTATCACAATTCCTGAATAAATTGATTACTATGTAATGCCATTTGAAGTACAACCCAATCAAACCCAATTAATAACTATTATTCATTAACTATAATATTAATATAGTTATTTAGTGCCAAGTTCGATTTTAATACATTTATAAGCCCCTTAAACGTTATAACTATATCAATTATACATATTTATAGTGCAAGGTTGACTACTCAAAGCGCCGTTCAATGTATTTATGCGTTTTATAAAGCATTATAAACATATATTAAAAAAAAACTAATAACGAATGTAGTATTATCGCTATAAACGTTTCATTAAAGATTCATATTTAAAAATTTCATAATAAAACTTTTAAATTATATTAAATGAGTTTGAAATATAAAAATTACATTACTCTTAATAAAATAATATATCGTTTTAAAGTTTCAATATGATTTATTTATCGTAATACGAGTATAATACTATACTTTATATCCAGGCTAAAGTTGTGGATAAAAATGGGATTACTGTACCGATGGGCAGACCTGGAGAAGTTTGGTTTAAAGGATACAACGTTATGCCTGGCTACTGGAATGACGAGGAAATGACGAAAAAGGCAATAGACGACGACGGATGGCTTAAATCTGGGTACCTATCTATTACAGAAACGTTCTTTTTTTCTACGTATGAAAATAATAATAATAATATTTTGTTTTTTATGTTTAGCGATATTTTAATTATGAGTGAAGATGGTTATGGCGTGGTGACGGGCAGGATTAAAGACATTATAATCAGAGGCGGTGAAAACATACAACCGCAGGCAATCGAATATTTTTTGGAATCTCATCCAGAAATTATCCAAGCACAGGTTTGTATTGAAAATTCAAATTTTATTTTTAATAATTTCGTTGTTCTTGTAAAAGGTGTTTGGAATACCAGATGAGAGACTTGGTGAAGTAGTATGTGCTGCTATAAAAATTACAAAAGGATCTACCATTGACGAAGAAACTGTAAAAAATTATTGCAATGGCAACGTGAGTGTTATTATTATTATTATAAGAGTTTATGCAGAGCTGTATAAGAGTTCATATACATTTCAACAAGTTTTTTTCATATTATAACAGATCGCAAGATTTAAAGTTCCAAACCACGTTATGGTAATAGACGATTTTCCAAAAACAGTCTCTGGGAAAATTCAAAAGTTTAAACTTCGTGACATCATGCAGGATTATATAAGAAATATGAAAAATTGTCAATGATATTTGTTAATTATTTTTTTTGGTTCAGCGCTTATATGAGTGAATTAATCTTATAATAATTTATTGGAAACACCTAATTGCTAATCATGTTTTGAGTTCATAGAGTAGTAGGAACAATTATTAATATTAATTATGGTCTTTGTTGAAACATCAAAAAGATAGTTACATTATATTATGAACATATGAAGTATAATTAAATAATTTTACATATATTATTACATTATATACTATCACAAATGACATGTATTACAATTGAGTTAGTATTATATTGTATTAAAACAATATAATACACGTAATACACGTATATGATATAATATTATGGTATGTGAATTTAATAAACTACCAGGATAATGCAATGCTCAATCAGACACGATGTTAGAAGTTTGCACGACTGAAACATTAAATTTTATAATTTTGACGATTAAGGTTGGAAGATGAGCACAACCTTGTGAAAGTTTTCTTACAATATTTTTCCATACATTAAAGTAACAATGTATTTTTAAGACTTTCAAAAATAAAAAATAAATACAAATATAAAACTATGCATATTTAAAAACTTTAATAATGTTTTATAGAGGAAATGTATATGAAAAAAAAAAAACAATCATTTTAAAATAAAAATTGATCTATGATGTGAAATACATTAAACATGATAATATATTAAAAAAAAATTAATGAATACTGGACATGATATTATTCTCAAACAATATATCATTGTAACGATACTTAAAATCAAACTATGAAACTGATTTTGAGTAATCATATTATATTATATTATATTATTATTCATTTCACGATGAAGTGTACTGTTATTCGTATATCTTTTCGATTCGTTATTTCAAACAACTGATAAAGTATTTTTATTTTACGAATAATGTCAATAATGCGCTGTGTTCTAAAATTTAAGCATCATATAGAAGATGATTTAAATAAAAATGTGGTTAAAAAACAACTTTTACTACGTAATCATTTTAGATTTTGAACGGAGTGATGAATGTATTGATTTTACAACGATGTGTGTTTTTGTTTTGTTGATTTCAGCCCCTCTTTGAAAAGGAAATTGAATCTAGTTGGTACTTTGGGGGGTAAAAAGTAAAAAATTTCCAGTAGTTTTCAAAAGCGTCAGGAAAAATCCTGAAAAAGTAACGGAAAAACTGGAATTTTTACGCATAACCGCTTTTTGACTAAATCGATTTTTTGATTTTTCTGTAACTCAAATACGAATTTTTGTAAATACTTGAAATTTTCACAAAATGTTTATATTAGCGTTATCTATTTACGATTTAATTTTTAAAATATTTAGAATTTTTTAAAATTATTTATAGACCATTGAAATTTTTGATTTTGCTAAATTTTTTTCTTGAAATGTGGTAAAAAAAATTTAGCTTTCCAAAAAATCTTTAAAATTTAATACAAGGTTTATTTTAAGTCGTTCTTATTGTAGTAAAAAAAAAAATAAAAATCGCTAGTCACAATTTTTGTTTATAAGCATTAAAAGTTCAAATGTTTACATTATATATAAAAATCGTAAAAATTTGCAAGTTCTGAAGTTGAGAATTCATAAAATTTTTGTAATTTATACCTTAGGTTAAAAAACCCAACACAAGGTTTTTCATAACTTTTTCTTCAAATAACTGTAATAAAAAACTCCAGCGTCAATACATAGAAAAAATGTTAAAAGCGTATGAAATTTATTTTTTATGAAATCGAGTAAAATAACGATATATTACAATTTAAATATAGGTTATAATATAATATATCCTAATAATTATCCTAGACTGACAAATGATCTCCATTCAGAATCGTTTTTCGTATACAATGATACCTGTCATTGCATTCAAATTTAACACGTCCATAATAGTGACCTACTCTCCGTCTCTATTATACAGCAGAGTAATACCTACTTTCCCATCTTTTTTCATTTGAAAATAATATTTATTTTAAACCCTATATTTTTTAATCCACTACACACAGGTTTGACGAGTTCAGACGCTAATTTTTTCATACACTTTTTAATAATTAATCATTAAACATTATTTATATTGTGTCATATTATTAAATAGGCAGAATCAACTAGAGTAAGCATATGCAGTTACTATTCGATGTTGCACGTTTAATATATATCTATAGTTGACAACATTAAATTCAATTTTGGTTAGTAATTATATTAATATTATTAATTTCATTATTAATATAGAGTAACTAATTTAATGATTTTGCCCACAAACTACATAAATATTATTATAATGATATATTTTTGATCAAACATATACCTGCTATAACTATGGTACTTAATTTCGCGTTTGTCCCGAAAAACTTCAATACTCGGATTTAAAAATAGTTACCACATTATACCGTATAAGTTATAAAAACTAAAAAATGACACTTCAATCAGAAATTACGAAGTATAAAAATTAAAAAGCAAAACTTTTATAAACATTATGTTATTAACTTCTAATGTCTTAAAATAATTTAATATTATGTACAAATTAAAATTTTGAAAGTAAAGGAAATAAAAAAGTATTTTGTAGATACCTACAAAAACATGTCATCAATTTTGTGTAAGATATTATATTTAAATAAGTTACCCTAAAATGTTTTTCGTTTTTTATTTTTTACATACAAGTCATAATTATAATATTCTTTTATAATATTCTTATATGCTTCTTGCCAAAAAGGTAAGGAAAAAAATAACTGCAAGTTATTCAATTTATATTTTGTTGTAATAATAATTTAAAAACACTTAGGCTATCTGTAGATATTTCTGATATTATACAGGTAGATAGATATTTTTGATTTGATAAATTAAAAATATTGACTGAAGTTTTTTTTGCTTTTTAAATAGATCAACATGATCTAAATAAAGGTACTTGATGTATTAGTTTCCATTTATCTGAATATTTTGGTAAATGTAAACTCCGCTCGCAGTTTTTTTTTTTTTTGTAAACATGGCCGAAAATTGCAGGTAATAAAAAAATATTGATTATAAACTCAGCTCAATCATTTTTACCCATGATTTATATTAAACTTGATGCGATTTGATTTGTGAATAATAAATAATAAATTAATAATATATAGATACATATATCTTTTCGTTGAAAATTAGTAGTTAAAATATAACATTAAACATTAAGATAACGCCATTTTCATATTAGAATTAAGAATTTATGTTTCAGTGTGGTTTACAAACTATCATTTTATTTAATAAAATCATTTTTGGAGGATAATATTAGCATCAAAACTTCATGGTCTTTTCTGGATAATACTAAATGGACAAAATAATAGGTTTTAAAAATAACATAAGTTAATACCTAATTTGACAGGAGAACTTCTGGACCTTTTTTTGTTTAAGTATTAATTTTTACATGAGAAAAATTGAGACCAAGTTTATAATCACCTGCAAATTTCAGGACAAAATAATTTAAATATGGCTAAATTGAAATGTTATAATAACCTAATAAATTAATAACTTATACCTAATATTATAATTTGGATACGTAAATTTTCGAAATTTAAGGATTGACAAAAGCAAGATATTTTAATTATAATATTTATTTTTATTTATTATATCACAAAAAAATGTTTTTATTTAAATTTATTTGTAGCATTGAATGGTTCACTATTACATATTAATTATTTAATATTTAAAAATTATACTTTATTTGATTGTAAGTATGCATTAATTACTCAATTACTTATGCCAATAGTATACTATCTATATATCTAATACATTTATATAAAACATACTTGATACAATTGATAATTATAAAGGAGTTACCTATAATAATATAATATTATTAAAACGTTCATTTTATTTAAAAATACAAAAAAATTATATTAAGACATTGCTAGATGTTTCTGAACAATAAATGTTTAGCATTGAATAATTGTTTTTTTTTATAATTGATCGAAATAAACAACTATTAAACTTAATTTAATAGGTATTACATTATTTCAAATAATTTACTGTTGTACATATTCTTAACATCTACAACTTTATCTTTGGTAACGTTGTGTAGTGCGATACTTTGATTTGCTTATATGTTTAATAATACTCCTTAATATACGCGTTTCGTGTACATAAGAGTATTATGTTTTGCATACATTCATATAAACAATACGGTCATATTTTCATGATCTAAGTGGGTGATAGATGTTGATATAAACATTTTAACTCTTTTAAGATTTCAAAAACATGCATTACAGTATTAAATGATTTTGATTACATGTCATTAGTAGTAATTAATTATTATAAACACATTTTGATCAGAAATCGAATAATTTTGGAAATATTAATTTTAGATAAAATGTAATAGTATAAATATTATTCGTCCTTACTTAAAACAAAAACGATATAGACATCTAGTAAACCTGTCATTTATTTGTTAAAAATAATATTGTCAGCGAATATAAACATGAAGTCTTATTTAATCATTTATAAATGTCTAGTTATAATATAATGTCTATTCGTTTGCATTACATAGTAAATTTATAATTGTATATTGTATATTCTATAATATAGTTATAATAGTATCTTGTAAAAATTACTCATAATTTATAGTTTAATGAGCATACATCAATTTATAGTTGAAAACAATTATCACTAGTTTTTGATTATTATAATTATTTATCTTAAAAACTTAAAATATCGATGCATCGATTTGATTGCCTTTATCGAAAAGCGAACCAACGTCCATTCTTTACTTATATCTAACTTTTTGGGAACAACTTAAATAGGTCACATTTACAAGTACAAAAATATATAATACAAATTAGCTGTGATTCGACACACAGTGCATAAATATAATCCATCAGTTTCAACTATTTAAGTAGTTGACACAAAATGATTATTTTCTTAAACATTAATTTTGTAATAATTGGATTGTTTGTATTGGTATTATTGGATTTTAGTCGCTTTATGTAACGCTCTGCAGCGCGTTTACTGTGATTTGGATTGGAGTAGCTTGTTCTTTTTATAAGCCTGTTGATAGAAGTCGAAAAATAGAGCGAAGAAAATGGTCGAGTGAATCAAAAGGAGGGCGGCCACTAATTTTGGATATCCACAGTCGAAAAATAGCACTTGGGCCGAATGGAAAAATACTAACGTAAATTGAAGCTGTGAAAATTATAAGACAATATTATCGTTAACGACAGAAGAAAAAATGTTGTATTTAGTTTTTAATTTATATGAATTATTATGATGTAACATCATGTCAATACAGACCAATTGGACGGTAGTCAAATGCTTCTTCCACCAGAGGTACTTTTGATATTGAGGTCCCATTGCGGACATCATATAGTAAAAGTACATGATTACGTGTACCATGTTATTCACCAAGTTTGAAAATGTTCCATGGCCACCTAAATAATATCATAAAAACCATTAATCAAATACTCGTTCGTGTTCGATTACATAACGTTATACGAATTTATCACTTGGGTTAAAAATATATAACAAATTATCTGTGTATTATATTTTGTTAAACAAAAAAAAAAAAAACATAAATAAAAAATAAAATAGGTCATCGAAATTAAAACGGTATAACACAATTTGCTGTTGTTTTTTAAAAATTATTATTTTATTACGAAATTGCGTGTAAAACATTTACAAAATATTAAAAAAAATAATATTTTTTAAACAACTTACATAAGCACAATGATGCTATAAATTAATTATGAAAACTAATTACTATCACGCACTAATGACGTAGGTACTTTATGTAACTAATTCAGATTTTATGATTGAATTAAATACATCACATGATATTCATGTACCATGTACATGTATTGGTGGCAGTGGTGTTATAATTCCGTGACTAGAATATTTGTTGTAAAACGATTGTACGAAACCTACACTTAAGCTCGATTCCTTAGGGTATTTAAAACGAATTATATTTTGAGATTTCCTAGCCCTGCAGCTCGTGGATTTGAACTGGGTCCGAATTACTTTTTGGCTAACGCACTGATATAATTTTCAAACGTTTAGACAAACACAGTAAAATATATATTTACCGGCAATGAATTTGACGCAAATCCATGTTTCGATAGGTGTAAGCGAATGGTGGTACAAATGAAGTAAGCTGATTTGGTTGTCCTTTTTCCTCAAAACGAAAAATGCCTGAAACAATACATGTGTATGAGTGTTACGTAATATGTGACGATCGTTTTTAATTTACCGTGTCAACGAATTCTGTTAATTTGGATATGTAGTACCACCAACACAAGTTAGCCATCTGAAACATAGCCGAGTCCATACATATTATTTAATATACACATAAATATAATAGTACCTAGTACAGTAATATACATTACGCGTAATGATATTCAGCATTTATATAATATTAAAATTACTAATTAGTTGGTAGGTAGGTAAAGAGAGATGATGGCCAACTGTATAAAAAATATCGATATGATCGTTAGTTTTTTCTGATATTTTATTATAATATTGAAATATATTGACTTGATTAACTATAAAAAAAAAATCGTTTTATGTATATATAGGTATTTAATGAAAGCAGAACCGATTAAGTTTATTATAGTTTGGTTAGAATTGTTTCTAGTCTCTGTAGAATTCTTTGGAATCATTTCGACTAGTAAAATTTAATTTATTCCCGAATCAAATTTTCAAATGTGTTTGATCTTCGGATAATCCAAGAAACTTATGGTCCAACATAGCCATTTTTGATAAAGCGAGCTATATTTGTGACAACTTAAAAAAGAAGTTTAATTTAGTAGATATTCAATTTTAGAAGTGCGTATAACACACATTCGTATCTTCACCTTATATAGAATAATCTTAAAACGATAGTGGTATTGAATATTTGTCACGATGTCAAATATTACCCGTTGGCCATCAACACCATTAAAATATTATAAATATTATAGTGTCATCGTAAACGATTGAATCTCGCGCGTCGACTTTAACCGTCGTTCTATACATACCCTCAGTGCAGTAGGATTATGTGAATAGTCGACCGGTTGACATTTGTAGCTGTAGTCCAACAACCATCCACTCATCAAATGCTGAAAAATAATATTAGAATGTTCTTTTTTTATCATTTCTATTATCAAAGTGGTGATTTGTATACTGCAAATATCTATAATATTATCTCTCAACTGTACGGAAATAATTATTATTCTCAAATCCATATTTCACAATATGTGCATTTTTCGATAAAAACTCGAAGGCACTATATATTATTATACCTAGCATTATATACGCCTATGTAACTAACAGTATTATATACCTATTTTACACGATAGCTCGGGGCGTGCACAACGTATGTATACGTTCCAGTGGTCGACTGGGTGGCACAATAATTATTTTATTCATTTCATTTCTTTTTTTCCTTATCATTATTATTATAATTAATGGGTTCTCGGCAATTTTTAACGTTTCGTAACACTAAACACTGGCAAAGTACAGTCACTGCGGTTTGTCATAGGTAGATTAATGAAACCTATCTGCACAAAGCCCATCGAATAAGCGATGGAAGGGTTATGTTTTCATTTCCCTATATACACGGTGTATGGGTTGTAAAGGTTACAAAATTCTTCAAAACTCACCGTACCGTCAAAATTGTTGCGTAAATGTTATACTATACAATTTAACTGACCTACATATGAAAATTTTAAAACGAAAAACTGATATAAAATTATATTATTATCACACAAAACAATTAATTGGGATTCTTCTATAATATAAAACAAAGAATATTGTAGCACACATATAACATTATTAAATTCAATTTAACTACTAGTTTAATGAATTTTGTTCGTATGGCTTTTTTTTTGACATGTTTTGTTTATGCATGTAACCAATGAAGTTCCTGTGTATAATTATTAAGTGTTGTTTAGATTTTTGGAAAATATGTAGGTATTTTAGGTTTTTGCTTATAAAAAAAATAATAGTAGTACAATTTTAAGTTTAAAATATATTGATCTTTTCAAACGTTGTTTGGACTTAATAACACGGAAGTCAACAAAATAATAATAATCGTCATTTATTAAGACGAGTATGATATCATTATACTTTTTTTTTATTTGTTTGATGAGCTATTTATTGGTACATTTTAAATAATTTATCACTTATGGGTAATCAAAAATTAAATTATTGTTTGATTTTTAATAATTATTGTCTAGTTAAAAAGTGAATTAACATTGATAATAATTACCATTAAAAATAACGGGAACTTTTTTTTTTGACACTGATTCTGTGTACATAATATCTATTGACGAGGCCATGCAATTATACAGGTTAACGGAAGATAACTAACTACATCAACAAGGACGAACATAGAAAAAATAATTACGGCTAAGTACTATAAGTGATCTCAGATCTATCACTTTATCTTTAAGTCGCTAATTACTTTAACGAAACAAACAAATTAAATAGTACCGTACTACCGTAAAAATTATTTTATTTAATAGTTTTCTTTAAATTTGTCTATAATAAAATTAATAGGTACATAACAAATCACATATAAGTAAAATTGTAAAAAAAAATTTCTAGTAAAAATATAAAAATGTATTGGGATTGCGTGTTCTCGTTTTATGATAGGATGACAAACAGCCACCAAAATTAAAAAAAATTTATCTAAATATTATAATACTGTTATTTATTATGGACTCCTATGCGAAAGAAAAATATTATTTTAAATACATTGTTTTTGTCATTCCATTACGGAAATTTAAATATTCTACATACTATGGTTTGTATTAATTGCTTAAGACAAGAATTTATATTTTTTTAAATTTTGAATAGAAGGGGTTCATGGCCGCCCCCAAAACCTCCTCGGGTGATGAAAAGCGGCGACGCCATTAGATAACTTAGGGGCGTCACGTCTGGCGGGTGGTAAGTTTATGTTGTTTACGTGTACACAGTCCTTGCCACAGCGCGTACCAACGATAAACACGGTCGATAATAGTCCGACCGGCCGTTGGCGCGAGGAGCGCGACGACTGCATAACACGTGGACCGCGCGTGATCATGACCTCGATGCAAGTGACCCGATGCCGACAAGCTGCGGATCGAGTGAAAGTGTGAGCAGCGGCAGAAGAAGAAGACGACGAAGAAGGAAAAAGGAACGTGAGCTGGCCGGGCCGGGGTTGGGTCGGCGTGAAGATTGCATCACAAGGACGGCAGCAGGGCGGGCGGGCTGGAAAAGAGGGGCGTTTGTTGTTCGACCGCGTGTTACATCACATCCCGGTAGATAGGTACACGCTGGTTGCATATATGTTTAGTATATATTTAATAATAATATACGAGTGACGGTACCGAGCCAGATAATATTGAAATATAATAAAAATTCGGTTACGTTTTCCTATTCGCTAATTTTGATGTTACATTTGGATATTTTAAATTTGTAATAACATGACTGCAAAAAAATCGTACAAAATTTAAGGTAAAAACATTTTGAATTCAACGTTTTTATCACTGAAAATTGTACACTTATCAATCCGTTAAGCTGTTGTAAGCTAAGTCAATATTCCCATCGACAAAGAATTTTTTCGTATTTGACTGTAATACGCAGCGTACACGTTATATGAAAATAATTAAATGTAAAAATTAAAAAGTCGACTGTGATGGACGTACTGATTTCTAAACTGTATATATTTCGTATCCATTTCTGTGCAGGCAGTTGTCATCTGCATAGCATCCATCGATATCCGATAAATAAACTCTGCGGGGACGCCATTGAATGTATAGTAAATAAATGCTATTGAAAAATTGGGAACGCCACTGAACATAATAAATACATATTAAAATAAAACAGGTAAGTACACTCGAAGCGTAATGAATTGTGCTACGAATGCCAAAACCACGTGGATAGGATCGTTTTCAGGTTTTGTACGTAATATTCAATAGTATAGCAACACGGCGTGGTCGACTTTTGAATGGCTGAAAAGCCAGAAACGATAAACGACGATGTGGTAATACGCAGTGTATCCATTTTTTGGTATTTATACGTTGAGTGATATTGTAACAATTTTGCGGATTTCAATGTCAAAGTTTGATTTTCGATAAAACAGCGAGAAAAAAAACTATCTGGATAGAAATGGGTCAAGGTCAGGTACGTCTACAAATTCTCCGTAAGCGTAGAAATCGCGACAGAGCTTCCGCAATCGTCCAAAATCGTCCTTTCTTCACCATTCGTTACCTACATCGTATCATTATTACGTGCACGCGAAAAGATGTCTTCAAATTTATGAACTTAATTTGCTATCTACGAAAAGAAAATAGTCAGAGTCTATTTTGAAGTTTCGTCCCAGTTTACATCTTTCCTTATAGTCGCTTATATAATTAATTATTAAAAATATAATATGCTGATATAGGAAGGTCCAAAATTCGTTCATAATAAGTGAAAATTTTTTTTTTTTAATAATTAAAAAATAATACGGACTATACGTAATTTTAATTCCGGTTCTCTATAACTCTGATGAAATAACTATTTGTGCGTGCCACATCAAGTAGTAAGATAAATATAGGTATTAGTTGATTATTATTGTGTATATTGTTAGACATTCCGATAAAATTCAATTATACGGAATAGGCTAGCTTGTATTATGTAACTGAATTAACTATTATTACTTACTATTTTATACCTATGGAAATATTATTATATAGTATATACCTATCCGAAGAAGATTCTGACCCATTGACACTCAAAACCATAATATATTATATTTCATGCTATCACACACCTCAGTGACTTTCGTTCTTATGGTATTAAAACGTGTTTGTATTATGCAATGATTTATAATATGATTGACAGCAGAATTTTAAATCTTGTAAGAAATTATGTTTGAAATCGCGGTTATTGTTATTTTAATTTTTGCAATAGATCCTACCTCCCACAGCATGAAGAGACTGAAGACGACTTGGCCAGCATTGTACCACACTAGTATATTGTTCAGTTTGAAGGGTTTTCGATTGGCCATTACTTTAGGCCCCAGGTATGTGACGATATATAAGTATGTGATGACCATGATAAGTGTTGGGAACGGGCTGTCCATCAATGGCCAGTCGTTCACTCGGGGGTCTGTATTAAAAACGAAAAACAATTTTTTGTTTTGTAAGAAAAAATTATTATTGAGATTTAAAAGTATGATTAATTGTATAGCTTTTATGTAATATAATTAACTATATTACTTAAAGTATAAAATCTAAAAAAAAATAATTAAAAAATACCGCTTATGGAGTCCACGAGATTTATATATCTGTCGATGGCCATGTTTACCAGAACCGACGCCATGTTTCATTCGTGTTATCTAAAACAAAATAAAAATAGATTATATAAAAAATATTTTTTTTTTTTTTTACAATGGAGGAGCTGATATTTTCTCTGGGTCGTTTCAATGTGTACCAAGGAAATTATTGCAAGGTCTTGGTCAGTTCTGTGGTGAGAAGTACCCACAAAATCGTTCTCATTGGTGATTCCGATTAACATTGACGGAAAAACGTTTGAAAGTTGTTATTTATACCACCTTTCCTAAATTAACAGTATATATATTCATTTATGTCTGAACATATTAGTGCTTAAAATAGTTCCTAAACTGACAATAATATCGAGACTAATATTTTACATAACATCATCCTACAGCATATAAAATCATGGTTATCGTTAACTCTACAATTAAGTTTGAAATATTAGCAATATCGATTTACTAATAATAATATCTAAAATATTTATATTTACACCATAATTTGAGTTAGACATAAGTTAGAAAAAAAAAGTCAAAATAAAATAAGATTGCTATAAGTCTGACAACGTATTCTTTTTATTATATTATCTGAACGCTGTACATTATAATAATATGATAAGATCGGATGTAATAACACTAATAACGAGTGACGTATGATTTTATTTACCCCGGACAGCGTTTTAATCGCACACATTAAAAGACAATGACGATAATTTATCTAAATGTTCCTTGATGTAAAATTGTAGTAGAACAATATATATATGTATAGCTGGCGTGAATGAAAAAACAGTAAACACACACACACCGCACAACACAGAACAAAACAAAATTAATAAAAAGTTTGGTGAAAAAAATCTAAGCCCCATTAATAAAAATAATAACACAGTGTTGAACGCTGCAGTAAGGTCATATTATTATCATTACAGAAACGACAGCAGTGATATAAGGTCATATGTCGAAGACGATATTATTCAGAAGGTACCGACGTACTATTCGATGTCCTGTAGTGCACCGCGATCGCGTACAAATCACATTATTATCATGGATTCACTAATAATAATGTAACATTTGTAAATTGTAATGATTAATATTTCATACTGCCAACATGTAGGTCGAGGTATCGCGTATCGATCGCGTAATTACATTATTGATGGTCAATTTATTAATACAACAGCAGGAATAGTGAAACTATATAGACATAGTGTAGCGCGTTGATTATATGTACATAATGTGTACCTATATCAATACCATAGCGATAATAATTATAGTAGGTTGTGTAAATCTTTAGTAGATCTGTTCTCCTGAGTATAGATATTAAACTATAATATATAGAGGATATACATTTTATAGATGTTCAATATTTAAATAGATAATTATGTGCAGTGTATACGTATTGTTGATCAAAGTTCAAAATAAACCATCGACTTATTGAAAAAAAAAAATCATAACAACCGTATAAATTAACAGTTTATAAACAAAAAATATATTAAAATGTATTATGAGTTATAACATATTAAATACATTCGATAGAAAAGACAACAATTACTTAAATGAGGCATTTATTGGCTATAACCAAACGCGAAAGCACGATAAAAGCTATATTATCAATTATTAACAATATTATGCCGTAATCAACTGTTGTTGAATAAATCCAATGAAAATTTAGTATAGCTTTGTCAAGATATGGTTTTCTACGTACAACCGCGCCGGAACGTATCAATACAGGAAAAATTGTGCTTCTCTGTTCTCCGTGATATGGTACTTCACAAAGCAGAAATACGCAAATCATGGACACGAGAGTACAAAATCTCAGTTGATTTTAAAGTTCTCCGTAAATTATTTAGGCTATTAACGAATAATAATGTGTGGGTTGAGTTATGGATTTTTTTTTTCCATTGGGTTAGTAAATAAATTAGATACACTTTTAACTGCTGATCACTTTGTTATAATAGCATGTTGTCCATAAGTTACAATGTTTGTCCTAAACGCTATTTCTGTAATGATTGTATTGCTTTGTAATACAAAAACATGTATTATAATGTGATTTGGGTTTGATAAAAAATAGCCGTATGGGCGCTTAATCGTTTTTGCAAACCAATCGGTACATATAATGACTCTAGCACTATTATACTTTCACAATTAGGCAACCGATACCATTTGAGTCAAATAAATAAATTAATCTTAAGCAGAGTATCCTAAAATATTTATAACCCTATTTAAAAATAATAACAATCTATAATAATTGTAGACAAAACAAAACAAAAAAATAAAATTATATTTGGAAATAATGAATATGTGATAAACTGGATATAGATTATTTTGTATTTCATAAAATGTCGTAACCGCGTGTGTTGATTCTGTCTTATTATTGCAAAACGTATAGAATTTTACGTTCAGAAGTGTACAATTTGTCGTTATCAACTAAAATCTTAGCATGAATTGATGAATTATCAAATTTAAAGGTAATAATATTATTTTTGTTCTTTCATTGATCTTGATAATATTTTAATTTTTAAGCGAATAGTGAGCATTTATTTTACATAATATACTTATACCTCACAAGAAAACACAGTTAATGTCCTTATATTTGTGTTTAATAATAGGTCAACTCACTCTTATATTTAAGCTAATAACACAAAATTGAAACGGCTGAATAAAGATTTGCTAAATTGTCTATTTGTAAGTTTTAAATAACTGAATTTATAAGCTAAGAATTATTTAGATTTCGAATAAAAATGTATTTCATGATATGCTATCACGTGTGATAATTTTTTAATAAAATAGTTTTTTTTTATAATGTACTAAGAATAACGAAGGATCACATTCATTCGTACGATGACAATAATAAAAATTAGCACCCACTTACTGATTTAACAAATTAAAATTAATTTATAAATTATTTTAAATTCCAGGTTAGAAAAAATGATGTAAATAGAAGATAAATATAATGTGTTTCTAAAATCATAAAGTTCAAATCGGTTAATGACACGTAAATTAAATCATAATATATCTATTAACTTAAATTGAATTTCCAATTATATAAACAGTTATTATAGTATTTACTGGTTAATTAACAATAAACGATGTATTGGGTTTTGAGTACTTTTTATTGAATAATAGGAAAAGAATTAGAAAGTAAGTTAACCGTATTTACGTTGCGATGTAATAATATTATAAATAAGCAATTATTAAATCGTTATTGTAAGTTAAAACAAATATAATTATAGAAAAAATAAATATGTATATACTACTCGTTTATAATATTTTTGAAATTATACTAATAATTATTGTTTATTAAAATACATTTTATATAAATATATATACATTTATCACGGGAATATTAACATCATCTTTTGTAGTAGTTATTGTTTACCACCTGACCAATCTCATTTGTAAGAATTTGCCAATGCCTACAATAATGTTTGAAGACCTTGTACTTACATTTTATTGGCCATAAAAATCTAATAATTGAACTTTTACCTGAAGAACCTTTGTTTAAGTCTTAGGGTATTATTCAAGGCTCTCGTAATACCAGTACAATCAATACATATATTATATTCGTCCTATTTAGTACTTATAAAATTGAAATTTTTGTTGTACATCGTTAGAAACATACGTAATGCGCATACGAAGTAAGCAACCTCTTTCCTGCGATCCTTTCACTCTCGAACCTGTCCAAGTATCAAATACGTCTGAATCATATAGAGTTTACGTGATATTATTTCATCAGTTTAGGGTTCTGCTCATCAAATAGGTATAACGAAATATTTTGGAATATCGTGACAATTTATTAATTTATGAAGAATTAAAAATATCTATTAAGTACTAAGATAAACTAGTTACGTCCTACAATTGTAGAAAATAAATCCAAAATTGATTAGTAAATCTATAAAAGTGTTATTATTGATTTTTAAATATTATCGATTTTGATCAAATATAAGTTTATTTTTTATTAATTAAATAAAAATTTTTTTCTGTATTGTTTTCAACCAAAACTTTCAGTTATCGAACATAAGACATTTAAAATAAATTCATTTTTATTAAGTATGTAGTTATTAATTTTTAAATCTATGAAGCATAATAAGTTATATGTTAAATCTTTATGTCCCACTTTTGATAGTTTTTATTATATTATTACAAATGGATAATATATAATTTATAAATATTATTTATATAATATACACACATTTGTACATAATGTCTTATGGGAAGTAAATCATCGACTTGGAACCGGTTTTGATGTTCAGTGTTCACTATATTAGACATCATAATAATAATTACTGATTAAATGTACAGTATTTGTAATCAGTGTATAATCAATGTAACAGCTAACTAATTTATGCATTTTGCCGGGCGATTTCAAATTGCTCATTATTACGAATGTGTTCAGAAATATTGGTTAATATAAATTTCACAGTTGATATGTATAGAACAGATCTATTACATTTAAATAATGTAAAAAAAATTCAAATAAATATATTTATATAAGATTTTGTTCGTTAAAATAAAAATAAAATACATTTTTATAATATGTAATATCAGACATGTTAATAATATTATATAATTTTATCAAATAAACAAAATTAAGTTTATTATGAATCAAAATATTTTCAACTTAAGTATCAACAGATATGCACGTTTCAATATAGTGTTGAATACCTTTATACATGACTTTTTACAACCATTGAAAAAATCTTTCGATCATTTATGTAATTTGTTACATAAATAAATAAATTAAAATATGTACCTATGTCATATAGTTAGATTAATGTACCTATTATGTAAAATAACATTTTTGTTTTTTCCCAATAACTTGTAGTGTAAAATACTAAAATATACACAATAATATATTATATTCGGTGTGTTTAACACGGACATAAGCAGTTAAATAATACGCGATTCATAAACTAGTTTAAAGCATATTGACCTAGTGTAACGATTTCTATAAAAATACATATGCGGTTATGTAATTTTTAATAACTTGCTATGTACTTTTTAACGTAACATTCACTTATATTATGAGAGTATCAACTTGTAATATTATATACCTACATAAATGAAAAAAAGAATATTATATAAAGGCTTTTTGCAAACTTCTGTCTTTTCTGAAAAGCTATCTTTTTAATAATACGTAAGTGTAATTAATTAGACAGGCATAATGCCCAAGTAATGATCGAAATCTGCATATTTTTTTAATGGCGAAACTACATAAAATACCTACGTTGATATTCCAATTATATTATTTGTAAAAGAATCCTAAAAAAATAATATTAAAGTTATTACCTAGTTAATATTATACATTATTTTATATGATTATATAATAGGATTGTATGTATTAGTTATAATAACGGGATGAAATACGGCGTTAAAGTTGAAAATATTTATACTATCTACCGCTAGAAATAGTTTTTTCTTTAATTTAACACCATATAATACCTACTTACAATGAATTTTCAAAACCGTATGGGACAAAATTAAAAATGCTAACAAATACTAGAATTATAATCGATAATAAAACTGATTTAATCTAATAAAATAATATTTTAACTGCCTTGTAATATTTTTATTTATATACTATATATAATATATTTATATTATTATTAACAAAATGTAGATACCTGAGTTTCGTTGATACAATCAGTAAAATCGAAGCTTTCCTGATAAGTTTCAGCACACCTGCTCGAAATATTATGGTAAAAATGGACGACGTTCGTATCAGGTGAACCACTGGAATTCGTCACAATTCACAATAATTGCAATAAAAAAACATTTTGTCACAAGCATAATTTGAAGTTAAACACTTTTTCAGATTAAAAAATGAGAACATCAGTAAAAATATATCAAAAATAATGAGGTATGTAGACGAAAATGAAAGAGGTACGACGACGAGCCTGCAGCGCCAGACTGGTTCGGTTTTAGGTTCGAGCTCGCGGACTCTCGACAGAAATGAAAGTGAAAAAAAATGTAAAATAAATATATATGGTTATTGCAACATAGGAGGCATATGTCTGTCCGCTCGCTGGTTTTATACTCGCGTAATCCGCATTAACTTCCCCACTCAGGTATCTGTATATTATGTGTATACCTATATAGGCTTGCTGGCGTAATTTTTTGTTTTGAGGGTCAGAACTAGGATGAGTCGAAATCCACTTCTTCTTTCTTTCTCTATCTCTCCCTTACCCTTTCCCCGAGTTCAAAGTATACATCTCTATGTACATACCAATATCTACGCCTAATTTATAATTGACCTTTTACTGCGCACTTGACTTCTTTTTTGTCTGGTCGCTTTGTCCGATTGCCTTGACTTGTAGGAATATATAGCATTGTCGTTTCCCGAACAAATTGTTTCAAATATTAACTGTAAAACAACCCAAAACACATAAATAATATTAGCGCGCAAATTATATTATATAAGTATATACATTTGTAATAGAGTTATGTATTTAATTTTTTTATAACCTATATTTTATTTTATCTCTTCATTTTGGACAAACATACTCTTTTTGTTGGGTTAGAGCTGTTAAAATAGATCATTATTAATGAGATTGCAACATAGTAAATACTATAATGTGTATTATACGTTCAATTTTTAAAAAAGAGAATAAGAATATTTATAATTTTTTATTAACAAATAATAGCTAAATATATGATTATTAATAACCGTCAAATTAAAGAACTTATTGGATAAATTGTCAATTGGTTATGAACTTTTCCATCCAAAATAGAAAATGTGCAAATAGTTTAATACATGTAATTAGAGAAAGTACATTTTTTAGAAAAAAAAACATTTATTTATAAAATAATATTTAGTAATAATTTGTTTAATGATATTTAATAAAATCAAGTATTAATTTGTATGTTCAATGTAAAATAGATTTTAAAAACAGTAAGTTATCAAAATGATATACGTAAATGAAAAAAATGCAAGTTAGTAAGTTTAAAAGTATCAAAGCAGGTGCTCCTTAAGTACAATAACTTGCCGCATAGGAAAAAAGTCTCATGCCTCATGAAATAATTAAATGTTGATCAATTTTTTTTAAGATAAAGGCTTTACGTATGATGAATTGGGTTTTAATTTGAAAAATTTAAGTTTCAGAAAATGTAATAAAGACTATATAGGTATTACATATTTTTTAACATTTTGAAATTTATTTTTCCTGCATTATTTAAAGTCAATTCAAAAGTTGAAATTCTTCATAATCTGAATAAAATTATAATTTTTAAAATTAAGAAAATTATCAAAGCCTAACTATTTTACAATGTGTGATTATTTTTCTTGTCAAGTCATTGTTTGTAGATAACTATATGTCTATATTTTTACTCCTTGATAAAAAGCCTAATCCAACAGCATCCAACATTATATTTTTATGATAACAATTTAACGATTTGTCTTTAAATATTAATTTTTTAATTTATTTTAAAATACAATTTTTAGTATTAAAATCTATGTCATACATTATTAAAACTTCGCACTTCTAAAAATTGGTCTAAGAACGATGCATATTGAAATATAACCATTATTTTGCATAAAAAACCATAGTTATGCCACAGTGTCGAAGAAAGAAGTGTTAAAAAGGAAAGAAGGTGCCGTATAAATAGGGACACAAATAGTCATACGATGTTTCTGTTATGTAAAACGAATTATGTACTTAGAATACATTGTTCTAATAAGCACCCATAAAATAATAAGCTTTGCATTTAAATTTGGGACCGACTTATATGGCATATTTATATTTTATAACTGTTATAACACAGTTTTTTGTTAACATGTATAATATATATATATATACTGTAGAGGTATATATTAATTAAATATTGTATTAATGTGATTATAGTTATCTTATTATTACTTTTCTGATAAGTTAATGAAAAGTAAATCGCGATATTTTAAAATCTACGCCTTGCTCTGTTGGCGTATTCGTTAACACGGCATTGTAATATTATTATATGAAAACTAAATTTTATACATTTATCAATGAATAACAATTGAATATGTTTGTTATGTTTAGCTAGAATCAAAATACCCAACTAAATAATTAAGTAATATATTATCAGTGGGACGATGGTGGGTAATATAAATAATTGACCATACAAATACGAAGAAAACAATAACGTTTTATTGTGGAGCGTTTATGTTTATTAATCATTTCAATTTGTCGGATTGAATACCTTATTATTATCTGTAAAATCTACCACCTGCTACTGCATAGCAGAATTCTAACACGTTCCTTTAGAAATTTTAAAATAGATTTTATCTTCACACGGATAATGACTTCTGTTATTTTTTCATATACACAGGTGTGTTTGACTCTAATTACAGATGCCGCATAAAAATCGAAGCTGCTCAAATGTATTCTCATAACGACCAATATGTTTGACTGCCTACCAATTAAATACTTTTAAAGAGATTAGAACATAAGCATTCAGATATTTTTGAATGCCAACGTATCGATTGATGCATACAGTGATTAAAATTATGAAAATAGATTTGAATTTTTCATTTAAGTCAACTTAAGGCACTTGATATAAATTTCTTCAAATTTTTATTTTTCTAAGTTCTAAAAAACTATGTGGAATAAGTAGAAATTGAAAAGTTGTTATAGTTAAATTTTCAAAGAATTCAAAATGACAATTTACTTTCAATACAACAAAAACAACTGGTTCTGTTAATTATTTTCGAGTATTTCATAATGATTTATGATTAATAATATTGTTTATGGATTTGTATAAATATTGGTATATAGAAAATACAAATTACCTACCACAGGATACTCTTTAAGTAGTACATACATTTTTCAATTATTTTATAATATGTTGCTTTAGTATCTAATCTATGTTTAAAAATTCCAAAAGTCAGGATTTAAATAAATTCATTATTAAAGAAAAAATGGTGAGCATAACATGATCAGCATATATCTACTTATTAAATCATACTGTTATTCGTTTAATTATAATAGTACGGTAAAAAGTAATTTCATTAAAGAATTTTTAAGACACGGGGTACACAAATGATAAATCCTAAATAAATAACTAGTTTGGTATTATAACAATTTAATATAATTTATAATGTATTGTGTAATATGTATTTGTATAATATATTAATTTTTAATAATACACGAAATAGTTATCATTGTCAATTTATTTTTTATAAAACTATACAAAATCACTTTGATTAAAACGTATGCCTTTAAATAATTACAGTAATTACGTTGTTCTATTGATAAATATTTTGTCATTGAAGTAATGAAGTGTAATACGTTATAACAAATAATTGTTTTTTATACACACACCTAATGGAATACGAATTCCAATACGATCAATAACCAATTATTTGAAGTAATGTCTATGAATTTGTATAGTAGGCCCTTGGAGAAGATCAACACATCAAGCTCTTGTCATTACCAGTGGGTGAGCAGATAATATCTCAGTGTAGTCAGTGTAGTATTTATTGGCCAACATCTGTCATGGTCGACTTGTTAACGAAATTTGTCAGTAGAAATACAATATTGCCAGTGGAACAATAGAAATTCTGGGTAAAATAATTTAACTTGTAGGCTAAACTACAATTGGGTGTTTTTTTTTTTTAAAGTATTCGAAATAAATGCACGATATATATAAATATATTTATACATAATTTAGATAGTGTTATGTGTAATCATAATATTACTAAATGATAAAATAACAAACTAATATATTTATAGTGAAATAATATTTATTTTAATTATAAAACAATTAACAAAGAACAAATACGTACTTTTGCATATATTTATTTTCCAGTATTTTTCAGTTAACCATAATGTACCCAATAAAAAAGTTGTTTGCTTAAATGTCTAATAATATTTATTTTATGTTTATTTTCTTAATTTATTATAATTTTATATGCAGTGGTTAATTTATGTTTATCTGAAAAAGAACTTAAATAAATGCTGTCAAGTATAGTTGACCGTTTTATTTTACAATAGGGATATTGAGTGTATCTCGTCATTACATAGACATTGTAATTACTAATTAACGAGTAACAATTTGAAAAACGATTAAAAGTGACGACGATTTTATTTTTTGATAACCTGCAGTCTAACTTTTTGGTAACCAAAGTTACCAAATAAATAATAATAATATTACAATTTTAACAAATGTTCGTATTTGTTATGACTCTTAATATATTTATTTTACAATGATATCTGTTTTTTAGATTTAATTTTTTTTTCGTGTGCCTGTAAAAGTCACATTTATAGTAGCAAAAATGTTCTGTTTATCAATTTTTATTTTAAAAGATTAAAATAATTGTTTTGTAACCTTGGTTTGGTTACCAAAATGTTAGATCATTCCAGTTCAGAATCATTTTTAATCGTATAATTTATCATCCAATTAAAATTGAACACATCCAAGCATTTCAGTGCTTACTCAATGACAGAATACAATTGACTTCTACTGTACAGCAAAGTGTTTACCTAATTTCTTTCCCTTTTTTCCTGATTATTTAAAAAAATACTTAGAATTTTCAACTTTGCCCTCACAAAAGTACTAACTATACCAGGAACTTTCCTCGAAGTTAATGGATCTAAATAGTTTTCTGATAGAAAATATGTCTTCATATTATATTATTATCCACAAAAAAAAATATTTATAAAATAAAAACACACTTCATTGTAAAATCAATAATACTCCGCTCACAATATTATACAATCTTATAAATATGGACTTATCCCCTATTTTAGTAGTTATCAGTTATACATAATATATATAATTATAATATTATCCTACGCAATTGAAAATGTTAAATATTACAATATAATATAACGGTCAGGGCCAGCACTAGCTAGGTCCTACGGTGCCTAGAGCAAGTTATAATCCTATTACAGAGTCCTTATAAATATTGTATCTACGAGTTAAGATTATATAATTTTTGTAATAATAGTAACTAACGAGTGATATAATGATTTGAAAAATTCCCAAATTATATATGAGAGATGAAATGGTGGGGAGGGGGGTGAAAATAGGCGTATGCATATAATTTATCTCGAAAGTGGGGACTGTGAGTAGAAATATGTACCAATATGCATTTTGTAGTTTTTATATTTTATATATACCCACTGGTCATTACAGTTAACGTCTATTGGATAAAATTAATGTATTGTACAAATAGTTACCTAAGTACAAACGTACAAAATAATAAAAGGATTAAGTATCAAAATCATTTCACGATTTACATAATAGTGTGTCAAAGCGTATCTAGTAATAACAGTATTAGACTGCAGTGCATTGGTATATGGTATAACCAATATATAGACTCACTACTTCAATTATAAATTTATAATATATTGTTTCCCGTGGTGTATTGTGATCATTGAAATAGTGAGTGTTATGGCATGTACCTATACAAATGCTTAATATTATAGATGCTCACCGCATACGCATTACTCGTGTGGCGTTTAATACAAATCAAAAAATACGGTTAGTTAATTTGTATGTTTAGTTTGACTACAAAATTAATAAATTAGACGTCGTAATTAATTTAATAAGGACCAAGTTTAAGTGAAATATTCAATGGTTTGATTGAATAACATGGGTAATTTAACTGTAGTTGGTTTCAAGGCAAGTTTTCCAAAATAATATAGCACTAGCAATGTAAAATTATTTACGAAGGTTACAGAAAAATAGTAAGATAATAATTGAGTCATAATATTATAAGTTAATCTTTGAAAATATTGATTAAATTAATATTAAAATGCCAATGAGTACTTCTATTAAGATAACGTTAATTTTATTTTTAAACCATATAATCTTTTTTGTTTGTAATTTAATTATAATATTATAATGGTGGATAACTGTATGATATAGAATTTCAGTAATCTTTAAAGAAACTACAAAATAAAAGTTAATAAACTCTTATGCTATTTTAGTTATTTTAGTTACAATAGTCAATGTTATAACTTAAATAATTAAAGATGAGTTACGACAAGCTTACGAGTTACAAAATTTATGGGTAAATTATTATTAAGATATATCTTTTGAACCAATTATAAATAGATAAAATGATAAACTTAAATTTAGATTAATATTTGATGTATTTAAAAAAAATTTAGATTGCATAGATCTAATTTAAAATTATTGATTAGTCATCTTTCAGCATTAAGTACCTATATTGTATACCTTTATTTTACGAACCATAAACAGTCAAACATATTTATACCTCATTTCATTGTCAATGATTGAATGTTTGTAAAATTTTATTATTTTGGTTTGATTAATTGAGTGATTACAAAGTAGTATTCGTGTACTAATGTTTAATATCATAAATTATAAGAAACAAATTACGTTTATTTAATATAAACTTCCTTGATATCCTTAAAAGATTGCTTATTTAGCATTAAATATGAAGCGAATTAATAGGTAAGTATAAGTTTTTATTTAGTTGGTCATAATAAAAATCTGTATATAGTTAAGCATTAAACTTAGGATAATTTTTATAAGTCGCATAAGAAATATAAGTGTCTGAAAATATGACGTTTATAAAGTAAACAATACATATATTTAGAAATTTCAAAAATTAAAATTTGAATAAATTTATTATTAAAGGAAAAATAGACGTCAGCAAGTTTGGTAAATCATTCGGTATATTACAAACATATATTGGTAAATATTTATTGGTTGTTAACTTCTAAGTATCGCCATTATATAAATAAATTACATTTATGACGGGTTTATCGAAATAATTAAATTTGTTTACAGCACATTTACCATAAATTGTTTATTCCAATCGAACGAGTTATGGTCAAAAATAACAGAGCTTTGGATATGACATCAGTTCAATTCACCGTGAAGATTTATTATCTAATTAAAGTAAATTAGGAAAAGTAATATTTTGATGTTATATCAATTAATCCAACTGCCTATATATTATTTTCGATGTTGCCGTGTTGGTTGTTTTTCAACGTTCACAGTTGACACACTCACATATTAAATCATTGATAAACAGGTGGTATATGAAAATTCCTCTATCGCTTAAATCAGTTAAATCTAATACTTATTGAAAAAATTAGGAATATTTATTTTTAAATTATCTGTATAATATAATTAAATTAATACAACTAAAAAACTTTTTATGATACGTTAATATTATATTTTATTTGTACGACTAGCAAGTTGAAATGTACATTAAAACTTTAAAAGATTTATTTGTTATAAAAATAAAAACAACTAATACCAATGATCTAAACATTAGAACCTATAATTAGTTTTTTATAGTAAATTAGTTGTCAAATCATTACGCCTCGTAATTATTTGTCTATAATAAATCATTGAACGTTAGAGAAATTTCCTCTAGTCATTTTTCCACATTCGCGGACTTGTTATTCGCTAAACAAAAATGTTTGTGTTTTTTGTAAATTTGATGATTTTATTTATCAAGATTATATATGAAATAGGTTAGTACATAGTATAAAATAAAACACAATTTTTTTCATATTAATCATCAGGACGTTTATTTATTTTTTTATAATTATCACTTATATAGTTATATTTTTAATTTCATAGTCTAAAGATGAGTACTTTTTAAAAAAAATGTGTGTATAAAATACAATAAATATCATATATTGAACAATTTATAGTTATTAATAAATATTTTAAATTTAGATAAGTGGAGTTGTGAATTACAAGTAGCTAAGTAGACGTAGTTGGTTGGTTACTTGGTTGATAACAATTTATCACTTTGCGTAATGTTATACCTCTGCGCCGTTTTGTTTCAAGTTGGATATCGAGATTTTTGCCGTGTGACGTGCACCTGTAAGCATACGCAGTTGTTATCAAATCAAATATTTTAATTTGAAACTATACGTTTTGAGGTCTGTACGCGGGCAAATGAGTGATCATATGAAACATCATAATAATAATATGATATTATACATTATTTCCTAATTATAACAATACATTTGAGAACTCATTAGCACATACACACATCATATAAAAATCATATTATTATAAGGTCCTTGTCAAATCATTGCTGGCCGCTGCAGCCACACACGGACATATTATATTATTTTATTATCGCGGCGCAACGCAATGTCCTTACCTGCTGTATTGTCTAATCATCACGTCTATCACATTGCATAAATTCTAGCTAGGATGTTGTGCCAAGCGACTCTTGTCGTCTCCAAACGACAACAATATTCTTCGAATGGATTGTTCTACGGCTGCTTGTTACCGGTCGTCAATCAACGGGCGGTATAATCTCCGGCGACTCTATAAGAGGTAAACAACAATATAAATCGCTGACATCGTATGCCAATTACAATCTCGCATTATTGTTATTTCAGGATGATACTAATATATTATTCGAATAAAAAAAAAAAAAACAAATAGGTATTTAAAATCATAAGTATATGTGGTGCTTATTATAGCGGTTAATAACATTAACAATGTAATCAATAAAATAAGGATATAATTGTCGTGTTTACTTTACTTATTTATTGTTTACTATATTAATATTATATTATAGAACAAATGATGGTGTCAAGCCAGAGCTAATTGCCATTTAGTGGCAAATGATTTAGTGGTCAAAAATGCTTAATTTTTTTTTTTTTTTTGGTTAGTTATATAATTATGATTTTGAGCACACACTCAAATTCACAGTCTAATATAATATACAATTTTTTAGTAATGAAATATACATAATAAAAAAATATAACAAATGTAATAGTTTTACATATTGTGCTATCAACCTTATTATATGTAGATATACTTCTAACAAATTTTAACTTGTTTTAGTAATGAAGATTTACTTTGCTGCTTTTAATCTTATGCTGTAAGATTAGCTTGTCTTAAAATTTTTTACTTATTAAGTATTCATAAATTATTATCCTGATTTCTGCTCGATTCTCAATTTGAGTGTTTTAAATAACTAAGTTATTTGCATAGACTTGCAACCGCGGCTATAATACAGAATATTCAAATTTATATCTATAAAATAATTTATGCATTTATACATAATATACAAGTATACAATTATATTCGTAGACTTGGAGAGTGTTTATAGTTTAATTTTTCAACCCACATAAGTTGATATAGGTTGACTCACACAGGAATTTCATTTTGGCTCACGTCTGAGTTTATATAGGATTACCATCGGTTAAAGAAATAAAAGAGACTATTTTAAAATTCATACATACATGTTTATATTACATAAATGAATGTATATTTGTAGTTTGTATACTAAAAACTATTCAGCCGATTTTGACGTTTATTTTAGAGATATTAAACAAGTGAAAGTGTAAAAAGTAGTTCTAACTACGTTAAAAAACATACCAAGTGCTATATCCAAATCACCACAGCCGAATTGACCATCTCAGTTGAATTAGTTTACAAAGTGAGGTACACCAACGCTGATTTGCTTGTAAACCAGTGTACACTAAAACCGAGTACATATTTTATATTTGTTATATTTTTTGGCGGGCGGAACGGGTTATACAGCTAGTTATTATAAAGTATTATAAGAATAACGTATATCATACATAGAATACAAAAGTAACAAATTTAAAATACTTAGATATTAAATTTCGAGTACCTATAAGTATTGTTGGTTTAGTTATTGGTTATTACATTTTTTTTATATAATCACATAAAGTCTGCTAAGTAACATCTAATAATATTGAAAATTATAAGTAATTATAAAATATTTAGTTTATATTTCTTAAAATTCTAATATGTATACTATGTACTTGTATAAGGCACAAGGCTATACGGAAATATATACCAGCATATTATCATGAATTTGGTTTTTATAAACGCTAAAATAAAAACTTAGACAATTTAATAAGTACCTACCTTAAACTTTTTACCTTATTCCTAAATATTACTTTTTATGTCGATTAATTCAAATCTGGTGCTAAAATTATATGGTTACATATAACATGATTATTATACCTATATAGTATATAATATATGTAAATTGTACTATTTATACTTGCATAATATTTAGGATTAAATCATTTAAAATGTTTTAGATGTATGTATTTCAGTACCTACTCACTTATGTCAGTCTCCCCTAAAATTCCACTTTAATGCAAGGTTATCTGTCAAAAATATTTAGTAGTACTTTGGAGCGGAACACACGGTTAATTAATTCAATAATAAAACATATTGTGTTCCATATAGTTCATAATTGCTAGTGTAATTTTACAAAGTTTTAGCAGAATGACATAGACAATAATAAAGGTACCTTCGTATAATTCACTTTTTAATGACAACTTTAATTATAGCATAATTATATTTTAATTGTGTAGTTTATAACATCGTATCAATAAAAATTTTTTGGTAAATACGTATTTTATGACAAGTCACATTAAATCATCACAACTCACAAAACAGTTTATATTATGATAATAATTCATTTTATAGTTTGCTTTACTTCACTATACATTTTAACGATCAATTGATTTAATTTTGTTTAAAGAGCTCAAAAAAATTTGACTAATTACTAAAATGTATATTTCAATATTAATATTATTTATATTTTTTTTGACATCATGTTAGCTCGAGTATCGTATTTCGTGTATTTTTACATAAAAAAAAAAAAGGAAAAAATGCTTATTGATATTTTGCTAAATCAAGAATTTAATAAATTTAAATAATTTAATTTTAAAATTATATTAATGTAATACTAGCATATTTTGATGTAATAATTTTGAATAATTGTTTGTCAATCATATTATATTTTTATTAATTTTAAACAACATATTTTGTTCCTTTATTAGGTCGTTGTTAATGTGAATGTTATACATTAAATTTTTTTTATAACTATTTTTAAATTTTAGATTTCAAAAATATTTTTTAAAACTTTACTTAAGTCTTAAGTATAAAAAAACACGTGTAGGATTATTTTGTAATTTAAGTTGCTCAATTTCGGTTAAATATTGCTTTACGCAAAGTACATAATATATTGTAAAACGATTGCAAGATATAATAATAACATTTATGATTTATCTACATAGACGTGTGTTACAGATGACATATATTAGATATTATAAAGTATATTACTCGTATTATACTGTTATTGGAACCAAAGAATTTCCTTATAATCGCAATTGTATATGACAAAAAAACCGAAGTTTTTTATCAAATAAACCGTGTTTACTTTATGATTGATAAAAACCAAATGAAAAATTTCAAAACATAAAAAAAAATGTTATGGTACTAAAATATTAGATATAAACACGTGGACCGCGATTCTCTCAACTTCAATATCACAATGACCCGTCAGTTATTCTGCAATAATTGTAACTTATAATAATAATATTGTTTTGTATTGTTTTAATTATAACTCCCTATCTCCAACACAAACTGCATAAGTTTACAGGAGGTAGGTTAATCCAATCTATAAATAATTATAAATTCTAATCTGTAAATTAAGTTTGATTTTTCAAAAAATTAAAAATAAATAAAATATATAGTTACAAAAGAAAATATGTTACAGCGAAGAAAAAAAAATACGCATACCACAGTGGCTTAACAATAAACATAAAATTATGTATACGTTTTACAAATAAAAATATATTATGTTTATGTTATTTATACTTACCTATTTACCTACACGTATTAGACTATTCAGAGTACATATAATAATGACAGACAATTCAAAATTGTTTTTATTTAAAATTAATAAATAAGTAAAATTATTGAAAAACATTTGATTCTAAATTAACAATAGTATATAGTTCAGTCAAAATAGATTGAGAAATATTTAACAAGCATTGAAAAAACGACGAGTTTTCTTTTTAAATATTCAGTCGGACCTGCACAGTTGTAATCGATGTACTGTTTACACTTCGGAGACATTAACATTAGGTGACCTTTGATGTTTTTATACGCTGGCAAATAAAAATAAACACGTGCAGTAAAATTGTTTGCTTCCAACGCCAGCGTATAACAAAAGCGAGAGTGGCGTGTGACCAATGAATGCGAACGGCTACTACGCGACCTATACGTGTATAATATTATGCATAATTCGTATATTTTATATGTACGCCAAAACCGAATAAAGTAGTAAATAGTAATTATAATTCAATAGCAACTGTTGACCTATACCCGCTAGTAGCTAGGCATAGTAGGTATACCTATAATAAAATTCACATTCGACATCTTTCAGACTGTTCACGTACGTCTATACAGAATGTAGGTAGGTATACTACGCATACCATGCCATGCAAGGTATGTACATATGGGTACGATTATATAATTCAGTATCCTATCGCAGACAGAGAATACCAGTACATCACTGGTAACTATACGTTATTATAATAACGTGACATCAATTTTATTATAAGGTACCAATGTACGAGTTTTAGCAGAGAATTAGCATTTTTGAACATTGTGTACGATATTATAATATTTTATAGTATACGAACATACACGTTACATCTGACCGAAGTGTATAGACAGCTCAGCGTACTATTTCGCGTGTGCGCAGAACTATTCGTATTACCGAAGGACCACGTCCCGTTAGCCAAATTATGGTTAGACGATTTGTTGGAAATTCGTTAATATAATATTATTGTATTACAAGCCAATTTTTTAAATAATAAGAGGTTAACTATTGATTTATTATCAGATTGCGTTAAAACAAACGTTTAAAAAAAAAAGTCGTCGAATATTTCTCAATGGGACTTGCAATAAGTAAACGCTTATTATCGGCTCCTCTATGTCAATCCGGTATGACCCGATCCAAGAGTGTAATTCGTCTTCAGGTCTCTGATTTCTTTTTGGCTTTTTTGTAGGTACATCGTATATCGTTATATAATATTATATGTACAGCGTTAGTGACAAAACGTTGGCGAAATTTTTATTTTTCTCGCTAATTTAACATTTTATAATAAATACATAATAACATTATAATATCATCACATCCACACGCAAACCACCGACCGACGAATCCGGTCGTCCGTTGTCCGAATATTATATCGTACAACTATACACAATGGCGGCAACGCACGATATTACAAATGTACACGCGCGTACGCACACGCGAAGATTGTAAACATCAGTCTCGATGGGTTATATAAGTTGGACGCGCACTGTCGTCTGCGCGGAGTCGCCAGAGTTGCATCACGCTTACACACCACACGCTCGCGCTAGGCAACAACCCAGTAGCACACTTAGAGCCGTGTGTGTTCTTCCTAGTTTTTGACCTCATTCCGCGCGCGCGGTAGAATCACTTTTTTCACTTCTTCTCCCTTCCACGACTGTAGTGCGGTATATATATATATATTATTATTTTCGCGTATATACAAATATGCATATCATTATTATAATTATTACTATTGCTTATTAGTAACGAGTACCTAATAAATGCCACGCCTGGTATTGCGACCACACAGCAATAAAATTGGGTATGATATGTCGTCCACGTCGACACAGCCGCGAATATGCACGGAACGCGGCCGAGAGATGTGATGTGATGATTGGACGTGAGCGTGCGTACCTATTATGTGTGCGAGAGGAGAGACCCTAAGGATAGTGTCGGACGTATTTATAATATGATATTATTTGAATTGTACAACGCTCGCGATAATACACAAGTACTTATTACAGTTTAGTAAATATGATTTATCCAAATATAAATTATATATACATGCGAAAACTCTCGTTTTTGTTATGCATATTATACATTATATCTATATACGTAATACTAAAAATAATTGATGCGATATCATTAATGCTGTAATAATTGTGTCTGCGTGTCTTAGTTTTAGTAGAAATATGAGTCAAGTCTACACTTTTAAATTCTCTCTTAAAAAAAAAAAGACATTTCAATTTATTTCGACAACTTTTAGCGCTGAATCTTTTTGCAAGGAACATAGATGTTAATTTTAAGATATGACATTTAATTTTATAACATTTCATTGGAAAATACTATTTTTATAAACAATATACGCTACAAATATTTGCAAGTAGCATATGAAATACAATAGTACAATATTTCCCTATACCATTGCTATCGTTGAGTGTTTAAAAATTAGTCAACACCCGATTTAATAACTTGTCTCGTCATCTTTATGAAAAAATATACACCGCAAATGGGAATTGAGTGTTTCGACAGCTATAGGCTGTTAGCAGTCATCACCTGGGGTAAATATATAACAGGCTAAATGTGTAATTAATCGATAATTAAGTAAATACTTTTTTTTTCTATTAAACAATTCAAGCATAATCTGTATAAATGATAAAAAGGCAACTACAAAATACACTATATACATTTTACAAAGCAATGTACAGTCGAACGTTAGTATTAAATATTTAAATGTAAGTTACTTATATCATAAACAGTACATAAGACTCATGGCATATCCGTGTAGCTATTCACTTATCAATTTATCTATAATCTATCATGTGATCACTATTATCGTTATCTAAAATAATGTTGTCGAAAACACTTTTATGCTATAGAGCGCAACCCGTGATTGAAGATATTATATCTAAAGGTTAAACTACAGTGAGAACAAAACAATATATTTGTTAAAATACAACGATATGATGCAATTTATTGAATCAAAAATAGTAGTGTATATGAGACTTTCGTGAGTAAATGAATACTGCGCATCAAAACAGACGTCACTGCTCTACGGAGACCTGCAACATGACGTTCACAGTATTCTATTAAAATATAAACAATGAAATAAAGAAATACATACCATATTATTAGTCCAAATTTTCTCCATCGACGTCAACGGTCTAGATTTTGTCTTATTTTGACGAATTGGTCAAAAACACATAAATCGATTTAATATATGCGTCAAACTGCCAGATTTAAGCAAAAAGTATAGGATACATATCTCGTACGTCGATCTGCGTCCGTGATTCTACCGTTCGTTATTGTCATATGAACGGAATCGGCGTACAAATTGTATACTTACGGTTATTAAATGACACGCACTACACAAAATACGGACAGAACGTATCTGAAAAACATAAAACGGATCTGCAAAAAAAAAAAAAATCTGGAGGAAAAGGTCCGAAAGATTGTCGGTCGTATTTGTTACCCCGATTGCGACCGCTACAAACGAAATATTAAGAAACAGGCACACGTACAGCTTTTAAATGACACGCTCAATGCGAATACAAACAGAATGGAGTCAAAAAAGTCCGAAAAACTTAAAATCTTGTCAAAAAACCAAACTTTTTGAAAAATCACGTTATAAGATATAGTATTCATATTTATTTAACTATATACAACTTACAAATATAGGTCATTAAATTGTTGTTTTCTATATTCATCAAGAAAATCAATACTAAAAAGTGTATAAAAATAAATATAGAAATATTTACTTAATAGTTATACTTAAATATAATAATGAATGGCTTTTTAGTTATTTGTTATTTGACACCCCTACTCCTCGAATGTAATGTATTAAAATCACATTTTAATAACGTTTATATAAAATAGTATCCTATCATGCATAATATGATAGGTACCTCAGTATTTAAATAATCACTTATCCCACATAGCCATAGACCATATAATATTATAATAATATGTTTGGTTGGGTGTATTATTTGGCAATACTAAATATCGAATAAGGCGATCATTATGACACCTTGTATTGGTGAAATGAAATAAGTTCTATAAACTATTTAATCATACTTGAAATGGCACGCCCTTTAGACCTGAAAATAACAGATAATTAATTATTATAGTTTTAAACTGTGGTTCAGTGGTGTATTAGGTACCTATTTAGGTATATACTGTATGTATTGTTCATAGTTTTAAGAAATAATTTTTATTTTTTATGTTCTATTCGATATGATATAAAAGGCTAAAAAGAGTTCATGTTTAATCTCAAACGATAATATGCCTATCTACGCTGTCACGTTTGGATTGTATAAAGTAAATAAATATATATACTTATTTATTATTACTATATATTGTACATATTATTAATATATGCGAGCTCGAGGAGCTTATAACATTGCATCAATTAATCATTAATTAAATTGAAACGACATTCTATGGAGCAAATCTGCCAACCGTAAGTATGCTCACCACGAAAAATATATCTAGACCGAAACAAGCGGGTCAGACTACGGAGGATATTGTGCAATAATTATTATATTGTGTCTTCTAACGAAAGTGATTTGTAATTTGTCATTATGTTACTTACTTCGTATTTACTTACAGTATTTTAAACCTTGTGGAGAAGACATTTCTTTTTTTTCACTTAAGCTCTATTTCGCAATAAAATAATAACAAATAACATAATCACTGTGGCTAAATAAAAAAAAATCTCGTACAGGATACAGAGATCTAGCTTAGCTTATTTCAGCGCAAGCTAGCAAGTTGTATTGTTCAATAATTTAAAACAATTATAAATCGTTGCGTTTCAAAAACAACTCTTATTAACCTCCGTTTATAATTTATCTTTAAATAATTTATCAAAATTAAAACTTTCATAAGCAAATTATTTTAGAACAATATTTAATTTACTTAACATTCTAAGTAGGTAACTACCTCATTATGAGAACTTGGGATAACAAAAGTATTGTTTAAAATTTTATAAAATATTTTATATCTATTATATAATATATACAATTAAAGTTTAAATTTTACGAAAATGTGCTGTATTAAATGTAACATTTGCAAAATCAAACAATTTAGATAGAATTAAGTTTTCGAAGTAATAAGTTCACTACAAAACGAATCTGTATATATGTATGTACATTTTTTTATTATTAAAAAGCCACTTGTATACAACTATGATAGATCAACAGCTACAAATATATATATGTATATTATATTATAATCTATTATGATATTTACTTACGATATTATTATCTATCAGTGACAGATTCCCTACACGGTAACTACACGACTACACCAATGTGTAAGACAACAATTTTGTTTGATGTTTTAAAAAAACCCGTTGCCTGTGAGTTTCATGGAATATAATATGCTGCACTGCTACAGCGTATTGAATAGTTTAAAAATATTGAAAGAATACAATTTAGAAAAAAATTAGTACTCGGTGTTATGCTGCTGGACAAAATAGCATTGATTACGGTCGTCGTACGTATATATTATATGCGATACACGTGAATAGCAATAATTATGTTATCAAATCTACGTTGAAACTCTGAAAGTATTATATTATTATGGTAAAAATATCCATGTTATTTTATTTGTAATAAAACCATTTGGAACTCGGAATGAAGGATTTGTCGTTTGGATCGATACGCATATTTAACGAGCAAATTTATCATTATTATTATTCTAATTATTCTGAATTCTTAAAATATATTCGTATTCATCAACTATTTATAGGAATATAAGATACGTCAAGCAGAAGAGTGTTTTTATGATGTGTGGCTGTCGCCTCTCCTTAATATGTACACGTCAATGTAATCGAATTCGTAATACGTCAAATAAAAACGTACGAAGTCGACTTCATAATGATTTGCGGATTGATTCTATATAGGTAATAGGTATTTATGTACATTCCACCTATAGGTACATGTATACATGTGTAATAGTATACTATTATTATATTATATACTACCGAATGAAAGTTATATGATTATCGATTTCTCATATTGAATATTTGAATACATAATTAAGTATTGCAAAAAATATATCTACGTTATGTATACATAACATTTTTTAAAATAAATTGGAATGTGTAATTATTCATAAGTTATTATCGTCTTAAAGTGAAAAACTGAGGATGTCACTCTGCTGTATAGTATATATGTCTTGTGTACTTCACTTCCATTGAGTAGGTTACTGTAATATTGAAACATATAGTGATAAGTTTAAATTCAATGATACAATTACTGTTTATGAAAATACACATAAATTCTATATATGGTACAAATATATATGTATAATTAAGCGTAGTAAAAATATCAAATCACTGGTAAGTTTTCGAAAACAAAAATTTTTTGGCCAAAAGTTATTAATTATGATGAAAAAGATTTGTATCTGTATAAAACAATGAATTTGTAGTTCGTTCAAACATTAATACAAAATATTATGTTTCCATTCATCATCTATACTCGTATCTATCTATATATACATATAATAGGTATATAATGCTTTACACTGGTTGTTTTGGGAGGAGGGATTTTATTGTATGACGTCTATATTATAATGATTCGTTCACCTTTCCGCTCTTATAGAAATAAGAATAATAAATATGAGAATGCTCTTTGTAGGTATTTGAGCCTAAATTTACTCAGGTGCTAATGAGTTCAAGGATAGAATACGAATTTTTTATGAATTAGTAATGAGTTGAACGAGAATTAATCAACTTTCATCTAAGTAATGATTAATCAAACTTTATGAATCGTTATGATACAATACAATAGAACTTAATATTTTAGGAATTTCTACGTACCTAGTTGATAATATACTGTCTATATATATATATAGTTCCAGTTTATAATTAACCGCGTATGAATAATCAAAATACTAAGTGTTTTCTTTAAATTATGATAATTTTTAAACTTAAAAAATGTTGAGTATATATAATATAATATACTGCGGGTTTTACTAATTTGCGCTATGTGTCGTATTAATACTGATGACGCGAACATGAAAACCGTTGCAAGTGATAAATTATTATTACACCTATTATACGTAATCTAATTGGTGGAATTTTGAGACATTTATCATTAAAATGTGCAAGATATGCACCAACAACTTACAATGAAACATAGAAACGTATATGAAAAAAAAAAAAATACATTATAATGTCCAAAGCGCGGTCATGGTAATAATAATGATGCACGGCCTTGATGAGGGCCGCAGGTACCTATAACACGCGACTAAAACGTCGGCGCGCGAGAGAAAAAACAACAAAATGCAGTTTCGAATGATTGTTGCCGAACACTTTCAACTCGTTTGTGTACGGAAATATTTATTGCCGTAAAAACAACAATGGTTTATCATTTTATTATATTATACTGTTTGTGGGTAGTTGTAATGTTACTAAATATAATACGTGCAGTGCTGATACCTTACGTCAATGTCCAATAAAAACAAGTTTACGCAAAACGTGATAATGCGATCGCTTTGACTGCCACGCCATGGAAATAACCGAATACGTAAGCTAAACATACATGTTCGAAATATGATGTGGGGAGGAAGGGGGGCTGGTTAATTAAAAAAAATCGTAAAAAATCAAAAAAAAAAAATTGCAATCGCAGTCACTCAATTTGCAATTATTTTCAATTAATTTTTAATATTATCTGGTGGTATTTTAAGTCGATTGGACAAACAGTGTATTAGGGGACAGCTTCATATAGATACATTATTGTAAGATGCTGTAATTCCGTTGCGTTATCGTGACAGCCGCTTGAACGAAAAGACGAAACGGGAATGGCTTTTGCGACCAATCAAGTGTTAGTTCGTCAGTGAATCCAGTATTATTTTGGCAATGGTACCTATACAAAATATACAAATATGTTATCGTATAAATAAAGCGAAATATCGTCTCGGGACGACAAGAGAAATTATATTTCATTTATTATAATATGTCATGTACTGGCGTACTACGCATTGCGTCGACTTTCGACATACATTGGATTTCGTTTGTCATTATTAGGCGTGTTTTGGTGTTGTAAACAGTTTAGTGGTAAAGTCAATGTTTATATTATAATATAATGATTTTCAATCACCAAAGTGTGCATAATTTTTGTTTGCTGAAACGTTTATAGCATTATTATAATATTAAAAATGAGGAGACTTGTGGACCAATTAAGCTATTTGAATTTGAGTCATACTACTATATATAATATTACCCTATGACCTAGCTCCGGCTACACAGTTAAAAAACGCCCAGAGAAAAACCACACGGTTAAGCCGCCACCGCCCATCGATATCGCTTAAGTCGTTTTCGTATAGCAAGTAAACTGTACGATTTGCATTGTAAATTACTTATATTATTTTAGATTTGAAATCGATATATTTAATATATTTTACCCTGACCTATCTGACAGTCTGATAGGCTATCACGCATTTTATAAGTGGTAAAATTACGGATTTATGCATAATAGTTTATCATTTACTATCAGTATAGTATACCGTATTGATTATGATTTTGCATTTGTATTATTATATGTGCCATTATTTATGCTTTGCTATGAACATCGTCTTGAATAAAAAAGACATGACTATTTAAATGCAAAAAATTGATTTTAAATTACATCTTTTGTTAACTTATTGCCTATATTATATTGAAGCTTTATTGCATTATTATTTGTTTGTATCAAGTAGATCTGTATGAGTTTAAACAAATTTCACTGCACAACATTTATTAATATTTATGTAGAATGATTAAAAACTGATGATGATTATACACAAATTATTATCTTAAAGCTTTATTTGGAAAAATATTGTTCAAATAGAAGCATTTTTATTTAAAAATTGCATTGTTGCTAGTTGCGACCTACCTATAATTAAATTAATAAAAAATGTAAATTATCCAAGTTAATGTTTGAGTATATTCTTAATTGTATTTATAATATCATTTGATCATATTTTTTCTACAATGCCCTGTACAATGTATGTATTACTTTTTATTCATAAATATTTATTTATTATTAATGTATTTATTTTGAAGTATTTATTCGTAGCTAGTCATATTTAAAATGTAATTATGATAAGCCAATAGAAGTAATCAAAGTTTAAAATATACTCGATTTTTTTAAATTTTTTGTCGATGTTTATGGTTTTACAATAAAGTGCATTGTTATAAATAATCTAGTATCTAATATTTTTTTGTCTTTATGTTCATTACAACCGACAAATGGTTTAATGGTTATTGAATACATATAATAATAGCATATTTTTGTTCTTACAATGAAAAAAATGTTTTCCATTGTAGGTATCTATATAATTTATCAATTAATTTTTTTCTCCACCTTTCTCGAACTCAAAACTGTTCTACGCAAACGACCAAAGCGCTACCAGTGCTAATTTAAAACTACGATAGTCGTGGTCTTTATAACATTGACTACTATCATTTCATTATTTATCCTTACTCCTTAGACTATCATAATAATTAATAACTAATAACTAAACTTCAATAATTCATCTTACTAGGTCAAAATAGCTAGTTATAAAGTGCACTGAACTTTTTTTTTTATAGAACGTATGGTTATTATTATCATTTATCACTACAATAATTACAATTATAATAATAACAATAATATTCAACTCAAAGAATACAATAAATTAAAAATAATATCACACAACATCAGTAAACACAATAGTAAAAGTATAAAAATAAAAGATACATAAAAACACGTTTACGTCGAATACAATTTTATGAAACTCGTTAACTCGTTATCGAATTACAGAATACCGTCGGAGGTCAGAACGAAAGGCAAACGACGTTAATAGATAGTCACCGGTACCAGGACCGCAGCAGAAAACACGACGGCCACCGGGCCCGGCCGATCGCTGGACCCGATGATATGACGGCAGCTGCGAGCTATGGATCCAGCGATCCACCGCCGCATACACTCCTAGTTTGAATGTAGATCAGCAGTCAACGAAACTCGGTCCGTCATAATGTACATAATATTATTATTTTCGGCATTATGACTGAGATAGCCGTATTGCTTCATCATAATGGGCGGAATCTAAAAGTTGAGAACAGCTTGTCTGGGACGTATATTCGGGTATTGTGTTATTGTTTGTATACGTACCTATTATAATTAGAGCACGAACTTAAACGCCCTAAAAAAATACGATTAAATTCCTTGTATTATAATGTATAATATTATATAGCCGATGTATATAATGTAATTAATCATAATTAATTATTTATTATTATGAATTATTAAATTTGAAAGCAGTCTGTACATCAGATCCAAATATTATGAAATTTACATCGAAAACGACAAAATATGCACAGAAACCGACCGCGGTTCTTGTCTGATTTTTGTTATTTTGGTGCTTATTATTGTATTATCGAAGACTGAGTTTACTCGCCCGTGTAATGGTGGTAATTTTATAGGGGGGGGGGGAGCACACTTTCATATGAACGATTCATATTCACTCATAATTTATAATTGAGATATATTTTAAACGTTATATAATTCAAATATTATTTTACCTATATTGTTATATTAATAGTTCTTAGCTTACTTGGTCATTATCGAGACAATAAGAACAGTCATAGACATTTTCCTTTAAAAGACAATCGAGAACAATGTGAGATACCATGGTCCAAGATGTTATCAAACATTATTATGTTTGCAATCCGCGTTATTTGGGACCGACGAAATGATCACCTGTTTCCAAAATATTACGAATATTACGAGAGCGTATTGCAAATTACACGTTTCATATTAATTATTGTAAATATATATTATTATCATAAATTATGATAAATATTAATATTTAAGTGAATTTTGTGCAGTCTATTAAAGTTCTAATTATTTTTAGGAATTATGCATTTTTAAGAAAGTAATATTAAACATAACCTGATTTACTTGATTTTTTTATGTGTTTTGTATAATAATGGTTAAATTTGGTATTCGGTGTTCTTATATAAATAAAAAATTCTTGTTTATAATTTTAAAATGCATATTTTGGGTATCTTTAAGGGTTAGAAATCACGGTAAGCACGTGCATACCCGCTGGACACGCCTCTGGTAAATAAACATAATTAGTTACATCATATTATAGACATAACAATTCGTGTTATTATTATTAATTATATTTTTATTATCATTATAATCATAACGAAAAAAAGTTTATGAATTTACCGATGTTGATTTTTAACTGTGAAACGACAGTAAAAATTTCAAATATTGAAATAAACACGACGTTATGTTAATAGTTGCTATCGTTTGTTGTGCCTAAACCCGAATAAAGACTCATAGCGAGGAAACAATAACTATGATTAAACCGTAACATTTGTAATAATTACATTTGCATTAATCATGATGTACGATACACCACGTTCACGAGCAAACATTTAACACGAAGATTATGAACTATCGTGTTGTACGTTTGTTTACATTGTCATACATTTATATTAATTTCAAATGCGTGATTGGTGAAATAGAATATTAGGGCTTGCTTATTAAAATATGTTCGTCATCGTTTAAATGGCCAAAGACAAGGTTAAACAATGCCGGAATTGTGTATATTATGTATTAGATACATGTATACAAGTAAATTAATAATAATAATGCTTGTTTTAAAAAAAAAAACTGAATGATAGTCATAAATAAGTGATAGTGTACTTAAAAATTAATGAGTTTGGCGTATACCCATAAGTAGTTTTAATTATAAAAGACACGAATTTAATGGGGTTTTTGTTTTACTCTTTGATGGCTGTTTTATTGTTCAAATCAAATGCGTTATTGTAATCCTATCCCAGTGACAGTAACACGATTATTTTACTATAATCTTAAAATCGTTCAAGGTAAATTTATTACTTATGCAAAATTGATGTATAAACAAAATTAAATTAACAGATAACAGAAAATTAGTAAATATATGCTTAATATTATTTTATAAAAGATTCATAATACTTAAAAATGTAATTGAATTATGTACTTCAATAATCTTCAATAACTGAAAAAAACTATATTTGCACATTATTATTTTTATATTAATTGTTAGTGTATAATAATTGGTAATTAATAATAATAGTTGTATTAAAAAAAAAAAATATGATATTCAAAAAAAAATAATAAATATAGTAATAGGATAAGACTAGCTATATATTTTACTTTATTATCAATGACAAATTTACTTTTTCAAAATAAAATAAATAATAAATAATTGTTTTTTTTTCAGATTTATATAATCAGTAATGCACTTTTGAGTTTTTAAAAATGTATATGTACGAGTATGATACGTTTTCAATCGTTGTCTACACTTGTTAGGATTTTCTTTGATTAAGTTTCTAGAATCAAAATTGATTTGTGAATTATGGTTTTTAATTTATAACCCTAGTTAGCATATCTATTAGATATTAATATTAAAAATAAATAAATAAATAAGTAACTATTCAAGAATTTTGATGAAATTAAATAAAAAATATGTATATATGTAAGCTACAATAATTATATATTCTATAAGCCATAATATACATAACATTATATACTATCAAATTATTAGTAACTAAACCTAACAATATATGGAAATCGTTATATTTTCAAGAAATTATTCATTTAAAATGATTCACAAAATGTATGCATTTTTATATTAAGAATAATTTAAAAAGTAATGGTTTATATTAATTTAGTTTTTTATGTTGTTAAGTTCTATATTTGTATTGATACAAGTAAACTATTAAACTGTTTTAAAATATTACTACCTTTAAATATGTTAAACAACTAATTATATTATGTTTTAATAACAGTGTTTGACTATTATTCAATATACTTATTATTATTTGTATTTCATTGTTAATTTGTTGTTACATCTAAAGTGTAGAAAATAAATCACATAGAATCATATAAATGTATATCATGCACAATAAAAAAGTAGTAAATAATTAATGGTTTAATGTAAAATAAATTCAACTATAATAATATTTTACTATATCGTTAATTTTACTTATTTTAAGATTTATAAATAAATAATAAGAATAAAAAAAATAATTACATAATATTAATAATTAGTATTACAGCTATAGCTATATTGTTGTAGGCTAAAATATAAGTGTAAACTATTTTTAAAATATTTCTAATTAGAAATTAGTTAGCTATAAAATGAGTAGGTGGATATTTTATAATATCACACTTCACACATTGATAATTATATTTATGTTTTTATAATAAACTGCCCACTTTTACAACAATATTGTCATAAGATACGTATCATGTAGTATTTTATTTGGTTGAATTTATTTATGTTTTGTTGGGGATCGATTGTTTTTTAGGAAAAACATATACTGTAGTTGTTCCTGTTGCATTTTCCGGATGAATTATTTTTACGTTTGAATCGGTCTTAGAATTTTCAGAATTGTTTTCATCCGCGAGGGTTTGGTAATCGTCTGATGAGAAATTGTACACCGTCACCGTGTCTGCACCTTTGTCGTACGCATGTGTTTTTCCGTTCGGAATCGGCACCGAATGATAGTTATTGTTGATGGCGGTGAGATTGTCGAAACGATCAGTAGCGACGCACGGCAGACCGAGTCCGATTGGGACGACTTGAACTCGGGGAATGGATTCGGGAGATTGGACGTTTTGGATGAAGGTAAGCAGCGTGGTTTTAGGTGTGTCGCTCAATAGGCGTTGGTTGGCCGTTAAGAATGCGATGAACGCCGTCAGTAGTGTCGCGGGCAGGGTGAGTATTAGGCAGGGTGTCTTGTCGAACACCGATATCAGTAAGGCAACCGTCGAAGGCGTGAGCGTGGCTAGTGCGGGCTCGGTAGTGATGGCGCCGAACAGGGCTGTGACGATTGAGGCCGGTATGGCGCACAGGAACTTTGGTGACACGGTACACAGTGCCTCTATGAATGCGATGAGGGTGCCAGGTAGTAGGGCCTGGAGAAGTGTAGGCATCGAGGACAGAACGGCCAGGAACTTGAGCAGCGTGCACGAAATAATGGAACCGAGGATAGCGGGGGACGATGCGAAAAACTGGAGCAGGTCCTCCAAAACGGACAGCGGGAGATTGGCGAATAGGTTGGGAAACGCGATGAGCACGTCCAGGAGACTGTTGAGCGTGGGTGGCGGAAGCGAGGCGAACGCCTGCTGCGAACCGAAAACTCCCAGTAGCAGGGCCGAGACTGTGGCCGAAGGTAAGTCGAGTAGGACACGTGGTTGAGCCTCAGCGATCGAAATTAACAGGTGAGCTACGTTGATCGGTTGGAGTGTTTCTATCGCGAACCGCGAAGACGTAATCGCCTCCAAGAAAGACAGCAATAGACCCGGTGGCAGATTATGGAGCAGGTGTAGTGATGACGACGCCTTAATCACGATCGTGTTGAGTATGTCACCCGCCAATGCGTCGAGGACACGTGGTGCGATGGCGGCGATGCGCAGTAACGAAGCGACCACGGTTGGTCGAAGCTCGTATACGGTTTTCGCGTTAGACAGCGCGGCCAGCAGAGTGTATAGGACCATAGCGGGTATGTTGCGAACCGACTCAGGTTCGGCCGCGGACAGCAGCGAAATGATGATGGACACGTCGATTCGTTTCAGTGCGGATGGCGTCAGAGCCAGGTTCGTACAGAGGTCGGCGAGCGTGTCGGGCGGCACGGCCGTGGCTATTAGCGCGGGCACCGATGACAGTAGGCCCAACAAAGAGTCGAGCGTGGCGGCCGGTGCAGCGTCTAACAGGCACTGCGATGAGGATAGGGTGGCGATAAACGCAGCTAGGCACTCGGGCGGGAGGCAACAGAGCACAGACTGTACGCCGATCGTGTCCAGCAGATCGGTTAGTATAGCTTCCGGTACCGCACACAAGAGACACGGTGACGCCGAGTTCGCTGACGCCAACAGGTAGACGATTTTCTCGCACGGCATGGCGGCGAACCGATTCGTTATCGCCGTTAATAGGTTGACAAACACCACCGGCGGCAACCCGGCGAGTAGTTCATGGTAAGCATTCAACAAGTCCACCAGGTCCTCCGCGTCTGTTGAGGTCAGTCCGTCCATCACTATGTCCGGAGACGTCAGCGATGTCAACAGCGCCACCGCCGTGGTGGTCGGTATCGAGTACGAAGCGGCCGGCACGACTGTGCGCAATGCTAGCAAAAACTGCACGAAACATCCCACCGGAACGGATGTTAGAAGCTGTTCATTAGCTAATAACGAAATCGTCAGGTCATCGATGATTTTCGGTTCCAGCGCACTTAGTGTGCCTTTCGACGTCGACAGAAACTCTAACAGAACTCGTATCGTCGCATGATCCAAGACGCACAGAAGACGTGGACACGTCGAGATGACGATTAACAATTTAGCCAGACACTCTGTGCTCAGGCTGCCTAGCGCGTCGAACGAACCTAATAATTTGGCTATCTCACCGATAGACTTGGGTGGTAGTGAACAGAACACAGACGGCGATAGTGACTGTATGGCGATTATTAGTTTGATTTTCTCTTCCAGAGGTATTGCGAACGACGACTCGGCGATCGCTTCGAACAAGGCGCTCAACGTTTTTACGGACAGCTGAGCCAATAAGCAACGGACTTTGGACAGCAAGCTCACCAAAGCCGTCAATTCGACCGGTGGCAGTGAAGCTAACGCTGCAGCATCCGTTCCGAGGAAATCGGCGAATGCGGCTATCGCGCACGGTGGGATCGCGCAGAACACGTCTGAAGTTTGGTTTTCGATTTGATTCAACAAGTCCAAAAACAGCGCTAATGGGATTCCGGACAAGCAGTCGGGCGTCGTAAATATTTGCGTCAGTATGTTTACGTAAACCGAGTTGGACGTTGCTTGTAACGCACCGGGAACCGAAATCAGAGTGGTGAGTATGTTTACGATCTGAGTGCCTGGTAACGCGGACGCGAGTTGCGGGCAACACGCGATACTCGATAGCAGTTTTGAAAAGTGGATCGAGTCCAATGCCTTCAACGAGGACGTAGAATTGAGCAGCGACAACAGTTTTCTGATATTGTCAGGTGGAATCTCTAGCAACACGCTCGAGGTGGCTACGGAATGAATGAAATCGACAATGTCCGTTGGCGACGTAGCGCACAAGAGCGTCTCGTTGGATATCATGAAAGTTACGGTCACATCCACGGAACTCGCTGGTAGTTCGGCCAAAAATAATTTGGTTTTGCATAGTACACCGATCAACTTGACGCTGTTCTCCATCGAAAGCGTACCAGTCACCTCGGGCGAGGTCAATCGCGTCACATACGCGGATCGGACGCACGTAGGTATATCGCTGATCAGATGGGGTGATGCGCATGTAACGCCGTAGAGCAGGCCGATGATCGCTTCCGCGGTGACAGCGTCCATCAGAACGGCCGACGACAGATCGGTCAACAGCTGGACTAGCACGGCGGACGGGACGGTGCACAGCACGTCGGCTTGCGACAGCGCGGTCAGCAGCGTAGTGACCGTCGCGGGGTTCAACGAGCTCAGTGAAAACGGTGGACAAGTCAAGACGGAAACCAAGTCGGCGAGGACCGCGGCTGGTATTCGATGGCCGGGCGTGGTGAAGGGGCCTAGCAAAGCGTCGACGACATTCGGCGGGACGCAGCCGAGCAGGGCAGGAACCGTTTTGGACAACCGGCACAGTAAAGCGGCCGTTTGCGAGACGGATATGGTACGGTTTCCTAGTGCCGACGACAGTGCTATAGTTTTCAGGAGTTCGACCAGATCGGCGGGATTCGCCAATCCGGTCAACGAGCATTCGGCCGACGCGAATGAGTCGGCGACGGCTGATATTTCCGCCGGTTTGAGCGCGCCAAATGCTTTCGGCGATAACACGCAACGGATCAGTGACGCTTTTACGGCGGGCGATAGTTTACACAACACGGTCGGCGCGATCTTGGCCAAGAGATAGACGACCGTGGACGGCGGCAGAGCGTCTACGATTCTCGGGCACAGAAATATTGCGGTTATCAGCTCGCAGACGGTACGGTCGGGCGTGACTTTCAGCAGAGACGGTGACGCGCACAGCGTGTCGACCAGACACACCACGTTCGGCGGTTCGATGGAGTTTAACAGCGACGGCCGCCAAGCCAGTTCGTCCAAAATGTTGCAAACCGTCTGGGGCGGCAGAAAGGACAGCAGAAACCGTGACGTCGGCAGAGCGTTTACCAGCAACAGTATAGCGTTTACGGGCGCGGGCAGCACCAGGTCCGTGCAGCACAACATGGCCAGTTCCGACGAGGAGAGGCCGCCGTACGAATAATTGGAAGAAGTCGACGCATATTTGGTAGGCGGTAACATCAACGTCGTAGTCACGTTGTGTGTACAGTCGAAACCCTAAAACAAACCACGTATTATCGTTAAATATTATAAGAAATTAACGTTTATTTATTTTTTATTTATTTGAATGAACGCAGTAATGTATGCAGTACACTTAAACTGTTAAACACGAATTGTATCTTACTTGTACAATATAAACACTGCATAGTGTTTAAGGAAACCAAACGTGTAATTAATAAATATAATTTATCACGTTCAAAATACAATATGTAGATGATTTCGAAATACACAAGTCAATTATACTGCGCAGGTATTATTCAGAAATACCGTGAATTAAAGCAAAAAAGTCGGGTATGCTTTGTCTATGGTTTGAATTAGTTGGATATTATGGAATCGATTCATATATTTTAAAAACAAGGATTCTTTGATGGGGCAGTCGGACAAGGGAGCGTGATAGGACTCAGAAAATACATTAAGGTGTAAAAGTGAGGGAGATTAGATTTTACCTGCAGTTAGAATGTCGTATAGAAATGAAAGATTATAACCACGAATGAACGATTACATACTTTTATAGTAATTTAGACTTAAACTATAGATATTTTATATGCAAAGTTATTAGATAATTAAATTAAATTTAAAATTGTAAAAGCTATAATGATTATGTATTCAATTACATATGTGTCCATAATAACACGAAAAAAAATATTCTTAGATAATGTTTTGTATACTATCTATAGGTTTATTATAGCTACAAATATTGAAATTAAATGATATTGACGTGAAAACAATATTATATAATTTATTATATTCAGCACTATATATTGAGCGGCAATTACGATTTTCCATTCGTTAAAGTTTGAATTTTAAAATAAACGTATAATAATGACAGCTTAAAATATATACCCATTCTACCCATCGATTATCGGCGACGCAGTCTGCGTCATCATTATTATCTCGAACATTATTAATTTATTATGAGTTATGACAGTTGTCAATTACTGTTCAGAGCTAATGAAAATAATATTTTATTATTTGTATTAGAAAAAAAAACAATGACATAATAGGTAGAAACATAGGTATGTAAATTCTGTTTTAGATTTGACCACAGCGTAAAAATAAAATAAATATTGAATAGTGCGTGGCCTCATAGAAATTTGCTTAAATAATTATTATTACAGTACCTATAAATAAAAAATTATTAGTTTAAAAAAAATAAAATAGCCGAAAAATGTATACAAAGTAAAAAGAAAAACAATACAAGATTCATTTTTTAATAATTTAAAATAGAAATTTAAATAAATTTAAAATCGAAAAGTAATATTAAATAATTTTCAATTTATACTTAACACAGAAACATCGTTGAATTTTACATTATTTTTAATGACCTTGGATGACTTAGGTCTTTGGCATACAATAATTTATTGCCACCTATCTAAACAAAAATGCTACCTGACTATATAATATATTTATATATAAATAATATTCTTCGAAATTTAGTATTCGTGAAAACGTGAAGTTCTCCATCACGAAGGACAAATAAGTCATTATACATTTATTTGCCTACGTCTATTTCCTTGTAATAGTTTTTATTTTCTCTAAATAATAAGCATTAAAATATATATTACTAAATTAACATAACTAAATATAATGTTCATACCAATATTTTACTTATCATCAGTAAAATTAATTATAGCATGTTAATGCGCAACGAATTTTTAACATCATAGAAAATGTAACTATGATATACTACCATCAAACCGATACTTTAGGCTCTAGGTCAGTATTAGTTTATTAACAGAATATCAAAATTAACTTTAATATTGACCAATGCCCACAGTACTGATATAACTCGAGAGGCGTTCAACTCTCTGCCGAAATGATCCCGGTCTTAGCGTTTTAATGTAATATAATATCCTCATACGCTGTTTCATGAAAACAATACTGAGAAGCTACCAAAAATGAAAAAAAAATATTTCTTTTGAAAAAATTTCTAGATACGTAGTTTCTGACTTACCGAGTATTGATTGGCAAAATTACTATTTCATACATAATATAATATACGGAGATGACAATCGAATATAATTTAGTGACATTCACTAGTCACGGGTTCGATTAAAATTCAAACATCTATAAAATACATTTTTTGTATTCACGCTCATTAATTCATTACAAATCAGTTGTACTACATTATTGTGGAATTTCGACAGTATTATTGATGTAATATTACAGCTATGTATATATTAAAAACACAAATGTGTTTGAATATTCTGTCTAGTCTACCGATTAAAACTATTGGTTAAGAAAACCAATCTATATGAAGGGAAATTTTAATTTTATTTTAGTAAAATATTATACTATTTTACGTTGTTTTATAAGATTAAATGCATAACACATGACAGTATTTTAATTTAATTTGTGATATTTTTGGATAACATTTACTTCGTGTATTTAGCACACATCATGATATAATATATGTTTATAAACATAATATATATATAATATTTAAAAAAAATTATCGATACTCATTATTTTTCGTTAATTTAATTTAAATGATCATACGAATGTGTAAATTGAAATTGTTAGCTTATTCAACAGTGTGATTGTTTTATACGACTGGATCCTCATTTGTTATATATAATATTAATAAAACGCACTGGTAAATGGTATATATTATAATATATGGGACAGTAAGATAGGTAATAGATGCGCTATATACTATACTGTAAACACATCAAAGCCGGAAATTAAGTTTGTAAAACCACACGTCACACTCGATCACGTGTACTAGTTCCATTCATGATATAATTATTATCAAAAATGACAATGGGTAAAACGATCCGGATAAATGAACAATCCCTAAATCCATAATGCTGTACGATCACTGTTAAAAAAATAGTATTGATTATAAATACAATTTTTAAAAATAGAAGCTTTAATACAATTACAGTAAACGCCACTTATGAGACTCACTTTGGGACCAGCGCAAAGTGAGTCTTATAACCGAATGAATCTTATAGGCGAAATGGAAAAAAAAATTATTATTATTATTATTACATATTTATAAATTTTATTTTACTACATATTTTGCTTCAATTTTAATACTTTAACATATATTACATATTTATTATTGGATACATTTTATAATCCTGATAAAAAAACTAAAATTATAATAGGTAAATATTAGATACAAAAATATTATAAAAATTATACATTAATAAAAAATTATAAAGGGTGTATGTATTATAATGTATTATTATTTATTTTGAAAAAAATTTGTAATTTTTGTTTGTTTTTTATTTTGTTCTAATATTCCGAAAATATTATAACGATTAATCGTTGCGGTAAATGTGAACTTTTATCTGCGATAAAAATTATTATACGTTATAAGGTACCAACAGAAACTAGAAATAATTAACATGAATATTATTTAATTTTTCAATATCAATTTATTTCTAAATTATAACCAAAAAAGTTAATTTTCTACTATTTATTTTACGAAATTTGAGTCTTATAACCGTTTTTTTTTTTGTGTGTATTTTGATACGTCTATGGACTGTTCCAGACGATTTTGAGTCTAATAAGCGGCGTCTACTGTAGTTATCGGGCGATACTATGGCTTAAAATAAAATTTAAAAAGTGTAATTTATGGTATTGGGACATCAAGACGATTAAAGATTGAAACGAAGTATTTTATTATGGATATAGGCAGAGATTATATTATACACAAGTCAGTAAAATCAATGAAAAAGAAATTGTAAAATGACAACTATTAGGTAATGAAAAACATTAGTTTAACTATATATGTATTAATAAAACAAAATATAAATATAGGTTTATACGATAAATTTATCATGTATACACCTCGGATTACGGAGCGCCTAAAAATAACAAATCATTGTCACGTTTATATCGCCCAAAATAATAATAATGTAAATTTATCACCGTCTACGAGTTAAAAAATCTTAAATACTAATAATTAATAATATTATTGTGTAATAGAAACCCAATAATTGGCTTGGTTTAATGGGTAGTATCTATCTTAGATGAATATATTACAGTTGTCGGGGCTCGTATTATAAATTTAAAAAAGATAAAAGGTCATTAAGTTTTATTTAAAACATTAAATCGATTCTAATAATAAGATCATCACTCACCTTTAATTTCAACAGTAATATTACGACGCATGTGATTGCCGTTAATCGCTTCATTTTTATTGTAGGCAATCGTTGGACCATTCATACATGAATGTCCGGGTCCGAGATTTGACATGTACTTATAAATAAAAAGTCGAGCAGTCTGTGAATCTAAAACGATAATGGCGCTTATTGTCCGATAATGGTGTAAAATTGTTGATTTAGCCATGAGAAATGTGTATAGCAGTGATTTTTATCGCGAGTTTAATCATCTTTTCTTCGATAATATTATGGTAAAATCAGAGAAAATTGTATAATTTATCGGTAAGCAACAACACATGTATGGTTGGTATATTATTTTAGTTGAATAATTTACGTGGCCTCTCGCTGTAGTGAATGTAGTTGACAAACATTTTAAAATTTCGAAATAATAAACAAATAAACGTTCGATAGAATATTGTAAAAATTGCATCTGTATTGGGATATTGGATATATGTATGTTTTAGAAGGATTTTATAATATTAGCATAGAAACAGAGTATAAGTAGTAGTAGTAGTAGTAGTAGTAGTAGTAGTACTATAGTAGCTATAGTTGGTACTTAAACACAGTACTCATAGGCACTTGGCAGTTTATATTATCTGCAGCATAACGATACATTGCGTTTGTTTTTTATTTTAAATAATAAATATTTTAAGTAATAATAATATTATTTATCACTATAGTTACTTGTCTAGTTCTTAGTTTTTAGAAAAAACTTGGTCATAAATCCTATATTTTGTTAATGCTACCGACACATTTGATTTTTTAATAATTCGAACGAGTCAGTTTTTCGAGCGTGAAATCTAGACATTACGTAATTAATTTTATGAGTAGGTATTATGAATTTATAACTTATGCACATGTAAGCGTACTATAGCAATAGCATACGTCGTTCTTACTCGTGTACTAATATTACACAAACGCAAAAACCGACTTTTTAACATAATATTAAAAATATAGTACTCGAACGGTATTTATAGATATTTTTTTTATTTAAATTTATAAACACTTAATGAATACTAATAACACCACAATAAACATACAAATGATAAAATAATGCCAGCAATTAATGTCCAGTGATTTTTGTGATATTTTTCGCATCTCATAGTAATTTAAAAAACATTTTGAAACTATAAAATAACGACGAATTAAAACCGCTATATCAACCGCAAATCGCAAATACCATATCATTACACAGCCGAGTCGAGACTAGTTATAATCGATAATGGTTTAAATTATGTAACACATTAATCATGTTTATTTATTGAAAACCGAGCTCGAGCTGGATCGAAGCCAATGAAATCCAACGCCATTTCGATTGTTCTATGTTTGAGAGACCAAAACTCAAATCTTAACGTGGTCATTAGTTAGGTCTTCTTTTTATAAAAAATATCTACAGAATTATTTCAATATCTGAAGCGTCAAGTTAACATTATTTAGACCTTTATTATTTCGTTACAAACACTCTTAAAAAAAAAAACCACATAATTTACATTATTCTTCTTCTGAGTTTTTTTTTTGTTTTGATACTATAGGTAGGTGGTGTACAACTCTGGGCCTCTTTCGGTATTAAAAAGTCGGTATTATATTTACGATGAATAACAGCAGCTCTTTGGTATATTATATTATACTGATGACACTATCCATTTAGATCTGTGCATTCCAACATCAATCAAACTTTCTTCTCTTATTTTATAAATAAAACTCATATCAGATGTCGAATCAGATCGCCTCAAGATAAATTTCTAGTAACTCATCTCTCGCCTGTAAAGAAACTACATATGTAATAGGGATATGCTTTTTCCCTAACACACCATCCTACGGACGTGCTGTCGACTTACCAATTACCTTTTTCTGCATACTTCTGAAGTTCTGACTTATATCAGATTTAATCTAAATATCACACATTTCGTAATTAATACTTATGACATTAATTATACACGTTAATATAGTATATATCTACATATTGTAAATATAATATGTATGAAAGTATGTGTTTAATGTTTATAATAGAAAGGTTTTTGATACGATGTCCTTAAAATCAAACAAGGTATGTGTTAATACTGTTAATTGAGCACAATAAGTAAATGAAAATCTCTCTTATATATTCCAGTTTATCGTAAAAAAATTGAATATAAACTAAATTGAAGATCTTTAAATCTTTAAATTATGATCTGCCACGGAGAAAAACTAAATTAAGAAGACAAAGCTAGTAAATGATTTTATTCATATTTTTTTTTATTAATAATAAATAAGCCTCACGGTGTCTATGACCGTTGGCTGCAACAACTTTATACAGGTTCAAATTATATCTGAAATTATGTTAATGGTACGTACAAGTTAAAAATCACAAAATATTGATTGAATTGGTCTTAGTTATAAATTTAATCGTTTATTTTATTTTATCCGGAAGAAGATCTTCTGACAGAGTATTTAAAACATTATATTTTAAATTATAATATTAGTTTGTTTTGTTGTAATAAACAATAAAGTTTTTTATTTTATGAAAACCAATAATTATTAGGCACTTTATTAGGGATTATTAGGCATTATATTACTTAAAGTTAAATTACACATTTATATTAAAAATAATTTTCCTGATGTACATATTAAAAATATATATATAAAAAAGTACAATGATAGTTAATAGGTCACTTAAAATTAAATTTTTAGTATGGTCCAAAAGGCTAAATACAAACATTTTTTGATGATGAGAATACAAAATGTTTTTCATCACATACATAAGTACCTAGAATAGGTGCTCTATCAATTAAATTATTCAATAATATAATTATAAATTTTCTTATAAATATTTTATTTAATTGCACTTATATAAGTATGTATAATTCTAATAAGTCGTATTGATTTGAAAACTACAAAGCAACATAGTTTATGAAGTTTTTCATTTTATGTTAAAAAAAAAGTTTTATACTCAAGAGAATACATAATATTATGGCATAATATTTAATCTTAGCACACCTATGCTGTAAAACATATCTGGTCGAAGTAGTAAAATATTAAAAACATAAAATGTGTGGCAACAAACAATCAATCGGCTTGAAGTGCAAGTATTTCGATATACCATCGTAAATCTGTGATTTCTAAATGTAGGTTACTATTCCTAAAGGTTACTTTATCTGTCTTACTTTTAAACATTGAAATTAAAAAACCTATATTTAGTATATAGAGTATTTTCGGACTCACATCGATATTATGCGTGTAAATTTATATAACATGATCTAAATAGTTAGTAATATGATTACTATCTAAATGGTTTAAAATCTAAAAGTCGATCAATAAATGAATTGTTTTGATCAAAGATGGTTATTAAAAATAGTACTTTAATTTTAAACCATAAACTGGTTTAGTTCAAGTGTAGCTTTAGGTTTAACGTTTAAAAATACATATAGTTACTTTTCATATATTATTTCAAATTTTATAAAAAATGACTTCGTGAAGCGTATGGTCATTTCCAAATATTTTTTAATTCGCTGATTAGCCAATCGTATAATATGCCATTTCTTTCACGATCTATATTATTTTTAATAGACTACAATATATTAAATACATTTATTATTTTATCGTAGTATCCATAATATAGGTTCACAGAAGATAGGGAATTATAAATAGATAGGTTAAATATGAATTAATGTGAATATATTTATATATTTTAAAGCGCCACGTTAATAAATATTATTTTAAAATAGACATAATAATATAATAGTTAACATCTCAAATGTAAATACAGTTATTATATTTACTATCTATAATGTTGTGATGTAAATAAAATAAAACCAATTTAATAAGTAATGATGAGTGATTTATATTCTAGGTAAGTACATATAAATTTTGGCATTTAATAGGATAAATTAATTGCATGTAACAAATAACATATTTTCCGGTGTAAGATGTTAACAATATTAATTGAGCAGTGATGTTATTGTCAAACTAACAAACACATGGAACCTTAGCAAGGACTGGAGGTAGGTTGCATGGACCGGGTGGTGGGTAGCACGGTGCTGGGCATGGGTACGGCGACGGAATCAAAAACAATTGAGGTAGACCGACTGGAGTTTGGTAAACGATATCAGGTTTTTGGACATACAGACCGGGATTGAAGAACACTTTTGGCAATGGCGCGGGTGGCAACACGACAGGTGGAGTCGGTAAAGGCGGTGGTAACGCGAAGAATATTTTGTTTGGATCTGGAGCTGGTGCACGCGTGATGGACTGTTCCTTGATTACGTTTCCGTCGTTGATGACGATAGGCCCGGGTGCCGCTCCAGGAAGTATGATGGGTGCGGGAGCTGGACATTGAGTCAGTTTGACGAGCAGATTAGCGGCTGGACCGGCGGGAACGACGATTGGCGCTACCTTTCCGGCTACTGACGGCAATTGGACTATCAATGGCCCTGGTGCTGGTCCTGGAGCTATGACCTGAGGTGCAGGTGCGGGGACCGTCAGGGTTGTAGCTACAGTCGGGACGGGTCCATAGGCTGGTAGGGCAGGCGGTGGAACAGGGAGTGTGGCAAGGGGTGAAAAAGGTGCCGCTGCTTTAAGAGTGGCTAATAAAGAGGCTAGAGCCGCTGGACTAATTGGTGGAGAAGGTATGCATGGTGGAAGAGGTGGGGTTGGAAGACATGGGGGTGGTAGAATCGGGGCTGGAAGACATGGAGAAGGTATTGGTGGTGCGTAGCATGGCAATGGACATCCACCACAAGGTGTTGATTCGACCTTATTTTGATTAAAAAAAGGAGTTATTATTTTCTTGTTGAATAAAATATGCTTATATCTATAATAAAAATCTAATTGCTTACCTTAGCCAAACAAACCACCGCCAAAGCGGCTATAAAACCAAAACTATTCATAATTTATGATATTAGTAGATGACAAATACTATTAATAATTCTCATTAAACATTAGTATCGGCTCTTATATACTTTAAAATTTTTGTGTTTGTCTTACTTCCACGTTCCTTTAAACTGATTGCCAATGTTTATGAATTGATATGGTCGATAGAATCCGTATAAGACCGTATATTATTGTTAGTTAAAAAAGCATGACTAGTCATTATCCAATTGATTGCAACGTTTTAAAATCATTATATAATTATCATACATTTATTATTTTATTAATAACCGTGTAAGTAGAAATTCGAGAATAAAATGTAATACTGTAATTTAATTACAGATATACTTTTGGATTTAACGTTGTAATTGAATATTTCTCTGAATAAGTTATTACCTTTATTTTATATTTTTTCTAGAAATTAAAATTATACTAATAAATAAGTTAGTAGCAACATTTTATAGGTCTATAAGCATTAAATAAATTGAAATTAACACTTTATAATTTTGATATGATATCAGATTATATTTTAATATTTTAAAACTAACTTTTTATGATATGTTTGTGATAGGGAGGGGAATAGTCATCATTATTATTATTATATTGCAAAGACTAAATAATAAATTCGTGATATTCTCGAAAACTACTGAATGAGGAATTAAAAATATAATTACATTAAGAGAACATCATATCCACATGTTTTATCTCATCTTATTGCACATCAAATATTTAGGTTCAACAGTTTCAGTTTTGTGTTGTTAGCTTTAATATTACTGTCAATTGACCTATTATGAAACTTAAAGGTAAAAGCATTATATGTGTTCTATCTTTGGTTTTATACGACATTTTATATTTTAAGTGAGTCATACGTTTTTTAAATATTAATATTTTACATACTAACTTGCTTACAATCTAAAATATTGTAATAATCTAAAGATTCAACACAGATAACATTTTTACTTTTAGGTTTGATAATAGGTCATTATATTCAAATATTTAAGTAAACAGTACAAATTGAAACAGGCGAATACAAATTTGCTACATTATCCGTTTGTAAGACAGAGATTATGACCTGCAGTAGCGTCCTGTTAAGATACATGCTTCGATATTTCAATTTTTAAGCAATTTATGAGTATGTACAATATTACTATTACGACACTATATTATTATTAATGATCTAACTTTTTTACTTTGATAATAGGTAAATTCATTTTGATATTAATACTGAAAACACATAACGGGTTTCACTGAACACAAATTTACCATGTTATATGTATGTAAAACTGAAACAACACATGTGGGTGTGTTATTCAATTATTTGATTGCATACAAAAATCTTTTTCGAAAAACTGACACACATTTTTTTCTGTCATCTATTCTTATTGTCGGAAACATCGTTCAATTGTTTTTATAGTAATATCTCAAATTTTATTACTAAGTAAAAGCTTAATTATTCTTATATTTGTTCCATATTTAGGAGGATAAATAGATTTATCAATAAATTATTAATATAAATATGCAATTTGCTATTATCTGCATAGAGTATATTAATTTTATCTTATCAATGAATAATCTATAGTTTACAAACAAACAAAATTTTTAACTAGCTGATAGTACTGCTCTAATCAGTTACAGGAAACGTGCTGATGTGGATAACAAAACCTTATATTATAAGTATAAAAGCCTTACTGGATAAATGATTTACACGCAATATTCGCCGTCGTTTTAACGGTCCACTAGACACAAAATGACGACAGTAAGAGCCGTCGCAGTTTTGGCGGTGATTTGTTCGGCCATGGTAAGGAATAGTATGTAAATATATATATATATATATATAATGTAGAAAAAAAAACCATTACACCTCACAAAATTATTTTTTTTTAATTTTTTTGTTAATAAGGCCATAGATGACTGTTCAGATACCAAAGAACCACAATCGTCGTTACCGGAAAACCCATTTTTCGGTCGATTTCCGGATTCTTGCAAAAATCTTAACTTTCCGTTTTCATTTCCTTTGCCACCGCTCATCAACAGCTTTCCGCCCCCAATTTTATCTCCCATGTTACCATTCCCTTTTTCTAAACTAGATTTCAACTTTCCACCTTCATTACTGACACCGCCTGTACCCGTAGAAGAACCGGCTGCACCGGAAACACTATCACCAGCCGTAGAAGAACCTCCTTCCTACTGAAGAGACTTACTAAACTCTTATCAACATACATGACCACATTGTTATAATAAACGTCACACCAATTTTAACTATCAAGATTATAATATAATATTAATAACAGTATTAACAAATACATTTAGCCGATACTTAATTATACTTAAATAGGTATGTGCATATTTTTTATTAGCTCAATAGATTATGTTTTATTGCACATTTTATTTATTATATAAATATAATATGTATTATTATTATTTTATAATATTAAATTAGATATAATTACAGATTAGAATGTTGTAAACCAATTAAACATACCGATATTAATATACACAATATTTAATAATATTATTTTGTAAACGCGTGAAAATATTGATGATATCGTTCATCGTAACTCATAAGACATTGGTCATTAAACCATCATCAGTTCTATGACATTGAAAGTATTTATAATTTTTAATTTATTTACAAAGCCGTCAAGTAAGCTTTGCTATACAGTAGACGTCAAATTTAGTGTAAAATGCTAACGTCTTCGTTATTGAATTAATAAATTGTTCCTTACGCTGAATATCTGGTTTTTGATAAAATTCCATTTTTATTTCTTATTTTATAAAATCCATCGTCGATAATACACAATATAACACCTAATACGTTATTTGCATAAAATTCCCTCTATCAACACAAGGCCCTGAAATTTTTGCTGTTTTTTGACTGTTAGAGATAGCAATTGATTTTCACTCATTGATTTAATTTTTTTTTATTCGCACCACTAATTCATCAAAGCTTTTTCCCGTGCTCTTTTAAAATTTTGTATTTTTTTTTTCAGATTGGTTTTCTAATTTTTTTTTCCATTTTCATTTAAAAACCTTTATTTAATTTGTTTTTTAATTTCCTATAAATTGTAGTAAATCATTTTCGTTATTAATTTTGTTTAGGTATTACATTATTGCATACAAATTACATTTTTAATCCAACACCAACTTTTTTCCATACACTGCTTCATATGAGAGTTGTTGTACCTATATAATGTTATAACGAGTTGATAAAATACGATAACACCGATAAATTAAGATGGTGTGGTTATTAATAATCGTAATAAAATCGTATGTACATTAAAAGTCACTATATGATTTTGCTCAAATAAAGTTGATTACAACTTGGTTTACATGGGCAAAAGCCGAAATATGACATTTTTTCCAATAAGGTTTGTAGGTAGTTCGTGTGTTACCTTGGCAGTTCTGAAGTTTGCCCGATTTTTCAGTAACATATAAACATACAAATATTGAAATATTATTCGATATTTTCTACAAAGTTGTAAGATAAAAATTAAGAACTCTATAATTATTAATTTTATTGAAAAAACTATTTACCTCTAGTTATATAATGATTCTGTTTTTTTTTTTTTTTAATGAAACAAAAATTCGCAAACTACATTATAAAAATACATTTTAAATTAAGTCACATTTAAAATATGACGCTTACTAAAATTATTGTCATATTACGATACAAAGGTATTTATTACTTAATATAATATTTAGTTATATTACAATATAATAGTATGATCGTCGACTGCCATCGTGTAATAAGCATTAAATGAATAGGTAATTTATTTACTTGTATGTGTTAAGAACATTACAAATCGAAGAAAAAAATCTTGTAAGAATTTAATTTGTAAACATTTTATAAACATTGTGTATACAATACAAATGCATACACGATATACTTATAATAATATATTATGTAGCCAAATTATTATATTAGAGATTTTGAATTCAATTAAGTAATACATAATATAGTAAAATACAGTAATACAGTAATATCATCGATTTTAATGAACGTGAATGCGCCACATATAATTTAGGAAATAAGTAATACATATTAGATACTATTATTTGGTTTTAATTTGATTACGTATGAATTGTTATTTAAAAGACTTATGCAGTATTGCAACTTATTTACACAGCGTCATTGACCGTTGAGATATTAAAAAATAATCAAAATCGTTTTGGAGTATAGTAGGTATACTGTTGTAGACATGTTTTGAATGTATAAAGTAACACAAAACAATAAATTGTTCAAAACAGCAATAGGAACTACATCACTGTTCTTATAAACATACAGTACAGAGACAAGTTTATTAGTAACGGGAAATAGCATTGTTATGACTTAAAAATAGGAGTATATAACAATAATATAAATTATATATAACAATAAATTTCAAAGGTAAAAATAAAAATATTGATGATAAATTTAAACTTAAGAGATTTGATAAACCTTAAGAAATTTTTAATTTTATCGATTTTCCTCATTATAAAAGTTTTTATAAGCTTATGTGTACCTATATTAGTTAATTAAATTATGTTGAAATTTATCGTCAGAACAATTAATTAAATTAAAAAAAAAAAAAAAAAAAACATAAATATCGCCAGGGTACAACGCCAAAAGAATTACATTTAATATATTGATTCAAGACTATTACCTAAGTAACAAAAAACATATTATGATTAATTTATTTTGTTAATTATTTACCTAAAAAATATTTTGATTTTTGATTACTATTAAAAACTTAATAACTATACCTAAACAATTTTAAAATATTACCCCGTGCCATAAGTGTTTTAAATTGATTATTATAATTTTTTTTCAGAAGACAAATTTTATTATTTTTTTTTTTAAGTTTTGTTTGTTAAGAACCTATTTTATATTTATATTTATAGATGCAAATTATATTTTCTACGATTTATAGTTTTTAACTTTATTTAATGCTTTATATTTTTTTTAAAAGTGGTTACTTATATGATAAAATTGTTGCATTGAAAATTAAAAGAATTTAATTAAATAGAATAAATATACTTCGTAATCAAATAATGATTATAAAATCGAGCATACATCGTTTTGCACAGTTAAATTATAACTGAAGACATTTTCTTGAAAAATACATGCCATTTAGATGCATAAAATGTTTGGATATAATTTTAAAAATAGTCCAAAGTTTTATAAAAATAATTTTAATATGTATCCATGTAGTCTCTTCTTTTGTTTTAACATCGAAATCTTAGTGCTGTCTAGTGAAATGTATGGCTGTATTATAAAAGCAGTTTATAGTATATGGATGTGATTATATTATGTTAATATATATATATTATATTAAAATCTGTCCAGCAAAATATTGTCAGCCATACATAAAAAAGTATAACATAATTATACAAAAATATATTTTTTGACAAAGATAGAACTACGACTAGTAAATAATATTGTATATATATATATATATAAGAATAAATACGTCACATAAGTAGCTAGTTGTATAAATCCTTGAAATTGTATGAGTGCCACAACGAATCATTTATTATTATTTTTTAAATATAATCTGTTTGAAATTTGCTTTTGTTGTTTTTCTAGATTTATTATTACAAAAGTCGACTTAATGCATTTTCGTATCTACAAGAATCAAATTAATTTTTAACAATAACATAAAACAAGATTGATACACAATTTTATAAAACAATATTATTTCTATCTTATCCATAGATTTGGTCAGTCGCCCATTTTTAAGTCATTGATATATCGTCACACTCGTTTACCATTGCATCACGTACAACGGACCTACATTCGCGAAATCGTTTTCATTTATCATCTCATCATTATATTCAATGAATTCCAAATGACATATATAAAGAAGTGTGAATAATATTACGAGTGCATTAAGATTAAACTCGATATCCAGTCAAGTCTTGGAATGAAGTGGTCGACTTTAGTTGGCTGCTTGATTGTGTGCCTCTTGGATCTTAAGGTAATAATATAACTGTGACATTTTAAGCGATCAAAACGTAAACAATAAATTGTTTTTAATATTTAAGCCTATTGCCCTATTGTATAAATAATATTTTTGTAAATACTGTATAATTATCGAACATTGATAACAAATATCTTATACGTCAATCGATTACCATACAATTTTTTCTTGAATTAGAAATTAAAGTTTAAATTAAATATTGACAATGATTTGTATCTTTTTTTTAATTAGGTTTCCGATGGGATTTCCTCGGTTCCTTGTTCACAAGCTGGCTCAGATCTACAAGACAGCGTCGCAAATGTGAATCAGCCTCCAGTTTTACCCTCGCCATTAGCCCCCCTGTTGACCACTTTGTGTTCATCATCCACATTGAACGCTCTACCTCCTTCAGCGCTCGTGTCAGTTGTTAACACGCTGTCAGCAACGCCCGAGCTTTTCAAAACGTTGCCACCTCCTACGCTCGTAGCCCTGTTAAGTGCTGTCTCGTCACCTTCGGTGCTAAATGAATTGTCACCAATCTCTATTCTCGTCTTGCTCGCCGCCGTCTCTTCATCCACTCCTACATCAATTTCATCTGTACCGCGTGATGTGCTGTTTCCTTTGTTGAAAACTTTGTCTTCTTCCGGTCTACTGCCACCACCTGATTCCGTGCAGCCGAACACTGTTTTCACTCAACTACCACCCTTGCCACCACCGGCGCCACAAGTCATAGTTCCCGGCCCGGCTCTAGGTCCAATGTATATAAATTTACCAAACAAATCGCCCAGACCCCCGCCGATCATCGTACCGACTGGACCTCCGCCATCTATCGTCGTGTCCATCCCCCGACCATACCCAGCACCGCCACCTTTAATCATGCCTTACGGTACCCCTGGCCCAATCGTGATAAATGAAGGACAGAACACTAGTCCTCCATCCGCCCAAACAGTATTATCCGCTCCCGAATCACCAAAAATATTTTTTACCACGCATCCATCGAAATCATATCTCAACTCGATCGATGGTAGAAAATCACCACAAGACTATTGTGAATCACAGTTTGAAATTCCAAAAGTGTACGCCTTACCACCCGGTGTTTTACCAAACCAATATTTCCAGATTGATAGAAAATGTACCTAAAAACTTATTGTTTTCAATATTTAAAACCATTTGTAAATCGTAATCAAGTAAATAAATCGTGAAAATTTTTATTGAAAAATGTTTATTTATTTTTAATTACATTTTAAAAGGAAGATAATAATTAAAGGTATATTTGAGTAGAGTGAGAAGGGGCAAAGTATTTATTTCAAATACAAGTCTACTGAATACACATTATTATTTTGTAACACCATAATCAATATAACTTTGAAATTTGGTAGACTTCCAAATTACCCCTCCTCCCCTATAATTGAGTGTACTATTTTTAAGAGATTCACTGACAATTGATTTTAGTATTTAAATGTAACTTATAAGGTGAAATTTTCCCATCGCCCACCTCAAATACATTCTGAGCATAATATTACATATAATTATGCTACAGATTATTCGTTTAGAATGTAAATCATTTACAATTTAAGACATATTATTTTGATTTTATTTTAAGCATAATCAAGTAAAGATTAAATAACATTCAATTAAATAAGATAAAATGTATGACTAATATTGTAATAGATACTAAGACTTTCTGGTAAATTAAATTGAAATTATACTAATATTTGTACATGAGATACTGTTAAAAATTTCCTTTTACCTGGATGAACAATTTATTTTATTTTTAGTTACCTATAGGGTTAAAAAATATATTATTTTCACAACTTTACTTGGATAGTTTTTATTAATTTAATCTTGTACAAATAAATATAGTTAGTAAATTAGGTTTCTAATTTGAAACTGCAGATAACGTAGTGTATAGTTTAGCCCGTAACTTAAATTGTGAGACTTTAGGATTATATAGTTATATATAGTTCAACAAATTAAACTTGTCTTATTAGTTATTACTTATAATTAAAAATTATGAATACCTATTGCAAAATAAGTTAATTATTTGAAAACATTTATGATGTCACCTATCTATGTATTCAATTTTTAATCATCTGCTGTACTTATGTTTTCAAAATGATGAAAAAGATAAATTATTGTATCCAAGTTAAAAGGTATACAAAATTTTGTCAAAATCAAATGAAATTGCGAATTTATAATTTTTAATAAACTTTTCAATATTTATATATTATGTTTGATAATACAGTATTTCTCATAAGTTTATTTTTAAATAATTAAAAAGAATTTGAGTAGAAAGTCACACATATTTTTTTATAAGTGGTAAAGTTTAAAATGTTGTAGATATACCATCCACCTTGAGGTAGTTTTTGGTTTATGTTCCGTTTGAGCTATACAAAAAACTACTAAAACGACAAAGATAACAAATATTAGATAAGTATGATATTGTCTTAAGACACAGATCAAATACTTATTGCATGTAGTTCAGCAATGAATGTAGGTAATGTGACGCGACAGTGATATATCGTAAAAATTCAAATAACTAAAATTAAATATTGACTTAAATAATTAATAAATAATAATAATAATACAAGCAAAGTGCAGGCCATTTATAAAATCTAAAATCATTGAAAATTAATAGTAATTAATTACTGAATATTTTACATAACTGTACCTACTAATTTTTAATTATTAGTGATATTATATATTATGTATTATTATCGAAATTAATTTATTACAAAGAGCTCATGAATGTAAGACAATATTATAGGAAAGAAATTTATATTTTTATAGCCAAAAAGCAAAAATGTATTGTTTTTTATTCGTCCACGTTCTTTGAAACAGATAACAAAAATGACTATACTTATCATCTTTATTTATAAGATACTAATAAATCGATGATAACAGTTATATATAAAAAAAACACGTCCATATAATAGGTAGTTAATACATTCATTAATGATTACAACGAAAATCCGATAAAACATTTTAAGTAACCTAAGGTAATATTTTTGTGGTATTCTTTTTATTCTAAACGATGGTCACATACTAAACGAATTTTAATTAAATATGCATTGCATAAATGGTAAAACTTAAACTAAGTATTTACATTTCTTGTTCAGAAAAAGATTTTAACAACGAAGAAAAGCAATTGGAAATATAACAATATAGAGTATACAATAAAAAATATGAATTTGAAAATAATATTGCATCAATTTTTATTTAGTTTTGTATTGTGATTATATACTTCCACATAGGCGTGCAAACGGGGGTTCCGGGTGTGCCTGGGCACCCCCCGGCATATAATTGAGGCCCTAAAATTTAGGTCCCATAGTATTTCGGGATAAAAAAAATAATACAACGTAAAATATTTTAAATTTGCATGGTAAAACTTATTATGATTATAACAGCTAGCTTTATTGACTACAAAAGTAAAAATAATAAATAAATATTGCAATTATCTTGAAAATAGATTTTAGATCCAACTATCTAATGAAATATACAATTTGGTACTAGTAATACCGCTGATTAATATGTGATATAATGTAAGTAGTGTTTATTCGAGCATTATAATTTATCAAAATCTATACATGTATTGTTAAAAGAGGGCCTGAGTTGAGAAAAGGGCCCGAAAAATTGTAGACACCTCCCGAAATTCAGATCTGCGCACGCCTATGTACTTCCATATTAGTGTATAATCTTTATATTCTATTAAATCGTACTAAAATACCTGTATCTATATTGGCTATATTAAAACTTATACTTGTACACAATTCATAATAATTTTACAGCTTTAACCAGATTTTTTGCTATAATAGTTTTGGAGAAAAGTTAAAAATAGAAATTTTGGGACTGTGTTCACACCGACGTTTTTGTAGATTCAAATCGTTTAACCGGCTTGGGTGTGATATCGGATCTCTCTTATTAATATTTTATGTTAAAGCTAGCTTAATTATACACCTTTTCATTAAAACTGAGTTACATTTTTATCATTTTCCTATTTAACATAAATTCTTTTAAAATTCAGACTTTTTTCATTTCAATTACCATACTTACTTGATTAAAAATCAAGAAAGTAAAAAAATGTAAGGATTAAAATTTTACAAATTTAAATACTTTATATAATTAAAATATATGTATGTGTATATTATATTGTAAATTTGAGGTATAATTTTTTCACTCTATAGTAGTAATACATTTGATTTATTATGAAAATTAAATTATGTTATACAATTTTAACCATTAATGAAAATACTCAATAACATGTAAATATCACTATCTTTGTAAATCGATTTTAAGGATTGTAATAGTATGTGACACATTTTGAATTTAATAATAAAAACGTTTAACTAATTATTTTAAACGATTATAGTTTGAGGATTCTAATAAAGTCATATTAAATAAAAATAGAAAATAGAAAATAGAAAATTAATATAAATAAAAATGTAATATTTAAAATATTTAAACTAAACTATTAAATCATAAATGAAGGTATATATCGATTGCAATGAGACGACATATACATTATACATTAATACATACTAACTGAATAGAATTAGCCATTAAATTATTAGACTATAAAATTAAAATAAGTTTTTTAAATGTACATCACACACATAAATTAAAAATCAATTCCAAATACAAATTTTACTTATAACTGAATACTTAAATTTATAATTATGGAATAATACTAACACAACAAAAATATAATTGGATTATTGAATAATTTTTCTTTTTTTTTAATTCTCATATTTTCCTTTTTATAAACAAACATTATAAGGTATTTTAATTGAAATATATAGTTTTTTAATGTGATTAATTTCTGTTTAAATAAATATTTTGAAATATAAAATAATTGATTTATACATTTTTTAATGATAAATTGATTTGTATATTTACTTGAAATTGAATTTATTACAAAGGTATATCTATTTTATACTCTACAGAGAATTTATATTTATATAATTGTGCATTTACTTTAGTATCTATTTAACAAAATCACAATACAAATCAAGTTATATTTTATGTCAAGTACTGTGTATCTGTGTATCCGTCAAGTATATTTAACATAAAATATTTGATTAAAAAATTAGCTAAACATTAGTTAGTACTTGTATATTTTAATAACTTTAAAAAAATATATAATTAAAAATATTAATATTATTAAAACAAACATCAACAATGACCTCTATTAAACATTGTCATTGAAATAAACTATATATATACAATATCTATATCAGTTGTTTAACATACACGTGCAATAAAGATATTCTATATAAACGTTTGATTGATCGCATATCCGTTATCAATTTAAAGGAACGTGGACGTAAGTTAAACAAAATACAAATTGTTCCGAGTATAAAAGTCGAAATGTTTTATAGCATCACATACAACATTTAAAGTATTCTTGCCTTCACGTTCATACTGCGCGTTAGAACAAAAAAAAAAAAACAAAAAACAAAAAGATAAAAAAATGAACACTTTTGGAATTATAGCCACCTTGGCAGTGGCTAGCTTCGCTACGGTAAGAAGTTGATATTATTATTATTGTTATTATTCATATAACTATACACCGTGTTTAAAAGGCCAATAAATAATCACATTTTTCGATAAATAGATCGAAGCCACACCGTGTCCACCTACATGCCTTCCACTCCCATGTCTTCCAGCGCCAGTTCTACCACCACCATGTCTTCCAGCCCCAGCTCTACCACCACCGTGCCTTCCACCACCAGTTTTACCATCCCCATGTCTTCCTGCCCCACCTCTGCCACCTTGCATACCTTCACCACCAATTAGTCCAGCGGCTCTAGCCTCTTTATTAGCTACTCTTAAAGCAGCGGCACCTATTTCACCCCTTGCCACACTACCTGTTCCACCGCCTGCCCTACCAGCCTGTGCACCCGCCCCGACTGTAGCTACAACCCTGACGGTCCCCGCACCTGCACCTCAGGTCATAGCTCCAGGACCAGCACCAGGGCCATTGATAGTCCAATTGCCGTCAGTAGCCGGAAAGGTAGCGCCAATCGTCGTTCCCGCCGGTCCAGCCGCTAATCTGCTCGTCAAACTGACTCAATCTCCAGCTCCCGCACCCATCATACTTCCAGGAGCGGCACCCGGGCCTATCGTCATCAACGACGGAAACGTAATCAAGGAACAGTCCATCACGCGTGCACCAGCTCCAGATCCAAACAAAATATTCTTCGCGTTACCACCGCCATTACCGACTCCACCTGTCGTGTTGCCACCCGCGCCATTGCCAAAAGTGTTCTTCAATCCCGGTCTGTATGTCCAAAAACCTGATATCGTTTACCAAACTCCAGTCGGTCTACCTCAATTGTTTTTGATTCCGTCGCCGTGCCCATGCCCAGCACCGTGCTACCCACCACCCGGTCCATGCAACCTACCTCCAGTCCTTGCTAAGGTTCCTTGCGTTTGTTAAATCATTTCGTCAACATAACATTTTGAATATACAATTAAAAAAGAAATTATAATTCAGTAATGAAATATCATTAAAAAATGTTGAATATAATAAATACATTATTTTAAATGAATATATTTGTAAATTTAATAAATTCATATTCGTAAATGGAATTAAACAACATATTATTATTTTCAATAACTAATAAATGCATTTTAGTACTCAAATTAATTTTGATTTTTGATTCAAGAAATTATGGTCAAATTGTGTTTAAATTACATATTTAAAAAATATTTCATTTAATTAAGCTTTAACTTTAATAATTTAATAATACTATTAGTTATTATTAAAGATGAGAATCTAACAAGAAACAACTATATTTTGTTCCTTGCTATAGTTTGTTCATGAAAAATTTCAAATTCTATTTAAATTATTATTTAATTATTTAATATTAAATTTAATAATAATTTGACTTGTTATTATTATTTTTTAGTCGTTTACTAAGCTGCTTATATTTAGGTTTAGATACACGGTATTTTAACGTTATACGATCATTATGTTGACCAGAGCTAGTATACTTAGGTAAATATATATAGATAATGTATATATATATATATATATGTGTGTGTGTGTGTGTGTGTGTGTGTGTGTGTGTGTGTGTATTATATGTATAAAGATAAATCTGTTTCTTTAACATTTTGTTCTCACTTGAGTTGTATCAAATTAATTATTATGAAAAAAGTGTTTAAATATTTGCCACTCATCAAACCTCGTAAATTATTGTCTAAAAGTAGTTAAATAATTACAACTACTTTGTTGGTCACTAACCTCTATCATTATTAGTTGGTAAGGTAATAAAATATATTAATTTTTGCCATATTACCATTAATATATTAAAATCCGCGTAGAATATATATATATATTTAAAAAAAAAAGGTTCCTAATCAATAATGAATAAATAGTAAAGACACTTATGTTTTTTTAACGTCTATGTCTTACGGAATGTACGAATAAAATAATTTGTACAATAACATAAATATAATTTTATTCGTTGTATATTTAGATAAAAATACACATTTTACAATTAAATATATACATGTTGCATATAATATAAAATATTACGCAATTTAATTGTAATTTAATATATTTTTGACATTGTTAAATTGTTTTGAAATATGAAGATACTGCTGTTGCTTGTTACAGCAATTAATATTAATATCAGTGGGTAATTTAAAAAAGTGTTTCCAAATAAAAATGATATTTGTAACTGTTATCATATTTTACTATTAAAATGGCAATAAGATCGTTTTATTTTCAATATTATGTTTATTAATAATTATTGTTCACTGTACATAATATTGGCGGAGCAACACTCCTTTCTTGACGAGTGATTAATGAAAAATCTAAACTTTTAATTTGTGGAAGATAAAACAATACAAGACAACGATATTTAGTTAGCCGTGATATCGGATTTCCGTGTAGAGTTAATGTTCGTAAATTTGATAGTGATTTTAGTTTCAAAACTTCCTTAATGTCATTTATTTGATTTCCATGCATGTACAATATCGACAAAAATTTAAATTGAAAAAATTCCTGAAAAATAAATTAAATTGTTGTAAAAAAAATATGAGTAATATTATGTATACTTATACACAATACATATATATTATCTAATCATTAATAAGTCAACATTGGTGATATTTAAATAAACAATATAAAATAACTTTTTCAATTAAATCCTAACATTATTAAATATAATGTATTTATCGTAAGATTGATAAAGTTTAGTTTTTAATGTTTTTATTAATTTCCGTTGTAATATTTTATTTATGTAGATAAACTGCGGTATAGGTACCTATAATGTACGTTATTATAGAGTAATTGGAGATATTTTTTAGATTTCAGTATTGATAAACATCATAGTACTAATAACATGAATAAACATATATATTTTATATTGAGACAATTGTTCAAGATAACAAAAAAAAAATGTATCACCTTATTTTGCGGAGTCATCAATTTTTGAAAATCTGGACAGAAAAATGATCCTTTATATTAACGTCACCCAACTCGAAATACATAATATTTGTTGTACTTTTTATTCGATCAATAAAATGAACCAGTTTACAGTGTACACTGTACGGAATTATAATATACATATAAAGGTAGGTGTAAAGTTATAGGATTACTATACGCATGACGACACTAAAACAATATTATGTTGATTAAGTATAAGCAATTTGTGTACTTTGTTATAACACAACGTAAAACTCGAATATGTTTCTGGGTTTTGGCAATCACTGACCAAAAATGGACATTTCCATATATCATAATGCTTATAGCAAAAAAATGTGTAGTCGTGTTGATTAAAATATATGAAAATAAATATATTTTACAAGACGTCAAAGATAAAAATGAGATAACAGTTTGAATAAAAACAGTAATCAAAATTTTTTTCGTGCTGACCTTAAATTTTATCATACAATTATTTTTAACGTGCTCTCGTAATTAATTGTACCTGACCAATGTTTTTAAATTCATTATGTGAAATGTCAATCCAAGTCAAATATGCCGGCAACTCGAGCAACTCTTCGATTGATTTGTTCAAACCTTGTAAGCTCGTTAAATAATTATTATTTAACCAAATGGCTCCACATATGAATCTCTTGTTGATACCTCGATCGGGCACTCCGTGGACTCTTACAGATAACGGAGTTTCGTTTATTAGTTCTAAGATAATAATAATAACTAAATAAATCGTATGATAAATCATCGGCGTAAATTAATGCAACAGCTCGAAAAATGTTTGTTTTCAAACGATTTCTTAAAGTAAAATTTACTATTGTGTAGGATTTTTTATACCTACCTATAACGTGTGAGAATGGAATTATATACAAGAATGGACGTAAAAAATAATGTCTGTGATATGGATATTGAACATTGTGTGAAATTTTCGACTTTAATTATTTGAAAACACAATTTTCTGAGTTATTACACCAATAATATGAAATATTCGATTGATAGTCGCATGTATTCTTACTATCAAGCGTCCTAAGACCTTTTGACGAATAATCCAAAGGCTTTCCTAATTTAATGTCATGTACAAACTTAGGATCAGTATGTAGAGCGTGTTTTGGTACGGTTCGACTTGAATCATTCATAGTTGTGGATTTTAAATTAGTATACAATTGTGTAACGTGTACTTAAATACTATTGTAGTAAATTTTCTTTAAATGAGCGTTACATTATAAATACAAATAAATAAGTTATTTTAATAGTGTACGGAAGTCGTGTATCCAGGACAATAACGTAATTTTATATTATTGTTTTTTTCGAAATGAATGTTTAACTCGTGATCAATAATTCAATTAACAATTTAATTCATCAAATTATATTATAATTATTAATGAAATATCAATGTTCAGTGTAATTTTTATGGTTATTTTAAGTTACGATTATATAACTATAGATGATATTCAAATCCATATAATAATATTATATATTTACTGCTAATTTTATCAAAAGTAATTTATGATAATTAGTATAAAACAATTTTATTACAATTTATATTATTTTTATCACTTGTTAACTCATATATCTAAAAGTTATTCTTATATTTTTATTTTTATTAAGTATACATAACGTATCATTTATAAAAGCTGTTGGGTATTTTTTTTTATAAAAATACATGAAATCAACTTAAAGCGACAATATTGAAAGTAAATAAAATAAAGTTAGTAACATTTCCCAGTAAAACTAAGTTTACAAGAAAAAATAAAGTATTAATATATACATTTTTCTCCGTAAAGTCTTAAAGTATTCCATTTTCATAAAACACGTAAGTATAAACCTAAATTTTAAAGATCATAATATCTTTATTATTAAAATGTCTTTTATTTTTGTTATTCAGTTTATTGTGTGTTTTATTTAATAGCAATCAAAGTGATTTTCGAATTTAATTTTATTGATTTATCTAAAGGAAACACTTGTATTACACTCAAACAGCTACAGACTTGAATTTCTAAAACTTTTTTCGATTACTTCCTACGTAATAGGTGTAATATTTGTTTACCTAGACAGCCGAAATATATATCATAGTATCACATCGTAAGAAAATAATTTTTATACTTTTAGTTATCAGTATTCACTATATTCAGTAATATAGACACATTAAATTATATTGATAGATCTCGGATACCAATAATATTACAGACAGACTAGAACGTATTTGTAGGTTGTGGTTTCATTCTTCTTGTTCGTGATAACTCGACGAATTTGAATCGGCTTCTTGCAGATTTAATTTCAACTCGGTTTCTAGATCTTCCATTTCGGCCCATAGGTCATCTCCGTGCTCGTACATTTCTACGCGACTCATCGTTGGTGACGGGACGTCTACCGCAGATACTTTGTCGGCAATCAGGAAACTCGTGTCACACGAAGATCTCACTCTGGCCACGGATCGCGTTTTTGGCAAACACGGTAGCATACCACTGATGATCGGTAGTATTTCATTTGACAACCACAAAGACTCTACACAAAATGCATTGCAATCATTGCAAGGCACACGAATAAAAATCAACACAGTATATATTATATGTTGATATCATATATAGGTGTATAACCATAAAACCATTATATATAGCCATAACATTGTGTGTAATACAATATAAATATAAATTTAATAGTTAATCGTTGAACGGACATGCAAGTGATGTGTGTAATATTATTGCTTACTGCATATTTTGTTTTGCAGTTCAACAGATTTCGCGTTTTCGTAAAATGGGTTTTCGACGTATGTGCCACTTTGCATGCACTTCAAATGTTCGAACACAAAATATCCTTTTCCAGAAACCTCAAACAATAGTATTCAAGTGATGTTAGACTTTAATGTATTTTTTTTTTTTTATAATGATAACGTCCTTATAATGACTATAGTCTATAATTTTCGATTTTTAACTTATTATTCAGCACTAGTAAATTATAATAATAATTATATGGGTCATACATTTGAAAAAAAAATTAAAAAATTAATAATGATAATTATATAATATGCATTTTAATAAATATTTGATATTTTGAGAACATAGTAATTTTGATTTCCTAGCATTTTATTATTATATAGAACATATTGTTAAGCAACATTTTATAGAGCATATATCAGAGTTTTTACTACCTGAAATAAATTTTTCTTTTACCCATTACTAACCATCTCGTTGTCATCCCATGTACCATGAAACGTAAATCCGGTACCGTCACTAATCGGATAAAAAACTTGAAAGTTTTTGACTTTTTTGTCGTTAAGCCACATTCCCTTCAAGATGGCACCGGTTTTACAAAATGTATATGTTCCCAATCCGTGTTTCATATCAGACTTCCACGATCCCGAAAACTTGTCATTATTTTTAAATTTGAAAACACCTGTGCCGTCTTTTTTGTTATCTATCCAATAACCTTTTCAATGGTTATGCATGACGAAAATAAAATTATCGTTCCATTTTAGACGCATAAAGATTATAATCATTTACAATTTTTTTTTTAATTGTATACCAATTACAAGGTAGATGGATATTCGGATTATTATAGTATTATGGGTCACCTTCATATTTACTGTTATCCGGATAACGCATCACTCCTTTTCCATGCCTCAGACCTTCCCTATAACAACCCTGGTAAATAGTACCGTTCTTAAATCTGTACTGTCCGCGGCCGTGCCTGTGACCATTTTTATATGTTCCTACATAAGCATCGCCATTCGGTAAGATAGCTTTGCCGAATCCGTGTCGCTCACCGTTGCTATTACGTTGACCTTTATATGCCTGCAAAACGAAACGGAAAACCAGAATTAGGAATTGGAAAATTGATTCGTCTCGGCGAAGAATGTGGCTAATAAAGTCAGTAATGTAAGAAAAGTTGTACCAATGAATTTAATACAATATACTGATAACGTAATACAAGAAAAACGGTTTATAGAGCGGGTTGCGAGAATTCGATAACATCGAGAACACCTTGTCACAAAGGACGTGTCTCTTTTTTGTCAAGAAAACGATTAATATATTAATTTACTCCAAGCATATGTATCTGATAAAATTATTTTTTTTTTATTCTATAAACATTATTTGGGAACTACGTTCACTTTGGAAAAATATAAAACAATTCTATGAGTTACACAATACAAAAATATTTCAATGATAATATTAGTTATACAGGGTGATTCTTTTATCAAACAACATTCATTATTTCAAAAAGTATTAATGTTTTTAAAAATATTTTTTTACATAGTTTTAAATTGTTAAAAAACAACGTTTTTATTAAAAAATTATATTTTTTATCCTTATCATTTTTTAAGTTTTTTACTCTTTTGAATGACAACATGGATTTTTAATTTCATATTTCAAAGCAGAATAATTTTTTGAGTATTTTGATACATAAAAATCGAATTTAGAGCGAGTAGTTTATGAGTTATACGTATTTAAAGTTTAGTTGCGCGGAGTGGAGTGGTACGGGGTTACCCCGCAAAATGTTTGTACACTACTCCACTTGTCTAAACTTTAAATAAGTATAACTCATAAACTACTCACCCTAAATTCGAATTTTATGAATCAAAATACTCAAAAAATTATTCTGCTTTGAAATATGAAATTAAAAATCTATGGAATTAACACGCGTGTATAATTATTTTAATAGAAAATAGTTATTAGATTAATAAAAAAAAAATATTACAGTAATTATAGCGCAGTAACTATTGTCTATTTTAGTTATGTTGTTAGGTATTAAACTTTTAAAAAAGGTATTCTGTATCTATATAAGTAATAGTTATATTAATATTTTAGATGAATTTTATAAAAATATAAATCATGCAAGTAAATTATTTGTAATTATTGTATAAAAAAAAATTACATCATTCAAAAAATCATAATATTAAAATATCTTTAAATGCAAAATAAAAATACACACAAGTCAAATTAAAGTTTAAATTTATAGTTCTACATACTTTGCGATTATTTACAAATTTTAAAGTACTATAATTGAACATGGTATTTAAATACAGAATAAATTGCCTAAAAATTAAAATCATTTAATGATAGATTTTACTTTTGAAAAGGTTAATTCAATTTTAACTTTAGGGATAACAGATTACATCTTTTTTAAGTATCTACAAATAATACTCCTATAAATTAGTCACTATTGTGTTGTTACGTTAAAAAACTAAAAAAAAAAAATAGGTTTTCATAAAATACACCGAAATCTTGGATAATTTGCTGATTATTATCCAGAATTTGGGTTGTAACATAAATCCTGAGTTTTATATACAATTTCCATTAGCTATTCATGAGTTATCCTATAGAAATATGATAATTTAAAATGTAATTTTGTATCAATTATAAACCACAAATACGTATCGTGTAGTTCGTAACTAAGTCCACAATAATATACATAATACTCGAGCAATGCTTTGTCTTAAAATATTGATTTGAATATTAAAAGTATGCTTTATTTCAATCAAAGAATAAATTAAAAAGTAAAAAAAAGTTGTTTTAATAAATTATAATACAATGACCACGTATAAAAAAAAGTTATAATAAATTAATACTATGTAGAATGAATGACCAATTTGCAGGGTGCATTCTTATCCACTTACAAAGACTAAAACCACGACGAGCGACTTATATATATATTAATATAGATAGTAGATATGCTAGGATTACACTACTCTGTAAGTTGTAAAGTATTTAGGATTTTACAGGCTACCATGGACATCTTAGACAAGCGTGTTACCTCTCCCACCCCCTTATAAGTGTGTTAGAAATTACGAATATTAAATTATCTCTTGCGTCATCGCGTGTTTATAAAAACATTTTGAACATTTTTTTAATGGAAAAATGTTGTTGTAAAGGCATAATTTGTTTAGGGCATTTAAATCCGGGCTCAAATAATTATAAACGGATATTACTCCTATTACAGATAGTGCATCGTATGCGAAATCAGTTTCTTCGCCATATTCATCTTCTGGTATATATTCATGTGTATTATTATGTTCATCCTCGACATCAGAATAACTTCCTTTGTTCATGTTATATTTATTTTTAAATATTATTTTTAATCTAACGGAAATATTAGACTTCTATGGAACTATATACACATAATATAATACACAAATTTAGATTCAACGATATAATTTTGCTAGGTAACTGTAATATTTGAAATTAAAAGCTTCTATTATTCGAAAGTATCATAATAATATGTAATATCGATATATTTTTTTGGCATCCATGTATCATCGTCATTACGTCATCGTATATTATGCTTTCTTATTGAAATCGCTTAATACATTGTTAATGATTAAATATACAAAATAAATAATATTTTTCTAGATGTTAAGTGGATAAATATTAAGGGGAGATGTTAGTTAAGTACAAATATGTGATGGTTTGGTGATACTTGAGTTCCGTGAAGATGGAACGGTATACAATTAAATAGACCCAGTTTCAATTTTATTGTCCATATGTTATAACACGCAGTTTCATATTCTGCCCGATCAATTACAACTTGCACCAAGCCTAGTAGTAGTATATTATATTTTTGATCTTACAAATTATCATTTAAATAATATCAGGTGGCAATGATCCGTCGATTGTGGTATAAGCTTTACTATAGTGTGAGTAGAACCTTCGTTCTCCAAAAATTCCATTTAAAAAAAAATCCATTTTCTACCACAAATAAAGAGGTAAGTTTCTATTTTCTTCCAAAAAAAAAAAAAAAAAAAAAATATCTTATTTCATATAGGTAATAATATATTATTGTTTATTTATAAGTAGTAATTTTTGATATGGAAATATAATTTATGAGTCTTTCAGACGGGCAATCACTACTGTCTATAGGTGCTATGTGTATGGTTAAATAATGACCGAAGATGTATATGTAAATTAAAAATGTATATATACAAGCCGTTTATAAGTTACAACATTAAGATAACTGTAAGCCGAAGTAAAAATGTATCAAATGATAAACCGGAATAATACTCAGAAGTAAACAAACTAAACATTTACGTTTAATTTAACATTCATAAAACATAACATTTTTGTCCCCATTGTAAATATACAAAATTGACTGATGTATGAATTTATTAAAAAACGAATGTGTTCACCATCAACTTAATGCAACGTTTCAACTATTTTTATTTTGATGAATTGTAAAACACGTGATTATTTACCTTAAAAATGTGGCGGTTACTTCATTATTACCAATACAATAATGCTTATATAATATTAAATTATTACGACTTCATAAATGTATAGATCAGAGTTTAATCTCAGTAATAATATAAAAACAAATGAATTATGTTACCTAAATCAAATAATAATACATGAACACATTATAACATGTAAAAAATGTATAGATATTAAATGAAAAAATAAAATAAAATTGAAATAGTGTAATACACTTATACAAAAATTAAATTGTTATAGTACCTATAATAAAAGAATTGCGCACACTTGTAATAATATTATGGTAAATAGTATGTGGTTAAAATAATGATACAAAAAGTTAGCAACAACATGGGATTAAATCAAATTTGTAGTAGTAGGTTGAAAGACCCTGTACGACAATTTTCAAAATGTTATTTTGACGTAATGATTTAACAAACGCAAGGAACCTTAGCAAGGACTGGTGGTAGGTTGCATGGACCGGGTGGTGGGTAGCACGGTGCTGGGCATGGGCACGGCGACGGAATCAAAAACATTGAGGTAGACCGACTGGAGTTTGGTATACGATATCAGGTTTTTGGACATATAGACCGGGATTGAAGAACACTTTTGGCAATGGCGCGGGTGGTAACACGACAGGTGGAGTCGGTAATGGCGGTGGTAACGCGAAGAATATTTTGTTTGGATCTGGAGCTGGTGCACGCGTGATGGACTGTTCCTTGATTACGTTTCCGTCGTTAATGACAATAGGCCCGGGTGCCGCTCCTGGAAGTATGATGGGTGCGGGAGCTGGACATTGAGCCAGTTTAACAATCAGATTAGCGGCTGGACCGGCGGGAACAACGATTGGCGCTGACTTTCCAGCTACTGACGGCAATTGGACTATCAATGGACCTGGTGCTGGTCCTGGAGCTATGACCTGAGGTGCAGGTGCGGGGACTGTCAGGGTTGTAGCTACAGTTGGGGCGGGTGCACAGGCTGGTAGGGCAGGCGGTGGAACAGGGAGTGTGGCAAGGGGTGAAAAAGGTGCCGCTGCTTTAAGAGTGGCTAATAAAGCGGCTAGAGCCGCTGGACTAATGGGCGGTGATGGTATACATGGTGGCAGAGGTGCGGCTGGAAGACATGGGGGTGGTAAAACTGGTGGTGGAAGGCACGGTGGTGGTAGAGCTGGGGCAGGAAGACATGGGGGTGGTAGAGCTGGAGCTGGAAGGCACGGGGCTGGAAGACAGGGAGGCGGTGGTGGTGGTAAGCAAGAAAGAGGGAGTGGTAATGGTGGTAGTGGTGAACATGGTGGTGGAAGGAAGTATGGTGGGGGTGGGGGTGGTAAGAAAGGGAGTGGAAGTGGTAATGGTGGTAGTGGTAAACACGGGGGTGGTGATGGAGGTAAGAATGGAAGAGAGAGTGGGAGTGAGAATGGTGGTGGAGGTGATGGGCAAGGGAGTGGTAGTGCTGGTGGATAACCAGATTGGCCTAGTCCATAATATTGTGATGGAAATCCATCACAAGGTGTTGCTTGTGCCTTTTAATAAAAAAATGTATTTAATTCGTCGGTTTGATATTTTATATTATCATTATTTCTTACCTTAGCAAAACAAGTCAGCACTAAGGCCGTTATGATTCTTAAAGTATTCATTTTTCAATTAATGATTGAATGAATATAATACGAAATAAAACATTCAATTTGTTTGAGTTTTATACTGAAGCCATTCGTATTTGTTTTTAATATGTTCACGTTTTTCTAATCTGACTACGGAAATGCAACCAAACACGTATTTATTAAAAACCTTAATATTGTACATTTATTAATTGATATAATGTTTATATCAATATTTAATCATGCTTTTTATCTGTAAAAATGAATCGAGCAATTTTCGTTTTAATATTTATCTATATAAATTGTTTGGTCAACTGTATGTGCATCTAAAAGTTGCGCTAATATTATTCTAATTGTTTTTAATTCTAACATTATTGAGTTTATCATAAAATAATAAGAATTATATGAATTACAAAGTAATACATATGCGTGTAAAATCATATTATGTATTATATTATTATCATATATTATGAAATAACCTACATGGATTTGGAAAAACTGCTTAACGGTGAAAATTGTATATATATTCAAACATTTTTTCATAATCAATCCCAAATAGATCTAATGTATGGAGATAACAATAGACTATTAATTGATTTATTTCAAATGTACAGGTACGCTTAACCACGTATTGTTTCTGAGTTTTACTTTTTTTATTGAGATCACTATAGATATTCAAACTGTTATTACTAATTTAATATGTTGCTTATTAGACGATGAATATTTAAAAAGTCGTTAGTTGCATAGATGATGTGATCGAACAACAAAGCATTTAAAAAAATATTTATAAGTGGTGTTAATGTGAAAATACTAGGCATTTGAATTTGAATAAATATTAAAGCATATAAATATTATTTTAGATAATATTGATTAATCAATAAGAGTATTTGATCATGAAGTAAAATTTGATTATGAGCTGAACATCAATGAACACATCAATTATATCAGAAATAAAGCTTCTGCAAAATTTGTATTTTTAAAACCTGCCTACTTGTTATTTTAAAAATGAATCTCGTTCTCATTTTGATTATACAATACTTACCTACGTGGCACCATATTTTATAATTGACATAAAATCTGAACAAAATCCAAAATAATTTTACAAGATTTGTATGTTTTCAATGTTGTACTATTAATTTTTTTACTTAAATTCTCTATTGTAACTCCTTTGCCACACCACAAACAATGCTTATTAGAGATTAAAATAATAAAATAAGTAGTTTTCTTTTAAGTTTTAACTAACTAAAACAAATAATTTTGTTTTGGTTTCATAAATAAAAAAAAAATTAAAAAATAAGTTCCACATTCACTCAAAATAACGAAACAATCTAGTTTTTAATTCAAACACTAGAACAATAATTTACAAAATATTAAATGGTATGAAAGAATTTCCTGAAATACTACAAAATATATGTCTTAAAATAAATCAAATAAATTGTCAACCCTATTTATATAAAAAATACCAAATCAAAGTATATACCTACTAATATACTTATTGGCCTCAAATTTCTTAATGCATATGCAGGTCATTATAAGGACAAAGTATTTATTATTAAATTATTTTAATAAATCTTTAAAAGATTTTGTGCTATATATTTTAAGAATGATATAATAAACGCTTAACCTAACCTATGGAATATTTTACTTGTTATCATTAATTATAATCAATAATTTGTTTTTACGGTACATATTATATTATTTATTTATTAGTTTACACGGCGTATGCCTAATTAAAAAAAATATTTTTTTTCATTTTTCCGTTAACAAATTTGTTTAACAAAAAAATGTATGTAAGTAATTGGAATCTATTTCATAAAAAAATTAAAATATTTTAGATGTTTAATATGTTTAGTGAAGAAGATATCAATTGTTTAATAAATATAATATTTAAATGAAAAACAATTTCAAAATGACATTTGGGAATAAATTAACTTATCATTCAATAATTTTTATTAAATTATATTCAAAAAATATGGTTTCAAATGTTTAAGTTTAAAGCCAATTCGAATCAATTTGTCTATGTAGGTAGCTGGTAAGTATACAAACACATGACATATAACACTGTGTATAGTATATTTTTTTTTTTTGTAATTTTGTCTTTTTTTTAAAAAAAAACAAATCAACATTTAACTTAAACATAATTAATGCACAGTATTTTATTATTATTATTACAGTAGGTATATTTGTATTCAACGCGTTTGGTATTTAGTGTAAGATTATGATTAATGGGTACCAAAATATTTGGATAAATTACAAGCAACTATGTGTATAATATTAAATAAATAATAATTTGTTATGAATAACCTCGAGTTGAGTGTTCATTACTTAATCTAAATGTACTCGGTTGAAAGATATCTCAACAAAAAAATATGATATTATTATTTATTTAATTTTTATTTATTTATAATATGTATTTATGTTTTCATTCAAACTTTATATATATATTTTATTTTTATAACTTTTTATCAGTAAATTCAATATTGTTATGTTAATTTATGAATTTTAAAATTTAAGTTGAATATTCAGTGATTACCTAGAAGCAGAATCTATATCTAATAGTGTAAACACCTATCTTTGGTGATATGTATGCATAAAAAAAAGATTAATGAAATCAGTGAGAAAAAATGAGAATAAATAAACGTGAACATTTGAATAACAAAATATATAAGATTTTGGTATAAAAGCTACGCTGCACTGCTAATTTAGATATATTATTCAACAGTTCTTCAAACAATTACATACAAAATGAAGACTTTTAGAATTGTATTTGCTTTGGCATTGGCCTGTTTGGCTAAGGTAAGAATTATTTTACAATCCTAACATACCTGAATATTATCTAATAATAATTTTATCATCAAGGTTGAAGCAGGTCCTTGTGGCACATGTGGAGGATATCCATTCCTTCCAGATCCTTATCTAAACTTTGGTTTGGCACCACCCCCACTTCCACTTCCTCTTCCACCACCGTGTTTACCACTACCACCACTTCCTCTTCCACCACCGTGTTTACCACTACCACCACTTCCTCTTCCACTTCCACTTCCTCTTCCACCACCATGTTTACCACTACCACCACTTCCTCTTCCACTCCCTTGCTTACCACCACCATGTTTACCACTACCACCACTTCCACTCCCACTTCCTCTTCCACCACCGTGTTTACCACTACCACCACTTCCTCTCCCACTCCCTTGCTTACCACCACCACCACCACCATGCTTCCTTCCACCCCCATGTTTACCACTACCACCCCTCCCACTCCCACTTCCACTTCCTCTTCCACCACCATGTTTACCACTACCACCACTTCCTCTTCCACTCCCTTGCTTACCACCACCACCCCCATGCTTCCTCCCACCACCATGTTTACCACTACCACCACTTCCACTCCCACTTCCACTCCCTTGCTTACCACCACCACCACCACCATGTTTCCTTCCACCACCACCTCCAGCCTTCTTACCACCACCTTGTTTACCACTTCCACCACTTCCACTTTCTTATCCACCACCTCCTTGTGTTCTACCTCCTTGTGTTCCACCTCCAGCGTTGATTCCAGTACCTCTAGCACCTCTGCCTTGTTTCTCTATTCCACCATTATGTCCACCTTGTCCACCATTATGTCCACCTTGCCTACCACCTCCTTGCTACTGTTAATACGGATTTTTCCACATTGTTGATATCGGTAATATTGTTAGTAATCAATACAGTTATTTAAAATGTTTTCACTTTCTAAAAAATGCACAATATACATTAAAAATGTTATAGTCTGAAACAATTATATATTTATATATCAGTTAATAAAAATAAATATTTCATCTCATATATTTTATCTTTGTAAATTATTCATTAATATCTTACCAATAATTTATGATATTAAATTGAAAAATTTTTTTCAATGTCAATTACCTTATCGTATTACATAAGAAATTGTATAAAATGTTTTAAGTCCTTAGAGTTTTAAATATGTTAGTATTTAACTTTAATGTTACAAAACCAGGGAAATCACTGCAGTATTAAAATCCCTAAGTATAGAAAATGATAATTAATATGACAATGAAATGCCATAAGTTTCTATAATATAGAAACAAAATATCAAATATCGTTTTATAATAAATTATTTTTTTACGTGTTTAGATTTCTAACATCATATTTTAACTCCAAATTTTAAAAACAAATAACTGTGATATGATTTTCAACTTTTTAAAAAAAGTTACAAGAAAATTTAAAACCTCGTATTAAATTATAATAAATATTAAAAATATTATAAATTTTTACCTACCAAATTATTTGCAAATTCTCGTTATTTAAAAAATTTCATAATACTAAACTTACCTAAACGCTTATAAAAAAAAAAAGAAACTGACACCATGTTGGTTTGATATTTGTATATAAACAATTTATTACGAAAAACATTGTACTTAATACCCATGTTGTAAAACTTGAACTTGAATATTAAAGTTGTACATACAAAATGTTCACATTAAATATTTTTCTATATTATATATATATATATATAGGTATTTTCTTAGAATAGTTAAAAATGTAAATACCTATAAATAGTTAGTTAAATATGTAGTTAGTGCTTATAATCTAGTCTAAATATTTTAATAAATGTATTGAGTATAATAATTGATAATTTAAGTAACAGTGGGATGTTTCAAGTTTCTACAGTTAATACTTTTTGAATATCATTAAAACATTTCATAATAAATTACGATTTTATGAATGAATAATATCCTAGTTTGTCGATAATTAAACTTTAAACTTCATACATAATATTTTCGCAATAATACTCAATTATTTTTTAATAACTCTAGAAGTACCCACTTATTAAAACTTTTATAACATTTTTAAGCTTTATGACCAAACATAAAAAATATCATTATAAAAATAACTGAAAATTGTCAATATACTTTAAAAATCAGGCTATACATAGAAAATAGCAATATAAATATTAAGTTAAATTTTCATATACCTATATCTACTATCTATGATAATAGTTATTTGTTTATTCCTTAATTACTAAGTAACGGTTGGTTTCTTGTCGTAACTAGATTTTTTTTCTATCAGATAATATATTAATATTTAAGCCAGAATCAAGTTTTAATGCTCCAAAAAATTATGATCTGAAAAACCACATTGCTTTAATAAAATCAATAAATTCATCAAACTATTCAAAATCAAAAAAAATTATCTCAATGTAAAACCAATTATATTCTTTGCCCATTTTCATTCTACTTTAATACCCTATGCTATTGTCGTAATGGCGTGAATTGGATAATTTTATGGTAGTGTAGACTCATAACTTTCTTTTTTTAGTACAAATAATCTTTTAAAGACAATGTTTCATAAGGTTATAAAATCATACAAATGCAGTATTTTTGTAGCTGTTTTCTTAAAATTGTGTTGACTTTTATTCATATTAAATTTATATTTTATTATAATTTATAATAATTTATAAATAAAATGCTCACACAGTTACGTTTATTTAATTTATAAAAGTAACGCACCAATGCAATTTATAAATAATAACAGTATAAGTACTTATTTAAAAAAATATATTAATAATAATAATTAGTGGATAAAAGACGTCTGATAGCAATATTTTATATCATATATTATTATTAATACACATTCTTGTTGGTTTTGGTGGTTACTGTTTACTGTTGAGCGTTGGTTTCTTAAAATAATATTTTCAAAATTGTTGTTCCATTGCAATAATGTTAACAATAAAATTATCATTATTTCATACGATTATATAGATAGATGATATCAAATTTATGTTATTTATATTTATAATCACGGCTGTCGGTGAATAAAAAAACCTAAAACTCAGGAATATTCACGTATATGTATATATTGTAAGGTTTTCTAGTTTTATACACATAATAGTAATTTCGTAATATTAATTAATAGGCCATTGTACGCCAGTACACCACTACTGTTACTAATAATCGATGACATATTAAGAAACCCATCTTCACATGTTTAATAACACAACAGATAATACACTAATTAAATACTATAGATATTTTAATATTTAATACGTAAAATGTAAATGCAACATTATGTGTCTGGTATTATTGAGGTGTCTTCCGTCGAGTTGTTTAAAACGACTTTGAGTTCACAAAAAAATGTTCGCGAAAAATAAATCATAAACCTATTATTTATAATATTCGCCTAGCTAATAATACAATATTGTAACAGGCATTACAAAATAAAAAAATACGCGAATGGTATAATGAAGACGACTAGTTTTATTTATTTTTATTATTAGTCCATCTTACAAACCGGCTACTCGAAACAGCTGTGGTAACGTGACGGTTGACCATGGCCGTGCGGTCGTCGATGGGATGGCAGATGCAGGGACAAATAGAGACATCAGTTTTTTTAATGACCCAGGATTCGTTGGTGGACAGGTGATTATCGGGGCGGACGGGGTTGTTGTCGTTGGCGGTGTAGTCGAATCGTCGATTTCGTTTGGTAGTGTTGGAGAGGATGGTGAAGTTGGTGGGGTTGATGGTGCTGTCGAGGTTGGTGGTGTTGGTGGTGTTGGTGGTGTTGGTGGTGTTGGTGGTGATGGTGGTGAGACGACAATTCCGATGAACCGGACGAAAGTTCGCAGAACGTCCGGAAATTGATGTGGTGTGGTTGGCCGGTTCTGGTGCTCGTTGGCGGCCGTCTTTAAGAGATCGGTCAACGCAGCAGCGATGGCGGTACCTGGAAAAACTTTTGGCTTCAATGTCGTACACCGAACTAGAGGCGCACACTTCGAGCTAATCGGCTTGGTTGAGTTGCATGCCGAGGACCGCGACGTCGCTGTCGGAGGAGCTCCGGAGCATTCCTACAATAACAGACGAATATCAGTTATTACTTACGACTATTATTCCACGTTCGGATAAAAAGTAGAAACGAAGAAAGATATTCTTATTTATGTATATTAATTATAGTAGTTATTGTTTATTAGGTAGATATATTATATTTTTGATTTAAATTGTTACAAAATAAATGAATACATGAATTTTAATTAAATTGATTATTATAGCAATACTACCAATTCAAGGTTATTTGAAAAATATAATACTGGTAATTTCTTTATTTATGTTCACTTTTTTCCTAAATAATTTCTAAGTTATAAAAAGCATGAAATAAATTTGATTTTGACTTAATAGAAAATTAACAAAAAAGAATACCAAAACCGGGAAAATAAAACTAAAAATTTAAAATAATTAAAGTACACAACAATATTTTTTTCGATGAATCCTTAATGCATAAATTAATGAAAATAATGTATTGCTAATTTTATTGTGTTTAATTTATCTTAAGTCTTAATAATTAACAAATGCTATATAATCTGCTAAGCATGTTAATATTATTAGTTATGACAAAATATTATTTTGTTGCACAGTCGTTTAACCGTCAATATCCATCATGGATAGTTGAGAAACAACCAAGTTTATGAGAGTTGTGTCGATTTAAAATTCAAATTTGTCGTAACACCTATAATATTTTGTTTTTTCCTTTATTAATTTATTATAATAAATGTGTATAAAAATAATTTTGTGATATATACTTGAAATTATATCGTATTAGCGACTAGTAATATATAAATGACAGATATTAACAATAACATTTGCATTAGCTGTAACGTAAATCTGTTCGTAATGTTACAATATTTTTAATATCTTCGCGTAGGCATATTTTACACATACTATTGCACAATGTGATAAAATGCTATGATAATAATTTAAAATATATATTTTTAATAAAAAAAAATATAGCTTAACAAAATTAACCATGAAAAATTATAGATATTTTTAGTTACTGACTGTGTTTTAGTGAATAATTTTATAACAATATTATTTTGTATAGTTAATATTCAAGTATTAAATTAATTTATCGATTTTAAATACATGTTATAAATTTAATCATTATAAAATTTAATCATCTAATTATACCTACGTGGAAGCTACTTTGTCCAACATTGCAAACAAAAATGATACATCGAAATATTCAATGAAATATAAACTATTCAACAGTCAATTAAATAATTGCTTCGAGAATCTTTTCAATTTCGTCAAACAGTATACTCGAACAACCGATTACAATTAAATTAACACAACTGTATAATGATTTTAAAAAAAGGTGCTTACAGTAATTGTAAAAACAGTCACGTATATAAACTTTAATTATCATATAATTATTTATTATTACAATTAATGAATGCTATTAATTAATAATTATATAAACAAATTAAAATAACTTATTTCACACAAAATTCTTTTTCGTGTAGTATTATTTAATATTAAAATACACTTTTAAGAGTATGTTATGTTTGCGTTTATATTGTATATGTTATACAAGGTAAATTTGCTTTCAGCCAAATACATTAGTTAGTTCTATTATTACAGTACATTGAACTATCATAGAACTATTATAGTTAAAAATATGACCTGTGTTTTCTCGTGATTTTAATTTTAATCTAAAATGAGTTGCTATTATTATGAATTATGTTAGTATTTAACATACTTGCAACTCACTATAATAGTATAATTTACACCTCTAAATTTGATAATAGGTAAATTTACTATAGTATTAAGACTAGCAATATAACATTAATTCTGCTAAAGAAAAATTTGATATGTTATACGTTTGTAAAACGGAAACAACACATGAAAGCAACACTTCCTCACTGCAAGGTTATTTTTTTTTCGCTAATGGAGAAAATGACCCGATGGATAATTCACTCGGCCATTTACGCGTGTCATCTAATAATAAGCATATCAATGTTGTTGGTTATACCTAAATATTTTTAAAAGATTGCAAAAATTATAAATAAAATAATTAATGATAGTTTAATAACCTAAACAAATAAAAGTAATGTTTTTAATTTTTTAAAACAGTTAGGATAATTCACGTAATTACAATTATAGCTAGTGTTTTAAACATTAAGAAATTGTGTTTATCTTTTTCTGAAATTGAGAAAAACCACTTAAAAATTATGCAATTCATCAACGAAACTTGTTTACGTTAAAAATAAACCCGAATTTAAAATCGTCATTAGGATCTATTAATCTGTATTAAAAAAATACATATATATGTATACTCGCTTCTTCTATTGTTCTAACTTCTAACCGTGAGAATCTATATAACTTGTCGTCCGGAAAATAAATTATTATACATACCGTTAAGTACGAAAGACTCACGAATACCAATGCGCACGCTGTCGAAATGACTTTGGACCATTTCATATTTATTAGTATTTAATGTAATTTACTAAAGTAGGCATATGGTTCGACGATTAGACTGTGTCTGCTATGTGAATAATAATATAATATCTTAGTTTCTATAATATAAAGTGGGTGCATACCTATAACAGCCATACTATTACGCCATTTCGGACATAATATCAACTAAAGATAAGTCATTCTTAACACCAGTGGTCGTTAAATTCATGTGTACACTTACATAATTCATAATATAAGAAAATAGTATTTTTCTCTGTCTACAGATAACAATTAATGGTCTACCTTCATCACAGCCAATTTTTTGCGATGTTTTCCACGTCCCTACATATGCTACTGATTATTTCTTCTAATGTTGTAACTGAAGCGATAAACAAACTTATTAAATGCTAGTTTTCAGTGAGTTATTTAAAGTAATTAAAATTACCATAATTATTCATAATTATCCACGAATTACAGTTTAATTTATCAATTTTGTGTACATTAATTTTGCTATTCAACGTGAATAATTTGTTTGATGTAACAATGATTGTGTTTAAAATGTATCACGTCACATTTATTTTGATTGAATATCGCGTAGAATTTGTTAAATTAAACATACGTTGTGCATGCTAAGAAATGTTTACTCTAATAGCCATGAAGAATAAACACAAATGAATTATTTATATTTTTTATGGCTGTACATAAAGCGGGAGTGAAGGACGCGTTGAAACTTGATCTTTGATACGATTCAAAAGAGTTTGATAAAGCTTAAGGTTTAAAGCTTAAACTTGCAGCTTACAAATAACTAATCTTTATTAGAAAGTTTTTATTTTTTAAAATTTAACTACCAATAAATACATAATATATATTAACATATTCTAGATAATATAATATATAATATTTAAAATGTTTATTAGGTACAGAATATTATACTATTGATAATAACAGCAGTATTTTGTTTTCTTTCATTGATAATAGTAGTTTTACTATGTTTAAAAATCAATGATAATTGATGTTTATTATGAAAAAATCGTTATAAATTTTCCAAAAGTGTCTTGTTTTTATTAAATTTATTAATATGTATATAGTTTTAATGACAAACGAACACTAAAAATTAATAATCAACTTAAATTGAATGTTTACCATATTAAATAACTGGTTTAAGTGATAAAATTCGTAAATGCTTACCTACCTAATTAGTAATGGAAAAAGCCTAATCCGGACTCATTTCCCAACATCATAAATTGTATGATAAATGTTAGATACCTACTACCTACAGTTTGCATATTCTTGTACAGTTATACCATTAGATAATATAATATGCTGTTTTTGTAAAATAGAATTTCTTTTTTGAAAATATTCAAATACTTTTTTTTACTCCAATTATGAAAATTTCTTTTGAGTTATCAAAGCAAACAGACAGTTGTTCAAAGTTAAATCATTTGACGACTGCATTGAGATATGATTAATTATCTGGCATTAAATTTATAATATTGAGAAAAATACTTTTTGAATTAAGGATTTTTATTTTACATCCTAAATTAACAATAAGGCATATACTACAGACTATAGTCGTCAATAGGTTAAATAATTAAATATTATATCCCATAATTGAAATTTGATAGATCTTTTGTATATGTTTACAACCGTCTTGAATTACAGTTAATCGGTATTTTGCAAATTTCAATCTTAATATAACTGTTTATAATCTCAGATATTGTTATTTTTTATATAAAGTTATGAACAAATACGATAAGTTTCAAATTAATTATTTATGGTGTTTTATCTATTTTTCATGTAAACCATGCTTAACTCAGGCACTCAGTGACGTCGTCTCATATTAAATGTGTCATATACTTTCCCCAGTTCCGTAATTGTTTCTTGTAGCATATTTTATATCACGTGTCCGGCGATATATCTCAGTGCGTGACAATCAAATAGCTCAACAGATATTCCAATAATAGGACAGATAAAGCACTAAATATCTAAACGCAACGTTTAAAGAAATAATTCAACATAGTTTTTATTATTATTAATATTATTATTGTAACAAAACCGCTGATTAGCAAATACATTAAAAAATGATTTTTATTCGTTTTATAGTGTACGAATATACTTGTACACGTATATTATCACAATAGTCTAAATCATAAATACATAATAATGATGTGAAATAAATAAAAGTCAATAATAATTAATTTGTAAATAAATTACAATAACATAATTATATAATACAAAAAAAAAAATAATAAATACATTAAAAATGGAGATGAGTGTTTTCGGGGAAAATAAACCGGGCTAATTTATACCAGAGAATATTAACAAGGAACTTTTGAGAATAACGGAAGACATTTGATTGGCTTACTTGTAAGCGCGGGCAATTTGGGCAAGCTCAATTTGTGTGGAGTGGGTAGACGTTTATGAATAATATTAATAATATTATCTAAAGTTTCTGGTTGATAGTAAAGTTTCTTAAGCTGCGCGGGCTGTATTTCGATTTGTTTACCAATTAATGGAGCGGGTAATAGAACAAATATTTTAGGTTTACTTACAATTGCAGGTATTTGGGGTAAAGCGGGTATTTGGGGTAAAGCAGGTATTTTAGGTAAAGCGGGTATTTTGGGTACAGCGGGTATTTGGGGTAAGACAGGTATTTGGGGTACAACAGGTATTTGAGGTACAGTAGGTACGTGCAATTGCGGTAACTTTAAGTTACCACTTGCAAATAGTTTTAGAATTGATTCGATTTTAGATTCTAATATATTAATACCGGCTCCCTTGTTGAAAAACGATGGCAGTATCGAAAATGGCGACGGTGGTTTTATATCATCACACGGTTCGGGAAGTCCTGAAGGTCCACCTACTGGTGGATATGCGATTGGCGGTGATGGACTATTGGTCGTGGGTAAATCCGTGGGTAAACAGGGGGCCGTTGACGAAACTGTTGGTGCAATGGTAACGGCGACTTCCTTTGTAACAGAAACACCGGACAAATCATGTGCGGGCGACGACGGCGAACCGGACGACGATATGGCGGCAACAACATCGGCGCTGACCGCGACTACGGGTGAAACGGGCGCAGCCGATGCAGGCTGAACGGCCGGCGTTATGGAGGCATCGACGGTTTTGCTCACCTGAACTATAGGCGATTGCGGCACTGCGGACGGTGCTGATGGGCCAGCCGGCGTTATGGAGGCATCGACGGTTTTGCTCACCTGAACTACAGGCGATTGCGGCACTGCGGACGGTGCAGATGGGCCAGCCGGCGTTATGGAGGCATCGACGGTTTTGCTCACCTGAACTACAGGCGATTGCGGCACTGCGGACGGTGCAGATGGGCCAGCCGGAATTACGGTGGCATCGACGGTTTTGCTCACCTGAACTGCAGGCGATTGCGGCACCGCGGACGGTGCAGATGGGCCACCATTCGAGTTACCGACGACTTCCGTGCTTGGTGACCCGGCGGGCAAGACGGTCCCCGTAGCCGCCGACGGTCCGATGGACAACGTGTTGCTTAACGATACGAATACTGTTTGAGGTATTCCACTAATGAGAGTCGGGTTGGCCGACAACGAGGTCATGAATCCCGTTATCACGTGACGCGGTATAGAATGCAGAACTGTGGGATTACACGAAAGTTGTGTGAGGAAATCCGTTATTAAAAACGGCGGGACTAGGCACAGCAGTTTCGGGCTGGACGATAGAAATGTCATAAACGCTACGGTTTTTTTGACGGCTAGTGATGTCTTTAAGTCGAATTGACCGAAAGCTGATTCCGATTGTTGTCCCAACGGTAGAGACAACAGCGAATTGTCTGCGTGAAATGATTTAATGTGTGCATCTGTGTTCTGTAAGAAAAAAAATAATAAAAATCAGCAATTGTCAAAAATGAAAGATCAATTAAAATGTCTATAAAAATAATGTTATAATGCAATAAATACGACTTAGTAAAATAAAATAAAAATATTATTAAATTTATATATATTAATAACGTACCATAAGTTTTAGAAGCAATACTACCACGCAGACAAATAACGCCGGTTGTTTCATTTTTATGTTAGAATTTTTTTTAAATTTTTTTTTTATATATATAATTATTAAAATGATTGACTGTGTCAGAATGCGTCAATTTTTTTGATTTCTCTCCCTTTTATAGTATTTGCCACGTTCTTTCGAACATACCTGGCTCAGACGTAAGATACGAGACAGTAGCCTATAATCGGTCAAAATTATTATCTCAATTATGCAATTAATTTATTTTTTTTTTTTGCAGAACGACCCAGCATTAATAAGACTAGGAACAAAATATTTTATCACATTATATGGTTTATAATTAATGTACATTTAAGAGTAATTTCGAGATACTAACATTTTTTCGTTAATTTTATTTCGGTACAATTAAATGAATAATTTTGAATATCAAACGTAAATGCGAATGACCGTTGTTGAAATTATTATTAGATTTTGTTTAAGTAGGTGTATATCGTGTTTTAACGTTATTTTCAACACGGAAATTAACCAACGTAAAGATGCGTCAAATAATAGCTTATATTCATTTATTGATACAGAAAAATCTAAATTTCTTAACAGTACTTAATGTTAACTGTAAAAAACCTTTATAATATTACTTTAAAATATTATTGACTGTAATTATTTATAAAATTAATATTTAGTTTTCACGTATACGCACATTAAAACACACTTAATATTATCAAAGTAAATTTCAGATTCCTCAGAACGAACGTAATTACGTTGACTTTGAGATGGCAGCCTTCTTTAAACCTTAACAGTCATTAAATTTCTGTTACCCTAGCTTATTTATTTCATTTGCCTAAATTATAATTCCCAATTACAATATATTAATGGAATATTTATAATACATACAAACTAAATATCTTGAAAATAATTAATATATTTGATCGAAACAACAATATATAATGAAATTCATTTTTTAATTGAATAAATTTGCTTTTTATTTAGTTTTACTTTTAAATAAATCTACTGCATGTTTAATACATTTTTTTCTTAAAAATAAAAATACTGATTTTATGAAATTTAAATTAAGAATATAATATTACGTGAAATCTAGCTCTTTACATAGCTTTCTTTTTAAGTATACCATGAAGAATGCAATTTTTGTTTTCATATTCATAATATGGAAAATTTTTATTTTATGTATCATGTGTACAATATTAGGTGAATCGTGGACGTTATTTACCATTTACAAAATATGTAAAAGGACACTGCAAAAAAACGTATCAATTCATCTAAATCTTAGCACTATCTATAAGTATTTAAAATGTTGATCAATAAGAAGTGCACTAACATTTTGTTAGGATGCAGGCCGCAGGGTATCCCAACCTAGAATGCAACTCTGATAATCTAAATTTTAAAGTTTAAATACTTTTAAGTTACTAATACATAATTAACAATTCGTTCCTGAAATCGATTATCTCATAATATAAAATTAAAAATGCATGTTGAATTAGAAAAAGTATAAACATTAAACAATATTAAAATGTAAAAATAGTCAAAAACATAAATAATTTTTAAATTTTTTTTAATAGCTTCAAAATATGTAGAAAAAATTTGTTATTTGTTTATTTAAAAATAAAATTAATTCTTATTATTAAATAATCACTCTTTATATAATTTTGGTTTATTGTTAAAATTGGTTTTATTAATTTATTAGATTTAAATTTTACTTTATTTTATCGTTACTAAAATGAAAAAAAAATTAAGATAATATGTATTTCATATTTTATAAACTATAAGCACAATTAGGCAGCATTTACATTTATATATAATAGGTACCTATAAACTAAAATATTAATTTATGTTTATATACTTGTTTTTTACTACCTACTAAATAATAATAATACATAATGTATACCAAAATATTACTTAGCGCGCGTATAATTCATGAATATTAATTAATAAATTGCATAGTGGTACATAGAAGGTACGGAATGTCATGTTACTCAGAATAATATAAACCTACTTTATTATGTTTTGTGATCATTCAACAATAATATTATAAAACCATACGCCATCGGCAGTAGTTAGTTTATGTAGATTGTGCAAAGTAATTTAATGTACTGCAAACAGTACACATACCTTAATTTTTTCTTTCTTTTATAGGTACTGTCATATTTCAATACACGCTATTTTTGTGTTTGAAAAGAATGGCACGATTTCTGTCGCATTGATGAACTGGGTAAGATGATAAGATCCATCGCACCAGCCTTGATTTGCTTTGAACGATGTATAATTAATATAATTAATACATTTTACTGAAACACAAATAATATAGTTTATTATTATTCCAAATAAAACTTCTATATAGTATATATTATATCAGATTAGTAATATAATGTAATCTACTTGAAACATATATAACAATGTTTCAAGTTTTCGATCGGTTATTTTTTTTTTTTTTTTTTAACTATACTTTATTCCTATACTTTTATTCTGTACATTTTTCCACGATTACATTTTTCAGGGGTATAGAATGTGTATGTACATGTATCTATGTTTATTATAAAAATATGTTACGACATAACTGGAAGTGTTTAAATATCTATAGGTGCATGAATTTAATTATTTGAATAATAACATTCGAAACAACTAGTTTTGAATGAACACGATTATAGAAATGTTACACAATATTTCGTTGGGCGGTCGTAGATCTGACAAATAGACACATAACTATATTATAATAATGTAAATCATCTAAAATAAAAAATAAAAACACTAGCTATGCTTCTTAAAAGCGAACTATATATAATAATTTAAATATCTATAAAAAAATAATCAGTAGATGAGAAATTTTCAACATTAAAAGTATGTAATATTTTTATTCTGCATAACTTACAAAATTGTCGTGCTTACATCGTTTTATAAGAATATGCACATCTAATTATTATGCATCTACGTTATTTTTGAATTTTTCATTAAAATAACTTAATGAATCTTGTTACTATATCGGCTATCATAATATTGTTAGCAATTGGCTATAAGTCACATAGTTTAATCTTTTAAGTTTAATAAGATAATAAATGTTTGTATTATTCCTTATAAGGTTGTAGAAAATGTGTTTATCAGCATTATGATAATATGAATACAACTGAATTTATCGCAAAATATTACTGACTTCAATAATAATTATAGAACATAGATAGTTGTTGAAATTGCTATGGTAACATTTACAACATACTAAAATAAATCTTCTTTCCATGTCTATGAGATTAAATATTTGGCAAGATTACTGATATAATCTAGAGCATAAAGCGAAAATCCAGAAATGTCAACTACTAGTTTAGATATTGTGCTCTTTGTGTATCAATTTTCCGCTATATGTAATACAATACTTGATTAGACATATATGTAAATATAATTTAATAAACACTTTCCATTCTATGTTCACGACAAATTTAACGGTTTTTTTTTTTTTGTTAAATATCTGCAGATACCTACAACTATGTCTTCTTAATATGACAGTGGTTTTGTAATATAGCTATATTTCACTATATTAAAATTGAGTGTTAAACTGTAATTAGTAATAGCAATATAAGTTTTAATAATTAAAAACACATTTTTTTTTCTATTTGATATTATACCCTTAAGGACTTATAATAAATTAATGTATCTTAAGTAATAAGGGAATAAAGGAAAAAGCAATCAACAATATATTATAAAGTGTAACAGAAAAAACTGACAATAATTTAATAACTATACTTTAACTAAATAATTAATTTTTCAATCATTATTTTAAGATATTTTTTAGTTTAATTTAAATCCTAGTAGTTATACTATAATATGATATTAAAATAAATTATATTAGAAAAAAAGATTAGCATTGAATATTTTAAATAATAATTGTGTAATTGAAAATTAGAAGGTAGTGAACATACAAAAATCAAACATCAAACTTAAGCATTTGCACCTACCAATATTACTTATGTATAGGAAAAATCGTATAGCAGGTGTATACGCAATTAATAATTATATACATATTGTATAGGCGAAAGCTAATAATTAATTACTTATAATTATAATACACAATTTCGAGAACTATAATATATATATATTGACTGTTGACTTGACAATTATATTATATTTCTCAACATGCAATGAATTTTCATTATTGCTCACCGGATTTAGCTTCCACATATTATATTCATATGTATAATAACATTACGATATTATTATTTATAATATATTATTTTAAAATACGTGTCTAAAAGGCAAACTGACGAAAATTCACGTAACAAATACGTGTTGTCGTTCAGAAAGTTATAATTATTAATTTATAATCCGATTCGGTTGTTACATACTTATATACCTAGTAAATTGTTAACCTTAAAACGTACATTATTATATTCGGTTTAAAGTATATTATCATTTATCAAGTGGATAATATCACACTATGGATTAATATATGGGTTTCATTAATTGTAAACATAATGATACGTTGAATCGAATTTAAAAAAATACCGAACAACTACACAAACTAATGCACCAGGGTTATGATTTTTGACTTTGAGACTAATATTGAAATTTGAACGGTTATAATAACAGTGTGGAGTGTATAATGTTTTATCTGACTCACTTATTTGAAACGAAATGTAGGTTATGCGTAGTTATATCTACAAGAACCGCGTTTAATACTTATAAATCATTAGAGTTTTGCTGGGTCGGCCTTCAGTTACGTTTTCAGTAATAATATTGTAATAGACGTCCTTAGATTCGTCTTTAACGTTTATGAACTACCGTCGTTTAGACCCTAAAATTAAATATAATATTAAATGTTAGGTAGATGTTCATAAACAGACTCCGGCGACTAGCGAGGTTGGTTTAATTTCAATTTGAATATTAATTAATAATTAATAAAACATGATTGCAGAACTTAGACACAGTACCGTACCTTCGTTTTAATTTCTAGACAATAACGTGTTATTACCTACTATTATAGGTATATGATGTGTGTTATATACAAAGTAATATGGTTTCATAGTTCTTCAGTCGCTATCACTATATTTTTTTAGATTAAATTACATATATATTTTTTTTTAACTGAGTTAAAAATTGTTGTGTTCCACCGTATTAACGGAGAACAATTTAATCGTCACTTTTATTATAATAGAAATATTTTAGTAACATTATAATATCATATACAATATTATACGCGTGACTTTCGGTTCTTAATATATACCCAACTGTCGTTGAAGCATCTTTAATATCATTACGTCAGCATTCACAACTAACAGGTTTCTACGATGAGTGCCATAAAAATATAAAATATAACTATACGCACAAGGATATACCAGACTGGGAACTAATAAGGACAATGACGTTTCCGTCGTCCCGGGAAACTAATTTTACGAGCATTGTTAACTTCACGATCAACACTTATGAGACTGGGTCCAAGATTGACTCCAAACTCACACTTACATTGAGTGATATCCCGACCCTATACTGTCAGCAGATTATTGTTTACCTTCGAACCTCCAATAACAAATAGGTACATTGTGTTTGAACAATTTTGAATACAATTATTGGCCAAGTGTTAATATATACGTATTTAGTATATATACCTAATTCAATTGTTATCAGATATAATTAGCACTATCCTGGGTACAAGAAAGGAGTAAAGTGCGGCGTGGTGTCAGTTCCACGTGATCAGCCAACCGGGATTAGCTACGGCACAATGTGATATTGAACATTTACGATATTTTAAAAATATGTATAATTATAATACATAATAATCTTCACCTAGGGCATAATTAAATGGTTCAGAAAACAGAACGAACGAATAGTTGGAACAAATGGATTAATTTTAAATGTTAATATTTCTCGAACAACTGCATATTAAATACCGAAATGTATAAACATGAGTGAATCTTACCCATCTACAATTTATAGGTCTTATTTTTTAAATTTAGTTCAAATTATGGTCGCGATAATTGTGTCAATATTAGAATAACATTATAAAACATGTAAAATTATAGGTACCAATCTGTAAAAATGAAAACTACAATACTTTGCTATACTTAAACTTACAAGGTCTTAAACACATACTCGTATAATACATATTGAATGAGTGATGTAATTTAACTATTTACCAATAAATAAAATATAATTAACAATTAATATTAATAATTTAGTGAGTGAATAATTAAGTTTTCATAACTTGCAGATGAAATCGTAAATCGAAGCGTCTATACACATTTGATAAAATTATTCTAAAAGTATAAGCTATACTATTAGGATATACTTTAGTGTTTTTACTTTCATATTATCTACAATATGCACATAATAATTAATTTATCATAAAACTACCTTGTTGATATAAGCATTTGAAAAAAAAACCTACTTACATATTTCATAAATTATCAATATACATATATTATATATATATATATATATAATTGAATCCTTTGCAAATTTAAAATTAAATTAATAACAGTCAATAATTTTCTAGATCTTAAATACTATAATTTCATTCATATGTCTAATAAAGATTACAGGTTATGGTAATACTGTGTTACACTAACATTTAATGTATTATCGTATTTGTCTTTCACATATTGACGGTGTTATATTTCTTAAACAAAAAAGTTTTGTTTTTACAAACAATTTCACTCTTCAAGACCTGTGAACGAAACGTTTTGCACTGCCAGCGCAACAAATTATCAACAAAATTGCATTCTTTCATAATGATCAGTTTAAAAAAAAACGTTTCTTGATTACATTGTAAATTATAATACATTTTATTGTTTTTTCATTTAATACGTATAATACCTAATTATTCCAATTTATATACAATTATTCTGATTTCTGAGAGATGGTAAAAATAAATATATCGATTTTTTAGGATAATTCCTTCTTTGTTTAGTTATTATGTTATTTATTTTTAAGTACATTTATTAGGAGAGGGGTATAAATATTCCAAAGTTTTCACTATACAAACCATCTATTGGTTGTCACAAAATAACATTTTTGATACCAGTTATTTTTATAAATAAATAAATTGGTGTTTGTTCACATACGCCTATTTTTTTCTGCAGTATCCTGTATATTATTATTATCATCATCATCATCATCTTTATTATTATTATTTTTGTAATTTTCGTTTTATATTATACTTATATTTAAAAAAAAACAATAATGAAAAAAATCATGATCACAACATATTATTTCAAAACAAAAACTGTTTGTAGAAAAGAAAATTAATTATATTTTAGTTGCATAATAATATACAAATATTTATCTCACTATACGCTCTGGTTATGGATCTTAATTAAATCCTAAGTAGTATATAAAGCTATTATGTATCTACGATTCAATATATTATGTTATGTGGCATAGTTAGTAGTTTAAACATCAGTGTTGTTAAAATTGTTTTATGTTTGATAATGATTTTTTCTGACGCCGTGGCCGTTACCTACTTTTCGGATGGATAATCATCAGTGACAGAGTAGTCAGTACCTAGGTGAATCACGCAACTAAAATATAATGTTCATTTCTCTCTATGTCAATGAATCAAAAAGTCTATTTACAAATATTTAATAAAATACGTATTACGTATAATTATAACAATGTTACTTCGAGATTTACGTAGTTATTATTGATCAAAATCGAAGTGAACAGCAATACCATAAGTACCTACTTTTTCAATTCACAATATGATTCGTAGTTATTACTAGATATTCCATACCAATATTATACGAGTATACGATTATAAACTAATATACTATATAATTATATAATATGTATAGCAACTCGTATATTTAGGGTCACTTTATTTTAGTAATATTTCAAGTATTTATATTTTATTCTGCAATAATGATAATCAATCTTAATAGATACTGAATAGGCTTTATAGCTTACTATTCAAAAATATTATTTTATAAGACATGCTATTTGTATTTTGTATGCTGCAAAATAAATTCAATGTTTGTTTGTATATTCGATAAACTTATATTCCAAATAGTTACATAAATAAACTCGCTAAATATCACAATAAAGATTCTTCATTACGTTACTCATTTGCACAAGCCGGTTATATTTAATATTTCATAATTTTATTGGATACTATTTCACCCCATTTTTAAATAAAAAAATGTACGGAATGTCTATAGAAACCGGCATTGTCATTTGTTACTTGTCAGTTGTCACTATACCTATTATATTATCATTACAATCACTCACGAATGACAATTAATAATAAGTAGATTTTAAACAATAAGTAAAAATAAATTTTGGTAGTATACATCAAAAATTATAAATGAAACGTATTTCATACAAATAATATTTTATATATATATATATATATATAAATATTTGGCTGCTATACTATGATAGACTAAAAATGAAATTGTTGTTCTAGCAAACATTTTAAGATATAGAATTTAGTGTGTAGTGTGTTTTAGTTGTGTATAATTTATAGCACCGAATGTAAATTATTATTACAACAATTATTTTTCTCAATAGTTTATATTTGTATGAATTTTAAATACCAAAACATAATACTATTATAATCAATTAACATTTATTGTTAATAGTCAAGTATATTATACAATTTCTTAATTAAGTTGACGATACGATATAAAAGGTAATCAAAGAAGAAAAAAAATATATATATAAAATGAACCTTTTATTTCGTTTAATTAATTAAGTTAGTTTTAATAAATCTAATATTATTTTCAACATGTAGGTACAATAGGTACATATAATAAGTATTTTTCGATTATAATATTTTTAGAGAATATTATGTAATTTTTATAAAGTATATGGGTATAAAATAATACAATATAAAACAGAAAAAATATAATAGTAATCAACAATTAGGAGTAATCTGTATTAACAGAAGCAAGGATGTGGTGGGCATGGTGGTCATAATGGTAGAGAAGGTGCACAAGGTGGACATAATGGTGGAATAGAGAAACAAGGTAAAGAGCACAGAGGTACTGGTAACAACGTTGGAGGTGGTAAACATGGAGGTGGCAAACAAGGGAGTGGGAGTGGTGGTGGGCACGGAGGTAATGGTAAACATGGTGGTGGAATTGGTAGTGGGCATGGAGGTAGTGGTAAACAAGGTGGTGGTGGTGGTGGTAAGCATGGGAGTGGAAGTGGAATTGGGCATGGAGGTAATGGTAAACATGGTGGTGGTGGTGGTGGTAAGCATGGGAGTGGAAGTGGGCATGGAGGCAATGGTAAACATGGTGGTGGAATTGGTAGTGGGCATGGAGGTAGTGGTAAACAAGGTGGCGGTGGTGGTGGTAAGCATGGGAGTGGAAGTGGAATTGGGCATGGAGGTAATGGTAAACATGGTGGTGGTGGTGGTGGTAAGCATGGGAGTGGAAGTGGGCATGGAGGCAATGGTAAACATGGTGGTGGAATTGGTAGTGGGCATGGAGGTAGTGGTAAACAAGGTGGCGGTGGTGGTGGTAAGCATGGGAGTGGAAGTGGAATTGGGCATGGAGGTAATGGTAAACATGGTGGTGGTGGTGGTAGTGGGCATGGAGGTAGTGGTAAACAAGGTGGCGGTGGTGGTGGTAAGCATGGGAGTGGAAGTGGAATTGGGCATGGAGGTAATGGTAAACATGGTGGTGGAGGTAGTGGTAAGCATGGAAGTGGAAGTGGTAGTGGACATGGTGGTGGTAGTGGTGGTGACGCGAAACATAGATCTGGAAGGTATGGATATCCACCACATGTGCCACCACAAGGACTTGCTTCAACCTTGTTAATAAAATTATTATTAGATAATATTAAGGTTCGTTAAAATTGAAAGTTTTTAAAAATAATTCTTACCTTAGCCAAACAGGCCAATGCCAAAGCAAATACAATTCTGAAAATTTTCATTTTGTATGTAATTGCTTGAAGAACAGCTGAATAATAATACATACAAATTAGGAATGTGGTTTTGCTTTTATACTCAAATAGCAAATGATTTGTTTTTCAAAACTTCACGTATATTTATGATGATTTCATTTATTTTATCAGTAATTTATTTGTTATGTATATAGATTATAGATATGTATTATTGCAGATGTACCTATGTTTATATTATATGATTTAGATACGCACTTTTATACTGATATTTGTATCCATAGATCAACAGACTAAATTTCAAATAGTCTTTAATAGAGCTGTCTTAAGGTTATGTAAATCATCTGCTTCTCGAGGGCAATTGAATTATTAAATTTTTGTGATGTAGGTATAATATTGAAATTTTCTAACTTAATTACACGTATATTTGAAAATTCGTATTATTCCAAAATTGCATATCAAATTTTTAAGACACTAAAATATTTGAGAATAAAATCAAATAAACGTACACACGCTAAAACATCATTATATTGATTATGTAGTTTTATATCTGCGAATAGTAAAGTATAATATATTTTTTTCATATTATGGTTTACTGAGTGTCACAAAAAGATTTTTGCAAACATTTTAAAATAATTTAAAATTGAGTATAACCAAATAGTTCATATCTTAAAAAATTATTAGGTTATGATGGATTTTTCAATTTTCTTATAAATAATTAGTGTACCTCCCATATTTAACATGTGGTTAATTATTAGGATACAGTGAAGATTGGAGTTAAAATAATGAAACTTAAACTATTAATTCAAAGCGTAATTTCCTAAATTGTTTCGAAATTAAAAAATTTATCCTATAACCTATATTTCCAAGCAATTTTAATATAGGTATGTATTTTATACTTACTTAAGTTAAGTATTTAAATTAAAACTAGGTATCTGCAGCTATTTATAATTGAAATTTATCAGTCAAGAAACAGATAATAAAATGAATTAGCTATGAACATTGTAAGTCGTATTCAATAAATATTACACATCTTACATATTTATGCATTTAAAATCGAAATTTTCTAATTATAAGATACAAATATTTTAATAGGTATCTATAACTTTATATTTTCATTATAGTGGAGAACATCATATATTTTTATATTTTGTTTTATTTCTTTTCGTTATGAAATAATATTATACAAAATAAAAAAAGTTAAGAAAATACATTTTAAAAATGTATACATTTAAATAATTTAAAAAAATACTATTTAAATGATTATTTAATATTTCTATTTACTTAGATCATTAAAAGAGTATTCCAATATTGTTTCCAATAGATTAAAATACTATCAATAGAAATAATAACTGTAATATAAATATAAATATACTTATATATACAAATATTCTAGTTTAGACAGTTTTCTGTAATATTATTTGAATCCCAATAAGCAAAGCTACAATGTGCTTCTATTTAATAATAATAAAAAAATGTACTTAATATAAATCCAAATTAAATAACCATAATAGAATTGCGTAGGTATAACTTACAGTAATACAATTTTAAAAAGGAGCCATACAATGACAATTTAATCAATAACATGAAAAGTTTAATATAAATTTAAAAAAAAAGAAACTATTATAAAAATTATAATGCAGACATTTGAACTAATTAAAAATTAAATATAATTTATTTATATTTAATATTAAAAAAAATACGTGGATATTTTCTAATTTTTTTCTCTGTACAACAATGTTAATTCATTTTCAGAAATACAAGCTAAAGATGACGGCGAATACACACTTATTTTCTCTAATAATTGGTGTACATAATTTAAAGGTATATTATCCATTATTGATGGACATGTGGCCACCGAGGATAGTATTTTGGCCACGTTATTTGGATTTAAAGAGCTCAATATGTTTGGTGAATTTATTAAAATATTAAAAGTCGAGATAAAATTAGTAGTTGGTAAAGCTTTTAATATCGCGTGTGATGAACCAAGGACGGACATCAGCAAGTCGAAATAAATTATCGGCATTACGCCCAACATGCGCGTGGTCATTATAGGACTAAGTATCGCAACGGTTACTGAAGTCGGTATTGTATTTATCAGAAAAGGTGACGAGTCATCAAGTGTGTCCAACAACCCTCCCAGAAAATCGTACACAGTAGAAGGTGATAAAATGATCATTAATTCCGTGAGTGGTTTAGATGCCACGAACGTCATCAACCAAAATAAAGTCGGCAGCGGCAGACACTTGATCGTCGATTTTGACATCGAAAGCACAGTAATCAAATTCATTACCGACGTATGTGTTACATTGTTAAAAATTTCTGTAGAAGACGCCATTCCTAGTATTGAAATGAAACTAGCCTTCGGGATGCTGTTCAAGACACCTGGGGATAGTGAAAGCAATCCGTTTAAAAACGGGACTACATCTTTTGTCGGTATTCCGCATAGTGCGCATTGATTTACTGCTAATATAGACAATATCGAATTCAAGCACTGTTGAGGAATTGATGAAAATAACTTTGGTGAACATGCTAACATGTTGATCAAGTTAATGGCCAAAACAGGTGGTAGTGGGACTGTCATATGACCGTAGAACGACGTTACAACTATAATTATCGATAATTTTTCATCATGTGATAAGTTGGCCAATGAAGTCTGAGAACTGAATTTTACCAGATCTTCAGCAGTCTTTGTAGAAGTAAGAAAATCTTGTTCGGTATGATGGTCCAAGTTCTAAAAAAAAAAATAATAAATTTCACCTTAATTTTGTTTAAAATTAAATTTACTATTACAAAATGTTTTTGTAAGCTATTCGGACTATAGTATTTGTACAGTAATAAAACACTTACAGTTTTTACAAAAATTGTATTTTGTATAGACACTGAAGTCATTGTATGCAAGGATTTGGGTCTATCATTTGTTGATTTCTAAAGTAAACAATGTACATAATATATTATATAAGTTTTATTCTCGAAATACATAATAAATGTCTAGTGTATTATTTAATTTCTCGATATTAATTGTTTAATACTTAAAAAAAATATCAACACAGTGTTTTTAATATTGGCGCGATATTTAATCATTAATTTTCTAAATTCCTAAAATGCCTATCTAATTTTTTTCAATGATTAAAAAACCATATGCTTAATAAGTTAATAAATTACTTACTATAACCGATGAGTTTAGAGGTGTTTTTATCAATCCAAATTTGCAGAAAACACATTTTCCTGCAGATGCACATCCATTCTGAAAAATGTAATTTAATTTATGTAATTATTGTTATTATTTTAGAATATAGACGCCAAATTAGCTTAAAATGTTGTTATATCAACAATTAAATAAAATATATCATTATTCAATATAATAGCAAAGTAGTACTCGTAAATATATAAAAAAAAACCAATATACTTTTATCATAAATTAAATAAATAAAAAGTATAATATTATATAGTACTTTATAAAAACGTTTAAAACGTCAAATAAATAAAAATAAAATAACAACAATAAAAACGTAATAATATTATTAAATAAAAACCTACCTGAAAAACAGAGAGACTAAAAAATACCCAAAATATAAAAATAAATCGTTTCATCATTAATTAACTCCGCTACGAAAAAAAAAACGGTACAATATACTTGTGGTCAAAACGTTTACTGAGTATAGTATTCTATTTTATACATATTTTAGGAAGCTGATATAATGCAAGATAACATATACAATTTTGTACACTATATTTTATCTACTACAAGAACAATGTAAATAATTTATTAATATATATATATATGTATATAATACTTCCCGTAAATTGTAATACGAGTATGATCTGATCATACAATAACGTACAGTGTCTGGTGTACACTTACCTACGTTTTACGTACACATTTTGTTTTATCTATCACTGCAATTAATAATGTGTTTAGGTACATATTATGAGTCAAACACACAGCTATCTATCCGGTGCTTTCGTCTAAATTATTATTTCTTTTTCAGTTTTTTTTTTTTACATTTCTCTAGTACATTTAACGGCTTTACCTAACCTAGCCACTATGTTATATTACGTCAAATCAATTATGTCTCATAAGATAAAATCTGTGATACATTTTTAATGAAGAAATGTGGACAAAACAACTTTGAATATATTGATTTGGGTCCTACTTTTCAATATTTTAACAATATCATAATTTCTAGTAAGAAAAATATTAATATTATGTTAGGTCAGGTAAAGCATAATATTAATATTTTTCTTAATAGAAATTATGATATTGTTAAAATATTGAAAAGTAGGACCCAAATCAATATATTCAAAGTTGTTTTGTCCACATTTCTTCATTAAAAATGTATCACAGATTTTATCGTATGAAACATAATTGATTTGACGTGATATAACATAGTTGATATGTTCTATGTAGTCCATTTAATAAGAGAACGCTACCTAGACAGAAGTAACCATATATATTGGTTAATAGAATGCGCTGCTCTATATGTGTCACTCGTGTACTGTATAATCTAAGTGATTTTTTTGTTTTTTTTAGTTTATAAATTTAGTTTTATATTAATTTTTTTTTAAAACTACTTTTAAATTTTTTGATAATATTATACATACCACATAACGTAAAAAAAATTAATGTGTATTTTTATAATTTTTTAAGGTTTTCACTTTTTTGAATGACAACATACTTAAAAACATACTATTAAAAAGGTAAATACTACAAAGTAAAATTTTTAAGTTAAGAAATTTTAAGTCTTGATAGATGAAAATCGAATTCTCAACGAATAAATGGTAAGTTATTAGTTATAACTTAAAACTTATAAGCATTATTACAACTTTAGATTAGTGAAATAGAGCTGCACAGCAAACGTTTGGTCAACTACTTCGCTCATCTAATGATTTAAAATCGACACCATGCAAACATGTATATTAGTATTTTTTTTAGTCTTCTAGACGTCATGATATAACTTTAAAATATTTTGACTTTTTTAAATTATTTGATAATTTTTTTTTTGTATATTTTTATTCGAATTTGTTGATTTCTGTATAATAAATCTTGAACAATTTACGACTTTAGGAGTAATACAAGTTACTCTACTCTATTGGTACATCCAAATTGTTTAAACCTGATCACTTAATAATTCTTATAATATAGCTAAGACCAATTCTCCGAAAGAGAAGAGGGCTATGGTTCACAATTACAATTTACATCAGTACATTTAATATAGCAAAAAAAAAAAATACGAGTTTTCAAAACACGGAATATCATTTAAGATACAATCAATACATATTTAAGCATCACTTATAACCTAAAATGAAAAATCCACACTTGTAATATTATTATTAAATTAATAATGTTAACCAACTATATTCATGTTATTTAGAAAACTAAGTAATTTACATCTAATATATAACCGTAGTCCGTGGTATAAACCTCACGTGCTATAATACAATTGCAGTGACAATAATGATGGTTACTATTGGTAGTTGTGATGGATAGTGTTGGGAACTTCAAAACTTCTCAAGCACAGTTTAATTCCAATGCTTCAGGCTCCCCAAGGATTGTTTTTGAGTTATAGGCACTATTACGTCGATTTCTTATTAACAAGTCATATAACGTTACGTGGACTATATTTGAGTAATACGCATCGATAATATTTTTAACGATATATCTATGTGTGTGTCTGTGTATCTGCGTGTACATAATGTATCATTATACAATACATATTAAAATATAGGGGAAACGAAATTCCCACGAATCGTGACTTAAATCGCGATTATACGGTTTGCAACAAGGGCAGGTCACCTTTCCTCGAGCCCACTCGATGCGGCGTTTCTCTCTTTTTCTCTTGCATGCGCGCGCGCGCGACTTGTGTGGGTGCAAAAGTACGTTTAACGGTGCCAAAATGTCACTAAAAGATAATCGGATTACGCGGCGAAATCAAAACTAAAGATCGTCGTCGTGCGGCGTTTGCAGTATTTTATTTATTTATTTTTATTTTTTTCATCCCCTAAATACACACAAACGCGCGCGCGAGCGGCTCACTGACGACTATAATCGGGTATTACGGGTACTCCAGCGGCTACGCCGAGGTGACTAAACTGGGATTAGCGGGGCCCGGTGCACGTGCGGGACACGCGTTTACCAGTCCGCGCTCCTAATAAAGTTAATGCCCCGAGAGAGAAAGAGACAGACAAAGGCACGGCGACGGAGAGAGTGTGAGATGGTGTGGGGAGAAAGTGAGAGGGAACGGCATATGATATGGGAAACCGATAGGCGTCGTTGTTTTTGTTTTTACGGCATCGCAGACGGTGCGAGAGAGGACGAAAAAAAATGTACAAACTCGAGAGTCGAGGGGTTCCCCGAAACCGATCCAATCGGTATATTATTATAATATTATTATGTTGTGCGTATATTAACTGTTGGTGTGGTATAGGTAGGTATGGCGCGCGAGAATTCGTCACATTATCGTAGTACGTCATGTAAATAAAATATATATTATTATTATAAAATGTTATACAATGCGTAAATAACGAACCGGGTGACCTAGAGAAATAAAACCACATTTCAACCAAAAAAATTACATCACTACTCGACGCAACTGGTTTGATTCACGATATTATGCGGTAGCTATGGGTGGCTAGGAGGTGTATATAGGTGCAGCATCTTATCTAATTCGAACAGCTGCGGTTTGACAATAATAAGAGTCGTCTAGCTGTACACTACAGCCTCGTCAAAAACTATGCTCATCTCGTCGGTTTCGGATGATCGGTTACACTTTTTCCTGTTTTATTATGTGCAGATAATTCAAAAATGATTAAAGTATTGCTATTAGGCAGGTATATTTTTATTTCGAGTAGAAAAAATAATTCGTCATAATAAATGTATAATACTTTATTAACAATGTATTGAAACCAAATTAACACGATATTATTAGTATTGTTGTTATCGAACTGCTATACAGTATTGGTATACCACTACTATAATATATGTGGGTATCGTATTTCATAATTAATTTCATAAAATTTTGATTTCAATCAATTAAATAAACAGTGAAAGTGACTTCATCATTCGGTCGTTACTGTTGTCAGCGTCGGCTATATGTGATGGTCTGCAGTTTATCACAATAATGTCACCATATAAAACAAAATATGATCATATTATATAATATACAGATGAAATATTTAATAATTAACATTTGACATAACTGTACATTAATCATTGCCATTGTTAAATTAGTTTTCCGGGATTTATGAATATTAATATAGTTAAAATTCTACAAGCATGATGGGTAATAATAACAATTTGCATCGTTTACTTTACACCGGTTGAACATTTGACGCTTATACTTTTTAATACGTAGATATCAGCGCGTATCATATCATCGTAGACTATAAGATCAACCTCGTAAAAGATAATATACATGCGTTTACACAGTAAGTTTAGGTAAGAGATTTGAGGCGAGCAGAGAAAAAAGCGTTTAAAAAAAAATACGTTTTCGTTCTCATTACGAAAACCCTATCCTCCGAGTACAATGTATAATGTACATAGTAAATATATTATACAATATATGTATATATAATATAATATATAAAGCTGTAACGAGAAAATCTCCGAGGTAGCATCGTTTCCGGTATGACACGGCGACGGCTTCCGTAAAGTCAGTTGCCATGGCTACTCTCGACGGTAACTACGGGCGTCGTCTTATCAGCGCCATCCAGATTGCCACGCCTCCCCCTCACCGCCAACGATGCTCTTCTTTATCACCCTCCCCGATATCCCCTTGCACTCCTTAACTGTCCCTCGGCCCATTCACCCCCGGTGATCATTCTTATCGCTCTTCCTTTGTCACCCCTCAAAACCTAACCTGTCACCCGAATTGTTATAACAATAATAATATATATGTAATGTATGTTGCTAGATTTTTGAATCGAAAGATGAGGGAAAAGTGAGGAAAAAAGAACCGACTTTTCCGACCTTTTGTAGCCTTTCAATTTATTTTCTTTTTCTCCGTTTTGTCGTAAACCCGAACGGATACGTCGATGTTATCGATCAGCATACACTGCGCAAACCGCACTATATACATTATATAATATAAGACACACCAACTTGTGCAAGCCAACACTAGGTTATTCCATTTTTTTATTCAATACACTTACACTGTATGTTGGTACCATTTATTGTACGCGCTTTTCGCCTTTTCAATAACATTATATCATATTATCTTATTTGTAATGACTTTTACACATATTTCAATCAAAATCGAACAGATGCACCTAGGTATGACCTATTATATATTATATATGATTTTTATTTTTAATAAAAGTTGTGACAGTTCGCTAAATTGATTACGAAGAATTTTTATTTATTATCAACCAAGCAAAATTTACCCTATTTAAATTATGCATAATTATCTTAAAGTATTTTGTTTTCAACTTTTAATAATATACCAGTAATTTTAAACATTTTTTCATAACTAAAATATTTATAGCATTAAAAAAAAAAAATTTCCGTCAAGTACACCAAAATTTGTTGTCTTATTAAAAATTAAAACATTTAATCAAAGTTTTAGTAAGTGTGAAATTGTAAATCATAATAAACTCATTATTAAATTAAACTCTAATAATTATAATAAGTAAAAAATGATATCCAGCATGTCTCACCATTAAGTAATTTACTGCAAAGAATGTGCTACGTATTTAGAATTAAATGACGTCGTGTATTATATATTTATATGCATATAAATAAACAATAAAATATTCTGAGCGGATACAGTATACACTATACCAGCCTCTATTTCTAAAGGTTTTTCATAATTAATTTATATTTTCATTGGTTTTATGGTAAGTTGAAGTAATTGAACTAATTGTTGCCAAAACATCAAATATTAAAAATAACATGTATTATAAAACAGCGTGAATAGATTCGTTGCATTAATTAAGTTAATAGTTTCGTAACATCAATATTATTACAACTTTAGGACATGAATAAATTAAGAATATCAAACTTCAAATATTGTTTAGTTCATCGCGATAAATTATTGACTTGAGTAGATTAAACTACTAACAGACGTTATTCCCAAATCTCAAAGTTAGTTTATGCACACATGCCACAATATATTTGTATTCATTCATAAGCATTCATTGATTTAATAAATGCAAATAAAAAATTTAAAACTTAATTTTATATTTCATGTAAAAAAAATATAATAGAGACTAACTCTATACAATATAGGGAAATAAAGGAATTTTTTATTCACCAGATGATATATTCTACCAATACAAATCATCATCAGCCTTAGAGCGGTTTCTTTTTTTATAATAGCAATTTATTTTGATAATAATTTGATTTCAGCTTTATGTTATTTTTAATATACGTTCTACTTTTAAATCTTAATATTTAAAATTTACATGAATTGTACAACAATTTTGTAATAGCAAGTGAATTTCAAAAAATAAAAAATAAATAAATAAAACTGAAATATTAGCTGTTGAATATTCAAATTTGTATACGAATTAATAGGAACAATTTCGTACAATAAAATTAGTTATTATTTTTATATATTTCATCATTTATTCTAATATTATTTAATAATTATTAATATTCATTATTAAGACTGTACTAAAATTAGTTATACTGTATAAAAATATTTTTTAATTAAATATTAAATCAAGTAAATTCCTAAAACTGTAACAATTAACTTCATTTTCTTATAGCTTTTACCCAAATAACTTCTTTAATATTTAAATCCTTATATTTCATTTTCTTATTTTATGACTTAATCAATTTGTTCTAGAACTTCTAGTACCTACTATGGATATGCGCATCTTTCTCGGTGTATAACACAGGTTCACTCTGTTTTTCGTCATACTCGTGGTCAACGACAACTACCCGAGGCCACAGTGCCAGTCCGCTTTCGGTTGCGGCAACAACATAATAATATTATGTAGAATGCTGTTAGGTAATGAAATGTAGACAAAAGTCAAAACCACGTGAATGATCTATTGCTGCGTAATAGAATAGAATAAAAATTCAGTATAAAATAAAATAAAAAGTCGTAATTTATCGTTGTCGCCAACGGGTTTACGCACCGTTGTTTATTTACGATAACGTGGACTGAGATTCAAACGCGATTTCGTATTCACGAACTCTTACCGCATTAGGTTTTTTTTATGAAAACATAAAATACAGAATACTTTTGTCCCGGTGTCTAATGCCGAGTTCTTTTTAAGCCCGGCCAAAATTTATAGATAGCTATTATAATATTATTATACTGAACTTATTATAATTTTTAATAAAATATGTTAAATTGTATTGTTAGTGGGTATTACAAAACATTTGTAACATATAAAATATTAATTGGTTCGATTCAAAAATCAAATAAATGAAATCAAAATAGGTACAAATTTAATGAAAAATTATAAAATTTTCAATCTAATTATCTTAATGTTAAATATTATTCTTTATCATATTTGTATACATGAAATTTACGTTTGGACATCCAACTTCTATCAAAATTTAAACTTAGATAAATCTTGTGAAAATAACTTATTGGGGATCTTATATTTAATTTTCAAGTATAAGTTACAAAAATTAAAAAAAAAAAAAAACATAAAATTACGACTTAAGAATAATTTATAAATTATTTTAATTTTAATGAATTTTGTTGACATTTGAACTTCGTAGTATTAAAAACTTTGTAACAATACGTTTTTGATGTTTTTAATGACTATAAGCGAAAGCTTATATTACATTTTCAAGTTGTGGGTTTACAAACAATAATTTTATCATACATTAATTTATAAAAAATGACAAAAAGTATTATATTTCAAATAATTATTTATATAACAATTAGATACATATATACTTAATACTTATTAACATAATGAAAACATAAACTCTTTCTCTATAATACATATATGTATTATTTTTGAATTGCAACAAATAAATAAAATCGATTTTTTTTTAAAATTATTTTTACTTAATTAATAATTAATTTTGTTTCTCCGTGTGTTATTTTTTTTTTTTAGATTTTCCTGATTTTTTTCTCGAACAGTAAATATGTTTTACTTTTAATCATCCAATGTGATAATTTGATATTATTTTCCATAAAAAAACTTCACCTTGAAATTTTATGTTAAATATGAAAACATTTTTACTGATTCAAAACGTATAATATCACACACAAAAAAATGAATCAAAACAAATTATAATACTGCACTCAGTACCCTGAAAGTCTGAAATATCTTAGAAATAATATAAAACACTTAACCACATTGTTGTTTTTTTATATTATAATTGCTATGAAAAAAAATATATGTACAAATGTATTGAATTAGTATAACTTAAAATTTATTGATTACAAAACATATTGCATGTCATAACATCTAAGAAATAATTAATATATAAAACTTCTTAAAATATTATTTAACTAGTTAATATTTGAATATTGGAGACTAGAGTAATAAAACACTGATTAATAAGATATGACAGATGCATATTTTATGTACATAATTATTATAATATGAAACAGCTGATATATATTATTATAAACGACAGTCGACACAAAAATATGCAGAGTACAATAAGATTGATCATCCATATTTAACCGAAAATATATGGTTTCGATATAATATGTATGTGCATTTAACATTTTGTATTGTATAAATAAAGTAAAATGTTTCAGTCGTAAAGAGTTATCCAAAAATAAGAGTTATAAAGGGATTGGGTATAAATATCGTATTCGACAAAGGCTCATCAATAATCGAAGTGTCATAACTGCCAGCGCTGCGTCAGATTTAAGACCCGTGTGAATGGATTTTGACCCCTCAAAAGTTGTTGGATATATACCAAAACACGCCTGATATTTATTTTTATAAGGGGATTATTGACCTATTTTTTGATTAAAGTCCGCTTTTGACTCGGGATAAAAAAAAAAATAAACATCACGCAAAAAAAAAAAAAATGATAAGTCGATATTAGTGTCACACGATATTTATTAACTTCGGGCACATATACAGTGCGATGACTATTAATTATTTTGACATAGAAAAATATCATCAGTGTATTGGGACACCGACGTTAAGCCCCTTAATACTATATAGTATATATACACCCATATTTGAACGCTTCATTATAATATAACAATTAACAATACAAATTATTAAGTGATACAGAATAGATTGATTTAAGTAGATTTAGATAAATAGTGTATCATATATAACGCTAACTAGACACAAATATGAACGCATAAGACATAATAATTAATTACTTAATTCGTATTTTTTTTTAATGTTTAGCTAAATAAGTTTTTTCATTCATATACTACGACATAAAACACAATTTATTACTATTTATACATTTCAGTATAGCCAATATAAGCAATTAATATTTCATATACATTTATACATATTAAGTAAAGAATAGATACTGATTACACATTTGATAAAACAAATAGTTCTATTTGTTGTGTAATTTTTTTTTATTATTATAGAGAAATTAGTTAAATACTCATAGATGAATTTATTTTATTACGTTTTTTTTTTATCATTTCGCTTTACTTACCTATAATAATACTGCTACTAAAACATTACGACACAGCTATATAAATACTGGATTAATGCTATGCATTAATTGTATGGTGTACCGTAATTTTATCACGGATTTATTTTTTTTAAATTCTGATCATATATTCCTTTATCAATATATTTAACCGTTTCCATTCAAATTTGAACAAAACAATGATTTAATCAAAAAATAACAAAATACGCAACCAGCATACTAAACCAACATACCTTAATACCTATAAGGCTATAATACATCACTATTAACATTATTATTATCATATTACGCGCTAATACAATGACGTAGACAATCGGAAAAATAAATAAATTTCATAAAATTTAAATATATAATTATTATTTATATGTATATAAATAATATAGTGCTTAATTACACGTTCATTATATGTGACACCTAATAGCATAGTTGATCTAAATTTAAAAATAAGCATACCGCTTAACTTATACGTATTACACAACATATATTTTGAATTTACTATAACTACAGCCTGCAGGCTTAACAATTTCGGACACATCCTCAATCCTCGTGTATAATATTATGATATACATTACTGGCGTGTGTACAATGCAAACATTTACTTGCCCCCGAGAACTCGTACAGCGATCACTTTCACCTCCTCGTGGCTTATCTAAATTTCAAAACAAATTTACTCGACTTGGTTCCCCGTCGTCACCAGTGGTATAAATATACGGTATACTATTATGCATCGCACATACATAATACAACAGTTATGTTCATATACACATGACTACTTTCAGCTAAGAGACATTTCAATATAATATTATATATATTGTAGTGATATGTTTTTTTTAAAAATATTTTCTTTTTCCACGGGCAAATTTGATTTTAAATATTCATAAAACGTACACACAAAACATCTCTCCTCTACCCACACTCCAAAAAAAAAGACCACACAGCTCGAGTTTACGTCAAAATAATATATACGCCTTATATATTATATATAATAAATATGTGTATTTGCGTGTGTGTGTGTGTGTGTAATGTATATAATATTATATGTATATACGGGTGCACGAGATGGAGAATCGAGAAGAAAAAGCAAATACGTTAAGGCGAAAACCGAACGAGGGGTGGAAAGGAGACGGTTTTTCCGTCCCTCTTCCCCTCCCACCGACATCTTGAATTTTATCGTCGTAGAAGAGAGGTGTGAAATCAAGATGGCGGCTGCCGGCGGTATGCGCACCCTCCCCTCTCGCCCCTCGACGGTGCGTATCTGCAGATATTGATCGGCCACGCAGAAGGGGTTGCCGACCATTCAAGGAGCAGATAACAACTTTCCCATCGACCGCTGGCACGGCGTGACTGCCGCCACTGCTGCTACTGCTATTTCATTATGATGGTATATACATATTTTATACATACAGCCTTTGTGCGAACCGGCCACCTCGCCACAATACATGTTCACCGCTATCACTGCAGCAGTGTCATCAACGCGACCCCCCTCCGGCTAAACCATCACCCGAAACCAAAAACACATTTTCTGTGGAATTCTCACCGCGGTCCGCGAGCAATCTTAATATAATATGCAGTTTATTAATTAAAATGTTAAAACACCATTAGAAACTTACTCACCCTGCGACATATGTAAGATCGAGATAGATGAACATTTATTTCCAAGATAACAATAAGAAGAACAAAATTATTTTATCTGATGAAATTATTCGCGCGGACTTGTCTACGACTTATCATGATGCTTGGATTAAAGTTTTGTCGTGTATCGATTTAGATCCGAGAAAATATATTTTGCACGCACAAACCCATTGTTGTAAAGACTATACCAACTAAGTATAGTTTAAACAATATGTAAACCAATGTGATTCGAGCGATTATTGTTGAATATGTGTTATTACTATTATAATACACTATTATTACAAATTAAAAATGTTGAACGTTCTGTACTATTATTGAGTATTATTATTAGTTGTCAAAAAATAATGTACCTAGCTATTATCGAATTATCGGTACTTTAAAAATGAGTTTACAGAATATTAATTACTATTAATCACTGTAAAATGTTGTTTGTTGGATGAGAATTCTTTTTAATTATTATTTCCATTGTGGTTTGTGATATTAAGTTCAAACACTATCAACTGTGTATATGAGATGTTTAGTGAGTTTTGTTTAAACTATTTTTAATGCTCGTTAATTACTAAGAAATTAATAACGATAAAAAAATATGAAAGAAAAAACGCGTTGGCGTCTTAGACAATTGCAATTACTAAGGCCAAGTGTACATAGAAGACGTGTTAAAGTAATATACCCAAGATGTCAAGTAGACGAGACTTAAGATGGAAGATTTCTTTCTATTCATCTTCCCAAGTGAATAACGCTATCTGCGTTAATGAAACACGACGTCCCGACGGGAAGATGCCACATGAAACATTTTTCTATATGGATACTCTTATTAACCACTTTTAATTTTCTGACTAAGCGAAGAACCGATTAGAATCTTTCTTCTTTGAAACGAAAGAAATTTCTCCGCTTTCGGGGGGCAAAGAAATCTAATTGTATCTGCATAATGAAACATACTATGACGATGTAAATTATAATAAATATAAAGTGATCGTAAATTGTTAAATAATAAACCACACAATAATCAATATTTCAATTTTTAACCACTTAATTTAATACAATATCTAGACATCGTTCATTGTAATATAATATTATTAACGAGTAAAGTTTTATAAATTTGAGTTAATATTACTATTATGTAACTAATTAATTAACTATTTAAATAAACTTATAACAATCAATACATTTTTAGTGTGCTATTAATTTCAATAAATACACATATTACTTATTAAAATACTTACAAAATAAATAATAATAAGATCAACATTATCAGACTGTTTTATAAATAAAACAATTATTTTTTTGCAATACATATTTGAAATATTTATTGTTTTATATATAATTTGAATAATATTTCATGTACATATAACGTATACAGTTTACTATAATACCATTGTCAAACATTACATTTTACAAATTACTATAATATGATTTTACCTAAGGGCCACCACACCAACATTTGTTTTCCCTGTCTATCTCGCTTATAATATAAGAACAAAGATATTCCATATTTCAACGAATACGACTCTCTAGTTCAGTTTAGAGCAAAGGCGCTATTATATATTTTATGAATAAGAATACTTCCTGTGCATTGGCCCAATAGATTTTTAATATTTTCATTTTTGAATAAGTTATTGATGGTTAAAAATAATCAAAATTAATTTTAATTTAAACATGCTTATATTTATAAAACATTAAGAAAAAAAACTATCCGGTCAATGCACAGGAAATATTCTTCTTTATAAAATGAATAATTGGTGCCTTTACCTTAAACTAAACCAGAGAAACGTAATCGTGAAAATGTGGAATATCATTGTTCCTATATCATACTCACCAGATAGACAGATAAAACAAATATTGAAGTAACGGCCTAATGTATTTTAAATTTATTGTTTTCATGTGAAAAAATGTAAAATTCATATTTTTAAGTATTACGTATATTAGTTTATCTAATACTCGTATAATATCGTTATGCATACCTATTATACACTAAGATATATACATGGATATCAATTCCTATATCCAGAGAGTAGAGAGTCATGATATATAAACATATAAATTATAAATGTATTTTTACCTATACTTAATGTACAGTAAGTATACACGGTATTATTTTTGATCAAAGTGTATACTAATTATCGTAATGATTGTATACCGTAGTGAGTGATATTTATGATAAAGGAAAAAAAACTTCATTAATCCACTATTTGTAAAATTTTAAATTTAATATAATTTCTTTTTTATTATTATTGTTATAACTTATACCTAAGCTATAACTATCATAATATTTGTCGTATTACTCATATTTTGTTTTAAATTTTTTTATTCTATATCAGTGGTGAGTATGCCACGACCTTAATTTATTTCATGTTATCATTTTAGTAGCTATACAATATGCTGTTACTGCTGCACTTGAAAACAATGTCCTATTCACTTATTTATATTTTTACTATCTACGATATTATATTATACGTCTATTATTACTTCTAGAAATGTTGCTCTTTTAGATACGTTAAATGCTTAATTATTATGTTTTGGATTGAATTGGCGAACTCGCTATTTATGTGTTTGCGCCCCTTCTTATATGATTATCTTTGAATTGCATTCAGATTTATTTTTACTCTTATTTGTTGTAACTTAATGCGTAGTATAAATTAATACATACTAAAATAAAAATTACAATATCATGTCGTCATATGATATAGTTACTACAGCAGTATTGCACATTTTTCGCTTGCAACGTACACCGGAAACGTCAACGGACGTCGGGTATTGAGTCTTATCTTACGGAAATTAGATGGTTACCACGTTGCCGTGCAGTTTACGTAGTTAATTTGTGGGCCATTGTGTTATATATACACCACATATACATAGTATATAGTAATACTGTATTAAAATATGGCATAATAATATATTGTATAGTTATTGTGTAATATACGATGTACACTGCAGCCGTTGTGCTGGGCCCGGGCGTTGTGGGAAACCAGGAAACGAGCTCGGTCGTAACTCGATCACAAGGGTCGATGTACAGTTCTTTATGAACTTTTTTACGTCGGTTATACATAAAAAAAAATTCTAAATGACAGTCCAACTTGTACACAATCAAAACGATATCAGTAACTCGTTAGTTGCCGAAAATGCGGCCCAAACAGCATCGCGCGGCACGTGACCTCCACAGAGTCGTTTGGCTACAAAAGCGCCCACACGCGCACACACACACACACACACACACCGAGGGCGACGCTTCTGTGTGGTGTACAAGTTCCCGTCACAAATCAAACAACAATGCCTGAGGGTGTTTTTTCGAATTGGTTTTTTTACAACGCCATCACGTTATACAATAGAAACAACCACTCGACCTATAGGAAGGGATCGTTCTCCGTGTTATTATACATAATATATATATATAGGTATACGCGAACATGATATACGACTGCGTTGAGTCTCGTGGATACAGTTTGTAGTCATCGTAATTTTTTTTAATATAGGTATGCGCGTATATATAGTATATATAATAATACGTATATATAATATAATGTCACGTTATGTACCACTTATACCACTTGTGTGAACTGCAAAAAATGCAACAGACAAAACAAAAGAACTGCGTCTCCACAAGCACCTATAAACAATATATACATGTGTTTATGTATAGACGTAAAGTATAGGTACTAAGGATAACATCAGGAATAGAATAATAACTGCACGCGTGTGTATAATGTATATATATACACGTACTTACATATATTGTATATATAATACGCGATACTTCAGCATCGGCGCGCCGCAAATAATACCGATACAACACGAATATACAGCACTTAACGAGTGCCGTCAAAACGATTGTTTATACGATATTCTACCTCTATATATATATAACCTCTCGTCTATATTATTATACGACGTACATATTATTATGATGCATTATTGTGTCGTTGTAAAAATAATAATAATTTTGTCGACGATTCGCTGTATAGGTAATAATGTATAGCGCGTGCCATCTGACGTGTCCTGACGACGACGCTTTTTCAAACTCGTAGACAATGCGGCGAACTGCACGCGCGCAGTATATTCGACCACGCGGATTCTGTTGCAAGGAGCCGCGAGTGGGACACTTAACTAATAACTGATGCATTCTTCAATGCGTGCCCACGTACATATATGCATCATATATGCAGCTGCGCGGTGAAAATGATTGTGTGAATGATGACGGTGTAATATTATAATAATAGGTACCTAAGTTATATGATACGAGTAAAAAAAAAGGATAAATAAAAATAATAGCGCAATGATTTTACCGTCATCATCAAAGCATTAAACATACGGTCTTCGAGCTTTATGTCGTCGTGGTCTTCAAATTGTATAAGCCGTGAAGAGGTCTATATATGTATACTAGCTATATCTCGTTATTGTTACTGTAGTTATATCTGATATCGTTACTATTATAATATATATATATATATATACATATTACTTTATCGGCGACCTGAACCATAGTTCGTTCTCTGTACGCGCGCGAAAAGGTCGTATAATGACATACCATAAGAGGATAATATTTCCGGAGGGCTGAGTATAAAATATATACTCTTAGAAACCTCATCAACCATCATAGGATGAAAAAACCTACATGAGTAAAGTTTCCTCGGCTTGAGACTTTATTATAAAATAGATACGACTTGTCAACAAATAAATAGGTACTTGCACAAGTTGTGTGCCATATGTACAAGGCTGTATATTTCTTATTTATTTATAGCGTTAATGTGTAAAATAAGTGTACAATATAAGTAATTATTAACGAATTGTTAATGTAAATTATAATAATAATATATCTTTACATTGTTCGTTTAGGTACCGTCTAAATACATCACAATATGTACGCGGCACATTCATAAAACCATAATGCTATGATTATTACATAATATTGTTATTGTTATTGTTATGTTTTTTTTAGAGTTTAAGAACCTCTGCTTTAAAATTTTTTCGTAAAAAGTTGCAATTAGCATCTAGCACTTGTAAATAGGGAAATCCACCAAGAAGTACTTAAAAGGGTAAATGTTACAGTTTACTAGATAATTTTTCTAGATGCAGAACTTAAAAAGATTTTAGATAAATGTTTAAATGTAGTTTTAAATTTTAACTGAGACTATAATTTTAATCTACAGCTATCTGACTACAATATGAATATTGGTTTTGAAATCTTTATTCAATCAATTACATTTTTAGATTCTTAGCGAAGCGATAGATTGGTTGGTTTTACAATCATGTGTGTCTGTGTGTGTACTTTTTTTAAACACTTTTTATAGTAAAAAAAATACTTCAATCTTTAACTTTGAGAATGAATTCTGAAAACATATTCATATCTGATCTAGTATTCTAGTTGGTACTTGAGGAGATAAAAAAAATGTTCAAGTACCTACTTCTCAAAGTCATCAAAGAATAAAATACAATTTTCCCTCAAAACCAGTTTTAAACAAAATTGATTACATTGTTTTGTTGTAATTAAAAATAATAGTACTAAACATGAATTTTTTACTAAATATTTGAATTAGAATTTTCTAAAAGTGATAAAAAATTTTAACATTTTTTTTTTATCTTTTTGTGCTATTATGAATTCTTACAAAACCATAAGAATTTCAAAAATACTTATGAATCATTTTTTTATTCATAGACATTTAGTAACACTAAATACAATATAACAATAAATATTCATCTACTGTTCTATGAAATTATCTTGTTTTTTTTGTCCAAACTTTGTATTTATTATTTATTTATTAATTTTTTAATACAAAAAAACAATACCTATTATATTTTATTCTAATTTTAAGAAATCTGTTTTATTTATTTAAATACAGTAGAATCCACAGAGCAGAGTCCTGAACAATTTTTTTCGTTACATTATATATCAGTTTATTGGGATAGTCGGATAATGGGGACAAATAGATCACCGCACGATGTGTCCCAATTAAACGAATTCGACTGTAATAGAACTGTATACATCATGTTTCAAACAAAAAAAAATTATTCCGAATTCATTATAGACAACATTTGGCGCTAAAAAACATATAACCTCATTACTATTTGATCTTTCAACGGAAAATAATAGACAGCTCCAATAATATAGTATTATCCATTTATTTGGAGTAAGATAATATTAATATACTACATAGATGTTAATATTCATTAAAACATACTATTGTTTCATATTTTATTTCGTAACAATATTATGCTTATTGCTTATCTTATATTTATATAATTTGTTTGGTTAAAATATTTTTTATTATAATATCACAGAAAAATTCAATTGCACGTTACAAAAATCTTAGAGGTGGGAAAATCACTAATTAGGAACCTGTATTATACATACAGAAATATGTAATAGTATTATCATATTAAAATATCATCATATGACACCGACAACGAATAAGAATCAAATTAAACAACTACGTAGGTAGTATAAAATAGATTTTTCGTAAACATTATATCCAGATTGTAAACTATTAGGTTTATGTACAGTCATTACCTAATTTAAACGCATATGGACGTTTTAAAAAATTATCTAAATAAAATTCCAGTTAAGACCAACATAGTTATTTGCTCTATATATATTTAGTTTAATATTATATTTTATGATAACTTTATAAGGAATCAGATAATACAATAATATGATTTGACAAATACGTGTCACCTTTGTACAATAACTAATCAGATTATACAAGTTTATATAAATAGATAAAAATTATTAATTGTATTATCACAGTAGAGTGGTTTTAATTTTTAATTGGTTCTCTAAAAAATCATAATCCGCTTAAAAAAAATGTGAACATGTATTATTTTACACAACTATTGTGAGATATCACAAGTATATTATAATTTATCAAATTAATATCACATTTTCGACACAAAGGTTATGAGAATATAAGTCACACGTATATTTATATAGTGCGTGGCCGAGGTATCCCGTGTGGCCGTGCGCCTAGTGTATACAAACAATGGGCACATTTCAAAACAAAAGAAACAAAATTGATAACAAACAAAAAAAATTGACGTGTGTACAATTTATTTTCGTCCACGTCGTATCGAGTTACAAACAAAAAATTAAAAAAGTATATTAACTCTTTATGGCGTGGCGTTTTTCTTGTAGCGTAAACACAATAATATTATCATACAATTCTGCGTCATAAGAGTGAAACGCCTGAAGAACGATTGGGTCGGGCATCTTATGTTGTCGAGTGGTACGTCGTTTAATCATCGTCGGCGCCCGCCTGGACAACTCGAATGGCTCTAAGAATTTATAGCAAATATTATTGGTGATGCACTAATATACATCGAGCACGCAATCTACGGATTTGTAATTTACCTATACCCATACATTATACTATTGTTTAGCACAATACTATAAATGACTAACCAAAAAACAGTAATACTCATTCTACAGGGAGTCACAAACAGAATTGACATGTTCATATCTGAATAATTCGTCATTTGATAAAATCAACTCTTCTCTGTGAAATCATATTATATCAAGTCGCTTATTAAAATATTGATGAAATGTATTGTTATGGTTATTTGATCCGTTCGCCGGGAAATTATTTTACATCGTTAACATACTTAGCGGCATATTCATACACATGCAGAATTTCGGGAGAGACGATAAATGCATGCGATCGCCAGAAGAGAGGCGAAACGATGGATGGCACGTGTACTCCCTTCGTCCCTCCGCGACCAAACGTGTTAAAATAAACGCGATTAAACGGACCTTGGCCCGAACCGCAGTCCCTGCCGTGGTCACGCACGGGCGACCTACGTATAATATTATATAGACACGCGGTTTGACTTTTGCGTGTGCAGGCGCGCGCGCGCGCGCGCGTGTGTGTGTGTGTAACAAAAGAAAACCCTATTTACAGGGCTTAATACATTCGAGGGACGAAAACAAACGGCGCTGATGAAAGTCCCGCGGGGAAATTGTGCATATGTGCGCGCGTGTGTATATTTTTCCGATCGACGGACGCGCACAAGTTCCGATTTCTAACACACGCGACACTGCACCACACCCGGTCGTTTAACCCCATAATGCACTCTCGGGCCCAGCGACAATATGTTCAAGTCGAATCGCAAAATAGAAAGAAAAAAAAAATCAAATTCGACAACCGAAATTATTAGGGGTGACGGCGACGGCACCGACTATAGACGTCACTACGGCGGTGACGAGACGATTATTTAATACGTATAGCGGTCCCGGAGGACTGGACAACATACGCCGGCGAGACGACAACGTGACGATCGCGAATCGCAATTAAATTATATCGCATCACACAACGACCATACTGCAATTTAGTCGTGTTATATTATTTTATTGTATATATATATACCGCCGAATAGAGTACGAGACAATAATATTATTATATAGTCTCGTGTATATATATATATATATAGTTTGTGCACATTATACGACTACTATCTGTCTATTCTGACTGCGTACATATATACATAATATATAAGCGTATACATTATTTTTATATGTGTATATTGTGTGCACATCGAACCCTCACACTGGGGTTTCCTATTTCTATTTTATTATTATTATTATTATTTTTTATATACATACGACGACAGGTTTAATGCGGTTTGTAAATCACTGCGAATCGAACGAGGGTGCAGTCGCGCGAATGACTGTAGCGTGTACGCGCATATTGCATTATATACCGGTCGCCCCGCGGGGGTGCTGTGGACGTACAGCTGATATAACATATATATATATATATATATATATATATACACGTACGATTGCGAAGTAATATTATCATTAAAACATTATACGGCGCGGTAGGTACCGCACTATAACCGCGGTATTGCCACTGTAAATGGACGCTAGTTAAAACGTTATTGGTCGAAAACTAGTTAAAAGTTAACAGCCGCCACCGAGACCGCGCGGCACCTATTATTACTATTATTATTGTATACTGGTCGGGGCAAAGGGATCCGTTGTATATATATATATATATATATATATTATGCATATAATGAACACATCGTTCTGTGTATAATTGACAATAAGTCACCACCGCGACCGACAGTATAGTAATATATCCGTCTACCCCGTACACACAATACGAATCAAAAAAATGTTATATCGCGATGGCTCCCCGTGTATACAGTTCCATGTGTGCAATACGCATTATAAATATATACACTTATATAGATATACACAATATTGTCCTTCACTGCAACACCAAACGATAAATAAATTGCCGTCACTGTACAATAGTATAAACATTAAACATATACGTATACGTCTTAAATTATTTTAATAAATTCAAATGAAAACCAAAACATTAAATTATAGATTGTTTAATTTATGATTATTGTTATTATTTTTTGTAGAATAGTCCAAACAAATATATATGTATTTGCAATGGTTTTTTTTTTTTTATAATTCATTTTTGTATAAACATACAATATTCTACACTACTAAATTTTAGTATTTTATTGACATATTCTTATTCACTTTTGAATGAATTTTATTATTTTTCTATAATACAATAGGATTTAAACAATCATATTGATAGTGAAATCATTAGATAAAAATCCTAGAAATGATACATATATCTCCTTGAAGCTGTGATTGTTTTAGTTTAAATAACGATGACGAATATAACATATAATTTATATAATATTATATTTATTTGTGTAATACCGTATTAAAATAGTACACTTTAAAAACTCAACAATTCAAAAAGAGAAATATTTTCTTAACTATATATACATGTATATTAATAAATTATACAATAGGTTGATTGAAATAAAAAATGAGTCGCTAGTTAAAAATTAAACTTAAAATAAATTTATAAATTTCATGAATCTTTAAACTATTCCATGGCTTTGACAATGATTTGAACTATACATATATATATATATATATATATTTTATAACTTATAATTTTTAATAACTTATAAGTTTATAAGTTAAAAATAACACCAAAACAAATAAAAATTAACTTGAACATGTTAACCTGACATTAAACACTTGTTAAATTTCAGAAGAATACCGCACATGTGTACTTATTTGTTATCGCTCCGCCGCCAGATGACCATCCGTCGCAACAGTCTTGAATCTAAAATGCCGATATTCATAATAGATATCTCTGAATTTTCATAATACCTTTACATATTGTAGGTTAGTGTAATATCGTCTTCTATTTAAAAGAAAAGAGTAAATATCTCATGTTATATTTGAATTTATATTTTATTATATTAATCATGTCAGTATGTCGTCGGCTTGCCGCTTATTATGTATAATTGTAATATAAAGTCTATACATCGGCTATCTTATTAAAAGTATTAGTTTATTTAAAAATATTGTGAAAAATAGTTTTAATGAGGTATTTCCCGCAATTTAATTCTGGCATTATAATTTATTGTAATTATTATTATTTACCATTTTTTGAAAATTTTATAACGCTTTATAAAAAATAACTTGGTACAACGGACGATCACCTGGTGGTAGGGCGATAAAAAACAAGTACCGAATACCATACTGTTATTGATAAAAACCAATTGATGTGGTACAAAAAATTATATTTTAATATCCACTAAATATTTGAGGAAATGTTTAAAGTGCTCAGTAAAATAAAATTGTCATGTATTTGATTCGTGTTATTATGATTCTATACATTTTTCTTTATGTTAATATAAGAAAATTGCTGTACCTACTTGACATAAAATTCTGATCACTCCGCTTATATTATTATAAGTACATTTTAATATTTATTATAAACAATAGTTTAGTTCACACATGAGTACACAACCTTGTGGACTACGTTTACAACGCAGTCATATAAATATATGTATATATTCGTCTAACGGGTTGTGTTTAATGGCTCAGATATATATACAATAACGAATACGGTTTTGCCCTGCACTGAAATAGTGTTGGTATGAAAGTGATAAGATCAAAAAGTAATTTAGCGAAAAACATGTATCGTACTATACCCTTTTGGCTATCGCCCTTCCCGGCAACGTCCAATTTAGTGGATTATTTATACCCTAAGTGGGGATCGTATAGAGGGACTCCATCAACTTTGAATATCTCTTTAAACAAGAACACCCTTGTTTTAGATTTTTGCCAGAAACTGTATTGAAGGTATCGATTTAATGTTGAACTTTGCTTACTTATACGTGTTACGATCTATCTATACTTAAAGTAATTATTACTATTATATAGGTACATAATTTTTTAACTTACAAAAATATTAAATTATAGCTGCATGTTAATAAACAATAATACTAATTCAATTCAGAATTTCTACGGATTATGTTCAATTACCAATTAAAAACAAATAACAATGTATATAATTATACAATTTATAGTAACGTTGATTTTATAATATAATATAATACTAAGTATACTGTATATTATTATAAAATCAACGATAAATAATGATATAAAATGAGTATACAATTTTATGATATATTTAAATATTTGACTTTATTAATATAGATTAAAATTATATTCATTGATCTGTTAAATTAAGTCTAAAATAAAAGGCCTATACCAAAAGTTAGGTTAGATTAGGTTCAATCCCAATAATACTAATATATTATTGAAAAACCGACTCATCAAAACCCGGTGAGCCTCTCTTTAAAATACAAAATTTAAAAAGAGATTCAAGGTGCACATTCTCGGGTGTAAGTACTCCATATTCCATAACCTAACCTATATGTACCAAAATTCAAAACTAGGAACGCGATCGATTTGGTCGTGCATCGCTTACACACACACACACATATAAAGAAACATTAGTGTTTTTTTTAATATGCATTATTATCGGGTATTTTTTTATTATAATACAAAATAAACGATAGTATTTTAGATCTGTACTGTTGAATTGGCACTCGCGCGCTGGCTTATGTACTTAGTGCGGTACTATAATAATATATACACACACAATAACATAGTATAATGCGCACACATAAATACAGTTGACTATATACATCCTGCGCGCGCGTTTAATACCATATATTAGCCCTCTCGGCGTCGCGGCCGACCGTTCGTTCATTACGCACCACTAAATCCATACAACACGGTTGCTAACACCGCGATATGCACGCATGGTGTGTACATGCACAGTAATAATATTATATAAACCGAGTCCTCGGCCGAGGGGGGTTGGAAGAGCGCAGCACCACGGAGGAGTAGCCGGGCCGATACCATTGTCCCCGGCGGCGGCGGCGACAGTAGCATATTGACCGGATCACTGAGCCGACGGAATTAAAAAAAAAAAAAAAAAACCATGGAAACCGGAGATGAGGGACGCGAAAAAACAACACGACCGTCGTGTGGGGGGGGGGCGAGAGTTTGCGGTGCGCAAACGGACCGTTCGAAATAAGATTAATCGCGGCATTTAGCGCGTCGCGTGCGTCGCCGAGGCCGTGGCTGGTCCCTTATCGGCCGGTGCCCGGACGCATCGACACTCCGCCCGATCGTCCGGAGCCACGCGGCCGAGGGGCTCGGGAGCGCGTGCCGCTCGCACGCATAAAATTTAAAACGATACAATGACATTATATTATATATCATACACGAGCGGGACTTTATGATGTCACGTGTGTTGTATGTATGTGTATACGGCTGTACGAAATCCGACTTCATTATACGAAACACGCGTGGTACAAATGAGTATTTTTTCGGTTGAAAAATATATGATATAATATCGTACACAGCGTATACCTATACCATATTGTAAAGTTATCGATAAACGCATCATGGGTATGTATTATCTATATAGAATGCATATTAATGTTATTAACAATCATTAAACTACGTCATTGCGGCTATATATGGTCCTATGTGCAAATGCCAAATAAATATAATATGGGTAATGGCAAAAATCAATATAGATATATATGTAGGTAAGTGTATTATTATTTATTTTATTTTATTTATACACATTAATTAGAGATTTAAGACGACGAATTCGGCGAATACTATTTTAAGATAGAAATTAACGGTTTATTGGTTAGCTTATAACATAATCGTATACATTTTATAAAATAGTGTTATCGATGTATAATACATTTAATGTAATAAATGGCTTTAGACAAAGGTCCCTCTCAATTCGGGGATGTGTAATGTCATGAAAATAAATGCGGTTCACTGAGACTGAGATTTCGACCCTCTAGATCCTATAACTGTTAGACGTTTTTCCAGATTCGTCTAGGATAAAGAAAGGGATTTACAACGTGATTGATACTTATTTGGCTTGAGTGAAATTAAGTAAGGCGTGTGATCTCAGTTTCCTAAATGGCTCAATAAAATGAAAATAAAGTATACCTATTACAACAGATACACGATTTAAAGGTATAAACTATGAATGATAAATCACGATGGCGAGTTGTGATAACATTATATCATATAATAGCGTTCTCAATGTTCTCATAAACGCTAATAATATTATTTATGGACTGCGGTGTGTCCACGAGGAGTAACATTAGCAGCACGACAAAATAATAACATATTATGTTAAAAAAATGTTATAAGAGCTCGACGATGGCCATCGAAGAGATGATTGGGAAAATCGCGATAATAATATTGCGACCCGGGTGCTTCATGTTATAGCATTATTATAACACATACTTATGCGTACATTATATAGTAGAACAACCGAAAGTGAGGGGTTATATTATTATAATAATATATATTATATTATATTGGTACGTACATATTATAGGTAGGTTCGAGCGGACTACTGTCGCGGAGGACAATACGAATGTGCCTTATCTACGGAACATAATACCGGTGCTCGGGGACCCGACATACCCTCACCACCCCCCCACTCCACGACCAATCCCCTTGACCCTCCGCACATAATCGAAACAGTATCGTCGTTTAGTGAACATATATACGTATATGATATAAACACATAGACGAGAGGTGGATAAAGGCTCGTGTACATATTATATGTATATATATATATACACACGGGTAAGTACCTATGTATAGTATTCCTACGTGTATAGTAGAAGGGCGGTGAAAAAAAGCCATTCTTTATTTTTCGTTCCGCAAATAATACACCTTTAACGTTTTTGCGGCATCCGCGATGTATAAATGCCCATCGTTGTGCAGGAAACTCTTTCCCGCTCGCTCAACCATCCCCTTCTGCCTTCACCACACTACCACTACCATCAACGAGCCCGCGCACTGCAGCATCCGGCTCTTTTGCCTCTGCCACAAACGCTATCGCGCGATAATAAATTCAACTAAAAAACTTTTTGATTTATTATTCCTCACCGGCACCACTACCACCGTACCCCATTCGTCCCCCGGCCATTTTCGGCCTATATAGCTGAGTTACCTACGGTTTGGCTTTGGGAATAAAACAACGGTCCCTCCACCACCACTATTACCACGCTTACGGTATGGTTTTTTTTTGTGCATTTCCCCTTTTGAAAACGTATATTTCCAACGGGATTTTTTTTTTGCATTTTTCCTTTCCGACAAAAAAAAGGAACGACTGACCCTAAAAAAACCCATTTCGACCTTTTAAATTTATTCGTTTTAGTATGAATAATAATATATATATAATATGCATATACATACATATATAATATACGAATGTAATAACGTGTATGTAATGAAAATATTATCTAACATTATACATCTAATATTAAGTTGTTTAAACACACAAAAAAAATACTATTTTAAGTATAATTTAAACAAATAACCATTCAAAAGTATTCCGTCAAATATATAAGTAATATTGTAATTTTTGCTTGTGATTATTAACCACCACTATTCAAAATGAGATAATATTAGAATGGTTATACAATAACAAGTGTAGAAAATGTATGGAGTTTGATTTTTTTTTTTTTTACTTTACGTAATCGTTTATCGTAGCATGTATTATAGACACAGGCATCTTACATTTGGAATTTTAAAACGAAGTAACAGTTGTCTAAAATCTAAAACCCTAAAATTAGTGATTTAATACTCACTTAACCATTAGTGGATTGTAGTGTAGCGGAGATACCCCCAAAATTTTGATCTAATACTTCAATCGATCCTCTAAATTAAATATACTTTGAACAGCCATACTTCATACAATATTCATCCTAATTTCAAAACTACTGTGCTTCAGGCTTCAGACTACAAAATTAAAAATGTGTGTTGTCGTTCGAAAAAGTGAAAACTTAAAAATTATAACGATAAAAATATTGAAAAAATATTGAAAAAATATTTTATTGTTGTTTTATTTAAAATCAAAATTTAAAAAATATATGTATATACTAAATTCAAAAGCTAGATTTTGAAATAACGAGTGTTGTTCAATAAAATAATTACCCATTTTTATAGATTGAAATCACTTTTAGAGTATTAAATATATTATTTGTTATGTTAACCTAACCTAATACATTATAAATCCAAAGTGTTGACTATTAGGTTTGATAAAAGTATTATAATTCAAGTTTATACCATTTTATTGATGTTTGAAGACTTTGTAAATAATAATGGTAATGAGAAATTATATTAATAATATAATATAGATTTATTATTTATTGATAATAATTTAAAGTAGTAAACATATTATACACTTCCAGATGAAGTTGAATTTTGTTTACGTAAATATGTATCTTAAAATGTTAAGATGTTTTTGTTTAAAACATATTATACATGTTTATACCATTATACCCATTTAATTTACAACCGATCTGATTAAAATATATTACGATATATTATTCTCGAATAAATTATAATACTAAAACACCACAGTACTGTTATAATAATAGTACTAGAATAAGCATTAGCTTAAGGAACGTGTACAAACAATTTATTATAATAAATGTTATATAACTTAAGTATTGTATTATCTATTTGTTTGTAAAATATATATATTCTGTTATATTATATTCCATTATATTAAATTCATAGTACTACCGGGATGAGCGGGGCCACCGGAGAAATCATTTTCGAAAATCGCGTACACGAAACGACATGAAGGATTATTATTGTAATACCGGGGTTGGAAAAACGATTCATTTATTTTTATTTCTATTTAATTACCTAAGGCCCTCGGGGACTCCGTGAGAAAGTCGTGGATTTTTGATTTGTGACCGACGCATGACAAATGGACACGAGTCGCGAATCGCGATAACCACCACGTCTAACCACGCTCTTGTATATTAATATATTATTTTTATTATTATATCGTATCATCCGAATCACATATAGATATATATATTATAATATAACACATATAATGAACCGTTCAATAATAGGTTTCGTTACAGCAGACGTAAATATTTTGGCAAGACGATATTTTCTAATGATTTATTCCACTATAAATATGTCTAGATCCCCGGGGAACGCCAGGAAGCATTCATAATTTTATCGTCTCTTATTGTTTCGGCACCCTCTGCTGGTGGACGGACTATCGTTTTAGAATCGCGCGCATTGGACGCACATTACGCATGTGAATGTGTGTGTGTGTGTGCGCGCGCGATATTGCAGCGATTGTTGTCGCAAACGCGTTTTCGGATATACTCTGCTGACGAAAACAGTAATAATAATAATAATAATAACCTACCCCCTAGTCGTTGCCGGTAATTGGCGCGTGTAACCGGATCCGTCGACCACCGCCGACTCGGCAATAAAATAAGTTATATCCGCGGTGCACATCTCCCCGCGCGAGTACAAATTTACATCACGCATTACGTTTAGTACCTACTCGGATTGCCGACGACGCCGGTTTCAACGGACATGACGAGAACGCAATTTTATTGTTATTATATGCTGTACGATGCGTGTATTGTGTATGTATATAACAATAAGTACGAACACACGAATACCATTTAATGTTATAAAATTAAATTGTAGAACTGTCAATTGGCGTATCCGTGCAGATTTTTATCAAAGCGCGCTGTTACATTCGCCGTAAATAAGAGAATAATAAGAAACATTTTTAGCTGGCCTAGACCTCAGTGTAGGATATTAATAGCGTCGTATATCGTCTATATATTTTTTTATTATTTTAATATTTCACATAATATTACACATAACAAGTATATATTTACATATTATTTATTAATTATTTCGGTAATTTTGCACCTTATATTTTATCCACGGTTTTTTAGTTTTACTTGATCTACAACAATAAACATTTCGGTATAGTTATCTAACCTGTTATTATTTAGTACCATACGATATTGTTTTTGTTGAAATAATAATAATTCTTGCTTACGTATATGCCCCTTGTTGTGGTCAACTGGCGACCAAACCAACACAGGTGTCGGATAGGTAATAATAAAAAACGTACCTGAGATTTTTGATCCACGCCCATATTACTATGACAGAAAATATCATTATTTTTAATTGCAATGCAGGTCTGTCACAAACAAATAGAATGTTTTTTTTTTTATTTATTTTTTTTTCTCTCATGGAAGTCATTTTATAACGACGGGGAGACGTGTCCTTGGAGCCAAAAAAGGAAGACAGGTTGACACTGACAAATTGGTCTCAATTTCGAGGACAAACAACCTTCATCGGGACAAATCCCCTGCCGATTTACAATTGATTGAAATTGTCATAACTCTGTGACACACCCTTTGGCTATACACAGGCATGTTTTTATTTATTTATTTTTTAAATCATTGTGTGTCTCGTAACCCAAGACGCCATGTCTCAACACACTCGCATGAGAGAAACTCTTTTTATGATGACAGAGGAGCAGCCATACAAAATATATTTTAAAAGATTTTACTAAAGAACAAGGTAACAACTCTTTCGTTTGCATCCCACGAGAATCGAATGGCCAAAATTTTCAAACTGCCACAAACACCTAAACGTTGACATTGATAAACAATACATTTTAAACCCAACGCGCACCTATATAATACATATTATAATGTGTTATGAATGTTATAGGTACACATAGAATAGAAAATCCGTGTTACGTGTAGATACGTGTAGGATTTGTTGAACAAGTTACAGTGCGCGATAGTCACGGGCTCGAATTTCGGGAAAACAAATCGACTACTATAATAACAATAATACAACACGTTTTTTTTTTTTTTACTTCCAGACCTCTAGGTATTTTTTATACACCATTAAAATGTCTATTATTTATAAAATACAGTGTCGCTTGTATACATAAATGTAGGTACCTGCTGCACTATGTATTTGTGTACAGTACAAACTATACCTATATATACTCACGTATTATAGTGTATACACAAACGTTATATGTATAGGTATAAATGGTATAATGTTTTAAATTAAAGTTGATAACAATCAGTTCCAGACATGTATATTTCAAACATCACTATAGTTTTCATGCAGCATCTACACGATATCCGTTAACCCTCTGTTTCCATTTTACAATATTACGATTTTAGATAGTCGGTGTACAACAAACATTTCGGATGTTTAAACATTGACAATAATAATCGGTGGCACGTAAAACGTTTCAGTGCAAATGTCACCTACCACTGACGACTGAAACTCGCGAGAGCATGCATCGAACACATGTTTTGTCCCCTAATGAAAACCCCCCATTCGAGTGGACGTCTATTATAATTTTTCCATCCGAATAATAAAAAATAAAAAAAGACTACTAGGATTTTTTTTTTTGGCATTGCGACGACATGTTTTAGCATTAAGGCTCGAGTGGCCATTCGCGCTCTCCGGAATCTTTTTGTATTTGGGTTATAGCGTTGTTGTTGTTGATTTATTATTATTATTTTTTACATTGTCAGAGCTTCAAAATGCATCCGCTGTAAAGATTATTGCTGATAATTTTGTTTTCAAAAAAAAAAAAAAAAAAATGTCGGTCGATATTTTCGTCAAAACGTACCAACTACCAGGATTACGACATTATACAGCACGAATCGCTTTTGTTAAATGTTTTAGTACATCTCTTTAAATTAATTAAACAACTGCAGCTGAGAACTCGCATAATAAAAGTATTTTCACATACAATGATGAATAACTTAAAAAAAAATATAGGATAATACGAATCTGTATGATTTTATATTTTAAATAGTATTTATAAATCAACGATTCAACGACCGAAAAATTTTAATCTCGAATTTCAAATCATTTTTTGTATAATACATTAATTATACCTCTATATAGCTATATACCTAAATACATATTATATATCTCAGTAGAACTATAATTTGTAATGAATTTTTATTGTATATTTATTTATTCGTATTTTATGTACAATAAAGAATATATATTAATTAATATACGAATCTTTTTAAACTTCAATATTATCTTAGCCGTAATATTTTTTAAGATCATATACAATCAGTATTGTAATATAGAAAGCCGAATAGTATTTACTACGAGTACTTAGCTAACTTTTTGCAGTCATCACTGTGTCTGTAAATTATATAATTATCAACTGACATATCAGGCTGTATAAATCATTTTTAAACATTTAATGATTCAGTAGTGAGTCGACGATCTTTTAAATATTATGTAGTGACCCATGACGATTGGACTATTACATTTTTATGCAACTCAACATTAATGAATGAATCTATTCAACCAATGAAGTGAATCTTAAACAAAATCAATATATTAATTTATAGAGATAATTATTTTTAAATCTTTTATCTGTTTGAGTAAATCTGTCTTGATTAAATATATTGGACTAAGAAAATACCTACCTAATATAATACAGTTAATTCTCATTTTAATGAGAATATTTCGGAGATATAGATACAGCTTTTGGTGATTTTATATCACCGTGATTTTATTATAAAAATTAATAATGCATAAACGCTTTATTATTATATACCTACGTTTTTAGTATACTTTGTAAAAATGATGAGTACTTAAACAGTTTAACTCTACCGATCAATAATATTTCTCGACTTCTCGTCATATATATTGCTAAAGAGAACGACACTCCTTCGGCACGTTCCCAGACGACCCCCAACCGAGATCGTCCGGTCTTCCCTTAAGTATGTTTAATATAACCTTAATATGGTTACAGCGTCCCAAAAAGAACGCTTTTTTAAATTAGCTAAGGAAATACTTAATTTTTCAAACAAATAGAATAAAGGATATGTAAAATTTCGGTAAAATATCCGACTTACATATGAAAGATAATATCATTCGATTATCCTCCCTTAACTTACAGGCCAAAGTGCGGTCAAGAAAATTAAAAATAACTATCTTTCAGTTCTCTCTGGTGAGTTTCACGAGAACGCTTTAACCTATCCGTGGCTTTTGATATCAACAGTTGAACCAGTTTTTCGATTTTTTATTAGCAGCCGACAAGTTGATGATACATTGGGAATAATGTCCTGCTCGAGTAAGATACAAAATCGTAGCAGTGTCCGCACCACTTTCGTTAGATAGGTAAAAGATCTTAATAACTAACACACGTGTCTCAATTAATATTCGGTCCATAGTGACACTTGAAAAAATCTGATTACACAAGAACAAACCGAAATAATAGTAGATTAAAAATTGACGAGAACAACGTTGTAAACATGAAAAACAAAATAATGGCAACCGATTTATAAAAACGTTCCTTTTGGGACACCTATACATATATTATTTTTAGGTTTTAACCAATGATAATGCATACAATTAATATTTATTTATATTAAAATATAAATAATCTAATCATTTTTTTCACAATATTATCAATATCAATAAATACAATATTTGTATGTGTATGAGTATGTGTGTTCGTGTATAAATAAACTACAGCTATAAATACGTCGAACTCATAAAAATTTGGTTCATTCGTTATCCTATACCCAAAATATACCTCGAATCGAATTTTTTGTTATTGGCTACAGAAAATAGAATATTTAATATTTATTATAATTATGCTCATTTATTTGTATTTTGTATATCCTTTCAAAACAATCTAAACGAATATGTAAAAAATATGTGTAGTTTACATTTAACAGAGATTAAGATACAGTAAATCCATCTGCATTATTTATTGTGTCATGGACAACACCATTCAAAAACAGCTAGTTTAATATGTAATAAAAATATGTTAGAAAATTTAATACTGATAAGTGATGACCATTTGCCATTTGGCTTTTTAATTTCTTAATAAATATTTCCATCATACGCGTTCAGAAAAATTATACTAACAATTTTATAAATTATCATTAAGAATGGTTTTACATGATATATATACAATACATAATATTTTGTAAACTTATATTATTATAATCCACATTACCACACATAATCCTATCACAAAATGAGAAGACTGAAGAGTGAACTCTTAATATTTTTTACTATCTTATTCGGCTATTATTTATTAGTGCATTAAGTCTCAATAAGTACGTATTGTGATAATAAACCATTACTTATTTTTCAGTATATTATTTCTTCGCATATATTAAAGGATATCGAGAGCATTAAATTTTAATTTTAGATTGAGCATGTGTATCGGTATCGCGAATACACCAATTACACATACACTTCCATACATGTGTGCATCAAATAACGATATTTTATTTCAAAACGAAAAGATTAGTAATAAACACTATACGAAAATATTATATTAAAACGTATCATTGTTACTATTATATTTAAAAACATTATCAATATTACAGTGATATTCACCAGATACAGTCACGCACGTGTGCAGTGTCACGTCAAAATAACGCGATAATTATTATTTTTTTTTTCCCAAAAATGAGATACGATTGCGGAGCACTGGTTTTTTTATATATATATATAATATATGGTTCAGATAAAAACAACATCGATAGCGCGTACAAAATAATATAATAATATATATATTGTATATACACGTCTATGATATGTAATGCATCACACCGTCGCGCATCCGGAAATCTACAAACATATTATTATATATTATGTTATCAATATTATCACGTATGTATACTAAAAACACAACACGATACGCCCCCACAATTTTTTCTCGTTTTTATCTATATATATATATATTTTTTTATCCGGACATCCGTATCTCTCCGCTCTCGTATATATATATAAATGATATTATAATATATTATTCATGTGTGCAGTATTATTATATTAATTTATATTGTAATCGTATTGTGCGAATATCGATATGTTGACGGGAAACAAATGCTCCGTAAACGCCTCTGCTCCGATGCCTCCACACCCCCTACAAGTGGCTACCATTCAACCGGTATTTGCAGATTAGATGTTATAGTATAATAATAATAATAATAATAATGTAATGTACGTGGTGTGTCTATAATATCATCTGTATCGTTTGCGGCAGCCGCCGCCGTTTAGGTTATTCGCATGTCTGTGGCGTCTGTCCGCAGGCAGGAGGCAGCGTTTTTTAAGTACCTACACGATATTATAATATTATATACTACACTATATCATACCAACATTAAAATAATAACAATAATGATAAATTTAAATGCGAAAACACTAACGCCGCCGCCGTCAAACCGTTTGACAATGACCGCCGACGAAACGAGGACGCATTTTTTTGTAGCTTTGGTCACGTTATTATTATTATTATTATTATTATTATTTTTTGTACGTGTCCAGCATACGCGACAGATTTCATTATACGCGTTCTCGACCGATTACTCGTATGTATACGTTACCGCTCAATTTTTATATGCTTTCCGACCGAAGAAATTTTAACGGTTGGCGGCAACGAAAGCCCGTGCGACATGCGTCGCCGACGACACGACACAGCCGTCATATATATATACATATAAATGTGTATGTGTGTATGTGTGTGTATGTATAGTTTACCAGTCGTGTAAAACGAACAGAATGAAAGAAAAAGAAAAATATTATTTATTTTCATTATAAGCGAGCGACGACGCCGACACGAATTTATGTCTTACGCTTTACACCTGTAATTTATTTTTATTTTTATTTTTTGTATTATTATAATGCGTGTGTACACTGCAAGCGCGCGCGTTTTATAACGTTATATAGGTATGTATAGACTTCCTCTACCGTCCTGCCACCCATCGACAACGAGAAAGCGGGTCCTATTCTGAAATAGTCAAAATTCTTACCATTTTTGTTTATTTTTTTTTTTTCCCCGTTCGTTTGTTTTAACCTCGAAATCACACGAAAAACGTACGACCGCCGTCGCTGGGATGCATAATAGATTATCTCATTTTTATTTCGTTTTCCTTTTTCATTTTTTGTCCTTTAACGATTCACCTCCGCACGATCACACAATATTTATCACCACTATTTGAATTCAGACGATTTGGTCCTTCGCGCGGGAAAAAACCGAAGACGGATTTTAATAATTGTTGTTAAGATTGTAACTCGATCGCTGCTGCGACACCGACCGATTGTTTACACCTTCCCTTCCGTGTGTTGTATTATTATTATATATAATAACATTTTATGTACACTGTACATTGTAAAGTGATTTTATTATTATAATCGACATTTGATATTTTACTTTTTTTCATTTATTAATATTAACATTTTAATCGAAGTATAATTTAAATAAATTCCATAATGAAATTCTTTCTTTTTTTATTTCAAACTCTGATAACAAAATTAGAGTGAATATAGGTGTCAATTCTACAATCCATAAACTCTTTTTTCTTTCAGAAAACACTTCGCAGAATACATAGAAATTTGTAGAAAAATCTAACAAACATATTCTATACTCATACTATATATGATATTATAATATAGGTATTACAATTAGATATAGCTTTAGGTAAATTAGTTTTTCAATTGTAATTTAATCAACAAAACAGTTTATTTTTATATAATATCAATGCGTTTATGATTAACAACATTGTTAGATATTTTTAATTTAAAATAAAATAACGACACAAATTGAAATTATTTTGAAAACCATACTTTTTTATGTTTATTTTGTACGAGTATACTATAATAATAAGTGTTTATGATGATTTTAAGTATTTAAATATATATTATATAACATCTATGTATGAGTATACAGATAAAAAGTAACAATAATAATACCTAAGTTTAAAAAAATAAAATTAATATCGGTATTTAGTTTAGTTTTAATAACCCAAAGATAATGGCCCAAATCCTAATTTGTACATAGATAGTACACTATGAATTTATATTTTAATTCAAATTGTATATTGGCATAAAACTTTCAAAGTTTCACATAATCAATAATGATGTATATCACGCAAGTTATCGATTATTGTATAATGTAATATTTGATCGTACGTAGCTATATACGCAAAAAGCTAGCTTTATCCATTTCCATTCGGTTAGGATACTGTTAAAAATATATAAAGTAGCGGAAATGCGATGAGATACTATTGTTCGGTTTGGCATCGAAAATTTCAAAAAATATCAAATGATTTTATTCGTATTACAGATAAGAAGGGTGTCATGTGTGGCTTGTGGATTATTTATGACGCAAAGACTTAAGACGTACAAAGATCCATATACATTATAATATTTCTGTTACTCTTTTTCTATAACTGATATTTTACAATACATTTTGAATTTATATAAAAAAAAATGTATTTTATATTATTATTATTATTAAGATATTATGTACTATACAGAAGGCGCCATAATAGCAATATAAATATGAGGGGAAGTTATTGCTTGTTTCGAAATTTTCCACATATAAAAACTTTCAAATCGTCAATTTGGTATATTTATTTATCTGTAAGTATAGTGTAGGCGTACAGTATATTATAGTTAGGTTGTATTTATATAGTACATTTTACTAAAAATTCAATACTCAGTGGTAAAGAAGATATGTAGTTGTTGAATGCCAATACATTATTTTGATATATAATACCTGCTTATAGCTTATAGGTGTTTAAAATTTGATTGATTACTCAATATCAAAATATTATTTAGGGAAAAATCATATTTCTTATAATAGCTATAATATTGCGATGTCATGTTTAAAAATAAAAAAAAGATTTTTTAAATGTATAAATTATACTTGTATTAAGACTTAGTTGTTTAATTTTAAGACTAAATTATTTTGTATTTTTTCAATGTGATTTATAATTGTTCATTCTTATAATTGTTAAATAGTAAATGTATACAAACAATATATATCCATATATATATCTACCGGTGATACAAAATATTATTAATTAGTATTTTCTACAGTGTATACAAGTTTGATTACGAGGACAATATCTTAGGCTATTATTTGTTACGAGTACAAACATTTTAATAGGTTTTCAATAGGTATCAACTGGCCAAATTATTAATTCTTAGAGAATTGAGCAAATTTTGTTGCTGATTTATACGTGTGTTTCTTTTTTAGTTTGATTAAATAATTAAACCTAGTCAAACTTGTATGTATAACAAAAATGTAATATTATTTTTTTGATAAGAAAATGTATATGCATTAAGAATACATGATATATAATAAGTAAAAATAGTTTATAAAAGATACTAATATTATGTTTGCTACATAAATTTTAAATTTAAACTGTTGTCAAAAGCAAAGAAAAAACTTAATGATTGATGTTTGTTATATAGTTGTTTTGTACAAACGTTGTTTGTACTACCATCTTGATAATTTATATGAACTGGCTATTTCATACTTTCATAGTTCACCAGTTTCAGTACGTTAATTGGTTGATTTTGGTATTTATGCTATAAAAGTATAAGTTGTTTTTTTTTATTATTTATTACAATTTATAATATATAAGTAGGTACCTACTCTATGCCACTATAATCCGTGTGCTTATGTATATACTATATAGTATAAAAATATAATAATATATTATATATATATATATATATTTATTTATTTATTCAATAGTTAAAAAAAAATTGTATTTATTTCGTATCGTATAATAATATGTATAATGTATATATATATATTTAATGTATACGATTTAATAAATTATCATAAGATTAATAACAGTAATTATTTCGTTCTTAATTATACTAGGTAGTTAAGATTAAAAAAAAAAAAGTAAAAAGTAATTTAAATAAATATACAATTAAATTTTAAATTAACATGTTCTAATGAAGTAAAAAAATAAATATTAAATGTCCTAAAATTATTATGATGTAACATCAAAAATCTCAATTGCTTATATATACTCATAGTATATTTATTTTATTCACTTATTATTTCATATGATTGAAAAATTTAAGTCTATATAATATACATAGTAACGTAATAGAATTATACGTTACACATTAAAACATAATATATTGCTAAATACTTACAACTTTTCGATAAAATCTATAGAATAATAAGTATAAAAACTTACAACATTTTATCTTGACTTCAGTATGCTTATACTATATCATATTACTGTTCAGTCATTAAAATAATATTAATTTGTACCCATATCCGTGTGTAATGTATGTCGCGAAAATAATAAAAGCAGTATGGCGATATCATAGTAGGTATTCATGAAATCTAATCGAACAAAATATATCATCTTACTGAAATTCTCTCGATGAAGTCATCATGGATATAATATAATATATGTATGAATATAATATTGATGTTGCATAGACATATTTTTGAATCGATCCGAATAATTAATGACAATTTAGGAGTTGTGATTATTTACGTATTAATAAATAAATAAATAATTATTTAAATTTGATGTTAGTCATAGATTTTCGGCGATTTGTAATCTAGGAATGCTTGCGAAGAAACCACCTTGCGTGTATGTGATTAAGTACTTAAGTAGTTAAGATCTATAAGAATCACTTTATTGACTAAGTACTGTATTATGTATAGTATATAGTACTGATATTATAATCTTACGTAATCTGACGAAATACTACACGATATACTGCTGCAGACTCGCACTAAGAAAACCTTTTTATTGCTGTAGTAGGTACTTAAATAAACTGTTTAGTACGCTGCACTGTAATGTAACTGTGCGTTTCGAATTTCGATGCGCTTTTTGTCATGCGAAATCTTCGTAATCGCGATTATTGTAAAATATGTATGCACCGGTGGCGAGATTGAGTTTTTGTGGACAATAAAATACTATAATAGTAATATTAACGGTCGGCGACGAATCGACAATATGATATGACAAAATACGATAATTTTATGTCATGTCCGACGCGTAGGTATGTCATTATATTATTATTGTGCGCCGGCGACTCGGACAAAATAATAATAATAATAACAATAGTATAATAATATAATATAAATAATATGTAAAAAAAAAAAAAAAACGTAGACCTACACTTATTATTATTACTTTACCTACACGAATGCGTTATATATCGTTGTGTGTGTGTGTGTGTGTGTGTGTGTTGGACGAGGGTGATTTTTATTATGTAAACAACGAGAAATCAGAATACATAAACACTGGACAGCAGTTCAGCCGGTCGTGTCGATGGATATTCAAACGCCACCCCGCTGCAGGCCACCAGCGGTGTCCGTCCCGCGGATGACTGATGATATTATTATTGCCACGCATCGCATTATAATATAATATTACGTCCCTCACACACTCGTACTTATAGCGCGCGTGGAATATTTACGCGCGATCTTCATCATTCCTTACACACTTATACTTTATAGTATGTGTGGTTATTGTATTATACATTTTCTTTCTTTTTAGCCTTTATCTGTACCCGCTACACGCTAAATCATTTGCCGAAAAACCGTTCGGCAAACTCATTCCCACCCCACGGTCTCGACACCCTACACATATATAATATAAATATAGGTACATATATTATTATATGTATAGATACGCCGTGTGCTGCTGTTGCAGACGCGCGTCTCGACGTTTATATTATTATTATCGACGACGAGAATTATTATTGTCGCTATCCAATAGTATTATTATATGTTTTGTTGCGTTTCGAATTTATTATAAATTGTATTGTGTGTTATACCGCCCGCGACGTCATATTGCGCGGTTATACGATTATACACGCCATTGCCGCTGTACTATAGGTAGTATTATATATTTATATAGGTATACCCATATAATATATTATTATTATTATTATTATTTCAAGTGTCTCGTCCCCGGCTTGTTTGTAAACAATAATATTTTATAGAAACACCCTTTTATTGCAGGTCATAAGACCTATGTAGTTATAGGTATTATGCTTCTATAGAACGAACGCGTTGGATCATCGCGGGCGCGTGTATACTTTATAATGTCGTGTATAATGGTTCATATTATTACAAATGGTCTATCAACTAGTCAATACCTATTATATAATCATGTTCCAAATAAGCCATAATATCATAGCGAAGTATGTATGTAATGCATCATGCTCTATATAATAATACACTGCACTGTAGTGGGCACCAGAATAGCTGCTGCTCGTCATCGTCGTCGTTATTGAAAAAAGTTTTAGTGTCGAAATCGGAGGTCATGATACGTCCGATTTGATAATTCGGAATTCGATTAGCTAATAATATTTAAAATTGATATTATAAACCAATATACCCAGAAGGATAACTATTTTAATAATGCAATATAAAAAAATATTAATAGTTTATATGGCGTTCATACGATGATTGTAAGTGTTTGATTATTATAATATTATTGCCGTTAGGTAGGTTTTGCAGGGCTAATAATTTCTTATATCACTATATTCTTTGAAAGCATTGAACCAACAATATTATCCGTTTAAAAATGATGCGATTATATGAAACAATTATTTGAATCGATTATAAACAAACAGATCTATTCAATGCATTTTAATACAATTATTTATTTAACATCCACATTGAAAGTTACTATAGGTATAGACAATACAGTTTTCTAAAGTATAAGTGCATATTATATAATATAGTTTCATCATAGGATTAAAGCCACCCCCTTCTAGTTAATCCGTATTTTAATAATCTTTTTTTTATGTATATTTATTATTATCGTTATTCATACAACCATAAAATTTACTTATTGTTCAAAACAATAAAAATATTATGGAAAATATTAAAAAATATATATATTTTATATACAAAGCGATTAGTGAATAATTCAATGACTTTAAAAAATAATTTCTGATTTGAATATGTTACATTTATAAATTTATCATATCCTAGCTAGTAATTTAATTTAAACATAGTATGTTAAACACGCGTAGTTATAATAAGGGTTTGTTAATAATCCACATTGCGTATATTTTATACCACATAAAATACAAGTCATGTCATTAACAATAATTTCATTAAAAATTGAAACAATTCTAAAGTTTAAATTTGGATTTCTTTGGTGTTTTTAGATACGATATAATAATAATCAAAGGTCGACAAGTAGTCGGCATGTAAAGTAGTAATTATATGATTAACGGACGATTTTAAATAACAGCGCAAAATAAATTAGTTATACTATAATCTATATAATATTATTATACAGAAAATTTTTCTATTGGTGAAGTAGTTAGTCAATATTCTATTTTGTGTATTTATATAAATATATATATATATATATATATATGTATTATTGTATTAAACCATGGGAAATACATATAAGATAGATACACATTCGTTAAACACACTGACATATAATTAAAACGGCAGCGCATCACGCACAAGGAGAACGAGAGGGGTGTCGTGCGGGAAAGGAGGCAAAAAAAAATTGACAAACAAACAATACTGAGCTGTCAAGCTTATGAATGGTCTTGGCCGGAACGGATGAATGTAACACACAAGATAGATAAAAAGGACGAACGACGTCGACGACAAAGTCGTACATATGTATTTATCTACGTATGCGTATGTGTATGAGGAATTGAAAAGAAGGGTTATGGCCTACAACCGGCGTGGAGCTGCTGCTCGACGTGTATGTAGATTCTAATCACAGTCCATAGCGCCGATCAGCTGTTTGTCATTGATTTTAATCGGGTGCGTTATAATAATCGAACAGAAGAGAGAAAGAAAAAATGTATTATATTATTAAGTTTAGTGTTTACAAATGTAAACCATGGTCCCCCGGCCGAAGCGTCTCCGATAACACATCGTGGTTATGTGTATATACATACATCAAGTATAACTATACTAGACCTACTTCAGAACACAATATATATATATATATATACCATATTATATGAGAAGTTTCAGTCATCCTTTATCCTTTTCCAAATTAGATCAAACGACCAATGAATAAAATGCTACGATATTTTTTTTACTTTTGAAAATACCAACATATTGTACTTTGTTAATTTTGTTTCTCTTAAATGTCATAAACAATATCTTCTAATCTTTATGTAATATTTTTAATAGACGTTTTAAACATTTTTAAATTTTACGAAAGTATAAATATAACATATATAGGTACTAGAAACACATAAAGGGTTAATGATTAATATTATTAAGTATCTGTATTCATATACTGCAGAGTATAGTATTTTAAATATAATATTTTTTTATTAAGTACTATTTTGTTTTAAGACTAAAAGCAATTAAATAATTATTCAAATGCTAGTAATTTTTTTTTTTTTAATATAAAACATATAACTATAGTTTTAACTCACAAGTATATAAGTACATTATGTATAAATATTGTTTTATTATATAAGTGTTTCCATTTATCTATTTATATATATATAACTATATACCAGTGGACAGTGATTTTCAAACTGGGTGCCGCGGCACACTGGTGTGCCGCGGTTTTTCCATAAATTACCGATAGCATTGAATTGTGATATAAGAAAATGCGAGTATGTGTCAACTATTCGTCCAAGAATTAAAAATAATTTTAGCCCATTAATCACATATTTTTTATTAAACGTATATATAATTATAATTAATTCAAAACAATTTTGTTCATCTCAAAAAAGGTCAGTGTACCGTGTATAATAAAAGTTTGAAAACCACTGTTATATACTATATAGATATTATGTGTGTTTTTATTTTGAAATGTTTTCTTGTATAATTTATAATTCGTGTTTACAAGTCTACCTACATATAATTATAGTTTATAATAGATATTAGGTTATTGATTATTATTTTATATTGATTTTTATAATTTAATTTATATAGTTAGTATATAATTATATATTATAGTAATATAGTGTTTAAAGTCAGAAATATTTAAAAAAAAAACATGAAACATTGAATTTTTTTAATCCAAATATTGATGATAATATAATTATTTATTAATTAATAATAATATAAGAATATACAATTCCTTATAGGATTTTGGTAAATTTTATATTTATAAATGGAATGACAAATGTTCGTAAAAATAAAACTTATTTATAAAAGAAAAACAAATTTTATTAAAATACTGAAATATTTTAAAATTGTATATTTCATAAAATTTTCAAACACTTAAATTTTATACTTATAATTTACAATTATTTAAGGATTTATGAATATTGAATATATTATAATAATAGATTTAATACATATATGTTAGTGTATTATATATACTTAAATAATGTAGTTGGTGTTTGCTATTTGATAATCAAATACATCTATTCACTTCAAATACAACACAAATTTAAATTTAGTACACTATAATTACTCTTTATAATCTATATTTTATAAGAAAAATTAATAAAAAACATTGTATATAATATATGTATTAAATGTTCAAGTCTTACCTATAAAAACTGAACATTTTATAAATCTTTATTATTCTCGTTATCTCCATTTTATTTTCATCAATTACTAAAAAATTGGGAGTAATAATGGGAGTTTTTACTTTTGATTCTAACTCTCCTTCCACAAACTCTAAAGTACTTAATAAATTCACTTTCCAACCGGAAAAGATATTATAGTTTAAAATTGAAGAATTAAAAAAAAAAAAAATTAAAAACACACACTAATTGTAAAATCAATACATTCATTGCTTCACTAAGAATCTATTAGGCGCGAGTTGCTTAATAATTATTAGTTATTTTATTATTGCATAATAATAATAATACAAATCAAGTACAAATTTTAAAATCATAAATTATGGTAATTCATTCTTGACCTGCTTGGAATAATTAAAATTCTATTTTGAAAATAATTTGCTTATATATGTATATTGTATATAATACTTATAATATTTATTATATAATATTATAATAAATTGTCATACATAAATTAAATTATGCTGACATGCTGTGCTGGGAGCTTTTAAGCAGTTTTAGCCATTGAATGAAAAAAAAAAAATAACAAGACCCGTACACGACATCATTGACAATTATTCATCGCAGGAAAGAGACGCTACCTATACATAGATAGAGATGAAAAATAGTCTTACAATAACAATACGCGGAACAAACAAACCCCAGAGATGGATGCTGATTGTCGATAGGTGGGTACACGTACTTTGTTGGCCTGGGTCAGGTAGCGCACAATAACACCGCCTACGCCCTTATCAGCTATACGACTTCTATATTATAGACCTAACCCTTTTATAGTATATTTATCGTTGCACATGCATCGTATTCACTCTTTACTTTTTCCCAGATTGGGTCGATAAACATCTGTTCGGACGTTCAAATCAACACGCTTACACAATAGTGTATAATATATAATCAGTCGGACAACTAGATCGTCGTGTTCCTCATAAATGTTAACACAATATAATAAATATTATATTATTATAATATGCTTCAGAAGAATATCACGATTATATAAGCCACAACAGTACAACAATATTCCATTCAATTTTCCACACGACGTAATAATGTTTTATAGTATTATATCGTAATAAAAAAATGATTATTATAAATTTGAATTTTGTTATTAAAAACCATAGAAAAATAACTTCATTACTAACCGTATATTATACATGATATGATGGACGTATATGATTTTTTATATTATTACAAAACAATTTGCAATATCATTTAGCACATTCAGTAATTAGGATACAATATAATACATGAATAAATATGATAAGAGAAGTCATGATTGGTACGAACGTTAACTCTTATAGTTACACTGGTTTTGGAGATTCTTGTTTCAAGTTAATATAAAAGCGAGGTGGCATTGCCATAATATTTAACCATGATTTTTTTGTTTTTTAAATATGATTTTCAAATCAGATATAGCTAGTGGTGCTGGCACAATTTGTTTAGTTTTAAAAACTATATCAAATAACGCTTGTGTAATGTAATGTTCAAGAGATAACTGAAAATGCAATATTGTCTTTTTTCTAGTATGAATGCTATCGTATTAGTAATTTAGTGAACTCAGTGAATTGTAAAATAATTGAATCGGAATCCTAATTGTGAATAAAGGGTATATACTATATAGTCAGGTAATCTTCTGTGTTCGGTTAGAAATGTTAGAATAGATCTGCTTCGCTCGAAAAACAAAAAGTTTACCTAAGGTTGGCAATAAACTTTTAGTACGTACAAAGTAGTCAGGTTTTTGTGTTTTCCTAACTTTGATACCGATAAAGGAATTTAGGCGTTTAGTTTAAAATATTAGAAACGCGACGATGGTTGCGTCGTCCGTTAACACCTTTAGTAGCTGCCTATCTTCAGCGCCGTGTGATCATAATTTTACGATTAAAATGTGTTTAAAAAAAAAAATGATTTTAGTACCACCTAATTAATTATTATAACATGACGCTGGTGCCAAAAAAAAGGAAAAGTAGAGTAGGAAATCGTAAAATGTGATTTATATAATTGTACATAATACATAAATACGTGTTTTTATTATCTCATGAAAACAACAAATAAATTAAGTAAAACAAAAATATTACAACTATGTTATTTGTCGGAATGATTTTTTTGAAATAATATGAATTTCATAAAATAAATTATGTGACGATCATTACTTATACGTGTTATATTTTTTTTTAAATATTCCGAAGTAGGTAGTAGGTACCAATATACAATTGTAGGTACATAATACTTCTACATATGTATGTTATATTAATATAACATGTACATTTGTATATTATAGTCAAAATTAATAAATCCTTAAATCTAAAAATACAATTTTACCGAGCCTTTAAAAAGGAGGATTATTTGTGACATTTTAGATGGCAAATGTTGTCACTAAACCGACGGCTTTTGCCTATACTATAATACCTACTACATTATTTACAAATAGTAAAAAAAAAAAATAGATACATCTACCCTTATTTCACATTAAATTATAAATATAATTTAAATAGATGGTATATTACTATATATTGGTATAATAGTATGGCATAAATGCGTGTAGGTGAATATATTGTAAAGAATATATATTTTTTTTTTATAGCGAAAATGCGAAACATCCTAATCAGTAGATAGAATCTGATTATTATCTGCCACGGGCGGCGATTTACATGACAAAATAATACGACGTCCTAGTTGGAAGGTTTATGTATATGTACATGTTGTATATATTGGTACATCAACGCGGTTCTTTGTGGTTTATTTTTTCTTGTTCGAGGTTTCGCGTAATTTTCTTTTTTTCGTTCTTATCTTTCCTTTTTCTTTTTTTAAGTCCAAGACAACAGCCCGCGGGGTGACACACGTCATGGCGCCGAATCTCCACGACGCACCCCACGCACGTCTGCACACTTATACCGAACGGTTATTTCTCGCTTCTATATGTATATACTTAGATCATAACACCATACACGCGTCTATGGACGAATTTTGAAACCGCGTTAATGCGTGCAGGTATATTATATTATACTATACCTATATATATATATATATGTGTGTGCACATAGTATATTATATAAGTATACTATATATGCCAGTTCGAGATAAAATCGCGGGTGTCTATTGCTGTCCGCGGTTCGGTATGTATAATAATAATATTATAATAAAATATATAATATAAGGACGTACCCGTCGCAGCCCGTACGCGCGCGTGACGATAACCATCGGTAAACGATTTTCTATCACTCCCCCCCTCCTCGCCGCTGCATCAACCCTCCGCAGAACGCGAGTGGCCACAATGGAGTGGTCCGCGCGCGCACTCTCCTGCACAATTGACACGTGGTTGCGCGCAGCGGTGACTGCCCATCTTTGATAACAACTCAATATTATTATTATTATTATTATTATTATTATATACGCGTAAGTACGGGTGGTGTTGGTGTACGTCGTTAGATATCGATCGACCTACCGTGTGCACTTTGATCCCGAGCGTATACTATAATGGTACGTCGTATATTAATATTGTATAGTCTTTCGCGTACAATTTTCTTCTATTATATAATATATATATATAGTAACATGTTGTAAGTCCACACGTGTTGCGATTCTTCCCGATTGTGTGCATGTGTATTAAGTACCATATAGATATTATATAGTGGGTATAGGTATACACTCGCCGTGGTCCACGCCGCAGCACACGCCGATTTGCGGTAACGCGAAACCCCAAAACTCCCCCTACGAATTTATGTATGTACATATAATGTGTCTACAATGTTCTGCACGTAACCGCGGCCAGATCGATACGGCGAGATAGCGTATATATACATATTATATTGCAATGTGTGCGTACTGTGTACATTATGCTGTGCCGTCCGAGGTGTCTGCCGCAAGTCCATATTGTGATATACGACAACGCGATGGTTTCCTGATAAAAAAAAAAAAAATGTTTCAGTCGGGTTTATGTATAGAAAAAAAAAAAAAAGTACAAAAAGAAGACAGTAACAATTGTGCGATGATAATAATTATTATTATTGCGACTGTACATATTGTACCATACGGCGTATATGCCCTGTATGTATAATACACTACCTATATTATATAGACTATATATATTATAAGTAGTAGCTGCGGCACACCGATTGTCAAAATGAAAAATAACCGTTACATCATCGTTGCATGCGTGCAGCGCTTTGCGTATTTTATTTCTTTGAAGGTCTGACTTTCCACTAAACACGTTAACGCACTGGAATCATATTATACATTTGTATGCCATCGTTCTGAATTCATAAAAATACATATGAATCTTATAGCAATTTATTATATCACCCTAAAATTGATCAAATTAAATTAACTTTTTGAAATTTAGTTGCGTAATATTAAAATATAATTAATATATACATTGTACATAATATAAGTAGTAGTGTTTAAAGAAATGAAACGCGTCATCCTCATCCCACGAGGCCACTACCCACCTGTGATGTGGCGCCGTGGCGGCGGAGGTGGTCGGTAATGTGATGAATATGAGGTGTTTGCAATTCCATAAATCATAGGTACTACTAAAATATAGATTGTATAATATAATATTACATGTATGGTAGGTATTAAATTATATTCACTTCTTGAAAACCAATCTCAATACCCAATATTTTCTGTAATAAAAAAAAATCTAATACCATATCTAAGTGTGATAGTGATCTAATCACTGTGTGTTATCTCCGTCTTACTAACTTACCAAAATAAATATTTTAACAGTTTAAATTTTGTTTTGTTAGCTTAAATATTAGAGTGAAATAATCTATTATCGAACATATAGATTAGTGGTCTTCAACTTTTTTATGGAGTGAACCACGTATTATTTTTTTTTTAAATCTTGCGAGCAACATTCGTAGTAAAAACATGTATTTTGTAAAAAAATTCATATTATACGACAAAAAAGTAAAAAATATACACAATTAAATTTCAAACATGATCGCGGGTCGTGGGTTGAAGGCCCCTTGATATAATAGGTATAAGAACAATATTCGTGTTCTCTAGTTAGTTTTTTTCCAAAACTTTAATTTTTAAGGAAATTATAAGAATTTTTAAGTATTAATATTTTATATAATCATAACTTGCTTAAAAATTTAAATATTGTAAAAATCAACGAGAGTACATGTGAGTGTTCTTACCACTCTATTCGATAATAGATCAAAGTATTTAAGTGACCAAAACAACATTTTAATTGCTGAATATTCACGTTTAGGTATATGTAAATATGTAATACGGATGAGGCAAACGACACCACAGTGATTACGAAGTTCTTTTAAGTGATCTCACTATTTTCTTCAATTTTAATGTTTTACCTAGTTCAAATTATTTATAAACATTCAATTTTAAAAACAAACCTTATTTTTTTTTTTTTTTATTATAAAAATATTGAACAATAAACAACCTTTTTTTATTTATAAGCAATAAGCGTAGGTACCCGCTATTCTGCTCATCTAAACTTTAAAAGCGATTAAATAAAAACAATTCCGTGTGTTTATTATTATGCCTATTTAATAAGAAAAACATTTTTTTTCTATAATTATTTTGTTTCGTGTTATAAATTTAAGAAAATAAATGTTTTTTTTTCAAAAATGTACAATATTAAATATTAGTAGTATTATAGTAATAATACTTCAAAGTTCACATTGTATACGTATGAGAAATTATTTTTTTTTTAAATCACAAAAATTGACTAAGAAAATGAGCACAATCACTTAAATTAATCACCTACATACTATACGGTATAGTTACCTATAATTTGGAGATAAAAAGTAAAGGTTTATACCTATAATATTTAATATGAACTATAAAGGTATATACAAAAATTTAAAAAAAATCCAAGCAGAATAAAGTGTTCCTAAACATTTGGGTTTCTCATATCATTGCAGTCACAAAAACATGTCTATTCTCGATATGTGTTATTATTATTAACAAATGTATCTAACGTAACTATTATTATAACATGTATATACGCAGATTCTTTTTACATGACGCGAAGACGAATTTAACGGGAGGCGCGCGCAGCACTATCACGGACGTCGATCGACACGAAGCCATTGTGGTCTCCCGTCACTCTCCCCACTTTCCTCTCCTATTGCCCCCCTTCCGACCATACGACCCGCCCCGCACTCTGACGACGATCATAGCAGTGGCGAACGACTTTCTCTCTGCCATAGCAGAGCCCGCACGACCCGACGACGACTTGCCGTTACAACCGGCACTCGGCAGCATCACCATTCACCATATAAAAAATATATATATTATATATGGTATAAACGGCGAACGTGCTCTTTGATCCGCGTGTCAAAACAGAAAATACGCGTCCGATGGTGGACTGATAACGCGCGCGCTTCTTATTATAAAGTGCATCAGCGGCAGCTGCTGTTCTAACCGCTTTTTTTTCTATCTTTTTTCGTTCCCCTTTTTTCCGCTCTCTCTCCCGTTTATATATAGGTACCTATGTATGTATATATATATATATATATATACACATAAAGGATCCTGCGTGTCCTTTGCATTCAACAAACCAACCCTTTGCCGCCTGTCCGCCAACGACAAGGTCTTATCAGATTCGAGGGGGGCCCGCCGGCGGGCTGCTGCTGCTGCTTCATGTATATACGACCGACGAGGGACGTTTTGAGTTGTATACTCCCTCGCATAGATTCACCCGCTGTACCACAAACCCACGAGCTCTATATATACACGAAGAGTAAGAAAAGCCAACTTTGGGAGACTTTGTGACATAGTTTTATCACATTATTTCACGGTATATGCAAATATGCCTATATAACCATATACTATATTTAAATTACATAATACATTATATATTCCATATGATATAGGTACTTACATATAAATAGATACTTGGACCTATGATCTCAAAATAAAAATCTGTATTAATAAATCATGTCACTGCAGTTTGGAAAAATGTATACTCTCGAATTCTACAATATAATGAGGTCGGAATTGAAAGGTACTTTGACATTTTGATACAGTTGATTCAATCGCGCTATCACGGACTATGTATGGTAGATAGAAGATAATTAGAAATGTATGAATATTATTCACAGTTATTATGACTAAATTTCAAATTATTTGAAAAATCGCATGTTATTTAATCATACATTAAAATAATATAATTTTTAGTTTTTATAGGTAAACACGTACTTAATATTTATTATCGATTAAATAACACTGTGTTATATTTTAATCTGTGTTTTTATTTTGACTATTTAAAAAAAAAAACATTTATAATTTCGGTACACTATAATGAATATATTAAATAAATTTAAGTACTAAATACTACAGTTACTTAAATTATTAATTACATGTTATGGTAATTAGTAAATAAAAAATATATAAGTTAAAAATTTTAGCGCGTAATTTATTTTTGTATAGTTTAATAATTATTTTCAAGAACACTTGAATGTATAAACTTATTTTTATTTTTTAAGGTTAAGTTAATAAAGTTTCTCATAAAGCTATAACTTATGACTCATGGGTCATAAATTCATAACACATAAGTAATATAATAAATATTTTTATCAAAAGATGTATAATAGTTTTTATATATAGTACATTAAAGTGACATAGTATAGTAAAGATATAAAAATAAGTTATAAAATTACTTTTTAATTTTCTGTTTGAACTTACTACAATATTATTTTCACGTTCAGATTTTTTTTTATTTATATAATCATAAAAAACATACAATTTGAAAAATCTATTCCACATATCATATATTAATAATTATATTGCGCTCGCCGTTACTTTTTAATTTTATTATAAACATCATAGTAGTTTTAAATTTACAACAAACAATGAAGAAAATATTGCAGCAATTAGGTATGCGTCAACTGTAAATATAATTTAATAAGTATTTAAGTATCGATATTTTTCGTTTTAAATCTTCATATTCTACAGTACATATAATTACACATATAAGTACACATACATATAATTTCATATAGGTAATATGTTCCAATAAATCGGTTATTTTGAAGAACTATTTAAAAAAAAAAAAAACATTTGACTAAAATACATGTATTTCTACTTACAGTATAATACTATAATTAATAGCTATTAGTAATATTATATCTAATACACAAATGTCGTATATCAGGTACTATAGTAATTAGTAATATATAATATATATATATAATTTTTGCATTAGTGTGACCTATATGATGTGTGTGCTAATTAATGCTTATTACCAACTATAATACTCATATAGTATTTATATATCTGTACGATACTTTGTATATATTAAATTAATATTCAATATTATACAAATAACAATTACCTATACATAGAATAACATAAATAATATGTTATAGAAAAAAAGGATTAAGGACTACGATTTAACTTATATATTTGATTTGTATATTCGTAAATATTACGTTCATGCTTTATTCGTATCATATGTAAGCTATATATATGCCTAATAATCCAGAAATATCAATCTCGGACTAATACAAATTTGATTGTATTGACACGTATAGGTGCCAATAATGTGATGCAAAAGTAAGACGTATATATAAATATTTATAGGAAGTACCTACTGTAATATATGCCACGTAAAGGTGTTTGCAACACTACTAAATTGGTGTCGGGAATTGACATTTGTATATTGTATGGTAAATTACATAATAACTCCTGGGAAAAAAACAACTATACATTATTGGTCAGACGCCGTCTTCACGTTTTGGCCGCCGGGGAGTCGACCCTGACTCGTAAACTCGAATACTTATTATATATATATATATATGTATTATCATACAATATATAATGTGTATGTATATAGTTTGTACATATGTATAGACTGTAGTATTATAAATACGATATATAGAATTATTTCACCCGAGATGTTGCCAATCGATATCGGAACTCTGAAATGCACTTTTAATTACAGGACATGTCCATTGTAGGATATTGACGTAAATCTGAAATCGTATATAGGGAAAAAATTCCAAACCATAGGTCATCGTTCGTTATAGGTTTATATAATATATAAACACACCTATATACTTAAACATATACATATTATAGAGAGAGGTTCACGGCATGTTCTACTGCACCTACAAGGCCGGTAATAATATAATTGTAAATTAACGTTTCTGTTATTTTTTTTCAATAAATACTGAATGCATGAGCATTATAATGATGTTAACATTCAAAACTCTACACATTATGTATTAATATAAACATTTAATAAAATAATCGAAATAACTTTATAATAATTTTTAACTGAATCTTAAAAAAAAGTAATAAAATAAATTTACACATTTTGTCGTATGAACTTGTTTTCACGTTCCATTAATCGAAATCAATTAGATTGCTTTAAATCCAAAGATCGTGTAAATATAAATAATTTATTTGCGTATTCGTATAATATGCTTATTATAATAATTATTCCCGAAAAGCAGTAAAATTCACACATGCGTTCTATTAAATAGAATATATTATTAATTTGTTTTTATGTATAACTGTTGATAATAAGAATTGAAAATGCCAAGCTCAGTATGCCAGATCTGAGATCGCCTCGTCGCATATTTTATATTCTATATATAATGTAACGTTTGATAGTTAATAGTATAATATACTAATATATTGGTACCCTCAAAAATGGTGTCATATTTATTTAGACAGGTAGACCAGATTACAATATGAATCATTTTAGCCAACCAATTTCAGAAGACCCTTACAATAAAATATGACACACTTAAGGAATATGATACCTGATAAATCGCATATTCTCCCGTCATTCGATTTATCAGAATAAAAGATTATTTATTTGTATTACACATAGAATCGAAAATAATTTATCAACATTTCCTGTAGTTTCTATAGTAAATTACTAGTAAGTACAAAGAGATTATATGAATTGAAATATTATTGAGTATTATCTATATTATAGGTGCAATGATTTATTAATAATATTATTCTGTTTCCGTCCATTCTTCCATCATAATAATATGAACATTATAGGCGCACATTTCACTAAGTATGTAGCTATAATATAGTTTGATAGAACCATTGAAATATTCTAATTATATATGCCGACGTTTGAAATGATCTACACGATGAGCATAAAATGGGTTCAATGCATTTTTCGGCGTTTCTGAATTTACTATACAATTTTTAATTAAAACATAATGCATAAAAATATAACTAATTAATAAAGATACTGCATATCTAGTATATTATTATTTATTATAATAATTAATAATTATGTGACGATGACATTTATTATGTATTTTAACATTCAACATTGTAAATAATACTTAGGTTTAGCTATTGTGCAGTTAACTGTTATATATTAATATAGTTGACGTTTTCGTCTATAGTAAAAATAATAACCGACGTGCTACATGATAATTATTTTTAAAATGTAATTAAATAATAATATGTATTTAAACTCTGATTAGACACAAAAAACCTACAAAACGTAATAATTATAACACATTAAAAACAACAAAAAATCTAAAACATTGACGCATATAATAATATTATACATGTATATATTGTATATATAAATATATATTGTGTTTACCTAGAGGTGCTATTATACTATGTATTAACGGTAATTATTTTTACAGCTTGTTTTTTTTTTAACACAGTTTTCAAACAACGTATTTACTCTTTATTATACTATTATTGACTCTACAGTATATGTACGTTTTTATTTCCATGTATTAGTCGATTTACTCGAGTAGGATGTACAATTATTATCCTTTTATGATCATTTTATGTATATTGTTAATATACACAAATACGCGTGGCGCTCGATTACACATATATACACACACTATTATAATAGTATGTATCTATAATATTTTAGACCTGATCAAAACGGACGGCGATCGTGTTATTATTACTATGGTGTAATAAGTTTTCGAATTGCTAAATATATAACACTCCGAACATGCCTGTATTTAGGGGGGACGGGTACGCACATGACGGGGGGCGGCACGTCTCAGGGGCGGTAAAATATTTAAGCTTAATTATTTTTAAAAATGTAATGGGAAGAAAAATAATTGCGCTTTATTGAATTTTCGGAAAAAAATTACGTTAAGAAAAAAGAAATTTATATGTTTTATTATGTTATTATATTTTGTTAATTAAAAAAAGATTTAAACTTTTCTAACTATTAAACGGTTTTTATGTATTAATTGATCAGTTAGATTTTTGTATTAAAGAATCCTGATCATGGATAAAATAATTAGTGTAATATTAATATTAAACGAATATTATTGGTTGAGAGGGGTGTGTAAATTATATTCCCAGAGGCGCCAAATTTTTAAATACAGCCCAGACTCCGAACACAACAATAATATATCTAACATATCTACATAGGTATAATACCATAATATTCGTTTTTATGTACTTATTATCGTTTGGTTTTTTTCTCTTTTTCCGTGTAGGTACCTGTCTATATACGAATCTCATTATAGAAAACAAACGTTTTATTGTGCAGTCGCAAAGCCGTTCGGTATGACGCTGCAGGTGCGCGAATTCGATTGTCTTCCTTGCCCGCGTGTACCTATGTAAAAAAAATATATTATACAATATATGTGTGTGTGTGTGTGTGTGTGCATATATACCTCTACAACGGCGTATATATAATCCGGCGCAGAGCCGTTTGACAAATTTACGGCACGTAAATTACGTCCGATAAAAACGGCGGCGGCGGTTTCGTCGTCGTCGGTGACTTTTTTTTCTTTTCGTTTCCACGCCGCTTATCGTTTTATGCGTCTGGCAGCCGCGGGTGCCAGGTTTTTGAAATTGACTGCTGGAAACCGTGTAGAAAACGCATTTCGCCGAATCGTCGGCGGCGGCGGTAGGTATATAGGTAGGTGGCATTTCGTATGGGGACGTACATAATAAAACGTCGGCGCGACTCGCGCGGCACGTGGCGGTGGGGGTAGGGGGTGCGACGAGGTTTGGCGTGATCGGAATGAGCCGTTCGCCGTCTTTTGTTTTCTCCGTGAAAATTAGCTGGCGCTTGCACGGGAGGGGGGGGGGGGGTTGCGGGTTGAGAAACGGAAAAAAAAAATAACAACAAACAAACTGGAAAATCGCATACGCGTGCGTGTACACAAACTACCCGTTTTATATTATACACATTTAGCGCGCGCCGGCGTCTTGCTCGCTATTATTCAGGTACACGATATATATTGGTTCCGAGAAGGTTATATTAATGTATAGGGAAGGTTTCGCCCACGTCTGAAAGGATAACAATAATATAATGATAATACGATATTCCCTCGACGGCTACCACCCGATAGCCGTAGTAGGTATACATGTATAATATTATATACATAGTAATAATAATAATATAATATAATACCGTCTGCGGCGGCGGCAGTGTCCCGGCGGAATGGAAACACGGGTGCAGTGCCGGCGCGCAGGTATATTGTATGTCCCTCGGTCCGGCCGGGCCCACGTCGGGTTGTTCGGTGCACAGGCGCCACCGTCAACAATGACCACTGTCACATATTTTCTCTTACCCCCGTCGTCGTCTTCGTCGTCTTCGTCTTCGTCGTCGTCGTCGTCGATATAATATAAAAGGTTAATAATAATAATAATAATAAATGTACTGCCGTCTCCGAGGGGGAAAGAAAAAAATAAAACTCCAAATAATAATAATAATAATAATAATATAGACACGGCGGCGGACGGAATCCGGCTCGGTGGTGGGGGGACGCGGGGGCCCCCATTGTCGTAGTTATACACACGTCGAATGTCGAAGCGATGAACCATTGTTCGGTGCGTAGGCCGAGTAGCCGACACGGACCGACATGCGATCCCGCCGCCGCCGCCGCCGCCACCGCTGTACATGTCACACGCCGCTTCAGTGGCGGCGTAGTTTATTATTATCGATGTATACATATAGGTACATACTATATAGTGCAGTTTTTATGTTCCATCTTCTCCTACAACCTTTCAGCTTACAGGACCTGCAACCTTTCGTGTATTATATATATATATATATATAAATACTGCCACAGGACTGCTGACCCGCATTGATTTGTTGCTTTTAAATGAGATCTCGTTTTACGAAACGGATAATACTATAATAGGAGCGAAAAAAGATATACATAATAGAGGTAGCTACTGCACTACGCGGGATACGCTCAGCTGGGACCTAATCTACCCGTCCGCCTAACGTACTGCAGTATTATACCTGTAACTAACTTTTTTCGTGGCATCCGTTCCAACAGTATTAATCAACTGAAAACCAACGGCGTATATACGACTGGCTTAGTGGCTTCTATATATATAATAATATTATATATCTTATACGGAGAGTATAACAGTTGTTGTTAGTCATTCGCGCGCCGACCGTCGTTAAGGTTTGTATGTAAAAAAAATGAGATTTTTATATATACACTTCTATAGCGCGTTATAATAAGTACGTCATCATTAATTGCACTCGCTAATTGCCTACATGTTTGTTTTATTAAAAATAGACGATTTTTCGTCCTAATGAACCGGTATTCGGATCATGGCATATAATATGTTAATTAATATTAATTTGCTAAAACACCAAAAAAGGATTTTAATAATGTGAGAACCCACTAACCATATAATATTCATCAAACGTGAGACTGTAAATAAATTAACGAAATACGTACGTATATACAAAATACAAAGGTAAGTATTGAAAAAAAAATAAACGAATAATTCAATTTACTTTTAATGAATCCAACATGAACATTTAGACGGGAAAGCTGGTCACTAAATAAAAGTATGTTCAATAATAATGATATTAAAATTATTTTTTTCTTCTTGAATTAATGAATACTAATATATTTTATTGCTCTGGTTTTAATATTTTAAAATTAGATAAGGCAATAAAATAACTGTAGCTATGCGGAGGTAGAGTGATACTAATAAAAATATAAATAGTAATAGAATCTGTCATTCAGTAATTGTATATCCTCTATTCCTATAATATATTATACTAATATTGCAGACTATTTGTGCATTTTTTTTTTTCATATTTTCTATATTAAAAATACATTTATATCAATCGTACCATTATTCATTACTTTATTGTCGATTCCTTACAAACTTATCTTCATTAGACATATTGATGTAGGTATCACCGCCTGTATTAGAATACTACAATATTATTATATATTCTAAAAAATATGAAATAGATATTTTAAACGTAAACATGTTAAATATCATAATCGTTTGTTAAATAATAAGTCTTATATATTATATTTAAATTTACATATAATCTCTTTACCATGTATAATATAATTTAACTTTTTTTTAAGTCTATACATCTTAGATGCTTAGTAATAGTAGATCTACAAAAGATACAATGAGCATTTTAAATCAATATAATAATACACTCATGAAAATATAATGTATTGTTTGTTTAGTTTAAAAGAAATATTTTAACCTATTTTGTATCTACGGAAAAATAGCAATATTCTACCAATTCAGAAGACAATATAATACATAGGTTGATGACCCTATATATATTTTTATATCTATGCAAGTAAGTAAAATACTATAAGAGCCAAGAAGTATGTTTATATGACAATGCACATATTATTATTGTATCCACGATGTATTATATTATATTATTATTATAACAACCGTGATTGTAACTAAACTATATAACCTTAAAAAGATATAATGTATTAGTATTATTATAGTTCGTAGACGGATGTCTTAATAATAAGTTAGTAATATATAGCTGTTAGTAACGTTTACAAGCAACCGTAGCAGCTCTTAAAAATTTAATGTAAAATTAAATAAATACTGATTTCTACAAATATAAATAAAAATTATGTAGTTATAGAAATTTAATTTATTTATTTACTTTATTAGTGTATACATGTCATTTAGTGATCACCCTAAGCTTTTCATTTAATAATGAATTTAATCAAATTGTAATAGAAAAAATACTACACACTATAGAAAAGAGGTTTCGTATTTAATAAATATAACTTGGTATCTCCACTTTTTAAGGAGTACAAAAAATCTCAAAAACATCAAAATATTGTCTTGAAGTATACATAAAGACAAAAAAAAGGGATGATTATGCTTGGTGAATCACTCTTCAGTATATATATATTTATGTATACATTGCACGCGTAAAGATGTAAACTGCTCAATAAATGGCCGGCTGTTTAAAGGGTTGTAATAACACCCTTTCAAACTCGAAAATTCAACGGAAAGTTTTCCAGAATTCACGTTGTATAATATATATATATAGATGTAACATAATATTTGTATACTGCAGAGAAAACCAACACTGGCAACGACGAAGATGGTGATAAACGAGGGACAGCCACTATTAAAGAACAGCTGACATCATCGTCAGCTTCAGAGATCTATCTGAAAGACGCTGTAACGGACACACGCTTTTATAATGTGATTATAATATAGTCGTAGGATATAAAATGAATTTGCAAGTGAGAAGTAAACATTATGTGTGCGAAAGGAGTGGCTTCAGATGTAAATAAAATAAGGGGAACTGTAGATAAGACGCTTCGTTGTATAAATATTCAAGATGGGAAAAAAGCTCGGGAGAGGGTATAATAACGCTGCAGCGATAGGTATTAAAAGTATTTACTATTTAGGATGTGCCGCATAGTGAAAAAAGATGGTCAAAAAGATTGTATCAAACTATCAAAGGGTATAAATGCATGTACCTATGTAAAATATATACTTACAACGGTCGCGTAAGAAAGACCCAAAGAATATAATTATATACACATATATATTATATATAGTGTGAGATTAATCAGACGGCATATCGCTGCTGCAAGTAGTGTGTGCTGAAAAAATTAATTAAACTCTAGTGCTTATAAATATTTCTTCACCTGAGTCTTGAACAAAAAATGTTATACTACATATAATATGTATATATGTGTATATATTATAGCAAGTACCTACATAGATTTCAGACTTCGATAGCAATATATATATATATATGTTTACTGCTACAGTACGCGCTCTTTACTCCAAAATAAAGAGTTGGGCCGTATATATACGAACTGAACAATCCATACTCGTCGTATACTCTATGATTATTATATGGTTCTTTCGCGTGTTTCATATTTTTTCTAACATTTTTGCTTAACACGATTCGGCGCGTATACTCACGTTGCTCGCATATATATATTAGCTAATCAAGTCCACATTCAAGCTATTTTAATTTTAATAATATATTAAAAATCCTCTGATGAGTTAGATTTATAATAACATTAATAACTGTCTATCGTTAACTATCAATATCTATAAATATTTTTTAATGTAATAACACTAATAACATATATTATTTATTATTATATACACTAAAATAATAAATTATACACTATATAATATAGTCTTATAATAATTCGTATATGGGTACTAAGTATACTGCTGCATTAAATGCATAGTTTATATTATATACTTATATAATACTGCGGTAACACGTTTCACGATCGCTATCATAATTACTATTTAAATTGTATATTTTTATGCATTGTTTTATGCTCCACCGTTTATATAGATATATGATGCCGTAAGTATTTTTAGGTGACGACGAGTGAAGACAATAATATGATAATTCTATTCCACTTCCCCGACGAAAACCACACGCGCACATCACGCTATATTATATTGTCGTATATTTTATATTTATACTTACTATACTTACATATAATAATGTATAAATTGTTTAAAATCTTGAGCTACAATGTACCTAATATAGGTACGCATAATACGGATGGATATATAAGTTATACATGACGTGTCTATAATGTTATATAGATTAGACAATGCGCAGCTCATATAGCTGATTGTTATTATTCATATTGTGTCGCAAGTGTCATATATCCACGTGAGTTCCTAGGACGCGTGTGTTAAAAGGTAAAAGCCTCAAGCACAAATGAATAATATTGTTCAATAATAACGAATAACGATATAATACCAATAACACATAATACATCTAACCGTATATTAAAACATGATATTATGACGTGTTAAATGTATTTTAGTTGCACATTTCAGTATACCGTATAATGATTTCACAATATATTTTGCCGCTGTATTTATCATACGGAGTGATATTTTGTTTAACAGTAAACACTTGATATTATTATTACCCGGAATAACTTGTTTTTAGAAAATTTAAACAAAATAGCATTTTGCTCTGCTTCTGCACGTTGAAAAATTTTATTTATACCTAATATACTTATATATATATATGTGTATAAGAACATTATTTTCTCCAAGATAACAAAATATTGTTCACTAATTCCCTATTAAATGATGCACACTGTATGTATAAGAGTGTATAATATTATACTAATATCGTATATTGTTGTATATTATTTACATAATCGCATTGTGAATTGTGACATTTTATATATATTATTTTTAAACTTTGCTGAGTTAACTTCAGTTGAAAAAAAAAAAATAATAATATTACAATATAATAAAACAACAATAAAAGAAGGGAGCACTAAACCTATGACCCGCGGTGGTTTTATTTTTATTTTATTTTTGCGTCTTCTTATTTTAACAAAAAATTAAAACATAATTACCCGAAAACAACCGCGTGAATTGCCGGAAATACAAAAATTGGACGAGGGGACGCGTCCTAAGGCTTTTTTTTTCAAAAAAAAAATGTTATTATCCATATCAACACTATTATATTATTATTAATATCTGACTACCGTATTTAAAAGGGAAAAAACAAAATAATCACGTTTAACTACGTTACGGCGTTGTGGCGGTAACCATCATTCTGTTATTTTTAAAACTATTATTTCCGCCTCGAGAGATTATTTATTTGTCATTTTTCAACAAGCGTTTATCTAAATGCATAGTTGATCCCATTGTAAATAGAATTACGTATTCAGAAGTAGGTCTGGTACCGCCAACGAACGGCGATAACATGGATTGTTCAATTGCTGAAATGCATCAAACTCCCCCCAATAATTGCTCGGAAAAATCAAACGTAAATATTGAAATCTTGGAAACAAAACTGGCATTGCTAAAGAATGACAATAACATGGATTATTCAATTGTTGAAATGCATCAATACCCTACAGATAATTTTACGGACAAACCTTTCGTAAATAATGCGATTTCAGAAACAGATCTGGCGCCGCTAATGAATTACGATAACATAGCCGATACAATTATTGAAATGCATCAGGACCCTGATAATTTTACGGTTAAACCATTCTTCAAAAGTTCGTCGACGAGGGCCGGGTCACCACCGCTATCGAAAAACGAGAATATAGGCTCGTTCGTCGTGTTGTGTCCACCTGATGGCAGTATCCGGCAAAAATTGACATACATGCTTGGATTTATATCTTTGTTAATCTTCGATGGTGTTTACTCGTCATTCTTTCTTCTCGATAGTCGTGTTGGCATGACGACTGAATACTTGCCACTAGGAATACGGGTCCTCAAAAACCTAGCCCTGGTGTACCTATTTTGCTACTTAACCGGTAATTGGTTTCTTATTACAATACAATCATTGATTAAAAATATTGAATATAGCAGTAGCAGAACGGTTTTATAGTTTTTTTTTTAAATTCAAATCACTTCTAACAATTGTAAAATCACACAGTAGTATAAGTTTTATTTATGTATGGCAGTATAATATGTACTTATATTATATTCAACGTAGACTAGAAGTTATAGTTTAAGATGCAAAATTGCGATCAAAAACAATTGTATGAAAATATTTTTTTGTGTTCTTCATGACATGAAAATATAATGTAAAAATGTAACTTAATTCAAAAGCTATAGATACCTATGCTCATATAAAAAAGTGTATATTCCAAATAGTGTATTATATGTAGAAGATCTTAAATCTTTTATATGTATATATATATATATATTTATAGTAGATAGACCTAGAATTAAAAAATAATGTACTATATTGAATAATGTCGTTTATTATAAATTGTGAATTTTAACTTGCTAGATAAATTTGAAATGATATTACGTTTTTCCTACTTTAAAAGTTATTTTAAAATGACTCATGATGTGTATAATATATATTATCAGTTGCAAAAGGGTACGTTTTCAGAAAAAAAGTTTTTTATGGGATCGCATAAAAAAATATAGACACTAACCACCCCTGTGCATATGTACTGTTGAGATTACTTATGACGTGCTCATATTTTCGTTTAACCAGTTCTTCTACATAAAATATAATAATATAGGTACCTACATATTAATATATTATACATAATCACGTGTCTTATCTATTATTCACTTTCCCCTACTAAGCAATGGCAGATAATAGCTAGTTTACTGTAGTCGACAGGAAAACTCTACAATGTGTTTATGTGTATCATAAATCATAATTCAATTTTTTATTGTTCTTTGATATTCAATTTTCTCGACCTAATATATTTAAATACATAGTGTTTAACTTTTAAACCGAATAATACAACAACGTATAAATAATAAGTCTATTTTATTTATTAACATAAATACAATTTTATTCTCAAATCACTATAACTATACAAATTCGTTAATGGTTTAAACACACAGACAAAATTTTTTTTAACATTATAATAGAACATCACTAATAAATAACTAAATAAGCATCTTTTAAATACTTTGAAACCTTAATAATTATTTAGTATACAGTTATTTACTAATAGTAAGTATAGGTTAAGGGTATAGTAAGTTGTCTTTACTTACATTGTAACTATCCATTATAAATGTGTATCGATTGCGATTTCCGTATTCATTTTCCATAACTATATAAACTTAATATGCATTCGCTCAATATTTACAAACTCGATAAGAATAAGTATATATATATATACAAATATACTATAGGTAACATTAGCACGAGACATATTTTAATATCCATGAAAATATATAATACATATAATATATATAATGATAAATACTATTTAGCTCAGAGGTATACTATTATACACATAAAAATATATTATATACTTCACATATTGTACAAATTCCAATGGTACATATATATTATATACTATACAGATAGCATAAAACACGATAATATTTTGCTTACAGAACGGCTGTCGTGTGCGTACATCAACCGGTATGGTTTTAGATACTGTCTATTTATTGGCAGTATATTATCCATCACATGGCTCATATTGTTATGTTCTATTGAAAATGTATTTGTTCACGAATATTTATTTTTGGCAATTGTTGGAGGAGGTAAGTGCAGAAAACACAGCAGGTATATAAATAACGTATCATCATTTATATACGTGGACAATAAATTATACAAATTCAATAATTTATAATTCTACACACGTTATATTTGATAAGTTTTTTGAATTGTTCTCATACAATAAATATATAGTGTGCGTCAATTTAATATGTTTTAACTATATAAAATATCCATCAATGATGGAATAATTTAAATAATTGAAAAATCAAGTAAAAGAAAATGATTATTGTTCAGTTCAAAAAAAATGTTTATTCTCACTTTGTATACAAAAATACCAAATAGAGCATAATATAAAATGTTTTCGTCTATAATGAATGATACATAATAAGAATAGACTACGTGACAAATATTTTATTAAATGCAACATAATAAATATTGTATACACGTATAGGTATTAGAATGAGCATGATCAAAACGTCGTTCTTCGTTTTGTTGTCCACTTTGTTTGTCGCTTATCGTCATACGGAGCATTTATGTCAACAACTGCGAAGTTTCACTGGTAAGATGCTAATATCAGCTGTGACCGAATACCAATTACTATATTCAGATTTAAAAATGGTATCACATATTTATTTAGGTCAGTACACATATACGATACATTTATAAATATAAATAATAGTGTATAACACCTCTTATATAGTGTTTAATATATTGTTTCATTAAATATGATATCATTATACCTAATTTTAATGTGCATAATATTATATTAAATATATACTTGTTAAAGGTGCATTTCCCTGACACCCCGCCTCGGAATTTTGGAGCCAAACTAAAAGCCTTTTTTTGTGCTACATTAATGTTGGTTTGTGCCTGACTTTAAACGTTTGTGCAGCAAACCCTGATTTTTAATGTATATTTTATGGAGGGGCGTCACTGAAACTATAATTCACCCTTAACACAACATTTTGTTATACTAAACAATCCTAACAATAAATAATTTTAACTCCTTACAGTTATTATATTTAAACTTTATAAGTATAAATATAAAGTTACTAGTAGGGGGTATTTCAGTTTTTGTCGTTTCCGTGGCACCCCCACCTTAAAAAATGCATTAAAAATCGGGGTTTGCTGCATGAACGCTCAAAGTTGGACACAAAAAAGGCTATTTGGTTCCGAAATTCCGAGGTGGGGGTTCCAGAGAAATGGACCTACTTGTTAATAAAGTTTTGGTACTCATATTCTGGTTGTTTGTCACCACACCAATGGCAACAAAACTTGAAGCTACCGATGGATACCTAATAAGTCCGAGAAATACACCTAAATCAAGAATCATGTCAGTAGCCTGGGATATTAAACATTTTTTCAAAAAGCACCAACCTCCGACTACTAAGTACACGATCGGAAACCGACAGTGAGATATTTTTAAACTTTTTTTTTTTTTTTAAAAAAACCCATATTAGTATAATACAATATATCTTCCCAGCTTCGCTCATGAAGAATAATATCATGTATTATAATAAAATTTAAAATTTTCCCAAATATATGCAAAACATAGAATGTCATAGGATGCTGTATTATTGATTATTTAAAATACTATCAAAAAAATATCCGTAAAGAACTGGTAATATTTTATATTCATATCCGATAGGGAAATATTGAAAGCAAAATATTTTTTTGTATATTTACCTACATAGTTTATACATACGACGGATACTGCAGGTCACCCAATATAATGTGTTTATAGCGTGGTACTGCGTCAAAACACCATTTAAATATTATTATATACAATAATATATATAGTACCTATTACACTATGTGTGCTATATGTTTTAATATTATTTAACATTATTTTTAAGGAACGCCTACATAGCTTGATATTAAAATACTACGCTATGGTGCATAATATATAATTTATCTAAATTGTATAATAATAGCTGCTTTTGTCAATATTTTAATATATATAGGGATACTTAATCATGATTTATTATATATAGTTCGTAATACGATAGGCATTTGTAAATTTACAAGTTAAATATTTATGATAAATGCTTAAATATTATATATTAATTTGATTATTGCAGATTTTGGATGGGACGATTTCTGGGAAACATACCGATAAGTTCCTATTTGTATCCAACGAAGTCCGTCATAAAGAGCCTAAGATGGCTGTATAATGGGTATAAGAACTGGATATTGGGCGTCCAAAATGTCGAAAATATGTTTATTGTTTAATAACAGTTTGTGAAGGATTTGATTACTATTGCCACAAATCGTCAAGAAATATCAACAACACTATACCATATATATTATACAGTTAACTGTAATTGTATTCGGGTATTATTATTATATTATAAGTGAGTATATACGTGTAATGATTTTATAAAAGGTTTTCATGGGTACAATTTGTTTAAATTCAAATGCTAAGCCTAAAATTGTATTCAGAATTTGAAATACTACACCATATTTTTTGTAACCATATAATGTGTATTATGCAACATATACGAAATAATTCAAAATATTAGCAAAACTTACGTTTATATAGCTATAAATATACTATAATATAATATTTTAATAAAACACTCAGAACGTACCAATATTAAACCTAAAACCAAGAAATATATAATGTATTTGTGTTTATTTTTTGTCACGGCTCAATGGTCGTCATTTATTTATGTAGTAATATAACGATTATTCATCACACTGTTCGTTTATTAAGTTAGGATAATATTAATATATTATGTATGTAATATATAATAAGCTAAATTTCAATTAAAACAATTTTTTTTAACTAAAATAATTTTTAAAATATTAATAAATGGCCTATAAGTCAAGTTTATTTTACAAAAGTTAAAAATTGTTCATACATTTAAATATATATATTAGATATTAATATTAAAATGCTTATGAAATTTAAAACAATATGACGTGTCTTAATATAAATAAATTATATTCATTTTACCAAAACCGTACATTAGATAATGCGATGATTAAAGTTATCTATAATTGTAAATGTACAACTTACCTATAACATTATTATTATAGATCCAGTGGGTCAGACGACATCAACAGAAGCAGTGATTACCTTTATCGCGGGTTACTGTAGTTTATTCGCCGGTCGGTAGTAGGGTTATTTGTTGCACGAAAAGTCGTTAAAAGCTTTACCTCTGTATTTTGTTGGCCTGCTAGTATTAATGACTAACGGACTATCATTGATCATGTGTGCCGTAAACATCAATGACCTTGCAAAAATGTTTTTGTATTTAGGATTATTTGGATTCTTCTTTAGTAAAATATAAAATTTAACAAATAATTTTAATGACTGAAATAAAAACGTTTACTTATTTTCAAAAGGTTTTATGTAAACCAAATCTTCCCTGATTTTTTTTCCATGAAGATTGTAATTGATATTATGTATGATATAAATTAATAAACCTATACCTATAATATTATATAGACTAACATTGTAACAATATCTACAAGACTTCCCCTCTGTGCCCAAAAATATAAATGGTGACCGATAGCAGTATATCAAGCTACTTTGTACTTATCAATTATTTTACCAATAAAATTATACTAAAATGTGTTAAAATATTAAATCATAAAAAAAAAGTAATCATATGGTTTAACTCGTGGTTATCTATACTAGATAACTGTGGTGTTTTAATATATTAAATAAATTATCTCTCATGTATATATTGTGAGAATCATTATCTGCCTCTCATATTACACATAGGCCATGTGCAACGAATGTATCATAATTATCTCACTATCGATTGACGATTGCCGTTAAAAATACCAAACAGACCGGCCGCCGATATGATAATAATATTTAGTCGTCGTCCGGTCGCCTCTAAACAACGATAAAGCATAACAAAAAATCTCGTATTTGACATTTATAATAAAATAGACAATAGTAACGTTTGATTTATTTTATTTTTTCAATTCCCGGTCATCGTATACAATATTATATAATATTATATTTTACATAAAATGTATAGTCCACCTTATATATTTATAATATATTAATGATATCCATACTCGTGGCTTATACTTAAATATACATTTATGTATATCATTCTACAGACATAATTTGCCGTTTGGGTAAGTACATATTATTATAAATATTGTATATATCCTTATCTATAAATATATATTATTATAGCCAACCTAAATTCATAATCTATTATCTAAAACGATTTGTATATACCTACAATGAATGAGTTTAATTTTGTTATAAAGTATTATATGGCTATAATATAGACTTGTTAAATCTGTCAAACTATAATAATATAATATTATATTATGCGAAAATATATTAGATTATAAAATCGATTACGGACCTTAATGGTATACAGCTGGAGTTTTAATAAAATATATCGCATTAAACTCGTCATTGTAAAAACATCATGTGGTGTATCGTGTATACTATATGTATATTGTATAGTGTATACCTGTTATTAAAATATAATAATCGCATTTTATGATACGTGCATAAGTCAGTGACGTATATTGCCATTTTAAATTTCACATTAAAATTTCTATAAAAAAAAATAATTTTTACCTATACATTATACTAGCTATACTCGCTATTAGATGCGTTGATAATGTGTGAAGCTCACGTCAATCAAACGGTTTTTAAAGTGTATTCGAATAAATACGTGTTTAACAGTCGCAAGATGCAATGGAAGTGAACTACGTCAGACGGCAACGGCGTTATTATTTAGAATCTATTATATATTTATTAGTTTCACAAAAAATTCCAGTATCTTAGGATACTAAAAATATGTCTAATTACTTTAAATATATTTTTTTATATATTTTTAGTATCCTAGCAACCGCTTAGAAGAAATAACAAACTATTATTAAACAATTAAAAAATACATATACCTATAGTTATATAAAAAAACCCTTTTACCCCCTTAGAGGTCGAATTTTGAAAATCTTTTCTTAGTGCACCCCTACATTGCTTAAGGAACCTATATACAAAATGTCAAGTCTCTAGAACCAGCGGTTCGGTCTAGGCGTTGATGAGTAAATAGGGGCGGTCTCCTATATGTATATATATAAAATTTATGATCTTATACTATAACTCAAGCTGGTTAGATATGTGGTTCATGTTATATGATGGTTGCTTGGTATATAAATATATATATGCACATACCGTACCGCGTTATAAAGTATGGGAATTTTTTTTTAGGTCTTTTCGGACGATAGCGTTTTCTTTTACATACAGGACACGCGTATATTATAATATAATATATACACGTATGTATTTACAGCCGTATATACCTATAATATTATAGCCTGCGAGGAATTCGTGCGCAACGACCGATCGAACGCGGTCGACATCGCGATCTTACAACCGAATCGCGGATATGCAATAACATTACAATACGTTCCGTGCCGACAGCAGTGGTCGTCGTCGTGCCGCGGCGTTAGAAAACCGCTTTTCTCGCGTGTTGACGAGGAGGAGTTGTCTCGGCCATTTTGTTCTGTTCCTATATGTATATAGGTATCCTCCCACGAGCCAAAGAGACAAAAGCACGCGCGAAAAAAATTTCGATCTATTATAATATATAGATTGCATATATATTGTATCGGTATCTATACGTACCCGTGGTCATTGCGTAGCCTTTAGATTATGAGGTCCGCTTTGCTACGAGTGTAGAGGTATATATTATAGGTACCATTAAACACTTGAACCATACATTTTATACTTAATCGAATGAACTTTTGAGTGACAAAATTGGTCAAGCGCACCAGGCCCGGATATACCTATATAATCTATATAATTAAAAGTATATATTTACGTTTACATTTTTGTGCATGAATGTTTTTCGTTGAATCTCTTATTATGGGCTATGACTATAGACTATAAGGTTAAGTATATAGGTTAGTATTATTTATATATATATAAACACCTAATAACTATAATATTTGAATAACCAGCTATTATAGTTGTGCTATATAATGTCATTATATTTCTGTTGTGATCATATTGCAGGTGATTGTATCTATAAACAAGTCAATTTGATTCCATGTATAATATACCAATATATATTGAAATAATATGTCATAACATATTATGATTATAAATAATCAGCTACACATAATATACTCGTATATACAGGTAGACTAAACTATGTATATAGGTACTAGCAGTATTTTAATACAACGTCAATTTATAACATGACAATATACCTATATACGAATTTAGGGGGAGCAAATTTGTATTGATGAACGTCATCTGCACCACCCCTATATGCGTTTATTGATTTAATGGTTAAAAAATGATTTAGGATTTTGGTTTTTATTTGATGATTTTAACGGTTGATTTTGGAATTCGCATATAAGTACTTACCCTGCTGTGCCTATGTACGTATAAAATGGATTTATAACTAATCTTTTGACACACATACCAAAAAATGTTGTAAATTGTAATAGGTTATTCAGGTTATTGTAATGGTCTCTAATTAAGAATACCTATGAAATATAATTTTCAAAAATTCTAATATTTTGATTGGTGGGTCAAACACACTACTGCAGTTCTAAGACATGTCATATTATAGTTATATTATATATTATTATAATAATATATATATTCTGCAGCTTTTATATAAATACCTATATTATTGTGCGTGCATATACCGAGCATTGTTGCTGCAGTTGAATATTAGAATGATACATATAATAATATCGGTATAGGTACAGTCTTCTACTTTTTAGGGAGAGGTGGAATATGAAAGAAATAAAAATGAAAAAGCATAAGTACGAAAAAAATGCTCTGTATAATAACAACTTTTCTTTCGCTATGTGCCGAGTGTATATAGTGTATATATCTATATAGGTATGTATATACAGTGCTGCAGTTGTCGTGGACTATTGGCGGGGGGTGTGGGTCGTAGGGGTTATTCGTGTGGTGGGTGGATGGGTCGGTCGACGAGGGGTGAGAGGGCGAGAGAGTGTGCGTGAGTATAAGTATGTGTGTGCGTTTTTTTCCGTTTCGTTTCGTTTTGTTTTCCTCTTTACGTTTTTTTTTCTTTTTTTTTTTCGTTTCCCCTGTTTTTCTGGCCAGCCTCTCCACCAGACCGTTTTCGCGGCTCAACCAATGGGCACGCCGGTGGGCGTCGCGTCGCGGGCGGGGCTCGGGCGCCGGTCGGCGTCGCGCCGGTAGAGTGGGGGTGGAGGGTCGGCGACGGGCTGTGGGCACGGACGGCTCGCACGACGCCGCGCCGTTCAGTTCAATGTTCGACACCGGTTGCGATCGTGTAGTATGTGAGAAATTTTTTTTCCGTTCCGCCGTCCGCGCTCTCTTAACATCGGTACACCGTAACTGTATAATAATAATTAATATCGTTATCTATACCGTCTCACGGCGACAACGATACTAATATTATTATAGTTTTGTTGCAACAACCGCGATATTACAATATCGCCGTTATCGGGACATCGCCGCCGTTGCCGTCCGTGCCTAGCCTGTTCCTAGGATTTCGAACAGAACATCGTATTTACAAGTACGCCAAGTACAATATTTTCCGATCGTTTCGTTCCTCGGTCCGTCGCGTATCGATTCCGCGCCCCGTCACTGCAGTAGTTACGCAACGCCTGTGCGGTTGTTTTTTCGTCGTCGCGTTGCCCGACTTTCGGTTGAAAACTTGTTTTTCCGGATTTTTCGCCGCTCAAAAAAGTGATCGATTTTCATGCGTATCGACAGACTAAACTCGCAGTGTTATCGCGTCATGAAGTTTACTCGTCAAATCGTCGACTGCTAGGATATATATACAGCAGTAATCGTGAAATGTAAGTTATATTAAACTCCATCTTCAACGGGTACATATAGTAATGTAACGCTTACAAATTATACTACACACATTCGAATGATTTACTTTTTTACCACACAAATGCCCCGCGTGGAACCTAAACACATTTTTTTACTGACTTTTGAATTCAGAGACGTATATTAAACACGCATTTTATATATAAAAAAATATGTATGTATCTATATTTACTAAAGAAATCAGTATACTAACATTACGAATAAAACGTTTTTTAGTTCACAACTATGTAGGAACAGAACTTACAATAGATTGTATATAGGTATTTATCAGGAATAGATTTATAATTTTATCTCAGCAGGTATTTTATTTTATCATTTTCACGCATATTTGTTTTAAAATAAATTTTTTAATTATTTTACTGTTAGTCAATCATATTTTTTTTTTACAATAAATTTATAAAAGAACTCATCATTATTGAAAAATAGTATGTTCTACAGAATTCATTTTCAAATTTAGGTACACATGAAATACTATATTTCGTATTATAAGTATATTATTATATTTAACGATTAAAATTTTAAAATTTTTATGTATTTTTTGTCATCTAACATACATTTTTACCTTTTCTAATAATGTTTTTAAATAAAATTTATATTTTTATCTACAAAAAAAGTGTATTTAACATACCTAGGTATACCCTGTTATAATAATGTAATATCAAACTATCATAAAATAGTTAAATACACAATATTTCTACAGGAAAAAATTCAATGTGATTTTAATAACGATATAACAAAAATAATATTTAGAAATGTTAAATATTAAAATTGCAGGGTTTATTACTTATTGTAGTACTTATACCTACTAATGTGTAAAGAAATATGCGTAATTATCATTAACATAATTTTATACACGTGATTATATAGTTACAAAATTCAAATTTAAATTCACTATAAAATATTATGATCACAATAATAGTTAGATACTAAATTTAGTAAAAAAAAAATTAAATTGATTAGAGTTTTGAATGAAATTAAATGTTTAGTTTTATATCATAATATGTAATCATTAAGCACTTAAATGTATTTAATTTTATAAGTTAAAATTTTATAAATAATTAATAGATATTGAGCTGAACTTGCAATTTATATATCATAAAACCGGCTAATTTTCATTTTTTAAATGCGTTTTATTAATTGAAAATTGAAAAATATAGTATTCAAACTGATTATCCAATATTATAATATAAATGAACGGATACAAAAATACTATTCAATTTGAATAAACTAATTAATTTGCATTTTAAAGTAATTATTTTATTTTATGATAATAGAACATGAATAAAAGCTATACCTAAATTATACCTAATTTGTTTTTGTTTCATTATGAATGCCACACTTTATTAAACAATACAACTTCTGAATAAACTTAAAACAGTTAAAAGATTTTTAAATTACAAAATTTGTTAGAAAAATTATCAGTTTCATAAAAAAAAAAAAATACCTATTATATATTAAGATATAATTCATCCAATTGTTGTACACACTTTTTACACTAATTCAAATATATCTAACCTAATACCTAATTGTACCTAGCCTACGACATGTTGAGAGTTAAATGTATAATTAATCAAAATATATCCATAATATTATATATTATATTTTAAATTCATATCATAAGAATACACTTAACTTAAAGTTTAAAATAATTTAGAAATATTTTTATTATAAAACTAATATTTTTTAGTTCTATAAAAATTTCCAATAGATAAAATGTTTTTAATTAGAAATATAAAACAATACCACATTATAAATGTTATGTTTTCATTATTTTTATAATATCTAAAATAATTTTGGATCTTAGATAAGTACTGCATACATGTTTAAATTATAAAATAAAATACAAAAATAAATAAAATTTAGTCTATTACTAAAGTTGTATCAAATATTTTTTTCATTTTTTAGCATAAGTACCTCTTCAAGAATATTGTATATTCAATTTCAAGTTGATTAAAATATGGTACAGAGGTAGTTACTATAATTATACATTCATATTTTACATTCGAATTTCAAATTAATTTTCTATCTGAATAACTTCCATCTTACATTGAATAAACCGCTTAAAAATCATTAATTCAATTATATGAGTAGGTACATAGTATATGTGCACGTAAGACTCGGAATGTCTGTACATTTACAATAATATAGCAGATGATCATTTGAATATATTAATTTTTAAAATAATAAAAAATGTTTTAAATCAATTATCAAAATTTGAATTGGGTATTCACAACGTTTTTGGAATTTTACTAATAATATTTTAGTTGAATATAGGTATACTTGTATAGTCTTAAATTATTTTTTAAACAATAAAATATTATATTTCAGGGTAAAGTTGCAATGGGTACTCTTCAATACTCTTATATATAATATATATTCGCGTATAATTATGTATACAATTATAATTATTTAATTAAATATCTGTAATCTATATGTAATTTCCATAAAATGTCTTCTAATTTAAATTCCTATTGATTGTATATACTTACCTACTATTTATTTAAATACTATTGTGACTCTTTAAAAACATTAAATAGAGTAACTTGAACTAACTTCTACATTCTTAATTAGTTATACTTGGAATTTAAACTATTCAAATGAGCGGTAAGTTATATACACCTATACGTCTAATATATTATATGTTTCGAATTATAATGTAAGAATATTCAATGAAAATAATTTTCTATGGAACAGCTTTTGTTGTAAACGTTTACACATTTTAATAATAGATACATACATATAACACGTATAGCATATTATACAGATTGTACATACATATAATATGTACCAATTGTACCTATATATATATATATATTGACTCGTATCAAAATTCACAGCGGTGGTCTCTCAAAATTAAACTCTGTACAATACATTTTATGCAATATCATACATATATACGATATACCAATAACGATGTATAATATAATAAGTATTTGCCCCATGTAGCGTCGATGCTTTTCATGTATAATAGCTTGCTCCCTACGTCATAACAACTGTTTATTGGTGACATCCACATATTACGGCAAATCTCGGAGCATATATATACATGTGTTCAGGGTGCAGCAACGGCAGCAGCAACAGCAGCCAATTACCTCCCGTTTTGCGTATATAATATAATAATATATATAATATGTATGTATAAATGCATCGTAGGAGTACTTATATATAAATATAATATAATACCGAGTATCCCCAACAATAGTGGCTACAGGTGTCTGTCCTTATGTGGAAAGAAGATTAGCCCACTTAGCGTGCACGCTGTATACGGCATTTAGAATAAATTGCAAAAGACCTCCATAAATATCCGCAATATCTTTGTTCCAATCAGGTTTATCTTATCCCTTGGATATACCTATTTATTTTTATTTCGGCCTATATGATATCTGCAGCAGCCCGTACATATAGGTATAGGTAGGTACTATACTTTTATAATATTATTACGATCGACTATAGGCACCTCCTATACCTGTGTATGTGTATTATGCAAAAATGTGAGCCGTACGATATATTTACTAACAATTGCGATTGTACCGCGGTATCGTCATGTACCTACTTGTATATTAAATTATAAACTTAGGTGTACCTTATATTTGCACTGTACATTATGTGATATTATTTTTAATAACAAAAATAACAACAATAACGATGATAAAAAATGTTCACTTGTATAGTTAAATAATACATAATGTATGATGTTATATTATTGTTGAACATAATTCAAAATTTGGGCCCTAACTAATTCAGTTAAGATATTATAATTACAAGAATAACAAAAATATAAATTTATAAATGTATATATCATATAGAGTTAAAAATTAAATTGTATATGTTGATGCAGTGACTATAACTAGATCAGTTTTTCAAATAATAATATCAACCATGCAAAAAAAACATATTATTTGTATATTACTATTATAAATTGTAATACACGTATGGCATGCATTATCGTATCAATTTAAGTATACTGCAGCAATGCATTTATTATTATTAGGTATATTATATTATGTACGTGCTCTCATCATTGTCAACGTTCGGGCGCCTGTTGTTTTCCAATTAAAATACGTAGCCGCGAAATTTTTTTTTTATTATTTTTTCTTATGTTGAAAATCGTGTGTTTTATCGTCTTTCCCACTGTATTCCCATCGAACAATGGGCACCTTGAATTCCAAACACGCGCAATGATTAATGTTCTAGTGTTCGCAGGTACACACTCACACACACAAAAACTTACACGAGTACACACACTAATATAATATATATATATATATATATATAAGTACATAATTTAATATATAAATACGATTTACGTAATTTCGCGCATACAAGTTAATTTACTTCGCTATGGCTATTATTAGTACAAGGTGTATAATATTCGCATCACATATTATATAATTTAATAAACGGGACGTATGGGTATAACCCTCGAACGTGATGCAGCAAATTTAATATGCCTATACTTAAACTTATATGATAATAATAAATAAACTTGGGTTTATGCTCGGGTAGTTGGGTACAATAATATTATCGGGTGTCTAACAGTTTCTGTCTTTAAGATTGTACCAGTTTTCCTCAATCAAATGTACCAATAATGCCCAAAACATAATATTATATACGATTAAAATACGATTACAGAATAAGAAATACAATATATTTGTAATAATAAATAGCAATTTACATGATAATTTGTTAACAAATATTTAGTCTATTACAACAAACATACTAAATAAATAAAACATATTAACATTATCTAACTTTTTTTTTGACAAATTGCGTCAAAAAAAGTGTATTACTTATTATTATAAATATTGCATTTTATTCTCTTCTTTTTTTTTTATCTTAATTTATTTACATGTTTATCTTCCCTATTTTACGTCTGGTGTGATATTGTAATCACGTATTTAATACAAGGGTATGTTGAAGACAACTGGCATATGCTTCAACTACCTATATGAGCTTTCGGCGGGTTATAGTTTGGTATCTGCCCTTTTTGTGTGTTGGAAAACTTAGGGTTTTTCGCACAGTTAAGAAAATTCTTGTGGGTACTTATGAAAATCATCACGCGTGTATGACCGCTGTAATCGTTATAATGATCTATATTACCGATGGTAACTAAAAACACTAATTCACCTTTATACCAATAAGGCAATAAGTATTAAGTACCGGGTGATATTTAGTATTATTATGCAATAAAAAGATTTTTCAGAAATAATGAATCTTACGTTAAATGAACCGATTCGTTAATATATATATTTATTATGAGCATAAGTAGAAGATTCATATTATTATTACTTTATTACTAAAACACTTTCCTTTGGCGAGTGTAGTGTTCAGTCATGCAAGGCGTTGAATGTCTGCAGTTGTAGGACCTTACAGTGGTATAAACGCAGTCCTCCTGTACTTATGATATGAAAATTATGATTGCGACGAACTCGACTGGCCGCGGTTAATTGTAATAATTGCGTTATCAGATCTCGTTAAGATATATACTATAATGTGGATATCCGCGAGTGCGTAAATGGAACGGCTGTTTTAGATTTTAAATCGCGTGTAAATAGGTATGATAAATACACGTGTTTATTATTATTATCATATTTTTCACTCGTATAATATGCGTAAGGTACATAGCAATTTGCGGGGAAAGCGAACGTCGAAATGTTACGATCCCCCGCCGTTCTTGTGTTTGTAAGTCGCCGAATATCTGGTAATTTACGAGAAAACGTATTAAAGTGTATAAGTATTTGATTAAATTCTTATAATAAAATTAATTGTTTAGATACTTTAATATTTATTAGTTATTAGCCAATATAGGTTTATCCGTTGGCCCCCATGCAATTTACACTCTCCCGCGTATTCATTAGAATACAGTGATAAATTATCTCTGTTTTTGAATATCGGCGATATTTTCATTGATATTGTGAATAAGCTAATTGAGTTAATTTTGAGAAACTTCTCTTGGAGTTCTTGTAAAGTAGTTTCACATTCGTATAGTCTTAAAGTAAATATAACGTAGATGTCAGTACAACCAAAAGCCATCGATGTATTCAATTTTAAAGAAAAAGTCCTGGAACATACATTATTCATTTCGGGTTAGTGATTTTTGGCACATTTCAGCGAAAACGCGTATCTTTGGAATCAATAAGATCTATAGTTAGACTTCTGGGATCGAACGATTGTCATAGATCGCCAAAAGTCATATTGAAAATTAACGAGAAAAGTATATTTTTATAATACTCTTCGTGAAACTCGAAATCGTTTCGCGCAATTGCAGAATTTAACCGACGTGGTATGACCCCCCCCTTCCCCAACCCACTAGACACAATTCTAAGAATAAACTATGGGATTCCGTGTACAACAAAGTATTACAATTATATTAAAAAATAATTGATTTTCGTTTTTTTTTTTTTCGGTTTGCAGCATATCACAGCCGCGCGAGCACTTTAAAGCGGCATGGAAATGGCTGCCGGCATGGAAGTGGTCGGCGGTGCCGGTGCTCATCATCACCACCACCATCATCCGCACCACCGGAGTTGGTACGAGACACCGGCCGGGTCGTCGTCGTCGTGCCGGGACGAGCCTCTGGTGGCCGACAACATGTCTGATCACATGAACTCGTTCTTCGCTCATCACCACGTCAGCGCGCTGGACGCCCACCCCGCAGCCAGGGACTACCATCATCACCGGGCAGCAGCGGCAGCCACGGCCGCTGCCGCGGCGCCATATCACCGCGATTCCCTCACCGTCACCGCCCGCTACTATCACCAGCAGATCCACTCGCCATTCGCACCACCTCCGCCGACGTCGTCGCACGGTAAGTCCTCATCGTTGAACTGCGACTATCGCACCGGGAAAACGTATATTTTTAGTGTTTTATAAAACGGTCTTGTCGAATTTCGGTGAATGATTTTTTTTTTTGTTTTGTTTTGACGATTCGAATAAAAAATACTTTTCGTTTATGTTTATAAGAGGAATAATGTGTGCGGTGTACTGTGTTTTTCCGGGTCATTGAAGTACTTTTTACGAAAAATATTGCTAAAATCACATCATCGTAACATTAACGTTTCGTTAGGGTATAATATTCGTTTTTATAAAAAAACTTGATCGTTATTTTTTGTATACATGACTATTTAATGATTGCAGTTATCTTGAAAACGTATACAATTTATATCTTACCGTCGCGCTATACGTAATTGCAGCGAGACAGTCCTTGTGGCTAATATAATAATATTATTTTATAGGTATTTATATTATGTAATACAGAGTACAGACCTTTCCCCTATTATGTCCGTTTTGATTGCGTCTCGCCTACTCGCCTCTAACATTAAAACGGAATTACACTTATTATTTTTATTGTGATTCACGGATTTGTCGGACTAACTTGCTGCAGACGGTATTCGTACGACGGCTTTGTGCAGAAAATGCTTTATACGAGTCTTTTTCACCCTCAATCATTTTAGTATCCATTGAATTATCTTTGTTTTCGAATACCTATAATAATACTTGTAACACCCCTAAGTACCTATACTTGAAATGAATCGTTAATAAAATAATTGTAATCTATACATAATAACTATAGTCAGACAAGCAATATATTTAAATTATAGGCAAGTTATAAACAGTTACACTGTTATGAAGTCTCGAAGCAGTTCAGTGCAATTTTTCCAACTTAATTGTCGCGCACGTTACCCAAGTCCTAGTTCGTTCGCCATATTCCTCCCGTCGACGACGCTGCAACATCGCTATACAACTATAATATAGGTAGGAGTTTCTGTATGGTAGGGGTAGGGGTACAGTTGTCTGTTGAACACGTATTGGTATTATTATTATTATTGCCACATCGATCATTATTTTTCTTTGCAAAAACAAAGCCTCATTGAATATAGTCCGGCACAATATACAAATATATTTATATCGACCGCCTATGTGTGTTATTAGAACATGAATATCGGAATAATGCGCACAAACATATTATACTAATACGTAGATACATAGCGCGTTTCGTGTTGTTTATTCGCTGCGGTATACAATTTAACGGTCTTCTCATTCATTATTAATTAGTATATATATATATGTGTATGTGTATTTTATTAACCGGACATTGGGTAATTTTCAAGTGTAGAAAGTGAAACACTGTAATACATTTGCTGTGGCAAACGCGTATCATGGTATGGACACACCGCAAATACACTGCTGGTATACCTATTATATATATTTTAATACATAGGTAAATACCTATATATAGAGTCCCGAGACTCGACTCCGGCCCGCGATGTACACAGCCTTAAATATTTCATTATCTAGGTATATGTATATACCATCGTACGACCGCGTTGTCGTTTTCCATGCACGCACGCACACGCCGCCCGTGGAAAACGCTTTGCCGCCGACGCCAAGGATTTATATTTTATGGTGGCATATAGTCATGGACGAGATAGCACACACAGTATAATATATACTCTTGATGATGGCGCTGACTCTTTACACCTGGCTGACCACCACACACACACACGCAAGCCGACAGTCGGCCGTTATGTATATATGGCTATCATTAACCCGCAATAATATAGTAAAAAACACGACGAAAAAACGACCGAGAGAAAATAATAATAATAATATATGCGTGCCGTATAATATATAATGTATTATTATAATAATATAATATTATATACGCGGTGTATACTACACCATTGTGATGTGATGTACACGGCGTGTACGTTATATAAGTATGATATGTGCAGAGCGCTGTTTTTTTTTTTTGTTTCTAAGGACACCCGATCATCAACGTTCCACCAAATTGTATATATACACAATATATATATATATATACGTATACGTATCCTATAATATGCACTGGAATTTCGTTTCCAAAAACTCTATATGATTTAGTGATTTTTTTTTGTCCGTCCGTCCCTCATTGTGTTCGACAAACACCGTTTTTAGAACATTACCTATTTCTACTCGGTATATTATACGGCTACACGACCGGCCCTCCTCCGCGGTGGCCGTGCTGCATTATTATATCAATATTATGTATAACGCGCGCCCGCTCTACTGCAGTGCAGCGTTTCATTTAAAACCGCTCCGCGGGCATAATTAACGGCTCGCGATCTCTTTGTAATTTCCAGATTCAGAGGTCGTTCTCGTTTCGTATCCCCTTGATATTATTATTATACGTATTAAATTTTTTTTTCGCCTCCTCCGTTGCCGCCGCCGCGCTCAGTGTGTGTATTATTGTACCACCGCGGAATCGGTAATTTGTAAGCGTAAACCGAGAATCCGGTAAGAAACGCGTTCGGACCGTAGAATTATCCCTGGACATTATAGTACGTCGCGAGTAGTGCTCTTATTATTACTATGTTTATAACTGGTACAGATAGCATATGGTCGACCGAAAAGGAAAAATATCACATTTCGTTTATCACATATATACAGTACAAACGTGTTTAAACACAGTGAACCAAAATATGATGTTAAACGTATCTGCATTATAATAATATATGTACAGGCTGTGGAGTTGGTCAGTGTGAGCACAATTAAGCTTTAGGAACCCAAATTCTTAATATATGCATTAAAATAATTTCTGCGGTAAAATTTGAAAAATGTACAACTTAATGTAACTCAAATTATAAAACGTATTATTTTTGTTATTGTAAGTATTATAATGTTTTATTCGAGGGCAATAATCCTAGCAGATGTGATTTTTTTAATATTTATAAATTTGTGATACGAGTTCTATATATTTTTTTTTTTTTTTGTACAAATCTGATGTACGCGATACATTATACAATAAAACGGCGATGTGCGATATAGGTCATGATGAAAAATCGTTGGGTTCTTTCGAACAGATTTTGCTATATATTATGTAGAATTAACGATATAACGTCCTGTATCTACTGTACCTATCACCTATTTACAAACTATATACACCGCATACATGACTAATAAAAAATAATTTTTATATCATAATAACGGGCTAATTTTTTCCCCGGCTCCCGCGCATGTGTGTTTATAAAAAAACTATACATGCAGACGAAACGCAATGTTCTTGCACTCTTTCCGGTCAGGCCTGCATGCGCGCACCGGATACCGTGCAGCACGGGGTTCTCATTATAAAATTGGCTCTTACCCGATAATAATGAAAATATGAAAAAGTATACTTGCGATAAGAATCTGTCACATTATATTACATCCTTTTTTTCACTTGTAAATTATGGATAAATACACGGCTCGTTTTGTGCAATGCAAGTGTTATTATATGTATATATACTATATAATAAGTACCTACTGCCTACCTATAATATACATATACGCGTATAATATATATATTCCGACCGGCGGCGGAACTAATTTCATCGTGATCGATCCGCCGTGTCGCGCTGAATTTAAATAATAATGAAATAAATGTATTATATACACTTACACGCTTGTATTGGATATATACAGCAAAATGCGCTGTACAAAACAATACGATATTATAATATCAACCGAGTGAATGTCCTGACCGATTAAAACTTATTTTCGTCGTTGCATACATTTTGCATATGTACCTTACTTAATGCTTAGGAACATATTACGTACAAATGTGCAATATTGTCAATATTATATCGTATATAACGTCATCATCGATCGCGCGACTTTTGCTTTAGCGCATGATTGGACTGCCACAGACGTTATACTTATAAAAAAACGACACTTTTTCATTCTATATAATATACACACGCTGTTCTTGGCTCGAGTCCTGAATAATAATAACGCGCGGCATGATGAATATATACATAATATACACTATATAAGACTCCATGGATAGATATAATATAGTATTACTACGTTCTTACCTACAACTATATATAAAATGGCTAACCCGTCTTTATATGTATAACATACAATATACTCTGCAAAATTGTTCTAAAAAAAATAAAATAAAACGCTCACCGGCGTTTACATGGATATAGAGGCGTTTAAATTCGTATATATATATAAATGCATACCTATACATAGCTATATATACCTAAACCACCAGGCATATTATCACTGCAGCAATGAACGTATCGCCATCGTTTATATATCATTTTATTCCTTCAGCAGTGCCCGTGGCTAGAATACGAAAAATAACTGAACTCTTATACTAGAACAATTTTTATTGTCGAAAAACAACTACACATATTAATGTTATTAACACGGTTGTAATCGTTGTGTTTAGCATCTTTTGAAGTACGCTTAAGTCAATCTGTTGTTGAGTATATATTATTATATAATACATAATAATATATATACTGTAGGTAAACTATTATAGGTGTACGAATATTATTTTTATAATTATATAGTAGGTATATACGATGTTTTACAAAAACCGATTTGACAATCCGATAAAATTACTGCAATTTACAGTCGGTAAACCAAATAAACTTTATTTACGTGTTGTACTTGAACAATGTGTTCAACTATATGTTGTTTCCCGCAATAATATTTAGGTATACGGGAAACGTGTAAAGTTGAAAATGAATAGCACCCGTCGTCCGTGTCATATTTTCCGACCAGATTTCTTGTTTTCTCATCCGAAAATAATTTAATACCGCCGTGAACATGTAAATAATATATTATTAGTCTAGGGTTTGAAATTTAAAGCATCAAAAATTAAAATATCATCTTAATTAGCAAAATAATCAATTTTAATTTTGTCGTATACATTAAAATGAGTTGAATATCGTATATCAACATTATGACATACATTTTTATAACACTGTTAAATTTTAAGTCAAGTCAAAGAGATAAACAATTACTTTAAGTCCCAGACCTTTTAATATATTATTATACGGTTATCATCTGATATTATGCATTTTACTATTATATCCGATCTGTAGTAGACCGAGCGGTTATGTACCTATATGACGATGTGATGTTTAAATTACACGTTTGTATAGATGACGTATGGTACAAAACCGAATATAATACATTAACGACAATTCCAAAATTTTACATTTGGTAAAACCGATAATATTATATTATAGATATACGTTTTTTGATAATATTCGCCGTTCGCACCGTAACAATGTTATAAAATATCAGCCAACGTCGTCGTCGACCGGGCGCGGAGACAAAACAACAAACGGGGTCGTCGCGCGCGCGCGAACCGCGCTCCACGCACGGCGGCGGTTGATTAATCGACCGGTCCCCAAGGGGCACAACCGGCTCGCTCTCACTCCGACGAGAACGCGGCCGCCGCACGTCTCTCTGAGTTTTTTTCCACAATATAATATTATAAATAATAATACGTGTCGTCCGAGTGCGGCTCCGGCGGTGCATTTGTCGCGCGCGACCGCGACAGTCCGGCGCGCACATTCCTGTCCGTCGGTCTCGTTACGCGCCGCGCGCACGTACCTCCCGCCCCGAATACGCTCGGTACGCGATTGGTCGGTCCCAACCGTGCCCGGGTCCCGGCTTTGGTGGGGGGGGTTCCGTCGTCGAGGTCCGGAGAAGAGGAAGAGTGCTCGGGACGGCGACGACTTGACGCATATAATAATAACAACGACGACGATAATAATAATGTGACGTTTTGATGTGCGTCTCTTTTGATATTTTTATGCATAAAATTCCCTCGAGCGGGCTCACGCTCACAATATCATCGTCGAGAGTTACCCCAGTCGGACGGGCTGTGACAAAGTACGGTCTTTCCAACTATATATACTGATGAGCACTGGAGATATTTACTATCGTAATCATTATTTCATCCACGTACCGCGATATTAACGACAACAACGACAATATTGCAGTGGTTTTAACCGCGGTCGCGTGTACCATGGTACCTACCATCGACTAATGCTCGCTGTTATACGCGTTGATTTTTCAATTTATTCCGTCGTGTGTTTGATCATTCAATGTGTGCTACGTTTTGTTCGCGGCGCTTAGGGGCCAGAGCGCAGTTTTACTCGTTGTCAATAGTTAGGTAAATCCAACGATTCCCGACAAAACCATGGACAATTTGGAAAATCCTATTTCAATATCATTGGCGTGTGATGTATAATTTTCGTATCGAACGTCGTCGACATAACTTACATACGCGTACATCAACATGCATATATAATATAGGTAGTCCTATTTCAACGATTTAACATTACTGCGTTTTTATACGCGCCACATTTGGACCTGAGATGTGCCTACGTGCAACGCACCGACTTTCCCGTAGTTTATATTTGTTTATTATACCGAAATCCCGACACTGCGCTAATTATATTATAATATAGAGAACCGTGACGGAAAATCTTACCTTGCCACGGCCTGCACATAATGTATAAATAATTCCTACGCGTCACAATATTAATAATATATTTTATCATGTAATAACAATATCCCCCTGGCCGTAAGTTAATTTCGCATAAAAACTTTCGCAAAAACTTTTACTCGAAGGTTTTTTTTTTGTTTTCACTCTATTCGCGGTTTCATTTTATAATATATATAGGTACCTATACTTTTGTACGCACTCAATTCACTTGTCGTCTACACTCTGAAATGCACGATTTATAGATAATGCGGAGCTTTAAATTTTCGCGTCGCTGGTAAATACTTATATTATTTTTTCGTTATTTTACTGTGATATGTTAAATATATACCATGACATTTACATGACTACATTCAAAATGGCGTTTGTTTTGCCCGCAATGTTTCAATATAATACAAAGTATATTTGTAATAGTTTTTTGAACTTTTGTGAAAGAAATAAAAAATGAAAATTGTCCATTAATCAGTAAAATAATATCGCTCGAGTATTTATTGTTATATATATGACGCACGTACCTACATATAAATACATATACGTGTCGCATCCACTTGATGAAATTGTCCATTTCATGAAAAATTATGAAATTCATAAAATGGAAACCGTTTTTTTCTACTTGGTGAAATATTTAAAAATTTCACGAAATGGATACTAAATTTTATAACGTGTAATTTTTCATCAAATGGCCTTCCGCTTGGTGGAACAAAATATAATATTATAATTATATAATTATAATATTATACTACAATTGGTTCTATAATAACACATAAACCATATACCACAATATTGATATTATTATATTATTATTGTCAATATTATATACTCTTATGATTATATGCGTTCGAACACGTTGTGTATGCGTACCAACGTACCTACTTTAATTACATGTGTACCTATATATATATATATATATATATAATATAATATATATCTAATGCTCGTGTATAGTGTGCGTGCGCGTACTTATACTATATCAAGTGTATACATTAAATTGTAAGCGACGAGTGACGACCTTCTTATAATGTGCAGCAATATCGAAGAGGTCCTTGGATGTTTGATCATTAATTCAAAAAAATAAATAAACAATAAAATACCTGTATATTTATGTTTATTATGATTATCCGAAACGGCGGTGGCGGGGGACTGTTTCCAGTGTTAATTAACGATTTACAGCTACATAATAATAGTATTATATCTATGGGTATATGTGTGTATATAGTGTATGTGTATCGCGGCCGATGTGTGTCATAACTGCTAACACAAATCAGCGCACACCGTGTGCAATGTCTAAGGAAAGCGCCGGCAAAATTCGCAATGTGTCCACGAATGCAATACGTACAATAAACACACATGCTAATGTTATATTTAGGTATTATGACTATATATTGTACATTTGTACACGTTACATAAATATTATATATTATAATTCTATATAAATAACGTCACGTGTTGGCAACGGCCGAATAATAAATTGTAAAAATCGTCGGCGAAGCAACTCTGAAATAAACAATACCTCGTTATTCCGTATTCTAAATCGGCTGACCCAATTATTTTCATTTGTGTGTATACTGAATAATTATCTCTTTTGACTTGCGAAGTAAAGGTATGATTTTGCTTCTTGGCCGAAATTTTATCAATCGGATTGGTATTGCACGCGCTAAAACTCGACCGGACCAACGTTCGATAACTACACTTATATGTATATACTATACATATATATATGTACATCTATATATACATATAGATAGGTACACTACACGTATATTTTGTATGTATATTATGCGATATAATAAAAACAATGCCGAAGGTGGTAACAACGAACGGCGGCTCGTACGGTTCGTGTGGAATGCGTGGCCCATTGTTGTGATCGTGAGACTGTGGCACCTTTTGGTCGTTATTTGAATTATAAATCAATTTGAACATGGCCGGAAATACCGTCGCCGACGAAAAAATAAACGCCCCGCGCTTCTTTCGGCGGCTACTATTCCACACACACATATTTAGTATCTTCTATCACTATTACTTACCTATACATATTATATTATTAATGTACGCTCACAATATTGTATATAATGCATTTAAAAAATATAGCAATTCGGTTTGATATATACGCGTTTAAAACTTATCCTTGTTATTATTTTTTGTTTTCTTCGCGCATATGCAGAGGTAGAGAAACGTAAATGTAAATATGTAATATTATGTTATATATATATATATAATAGAAATAAGTTAATAATAATATTATTATTGTATGTGCACACACACAAGAGCATCATATATTATATCGTAATATTTCATTTTATTTATTTATTTTTCACAAGAACGGGCGATGTCGCGTCGTTTTTTTCGGCACCTTTGTCCGCGCGGTACGTCGTAAATATTGTGCGCACACGTCGTGTTTTTTACAATTTTTCTTTACTCCCGTACCCGTTTATAATATGCATTTATTATTTTCATTATTATTATTAATTTCCACGACGTTTGTCGGCCACGCAGGCATATATATATATATATATATATATATATATATATATATATATATATACAGATACACATAATAATATATATTGCGTGCGGTTCGCGGTTGGCCCGCGCGCCCGTTGTGTGTATGCGCCAACACGAAGGGCGTAGGCTTTGCATGTACATATATAATATTATAATATGATTATTTCCATCAGACGGTGGCGGCGGCGGTTTCTTTCCTCTCTCTGTCGCGCGCGTTACTCGACTGACACGACGGACATAGCAATATATAAACGCGTATATACACATAACTATACTGCCATATAGGCGCGCGCGTATTAATAATTATTACAAGAGTATAATATACGCGGCGGGAAAATAATAATAATAAAAATAAAAAGAGTAGAATTGAAAATTATGTCACTGCTGTAAGTTGTCGTTGAGTAAAACAGGTATATAGCCGCCTGGAGATGCTGTGTGTTCTACCGACGAGTGTGCGTGAGTGCGAGTTGTGTTTCGAGTATAATATACGCAAAATTCATATGAAGGGTGGGTGGGGGGTTACCGTCTTTCGTTTCGGCGTCATTATAATAGTAGAAGGTAGAACGTGATGGCACGTGCACGTGGTGGCCTGCAAGACCCGGTGGAACTGGTAGAATTGTAAATTCGTGTATATTATAAATTATAATATTATACTTATATTTAGCGTTTTTCGCATATACCTACGATATAATATTCATTATATGTGGATTTAACTGCTATACTGGTCGGATTTATGTTTGGTTTAAACGTGTGTTGTATTTAATTTGACTGATTATAGAATATGATTATATAGATGGTGTACAGTTTGAACAGTCTTTTCGAAAAAGTCTATATGATTTTATACAACTGGGAATAATTATTATATTATATTCAATTATTACATAGGTGAGTGTTAAAATTAAAACCCATTATGATTTTTCTCGTTATATCACTTTTAATTTTATTTGGTTGTTCAATAAATCTTAATTCAATAATGTATAATCCTTTTTTACGCATAAAATATATTATCTTGGTGTGTAATGTGTAAGCATGCTATGTTGATTTGAATAAAAACTGGGGTTCACTGATTTATATGTAAAGGTAAAATCTGAGTAAATTTCGTGTGCAATAAAAAAATATTATTTTCGTTGTAAACCTTGTGTCGTTAGCATTGTAGGTATATAAATATATACATTATACAGGCAATATTTATGCGGAGGACATTTTCTGTTCGCATCAACGAAATATATATGCAATTCGTATTTTGATTTTCAAGACACATTATGGCGTATTTTTTTCCTATTGTCTCGCGTTGAAAAAAAGCATACCTAATATAATGGACGCTTATAGGTATTTATCTACTTTTTTTTCTATATTATTGTTTGTCAAATATCTTTCAAGGATTTTTCACCCACTCGGTGGTGCCAATAGTAATAATAATATATACAATCGTACTATAATGGTGCAATTAACAATTAAAACAGACATTTGCCTGTAATACTGGAAATTGGTTATCTGTGTATGTTTTTGCGAAAATAAAAATTAAATTTTCTCGGTGGATTGCTTATTACTAGTTATTAATTAATATTTACAATATAGGTATCTCATCTCATATACAATAATATTGTGTCTGACGTATCACACGCGTGCATACATAAAATATAATTCGCATTGGACCGTATAGTTATTTTTTTTTCAGCTCTGAATTAATTCTATAGCTGAAAAAAATGAAACTATACATATACATATATGTATTATTAAAAAAAAAAAACTAGTACCTATATTTTATGTACAATAACCACGCCGGACCAATAACACATTATACATAGGTATACCATATAATATATAATATCATGATCGTAAGGGGTATATGACAACCGGTTTATACGCGTCTAAAAGAGCGCATAGGCGTTTGGAATACAAATTATTACTCTTCAGGAAGTTCGAATCATTCTCCGTTTGACAGCTTCGAATTCCTAAACAAATGTTTTGTGCGTGCATGTGTTTGTGTGTGTTCATATATATATATATATATATATATATTGTATGTGAAACCCGCCAAAGTCGTTTCGACCGGAAAAAAGGAAATTATACATTTTTTTGTTTTTATTGATCTATATGTGAATAATATAAACTCCGAATTGATTATACAAAAAAAAAAAAAATTATTTCCGCTCTGAGAAAAACAAAAATCGATTACATTACGAATCGTCGCAGAGGCACACACGCGCGCGCGCGTTTCATCACAAACATGATATTATATACTACTATTTATTATCATGAATATTATTATTATCGTTATCATTATTATCATACATCACGCACGGACGAGTCTTATCCTTTACTATAGGCGTATAGCTCGGTATAGGACATAATATCATTGTAACACTAGCTATATATACACGCGCTGCGTATATGTACTGCAAGAACGCGCGTGGGCGCTGCTGCAGTTGTAGGACCTGCAGACACACGGGGTGTGATATATTACGGGTTCGGGTTTAGTATTATTATTATTATTATTATTTCTCTCCGCGTGCACCCGAGGCGAGTGTTGGCGTTACAGACACACAGACACACACACACACACACACATATATATATATAATATATTATGTTTATGTACGTGTGTGTCTATGTCTGTGTATACATGACTTTATATATGTGTGTAGACGACGGCGGGCGGTAGCTAATTTGACTAATGGACCGAGGCCCCGAGAGTGACGCGCGCGTGTCAAAACTGTACGCTCCTTTTTTTTATTATTATTTTCCCCCTAAAATGTCTCTCCTGCTCATTCTTTCTCTCTCACCTCAGCTCCACCTCCTGCAGGTCTTCGTCGTCCAGCTCAACGGCAGCACCAACAGCACCCGTCCGGTCAGACGGTCTTTGTGCGCCGCGTCCAAAGACTCAATTAGTAAATTGACAGCCAAAATAAGTGTCCGACGCGCGGCCCGCAGTGGCGATCAGGCGAGCTGATACTTTTTCGACACACATGCGTACAACACCTATCTACGTGTTTAAATATATATAAATAGTATACTATTATACGGTATCGTAAGTATATATACGCGAGATTGAAAACGGACGTGCTCGCGCGTTTTAATACCGACAGCGTCGGTGTGAATGGTTTTTTTTTATCAATATTATTTATTGTATATTATATTAATATCATATTATTATATTATTATTTTCGAATATTTTTCTTTCGATAATAGTATGCATACCGACAGTGTATGGTAGTATATTATTTTTATTATTAGACTTCATATCGCGCGAGTTATAAACGACTTTTTAATATGTGGCGCATGACATCTTCTCGATATATCCTACGCCGCCGGTCCGCGCTTTGAATCGCCAATTTCTCACGTAATGAAGACCAAACGACAGATATATTGTACTCATATATGACTATATATATTTTATTATTATTATTTTGTTGTTGTACGAGTAGAACCGACGCCGTCACTTCTTCTTCATTATTATACGACGTACGCGTGTACGGTTTTTGATGTGTATGTATGTGTGTGTGCGTGTGTGCAAGACGCGTCATTAGTGACAATTTTCCGACTTCACCTGTCCAACCTCCAAGCACGTAATATATATTTAGTCGTCTCATATACCTAGATACTTCCAAATTGCAGGCCCGGTGCAGCGATTCACCTGTTTTCTCGTTTGTATATAATGCAGATTAAAATTTATAAACACTAAAGTGCGGAGTATTCCTTGAAATTATTGACCGACACCGGTCGTTGGGTTGTTATTAATTTTTTTTCTTATCCTTAATAATTAATAAAGAAATTAAATTCTAAAAATGGATTATTTATAGTATGTATTGTTTGCGTACTAAACATGCTTATTATTTTATTATATAGTGCTATCGTATTAAAATATATTTGTGTTCATTTTTACTAACTATACGTCTATAATACCTAAATGTAACTAACGCCCGCGGATAACCACTACTAATGAATATAACTACCTACTACCTATATTATGTGCGACGCATTTCGAAAAATCGTTAACCGTTATAATATAAACGATTGATAATGTCACGAAAATACATTTACCAACCTTGTATACGGTTGTGTAGTCTTTAACTTCGACATGATCATTAGAATCCCGATGAGTATATATAGGTATATATAAAAATACACTGTCCACCAGACTTTCTCGATTTTACTATCACTTACGAGTACTTATAGTTACGCATATACATAAATATATATACTGTGATAAAAGTCCATTACACAGGAAAAAAAAATAATAATAATAAAACGTATTTTTATTGTCATAAAAACATAGTTATCCACGGCGAATAAGAAAAAATACAGCTACAGCGCACAGAGACGGTTAATTACGAAACAGAGTAATAAAAGTATATAATATAGAAAATGTTCACGATTCATACATACATATTACATACACGCGCGAGCGCGCGCACACACACACACACACACACACACACACACACATACATACATTCATACATACACACACACATGCATGCACACGTATATTACGCACAAGTACACGATTCGAATACTAGTACGCACAGGTGGTTTAGAAAATTCGATAAATTAAAAATATATAAAGCGTTATAATATTCGCATTACGAATGCGCCAGTTGTTTGAGGCGAGAACTCGTTTTTCAATACATAGTACTTGCTTTGATATAATATAATATTATTATAGTGTACGTTATTGGGAGGTGTCCATAAATAGTTGTTCCGTTGTGTACGTGATCGATCGTCTGAACAAAGCGACACGGGTATTAATTTCTAAACACACATTTTATCGATTTACACGAAATCACCGTACACGACGAAGTCGTCGTTTTTATTAACACGATATGACGTACGTTTAAAATCTAATAGTATTTTATGCTGGTGTGATCACACTCGCTGCTCGTTTTCGAAGAATAATATTCATATTATTTTATTATAATCTGTCCAACGTTGTTGGTTAATCGACCGAAATAATATTACATTACCAACGCGGCGGTCTTATGTTGAGCGGTCAGAAATCGGAATATTATTATTATTAATCCGATGCTATGAAAACTGCGAGAATTTCACACGATCAGTGCGAGTGCCCCCCCCCCCACACACACACACATCCACCTCATTGAAACTGTTCTTCGCGTAACACAATATCATAATCATTTTGTCGTTATCAGATATCATTGGATTATAAATTATACTATAGGTACTAACTATAAACCGAAAAGCAAGTTTTATGCAGTACATTTACCTAATTACAAATGGAGTGATTTTATTAATTATCAACTGATCCTGCACCGCGTTTACTTTGACAAATGTAATAGTGCCACTATGCCAGTGATTTAGCCCTGTTTTAAAATGTTTAGATTACACCAAATATAGAATAAAAATTATATTCAATTATAATACATATTTTATCAACGTTTTACTCTATAAAAATAAAACAATATTTATTTTTCGTGAGCTAATAAATCTCTTTAAAATATGTGCCTTTTTTACTATACAAAATGTAAAAATTGACTTCTAAGTTCTTTTTTGATATTTACCTATTTACCAATTTACCAAATTTTAAAACCATGAGTCTATCACGACTTTGCTGTGGATCGTTTATACAGACACAAACATTACCTTTATTAAAATTGATAATACGATAACACGGACAATATGTCATTAGTGAGCACACAGATCACATCAAAGTATTTTCGCTGTTGTGTTTAAACAACTGTATAAACGTTTCGCGCTTTTCTGAAGGGCGCAATCCTGTTTTGTCCTCTCCCGCGGACTTTTGGCCGTATTTTCAAGTGCGCGTTTCGATGGCGTAGATAACACACACGCTGGCCCTCTTTATTCTATCTCTTTCTCTCTCAGCCTCTCTTGGCATTTTTCCTTTTCGAAATGTGCATTATGCGCGCGCGTGTGAACGAATAAAAACTTAGCCCTCTATCTGTGGCCGCCCATCTTCAAAGAGGTCGCATACGCTCGTACCGCACGTAATATATAATATTGCGCGCGCGTATATGTCATATCGTCGTTTTTATTATTATTATTTTCCATAATTGGATGAGGGCCAGAGGCTGTGATTGACGCACGTTTTTGGCACACCCTGTATAGTATGCGGCACAGGCTTGACCCAAACGATTCCTCTTGTATCGCATAATAATATATATATATATCATTATAACGTGATACTAAAATGTAGTTGTGTAATGATATTTATATATAATTATAATTAGTGTATAGTCAACCGCGACTGAAGACGACGATGACTGAGACGAGTTACCAGTGACGCTCTTAACGTTATCATCGTCGTCATATACGGGTGTATACGCACTAGTCACTAGTGTAATAATATGTATCGGCCGTGTGTAATGTCCACCACTTGCGCTATAGTGTATTAATGCCTGTGCAGTATAAATAGTATAATATAATATATTATTTTTGTTACGTAAACGATGGTGTGTACTGTGTTGATACCTACCTAAACGGCGCGCGCGTGTAGCTGTGATTACGCGTGGCTAGGGGCAATGGCATCGCAATAAATCGATTTCAGCGGAAGAAATAAAAAAATATAGCCAATAACGTAACACACGCGCGCCACTGATGTATTATTGACAGGTACAAGCTACTTTATGTGTACATAAACATATATATATATATACAGTATATGTATATAACGTGACTGGTGCAGTGGTGCCGTACGGCCGTATGGTTAAAGTTATATTGGCGAGAGAGACAGACAGACAGTGATCCTGAGGCTGCCCCACCCATATATACCTAAATGCAGACTACTATATGTATATATAATGTATGTTATGCATTTAATATGCATGCGCCGATTGAGTGTCGCGCTGGAGCCTGCGAAACGCATAAATTGCGATACCCCGCGATTTTGTTATGCATATATACGCATCGGTATTATTTGCGTATATATTATAATACCTATAAGGATTTTTTTTGCACAACGCTGGTCAAAAATAATGTTTCAGCCCGTTATAAATGTAACGATATTTACCAAAATATGTCTGTGATGCGTACCTATATACGCTTCGATAAATGGTACGGTTATCAAATTGAATTTAAAAGAAAATTTTAATTTAATACATATTTATACCTCTTTACCGCCAATGCAAAAACTGACGATATTATTGTATTATAGGCACTATCGAAATATTAACACGTGATTTAATTGAACGTTATTTGTACAGTTATGTTTAACTGGCGTCGTGCAAATTCCCAAATATTATAACATTATGATAACTCCTCTTCCACGGGCATCATTCCGCGGCAACGGTGTGACTTGCGGCGATTTGATGAACGATAAAATATACCATAAATATATCGTTGTGTGTTCCCGGTAGAGGAAGACACTGTGACTTTTTTTTTCGACGAAAACAGCGATTTGTATTAATATATTTGTCACATTTTATTGTTACAGGATCGTCGAGAAACATGTGTAGACCGTCTCACTTTTCTCATCCGGCCGCCGCTTGGTTGAACGGCGGCAACAACAATAACAATAACAACAACAACAACAACAACAACGGCAACAACCAGTTGGACACCAAAATGCAATCGTCGTCGCCCGGGGGCGGTTGGTATTCGTCGTCGCCAACAGTGCAAGACGACTCGCCATCGGCGGTCGCCTCTTCGTCCAAAGACATGCAACATTCCGGCGGAGGTGGTGGCAACAACGGTGGCGGCGGCGTCGGCGGCGGACACCCGATGTTCACGTTCCCGCCGACACCGCCCAAGGACAGCACGCCCGACTCGATGACCACCGCCACGACGACGGCCACGAGCTCGTCGTCGTCGTCGTCGTCTTCGAACAGCGCGGCGGCCGCGGCGGCTGCTGCAGCCACTGCCTACTCCATAGCGTCCATGGGAGTATTCCTGCACCCGGACAACCATCAAGGATGTGGCGGAGGTGGCGGAGGCGGAGGCGTTGGAGTCCAGGACGTGAAGCCGTCCATGCTGGTGGCCGGTGGCTCGTCGTCCAAACAGCGCGAAGGTACCTCGTCGTCGAGCGGCGCCACGTCGCCCGGCAGCTCGACGTCTGCCTCGTCCTCGTTTAACGCGTACCACCTGAACCACCATCATCACCACCTCGGAGGCGGCGGCGGCGGTCAACACGAACCGGCCGCCGGCACCGCCGCCCCGACGTCCTCGTCGTCCTACACCCATTATCCCTATCACCATCACCATCACCACCATTCGGCTATCGCTCCCGCCGTTTTTTCGCCCGCCAAACACCCCTCGTCCTCATGCCATTCGCCCGGCACCAACGCCATGAAAAACTCCTCGTCCTCGTCTTCCAGAAATAAGTCTAGGACCAGCGCCGGTAAGACCATTTTGCCCCAGACACGTACGCATAATAATAACCGCCTATAACGATCTATACAACACTATATATTATTATAATATTGCGTATATTATAGATCGAATAATATAATAATAAAAATGATATATAATTATTAACACTGGATTTTCACATTTTTATTTTTTATACACTAACAAACTAACCTATAATGTATATATAGATATACACTAAATAAATGCATAATTTAACATAACTTATTCCTCTAACACTGTATACATCGCTTCTATATCGAGTAATATAATTTTAGCTACTTACTATCTATACGTTTACATATACATCATAAATATATTAGCCACTCAATACTTTAGTCTTACTCCATCACATACATATACTTGTCAACTCATTTACCAATGTCTATACATAGGGACTGGGGATTCTTGTACGATATATTTTTGTATTAAAATGCAAAATAAAAATCAATATTTTGGTACCTACATATTATATCCGTTTACTGTTTTTATAAATTTGATAAATAATGCGAAACGCATAAAATTGTACTCACGAGTACAATTCATACATCGTTTAAAGTACTGCAGTATTGAATATCATACATTATATTGTATACCGCATGTTAATTATATATATTTAATAAGCTATCTCACCTCAAGTTTGTCTTATGTTTTATAATAGCCAACCTGATTCTGCGCTAGTGTTTTTGCTTTTAAACACGTGCAATAATAAATACATTTATGGATGCAACGACGTTATGTGTTGCACAGTTTTCGTAAACAAATAAATATATTATTATATTCCGTCGCCATATTATAAATTTAATATATAACATATACTAAGTTTTATGATAAATCATTTTATATTATATAGGTTCACGGATTCATATTATTATATATCCGCGGTCGAGCGTATTCGCACAAATTATGGCGGTACGTTCGAGATTAATTACATGATTATCGTTTTTTATTGCTTTCCCGTCGACACAAAGTACCTATGCAATTTTCGTTTTATACATATTTCATAAATTCTTCGCGACCATACGGCTATGCGGTAATGACATTCAAACCTTCATACGCAATTTACACGAAGATCATAAGAATTTGCCTGTACCGTGTCACTGATTTTGTATGTACGAAGCTTGTATCTTCGTATATGTGTAATAACCATAATTAATTCACGATATAATCCTTACCACCGTTTTTATCATTTAACGAAAATGAAAATATTCTTAGGAATTATTAGGATAAACTCAATGATTTATATTATGACATACGTTTATTTATGTTTTATTTTAGCTCGGTTTAATAATCGATGAAATTGAACAATTTTAAATTTTAGCACTTGTCTATGTGTACCTATATAAGATATAATAATATGTTGTATCATTTTAATATATTACTAGTATGATGTTTAATTTATGCTGTTGGCTTTATTACTCGCCCAGATGACTATTAAATAATTACTTACATATAGCTTATTTAAAAAAATTCAAACAACATTAACAACTACACACTTACATACAAGAAAGATACACAATAAAAAATCCGGAGATTTCTAGTCACGTCGGCTCCTATTAAAATCTCTAAATTAGTTAATCGTACATTTAAGTATATTATGATACATAAACCTGCTATACGTATATTCCTATGTGTATTATAGTATAATATTATTATACGATATGTTTTCATCTCACATGTCTCGCAATCGAACAACTTTTGAACGTATAATTCTGTTATAATAGTAATATAACGATGTGTGCGCGTAGTCTCGCGTAATGTCATCAACCCGTCTCGATAGATTTGTCAAGGTTGCTTGCAACAGCAGCAACAGCAACGTAGGTACCCGTACCCAGTCTATCATCGTCGTTATATTATAATATCACATATTATTATATTTACGGAGGAGGTCGTTATGAACGATAAACGCGTTTTTTGGAAACTAACATGTTCCAGCTATTTTGTTTAGTAGATCCAGACCCAATGATTAATGCGCCACATAGCGAGATTTAACCACTGCGACAGTATTATTAAATATATTTTTTTAAATGATTTCGTTTTATTCTTAAATGTATTAAGTACATATTATTGAATCAATTAGATATTTATAAAAATATACTTTTCTTAGTCGTATATCTAGGTAGATCAACGTTAAGACAATTTATAAATTATTCTCATATAATATAATAATTATTCTAAATATCAAACCGTCATCACCACGTATATTAAGGAATATGTACGAGAGAATATTATGTATTATATATGCTTAAAATGAGTACCTACTATTATATACATAATTTATGTCCGCATGCTGACCAAAGTTTTTTTATTCTTCATTTCAACTTACGTTATTATAGTTACCTCCACGCGACACCGGAGTGACCGCCATATTGGCTGCGCGGGCCGCACGTTAATGGTACCTACTTATATATATATATATGTATACCGACTGAAGCATAACGATTTGCCGACATTACACACACACAGACATACGATGTAAATAACATAATTTTACAGCTCTCGTGATTAGTGAAACAAAAAATACTCGCATATTCTTTTTCCTTCCACGATGACAACACCCCTGTTGACTTAAAAATATTATTATCATTATTATTATTATTATTATTTTACTTCCGCTTTGAAACCTGTGTATATATATATATTATATATATATTTATAGGCACTTTCTTCTTCATTCACCGCTGCAGTAGGTATATATTATATACAAATTAACAACATATATACTAACATGGCGTTTGGTTGAGGGGTGTTTCGCTTGCTGAAATTTAATTAAATAATACGATGCATTAATGTACCTATACTTAATCTAAATATTTTTTTCGCGCGCATCAGTGGCGCCATTTCAATTCTAAACGAGGCCAATAATTTTGTACATTTTTTTATTCGTGCGTTTATTAACATATTATAATTGCTTACTTTTACTCTTCTCTAAATTATATTACGTTGCAATGACGCAGCTTACACTTAATTAATTAGTTAATTTTTGAGCATGAAAAAATGCTACGTTTATAAATTATAATAAATTATGAACGGCTCTTTATATTTTATCGCAGGCCAATTATCGTTTAAATTGCTCTTATTTCAAATGGCGCTCCTGATCTCTGCAGCTCGTATTGTGGTTAAATAAAAACCACAAATCTAAATGCTTTTAATAATATTCTATATTTTAGTACATTTAGGTAATATGTATGTAATTGGGTTAAGTTCGCGCGCGCAAGCATAAAGAAAAAAATACTACAAAAACGACCTCGAATCGAGTTTTGGTTGAAATGAGTCCTTGGCCCGGAGTTGGGTGTACGTGGCACGTATATATAATAATATAGTATAGTTTAAGTACCTACGTAACGCGCAAGCGCGCTTCAATCCGTTTCCTGCGGAGAAGAGACCGTAACAACGTTGATGCACGCTGCGATCGTATTAATAATAAATCTTCGTCATTAAATCGATTTTCAGCGCACAGAATATATATAATATATCTGTCGTTGCAGATCGTGTACGATATCATACACCCCGGCGCAGTTGACGAAACTAAAATGGAACGCACTTTTCATGTGGTTTAACCGCACGTGCTGCAACGTATTTAGTGACACACGTTTTCATGAGACGAGATTGCATTTTTTTATTTTCATGAATATCTTATCGTTGTATCTATGCTAGGGTGAATTTCACTGTTTCAAATTTTATCGCGTCCTTCCCATTCTCACACCACCTTTTTCTAGAAAAAAATTATAAGCATTCCCTTGATAGTCTATGTAATAATATATATCATAATATGTGTATATAGTCTCTTCCTACTGGATTTAGGAGCAAACGACGTCATTTTACGACCAACTGCGTTTTACGATTTTCTGGATTATACGTTTTCCTTTTTTACAGTTGGACTTCTTTTTATCGTCCCTTAAACTCAGTCGAGTTGTTAAAAACAAAAACTGGGTCAGTCGTCATTTTTCTCGAATTATTCTACTAATTTCATACTCACATAATTTATACCATTTATATTTATATGATTGAATGGCATGAGGGGTGCGATAACGGTTTTTTCTTTTCGTTTGGACGGTTGATCCTTAAATACATTCTTACTATATATATATATAATATAATATGAGTACGCGTGTACACAGTCGGATCGGTTAAAAACTCAATTTTCCAAATGACCAGTTGCCCGTAAATACACATATTATATATATAATATATAATATACAGAGAGAGAAAAAAATATCAATTCTAAAAGAGGGTATTCGGAGTTGGGTATAAAATATCTTTTAAGAAGATTGGAAATAAAATCTTTTCTATGTGTATATGTAGTATACACACAACAATGAACCTCCTCACGTATACACAAACCATACACTCAGTTGACAGCTAATAATATAACAACGACGACCCTCGCGAAAAATAAAATAAAATAAGTCTCTTGAGTGAAAAGTAAACATATACCTACAATATTATACACGTACACTCGCGCACTGCAGTAGGTGTACCCATATATTTATGTGGGTATTACGGGCGCACAATATAATTTTCGTGCCGGCAGCAGCTCGTATATACATGTGTGTGTGTGTGTACGCGCGCGCGCGCGCGCGTGTATTCCAATGGGCATTCCGGGTAATGATACGCTATACAGTCTAATTAGTGGTGAAATTTACATACCAACGGTCGTTTCTAGTGCCCACGCATCACGAACTGTACACATCGCGGTTGTTGTCGTTGTTGTACCTATTATTTATTTTATTATTATCATTTTTTTTCGTTATTAGACGTTATTACATTGTTGTACCTATATGTATACATATAAATACATTTATAGGAGAAGGTAATATAATATAACCATATACCTATATGTATACCCGCTCCGTTGTCATTGTATATACATATATGTGCGTGCACATATATTTTGTTAGTAATGTTTTGGTAGTCGCAATAATAATAGTATACCTACCTACCGTGTGCGTGTAGGTGGGTATATATAGTTGCAAAAGTTCGAAATGAGACTGCGGAGAGATCCACACACATGGGTACATATTATCATATATAGTTAACTGCAGCGTTGTTTCTCTGGGACGAATAGGTTAAAAAAATAACAAAATAAAAATATACGCGTATGTGCTCTCTCGTGGGTAATTACCCACAATACGTGTGTACATTATAGGTGTATATAAGTATCTATCTATATAGCGAGAAGTTCGTGATGCTGGGAAGAGATAATGGCCGGGTGCTGGGTTATATTGTGGCTATTAATTTGGAAAGGAGCTGCTGCTGCTGCTGCTGCTGCTGCTGGTGGTGGTGGTGGTGCAGTGGTGTGCACCTATATGTAATGTAGAAACAGCCTACTTATAACGTGAAATTGAATACGATAAATATACATACGCGCGATTGTGTGTGGGTATTATAACGTACGTATAATGTAGAAAAGGGATTTTTCGTCATCGTCCATCGGCTAAAACACAACCACACCGGTGCAGTGTATACTTATCTATATTATATACGCATGATAATATAGTATATAGGTACCTGCGGTAATATATGCGCTCGAGACGAGGTCGTTGGTTGAATGCCTGTATTTTATTATTATTTTTCGAACATTTTTTTTCTTTTCTTTTTTGGCTTTCACACTGCGAAACGCTTACATGCGTCTTACCTTACCTATAATACCTATACCGACACGACGTGTGATTAAACGGTTTTTTTCGTCGTTCGGATAATAGTAGCGCAACGCCACACCTTTGGCGCGTGTACCTAATGTAATTATAAAATATTTTTTAAAAATAAAAATAAAGATTTCTTATTTTATTTTTACTTTCAGTCCCACGCCGTGTGCGTGATCCTTTTCATCGATCACTCACTCTCTTCGCAATACAATAATAATAATATTATAATACAATAAATAATAATATGTTAAAATCGTTATGCAGCTACCCTATAATATAGGTATATTATTGCAATTATAACATAACCACGCGTGTAATAATATTATACTTATATAGACCCGCAATTGCTTGCATGATGTGCTGATGTAATAATAGAATATATTTGGAAGATATGGTATATTTACAAAGTGTTTAATTTTTAGTGTACAATTGTTAAATGCTCCAAATACATTCTGTATAATATGCATAATAAAATATGATGATACGGTGCGTAGTCAATCTCTGAGGTTAATAGCTGGTACAAGAACGATAAACACGGTCTAATCATTTGATAACACGACTGAAGAATGTAAAACAAAATCTACGATATTTTTTGAATCAAGCAACGTCTAAGCATCAGAGAATAAATTATTACCGACTAATATTACTAGTTTACCTACTTCGATATACCATGTAATTGTTAGTAATATCAAATATTACGCCGCTCCACGACCACCGGATAGGGGGAGGACTCTGGGTCATTTAAAAAACGAATAAAAAAACCAAAATAATTATAAGCCCCGTTCATCCGGCCCAGAGACCTCGCCTTTGCTGGGTACGCGCACTGTATATATAATATTTTATTATCATATTATATATGACATCATAATATAACAAATAGGTGCCTATACTATAATATAGATTGGTGGTGTAATGCATATAAACATATTTGGGACGTTTGGCTATATAATATAACGCACTGATATAATAAATTATATATTATGTATTGTATGTATATACACGAGTTTTCGTATTTATACGCGTGTACGCGTTGTGTGTTTGTTTGCAGAAGGACGAGAGTGCGTGAACTGCGGAGCCACGTCGACTCCATTGTGGAGGAGAGACGGCACCGGACACTACCTGTGTAATGCGTGTGGCCTCTACTATAAAATGAACGGGCAAAACCGGCCGCTGATTAAGCCCAAGAGACGTCTGGTGAGTAATATCGCCACCATTGTTCGCTTTTGGCGCTCGTTATATATTATATTATATATACCCAAGCTGAGCTCGCGTGTATATCATGTGCGCGCGCGTGCGTGCGATTGTATGTGTGTGTGTGTGTTTGTAATGTGTATGCACAATGAAATTATTGTTCTGCCGTGTGCATATGTTTAATATAAATATAAAATAAAATAATATATTTGCCCCGACCCCGAGAAATCGCGTTGGAATTTAGACGCGAATGGTTAAAAAAAAACCGAATGCGACATCGACGACGTCACACGAATATCATCGATCCGGTACAATATTATGGGTTTTTATTGAATTATTATTATGGTGCTACCCGGTCTAGGGTTAGTAACTAAATACCTATGTATTATTATTAATATAATCAACGACATTTTTCGAGAATCCGCGCGCCGCCGACCCACGTGTGCCTCTCACGAAGGTCGTCGTATTTTTCGTCTTTTTTTCTCCATTTTAATATATAGTTTTTAATATTATACTCTCTACTTAATAACAATAATAGTATGATATATGTTTATACGTTTGTATAACTGATTGACTTACGTCTGTTTTTCCGTCCGCAAAAAATGTAAATTTGTTCTCTTCAAACAATATTTTATGTTCCACGTGCCGGACGACAAAAACAAGGTCCTAATTTGTAATATATCTCCCACTATCCCCCCGAGCGACACATGCACACACGCGCGCAATATGTTATTTCCTATTATATAATATTATTCTATATACATATAAATGATGTAGAATTTATGAATAAATTGTCCGCGCGCGAGTTTCAAATAAACCGTCTGTTAAGTATAATTTAAAATATATAATATATTATGTGCTGTATTATGGCATGCTAAAACACGAGTAACGACCTTATATTCGTGCGTATCTAAAAAAAAAAAACGGGAAAAATGTTAAAAAAAAAATTTATCCCTCCACCACCTACATATGGTATAAAATATAAATATTAGATCGTACTTTTGTAGAATGATTATGCGGATGGTATAGAAAATATTAATATTACGTCTTGCAATGGGTTGCATTTGATTCGATATTTGTAAATTTTCAATTTATTTTGTGCATAGAATTATTATGTTTAATATATGTAGGTTTACTTGCGCCTTACCTATACTATTATTGGGTGAAACGCAACTGTCAGTGTCGGAGGCGGTGGCAGAGGCGAAGGCGGTATGTGGTGTGTATCGACCAAACTACGTTTTCATATATAATGTAATGTTATATTATTTTTTACACAGCTCGCGAATATGCGATCGCAAGGAGGGTGGACACACACACAAATACGTAATTACAAAACCGCGGAAATTAAAAAAGCAAACGTAATCATCGTTGCTGCTATTCAGTATATATAAATCAATGATTTCAACCGTCACCACCGCTACTGCCGCACAGGGACCGCCTATATATTCGTATATAATATATATTGATTTTTCCGTCTACACGCTGCTGTATACACATCTATTCTATAGTATACATTTTACGCGATTATATTATATAATATATATATTTGTATATGTCTGCGTGTGTATTATATCGTCCCCCTGCATATATAACACTATGTTTCCTATGTATTTTACACGGTCGTCGCGCGCTGGTGGGAAAGCTGCACGAAAAACGAAGGGCGACAGCTGTTGGGCCCGCGGGGAGTAGCCATGTTCGAAATTCGTCCCCTTTGCTCGAAACCCCGTTTACTTTTTCATTTTTATTTTTCTTCGTTTGTTTTTGTCCCCGACAATAACCGGTTACCACGCTCGGTTACTCCTCGCGACCATCATTTGACGCGTATCATTATATTATATTCGTCAACACCGGCCAATCATTGGACGAGTCGTATCGCGTAGCGTGTTGTATCTTGTATGTATAATATATATGTTATAAATGCGTGTGGGAATTTCTTTGAACGAAAAAACAATTTTAATATCGGATGTTCATCAAAACTTGCGTGACATATTTTAAAAGTTTGCGTGTTACTATAATTATTGTACTTTATGCTTGATTTTAACACTTATACAATAGTATAAATAAGTAACTACGAAGTTTATTTTTCTCTTCCGTATCCGAAAATATCGCCCACTGCTGTATAGAAAAAATTTCTCTCACACATTTTATGCAATATAAACATCTTTCAAACATAACCTATTTTATAATAATACAAAATACACATTGTAGCGGAGTCGACTGAATCGAACGCGTTATTATTTGTTATTATTATTATTATCGTACGATCGCCAGTCGCAGCACGAGGTACATATGCCTAACATAATATATTATATTTATATCATCGTATTATAATAGTCGTACAAATTTGTCTCGCCGTGTCACATTCGGTCGGCCTTTTTTCACTATTGCACGCACACGCATAATATTATATGCATAGTTATAATAACATATTATATTATATACAATTTTTTATTCATTTTGTTATGTTCCATACGCGTAATAATATATGATATTATAATATGCCGCGATATCGGTTAAACCGACGGCGGCGGCGGCGGCCGGGACCGACCTACTATATACCTCCTCCTCTTCCCCTGGCCGCCGCCGTCGACCAAATTTACATATAATGGGAGCACCGCTGCGCTGTACATACACACAGGACTTATAGAGGACGCGTACATAATATACACTATATTGTGTGTGTGTGTTTGTGTGTTTATATACATAACGGTCGGACGGCGCGCTTACATCGTGTTCGGAACTGAGCAGTATATAATATATATCGCGTGCCAGCAAAGCGCGTTCAGTGCATAACACTTTCGGGTGCGTACACCTATATATAATATAACGTAGTGTTATATTATACATGGAATAAAGTATCCGAAAATATGAATTATTACCGTCGGCGTAACTGCCGCGCCTCCTTGTTCTTATTTTATTTTCGCACTTGTGTCCGACGGGCGACGGTGCAATAAAATATTATATAATACGTTATAATCGTCGCCGTTCGGCATAATGGTCTTTTTTACTACCCCTCGCCCACCAAGCACGTGTGTTACTGCAACGAATGTGTTAAAAATTTCAACCAATCGACGATCTGTTTCAACATATAGATTCAAAACGCTCAAGACTGATTATTACAAGTTGTTAAGTCGTATTATACAATGCAATTATAATAATCTAAACGGAATTTTTGTGTTCAGTAACATCGTTGTAACATTCGTCCAGTTCATGACTGATTGGCTCCAAATTTTACGTCCAAGAGGAAGCCCCAAAATATTTATTTTACAACTCCCCACGGCTTATTTGTGCACACCAACATTGAAAATCCTGTAGATATATTACATACTATAGTTTATACGAAAGGTATACCACGACAAATTTAATAACTCGTGTATACAATAATTATACAAGATGATCTACTAGAGCTTTTGAATTAACTAAAAAACCAAACCAACTTCTATATTTCAAATTTAAATCAAAATAATTAAAAATATGGTCTAATACTAAACAATTTTAAACTTCAGTTATGAATAAATTAATTATTAAACAACCAAATTATAGTCACTATACTTGATAAATCACCCTGTTTATTCAAATATATTATATTATAATTTTATGATGAGGCTAGTACCCACCGGATAAATAATCATATACTGTACATGTTTAAAAATACATACATCATGGTACACTACTCACCGCACAGGATCAAACCAATCGAGTGTTATCTAGCTTTTTCAACAGTGGACACACGCATAACAGTGTGGTTTATATGCTGTACCCTGTAACCACTAATGCTGCGCACATCCCACAAACCACGTGATACGATTTCGTTACACCAAAAAATTATATATGTATAAATGTTTATACTGAAGAAAAAAGTATTAGCTAGTCGGGCAAGAAGGGGAGATAATCCGATTTCACCCGAATCAGTGGTCCAAACAATTCAATTTCTACATACTTTAGTCGTTTTATTTGTAGCGCAAATAAACTGCATGCACCGTCGCCGATTACGACACTACAACTGGTCCGCGTCCGTCGACGACGATAATAGGCATTTAATTACATGCCATGATGTATATTAATATATTATATTTGTTCCGATTGCTGAGCAACGAAATCTTCTTTGCGATTTTCACCATCTTTCAAATAGAATAATACTCTATATTCCGACTATTTATTTGGACACGACGTATCAGACAGTTTTCGTCCGGCACGTTCCGGTGCAGCGTTTCGCGCGCAGTCCGTCCGTTCTGCCCGGCGCGTACCATTGTCTGCTTTTACTTTTCGACGTTCGCGGCATAATTTAAACAACAAAAATAGCAATTATAATACATCGCTAGGACCACAACGTATAATATTTTATGATACGCTATTGAGCATCGAAAATGGAGAGAAATCACACCTATATAATATGTATAACATACATATTATAAGGCCTTGGGCGAAGGTTTGATTTACGAATAATTACTACTTTCGGCTCTGCAACGCATCTTGCACATAGTATATGACACTTATTTTACTCTCCCTCAAAGAAATTGAATATACCGCCCATGCTGGGGGGTATAATACGTACAATTATTACCAATATGTGTATCATTCAAGTATAGTATTAAAAAAAGTTAAAATTAAATTTAAACTTTTAAACTTAAATCGTTTGTTAATATTGTAATTGGCCTAAATAAAAAATATATATAATAATAATTATTGTTATGATAATTATAATTATCAACTAAAGTTGTTAAAATAAACGTTGTAATAACTTATCTTTATCAGTTAATATTTAAAAAATAGTACATTGAATTAGAACTAAGTTTATTCATATCTATTAGGTACTAGCAAATTGTTGTATACAATTAATTTTAACGAAAATAAGCAAACAAACATTTTTCATATAAATTTATGGTGACAACTGTAAATTATTAAAGGCATTTGTGTATATTATTTAAACAATTTTAATTGTAAGCAATTACCTTAACATGTCTAAATGTGTGGTATAAATATGATTAAATTAATTTTATTTTTATGGGTTAAATTAAATTTGTTAACTTATTAACTTTATAAAGTTAAGACTCTTTAAAGTTAAATATTATATTGCTTGTTAACTATTAACTTAACATACTCTCCAACACCGTTGATCTAACTAAATTTCATCTCAAGCCAAATTGTTTCATTAACTTGCTTCGCTTTGATTATATTAGTCGACATGTGGCCATATAATATATGTACCTACCTATGAATAGTTGAAATGCGCATATATATTATATAGTTTAAATGTATTGAGGTGTATCGGTCACAACTCACGATTTTTTTTTTTATATATTCATTTAGTATAGGCTATAGATACACACACCTAATATACTTATACCTAAACCTATTGTATATGTAATCGCACACGCGATGATATTATGTAGATTACGTCGTATACCCATCTCGCGGCAAATCGTCGTGCGCGGCAGTATATAAAATATATATAATATGTAGACCCGGGAGTTAATTAGGGCAAAGCCCCCGTGCGCGAGCGTAAATATAATAATATATATAATGCTAAAACGCGCCCGGTGCAGGCGGCACGTCAATCCTTACATGGCGAACAGTGGCGGCCGTACCGCCCGCAACCGGCTGTCGGTCAAACCGCCGCCGCTTTCGTATATTACCGCGGTCGTGTATGTATATAAATAATATACCTACCCAAGACCGAGTGGTGTGCAGCGCGCATAGTGCAAAGAGTATGCAAATGTCGTTGTCGGTCGTATTATTATTTAAAGAAACACAAAAGTAATGATGGAGAAAAAAAAGCACGCGAGTCAGTCGGCGGCGTGATTGTGAAATACACGCCGTATCGTTGTCGTCGTCGGGGAGACCTCCCGATTGACCGGGCCCGGTTGATCCGACGACAACAGAATGGCAGAGGACGCGCGACGACGACGATAACGGTCGTTGACAACCCCGCTGCCGTGGTCTTCTAATTGAACTCTGCCGCCGCCGCCTTGCAAACGTTCGTTTTTTTACATACATTATTTTATTATATTAACATTATATAAATGTTATTAGGTATTGTTTTCTATTCGTCAATCGTGTTTCGTTCGTGTAAAAAATAGTTATCACAAAATATATACGCGCACCCTCTGTCAAAAAAATGTAATGTTCTTGTGCTGAGCTTTTGTATTGCCGTTATCGTTGAAGCTATAATGTAATATGTGCATATAAGTTTACAATCCTCGTATACGAAATGTTACGTTTTTCGATTGTCACAACAAATCCGTTGCCAAGGGATACGCTTCGTGTATAGAACAGTGTGTCGTACGGTCAACCCGTGTTGTATACAACATAATGGTGAAAAATAAAAACTCATAGTATCCATTTTTAATACGCATAGGAGGTATATATTATTTTTTAATAACGTACCTATACGCGTGCTGCAATGTATCATCGTCATTCGTCAGTCGCGGGTCGGTCGACCGTTGGAAATTCGATTGTTTATTTTTTTTTTTTTTACGTCATCCGATTTCCGAATAGGTGTGGGGTTCGACTTGGCCATACCCGCCCTCCGCAAACACTACCGGCTCTAGGACCCCCGCGTCGCGCCATTTTCACCGGGCCGGTATTGAAAAAAAAACCGTACAATATAAAATATAATATCATACACCTGAATGGGAAAAATAAAAAAACGCACACGGAAATAATGGGAATTAAAAAAAAAATAGCCCATGTATGTAGAGGACATTATTATTATTATATAACCGTGGTGGCGGGGTATATCAACCCTCTGTCATCCCCCCTCCGCTCTGGACGACGAACGACCCGGAGAGGGGCCGTCCGATAAGAATCGCGCGCGCGACGCCCCACACGCCGCGGTAAATAAGGGATGAAACGAGGGGGTCGGTAAAAATGTATTTCGCCCCACCCGCCGTCGACAACGACTATTGTGCGTGCGTGCGAAAAAGGGGGACGCCAAGCGCGGCGTCCGATAGTATCGACTGCGCAATTGCCGGCCACGACGACATCGGCGGCGTTGGCGTCGGTCTCTGTCACGCCGGTTCACCGCTGCAGCAGGACGCGCGCGCGCGCGTACGATTCCGTTCACCCGGTCCCAGCTCACCGCCCCGTCGACGAGTCATCTGCGCCGCGCCGAGCGGGCGAGCCAACGACGCGCGCGCCATGATAAACGATCTCTCTCTCCTCCGCTCTCCTGTATACACTCGACTCTGCAGCTACCCGCCGCCTGCGCTTATTTATATATTATATACGCCACCCGCACCCCCGTCGCACCGTGTATATATATATATACACCGATGACAAAGCTCCCTTGTTTCGTTATCTTCTCTAAACGTTACGAATCCCTCGTGATTTATTATCGCAGAAACTAGCCCACGCTCTCTCTCGTACCAACAACCCCGCCACAGCGTGTTCGGTTTTTCCTACCATCGCCGTCGGAAAAACCACTCGCTCAGAGAAAAAATCCTTCCGAGCACCGCCACCACCAGCCAGCAGCCAGACCCTTCAGTTTAAAAACCATTATTTTTCTTCGGACCACTTAATTCCACACGATTTCTTCCCACTGCCACCGCTCCACGGACGTCTCTAAGACTGACCCTTCCAGCTCTACGTTTTATATATACGACGTCGCGGCTATAAGTCCGAAATCCACAATTATTTTCCCCTTGAAAAATATTGTTTACTTTTTAGAACTACCAAAATAATCTTTATATACATTTTATCCAACTCTGCCCCCACCACTAAGTATATAATAATGTATAAAGTTTACCGTATAAACGATATAGATGCATTTTTCGATCACTAAATTTAATTGCATATGATTCAACATATAACATAGCAATATGTACTATATGTTTGTAGTAGATTATTGAAAGGGCTATTATGGAAAATCGGAACCGTCAAGAGTATATATGTATATAAAAATAATATAATATTCTGGAATGTGTCTTTCTCCCAGCAATGTTATCGCCATCGTAAGTAGGTCATTAATCTCACATAGGTACACACAACTATAGCAATGTTCATTGTCGTTGAACAGTGATACATATGTGTCGCATTTTTGTAAAAAAATTAACATCGACAAATTTAGAGTGAAAAAGTGAGAAAGCGGATTCCTAGCCAATTTGTTGGTATATTATAATATTATAGCTGATACGTACGCATTATATAATATACATAGGATATGCGCGCGCGCCTTGTGCACAGACTATATACATTATATTCAGTTTCTTCGTTCTATACGTGTGATCGAAAAACAAAGATAGAGCGAGAGAAAGAGAAAGAGTATCTATGTATAGATATATCGTGCTTTTATATATAACTGTATGTGTGTGTATTTGCTACTTTGGTATGCTAATTTAACGACCCGGCCCCGTACCGGTCTCTCCCTTCCCGGCGCCGCCCCCTTCAAATCTTACATTCCCCTTCGCGCTTGTTGTACCTTATACATACTGCAGAACTCGGCGTGTTTGTATATTTCCACGTGTGTTGTTATTGTGTGTGTGTGTTGTAAAATCGCGTATTTAAAACACAACACGACACTATAGATACACGATATTATAGATACCTATAACCTATACAACTGCAACCGTCGCTCGCGATATTTCGTTATGCCGCCGCCATTGGCCATATGAGAATATTTATTGTTCAACAATAGAACATAATATAATATATTATAAATTATAATATTATTATCATCGTTCGATAAGCCGTTTGTCTTTTTTCTTCCTATTTTATATATATATATATATATATTTTTTTTTGTCGTTTTTGTATAGGACCGTCGTCGTCGCGACCGACCGGTCGGTTTCGCACGAAGCCGGCACGAACGATTTCCCCGGCGTTATTATTATCATTATTATTATTATTGTACGTAACACGAGAAAATATGCGTAAACACGACATTTTCGTGTTTCGACAATAGCACTGCTGCAATTTGCCAGTGTGCATATTTTATTATAATGTGCATGGTGTATGTATAATATTGTATACGATGATAAATTTCATATTAATCGCGACCATAGAACAGCGCGTATTTTCCGTTTGAATACAGGTACGATGAACATGTATGGCCGTAGAAACGTGTTTTGTACGATATTAATATTATGTTTGCCCATTTTATATAATATATAAACGCAGCTTAACAATTTTTTTTTTAAATCTGCGGTGATATTGTCTCATGAATATTCATCACGTGATGTGATTATCGTATTAAGCATTATAGGTAGATACGTCGACATAATTATAATGTAAGTATATTATGTTTTACAACGCGGGCCGGTTATAAAAAAAAAAAAAAATCGTTGTTACAAAAAAATTGATACGCATTAAAGTTAGTATATCTTATAAATATAATATTGTATTCAGGCTATTCGGCTAGCTGTAATTCAATTAACGGTTTTGAATATTCATTTTCCAGTCAAACCGAAAAAATAAAATTATAAATTAGACGCGAGTACATATTTGTGCAGTATGGCTGAAACGGCGAGGCAAATGTACTTATATATAATACCAATATTATATGTATAAAATTAATGTACCATCATCGTTTATATAGGTGAAAACCATGTTTACGCGCTCTGCCTGCTGCAGTAATCTATAATCACCGTGTAATATAATCATACGTGTGTTAATTTCTCGAAACATTTAAAAAATTCTTAACGCATATTTTGGATTGATTCCTTAGGGGATTCGATGGTATTAGTAATAATAATAACGATAATGTCTTATAAAAAAATTTATTCAGTCGCATTGGTACGTTTAGACAATATTTTACTATTATAGTATAGCACTATATAAAGGCATCATTCACTTAAATAATTACATGCAATATCTCAGACGTTATGTGTATATAAAAAGTAATTCACCAAATATACTCATTACTCGCCCCTAATTTTTCCTTTAATAATGAATTAATTCAAATTATGATTTCATAATTTTTGAAAGATTTTTGAATTTTAAAATACTAATATATATTTACTTATATTTTATATAATAATATAATACTTTTTAATGCCATTACCATATAATATAAGTAATATCGTTGAGTAATTAATTTTTATTTTATAGTCCCGTTCATCTGTTCCTATATTAGAAAATTGCCGTAAACAAATGTATCTTAGAGTTTGCTATGTTGATGGTGAATGTCAAACTGCTATGTGTCATTTTAATAATGTATAAATAATGATTTGAACTAATTTTTAAATACGATCCTTTAGGCTTTAATACACTAAAAAATTTCAAAAGTCATACTTTCTATAACTCTTTATTAAAAGAAAAAATGACATGAGAATACTTTGAAAACTTCTTGTATCTTAAAAAGTTTGCTATTGTCGTTTGATTTAATGTGTTAATAATATATACCTATTTACATAACAAGAAACTGTATGGTGTGTTGTGTTTGATATTTTCACAATTGGAAAATCCCGCACAACAATTATTATTATTACCATTCGGCGTATCGATGAGATGTATTATTGCACGTACTTATACCTATAGCTGTATACACACTGGGTTCATGTATATTGTTATTATTACATTTTTTATTCCTTTCTCGAATAATATATTATAAGAAATATATACATATATTTATATTTATAGACTCCGCTAGAATATAATAATATTATAGGTATAATATACGCGCATACATACCTCTAAATGTGTGCGTGCGGTGGGTGGTGCTGCACAAAGTCCTCTCGGTCACGATCTTACAGTAAATATTAACGGAGGGAATATATACCTCTAATTATAACCTTTAGCCTATTAATTATTCTTACTTTTAATCGTAACACCCAGCTTTATCGAAATCGATTAATAACCCATACGCATGTATAGTTGTTTTTGCCCTCCTCCTGCACTGCAGCTCGTCCTCGTCGTCTTCGTCGTCCTACTCCACCGCCTCAGCCGAATCTCTTACTACACTGCACGGACGATAATAATAATATTTCCCCATATATAATATTATTATTATTATTATTATTATTATTATTACAATGTACCTATACGCACTAGCATATATTAATTACATCACGTTAACACCCCGTGAATATATATATGTATATATTATGTGTGGATACGAATTTTACGGTTCACACGAAAACTAGTTCCGTACGTTTCGATCATAATATTATATTTATATAATATACAATATTATACATGCGCACCAAACGGCGCCGCCGCCGGTGTGTTTTCACACAGTATATTATACCGCTGACCTTGGCGATAACATAATATAGTATTGACTTATTGTTGTGTAGTTAAAAAATATTAAATATACGCGTGCTGCAGAGAACCGATATCGAGAGTCTCGAGGGCTAAATAATGTGTGTTTACAATGCATATCGGTTATAATATATATCTATCGTGAAAGACGGGTTGTCATTATGATTTTCAGTCCGCGGATGGACTGCGGCCGAGATGAACGGGCGTTGATGTAGAATAATAAACACTGACGGGGGTGGGTGGACACATAAGCGTACATTACGTATACATAGATATGGGTACCCCGCAATTATTACACAATATGTTCGTATTTTTTCACCCGTTTATAGAGGCGTACGAACGGATTATCTTGCCTTCGTCGTCGTCGTCATCTTAGTTTATCATGCGCCTGTACAACAATAATAATAATATGCCGTCTTGCGAGTCGCGACGTATTATTATTATATATTGTACTCGGGCGCGCGCGGCTGCGGCCGGAGTTTTGAAAAAATTTTCCCTAATGAATTGTTTGATGTGTGTTTGCACCCCCCGTCACGATCGTCTAATAGCGTAATTGATTGTGCATGACGAAGCGATCTAGGCCGTTTTTCTTACATTACGTGGTTATTATTATTATTATTATCATCGTTGCGCTGTTGTTGTTATAATATTATTATTATCGTCATCATTATTCGATGTAGCCGTCGCGCGCACGACCGCGAGCACATATTACAGACGGGAGAGAAGAGAGACCTACCCATTAAGTTTTTTGTACTTAATTTTTTTTTCCACCAATTATATATCGTTATCGGTCTCGATATCTCGCGACGTAGCTGGTACGTACACCTCTATATACTCGCGCACGACCGTTTAGCGCATACTATAATGTATTTAATACGCGTATAATATATTTAAATATTATATTTATGCGTACAGTATAACACTCGTATACCGTAATACAATGTACCTATATAGGTCCGCCGCAATACGCGACGTGCGCTTTTATATCATATTATAATAATATGATATAGTATTTATGCGTATATGTGCGAGTGGGTTACACGTGCAGCGTGAGTGTGTGCAACGATTACAATGTCGTTATAGATCGCCCTCGGTTACCGCGGTAACACGGGTATCGGTTTATTCGGTCGTCACGTGGTCGCCGCCTCCTCCGCACGGGCGATTTGATATATTATTATGCGCGGCGCGCGTAGCTGTATTATATAATAGGGTAGATCAGAGTTCATATTTATGACGACGAGAGGGTGCCGGATCGGGTGGATAGGACTTATTAGCAATTTCTCACGCTCAATCGAGTCCTCGGGGTCCGTCGGGGCGATCATTACTCGTGCGGATATATACCTAATAATATATTCCATATTCATTTGGACGTTAAATCCGACAGAATTTTTTCACTTTTCCGCGATGCCCCGATAATATTTTAAATTTGATTATATAAATATATATATATATAGAAATTGTCGGGCTTTTCGGTCCCGTCGTGATATACTATAGTCTATAATACAGTATTGTGTGCAGGCAGTATTACATACCTTTCACCGTTGACGATTGACGATTAACCAAACGCGTAAAAAAACAATAACCTCACAGTTGCGATTAACGACAAAATCTCACGGTAATTAGTGCAGCGCGCGCGACTCGAGTAATTACACCGTATATCATAATATTATACAATATTATAGTCGACGACCAGAGACGTAATGATTTCCGAAGAATATTTCGCTATCCGGCACCCGAGATACGCGACTCCGTTTATATAATAATTAATATTAATCTATTCTATATTTCATCATTTCGAGTCACACGCTGCAGAAGGTCTGATCATAATAATATATTATGTACTTGACAATGTAAGTCGTAGAACGACCCAACTATAATATGTACACGCGTATAACACACCATAGTAAATATATCGGCGTTATAAACCGCGGTTACCGGTGATGGTATCTTACATGTGTAATCGTAATGTATTATGTTATATTATTATGTCTCCTACAATTTTGTGCAGCACGTATCAAATCCCGAAAATTGAATATAACGTGTTGTTATTACGAGTATATTATTATTATTAATATTATTCTACCGCCGCCGCTGCGTCTCCGCAGCCACGCACGCACGGTCGTATGTCCATTTATCAAAATACCAGCACACTTATCAAATGATTGGATCGGCGAACACAATATTATTATCGTGTCGGATTATACACGCGCGCTGAGGACCTTATACGATATTATGATATTGACGTGCCGTTTACGGATATCTTGCGCGCGTGGTACATAATAGGAAAGGAGGAAAAATAAAAGAAAAGGAAAAAAAAATAAATATAAAATGACGAGTCACAAATTGGATGGTACAAACGCGACGTGTAATATTATTATTTTTCTCGGTGCGGCGGGGTTGTGTTGTGTAATGTGTGTATATATATATATATATAAATATATATAAATATAAGTATGATGCGTATATAGCGCGCGCACGCCTACGTCTCTCGGGAGCCTCTAATGGACTCGTTGGCCCAAGTCTCGTATCAGAGATAGACAATTTATACATATATTTATAGTCACTGCTGAAATATATATATATACTTTCGGACGACCGTTTTCGGTGCTCACCGTTCAAGACCAATCCGATTATTGGTACGCGCAGCGCGCGCTTGCTTGACGTCCGGTTCACGTACATATTATTATAATATTGACAATCGGACAAGTCGTTTGGTGCGCGCGATCGGTTATGTATGCCTACGTACCTACGCTGTCCGTGTGTATAATATACTAGAACCACGGTATAAGTAGCCGCCGTCGCATTAGACGTGGGTATATGATATGCGCTGCCGAGTATTATTTTTACGGAGGAGGAGGTACCCATAGGATATTGTGTTGTCGAGCGTGCGGCGGCGCCGTGGAATTCCTGCGTCGGAGAAATCAATCTCGCGACAGCGGAATCAGGCCCGAAAACGGATCATAAAATCGTTACACAACACTACGACAGAAACCGTTTGATTATTTGAGATACCCGTAGCTGGTATCATTATTATCATTATCGTTATGCGCTCGTTCACCTCGTGGAAACATGCGTGCGCCTAATCCATAAACACGTTGTATAATATTATTATTATTATTATTATTATAAGAGTGGCGGACGCGATTTTCGTCAAACAATAGGCTTGTTTAGAATTTTTTTCTGCGCGTTCCAAACGACTAATGTCTTACAATAATATCTGTATATGTGTATATAATAACTGTGTATAATATACGCTGGCAAAGACCTACTGCAGTTTAGAACAATGGACAAACTTTTATTATATTATTTGAAGGAAAAAAAACTACGTCACTATACCGCGGTCTATTACATATTAAAATATATATATGCGAGATATATTTAGATACTTTGTTCGTCGGGCAATAAAAATATTTTGTAAACTGGACTGCACAATATACAGAGTGATTTAAACATTCGAATACGTTAAAAATATACAATATATATGGTGTTTCCCCGAACTCCACGGCTACCTATTGAGAGATAGCGACGGCCATCGGAGACTCGTGCTACAGAAAATATAGAGCAAAAATAAACAAATCATCCATATTCTATTGATTGTAAACCGTAAATGTCACCGTAGATTCACGATTCGTGCGCATCACAAAAGAACCATTCTGTGTGTGTCCGTTATTTTATATATTTTTATATTATAACATGCCATTATATTATATCCACCTACCTGACCATGGTCGCATTTGCCTCCGTTCGCCAACATTTTGCACAGGATTTATCATGTTTTCTGTTAAAAACGCTATTGTAGGTACTGTATAGTATGAATAGCAAAACTCGCTATTCAATCCTTTCGACATTTTCCGACGTTCGTTCGATATAGGGTTGTCAAGGGTTGAAAAATAAAACTCCATTATAGGTATATACTATATATCTTATAAAACGTATCTATATGTAGGTAATATAAAAGGTGGCGTCGTTCTGTGATGCGTGCACGCCAAATCGATGCATTTAATGGACGCTTTTATGTATAGGTACCTACCTATTATAATACTCTAATGTCTCCACTATAAAAATATTTCAATAGCTTAAAACCTTTTAGGTTCAACGAAAAATAATATATATATTTGTGTTATGTACAAACTGTGTAGTGGAGTGCGTATATTATAAACGAATTTATTTTTGAATGACATTTGTTGTGAAATTTGACACCTATCGGGTATTTAACGTGATTTTTTTCTCATACCACTTAGCGATTTCACGTTTTAACCGTATACATGTATACGTCGAATACATTATACAGGTATAGTGGTATCGATTTACCATATAATATTTATATGTAAGTACCTACCTATTTTGAAGCAGCACAGTATTTTTAATACTTTAATCGTTTTACCTTAGATGATAGAATTAAATATTTGAATTTTTCATATCGTTATGATATAAATGTTGAGTCGTTATACACTTATATAATATTACATTGTATAGTTGTCATTTTTTTTTTCCTGTCAGACAATCGTTACTCGCGTGGTGAGGTCAAAACACCTGGAAACGCATATAACGACTAATTAAATAAAACGGTAATTACAGGAAAGAGGCGGGGGTTATTTTTCCCGGTTTGTCTCGGGAAAACGGGTCTAAATGTTATCACCGCGCACGAATTCATTGTACAACACATTTTTTTTCGACTGCAGACGTTAAAATGCATCCGGCAGCGACGGCAGTGCGGTAATATATTCTACAAAAAATGGAAATTATTAAACATTTAATTTTTTTTTTTTGTTTACAAAAATATTTCAAGACGTTTGTACTAAATTAACTAGGCATGCCTGTCTATACATAATAATATTTTATAGGTACCTACTGTATACGCCGCACAGCAGTATAATATGTAGTACCCTCAGACCTCTGCCGCAGTAGCCGTTATACATTTCGAACGGACGACAGCTTACAACGCGTACAGAATTGTTTTATGCTAATGCGGTGGAATGTTTTTAATTCGAATACAAACATACCGCGCAGGCCTAATTGATACAATAGTTCGGACGAGAAGAAATCTTTTCGACTTACAACCTTTGTTAATTATCATAACTACCGGGCGGCGCGTGTTTTATAATGTATTATATATTTATATTTATATATGTGTGTGTGTATGTTTGTGTATGTATACGACAATATGTACACGTTAACTAACTGCTCCAAGTAGGTACCTGTGTATATAGGTACTATTGTGCACGTGAAGTATTTATGAAGGGCACGCGTATTACGCGCGCCATAACGTGTATATGTACGAACACGACAAACAATAATATAATATTACTATATGCCATTATTTTGTGTTGTGTACACACTACACACGTTACCGAGTCGTTTGGATCGCACGCTTGTTTAATAATGTGTAACCTATACTAGGGCCTGTGTAGGTATTCAAATCGTTTTCAGCGCGATAAAATCGTCGTCGATAATCGATATTACGAAATTGTTGTTCAAGTGAGATGACATCATAATACTCAATATTTTTGGCACACGAGTGGTCGTATAACGGCTCTCATTTTTTCGTTATTCCGAAATACCGACGCTCTGTATCTCACAGTTATACCTACATCAAAATATAACCCGTGTGTTGCCGCCCAAACCTCGATAACGACTTTAACTCGTAGCCTATTATTATTATTTATTTTTTTGTGCTCGGTCCGATGTTCGTTAGCACATTAGCATACTATAATAGTATGGTAAATGATGCATAAAAGAGAACTAATCCTTTTGTTTTGGTTTACAGTCCTTGCAATCGGCTGCCCGTAGAGCCGGGACGAGCTGTGCGAATTGCAAAACGTCCACCACGACGCTGTGGAGAAGAAACCAAAACGGCGAACCCGTTTGCAACGCTTGCGGTCTCTACTACAAACTGCACAACGTAAGTACACAAAACGTATTTTATTTTTCTGCACCTCTGCACATACAATGCGCACTCGACGTGCCGTGTACGTGTACGTATATAAAGTATATAATAAACTGCGTCGCACATTATATATTATTATTACATGACCTGCAGCTGCAGCTCCGCCGGAGCGCAGCTTTCTCGAGAAACGAGTGTACAGACGTATTACCATTATAGGTATTTAACGATAGCCTAGCGCGCACGCGTACTATTATTTTTTTATGTTTCGTTGTTTTTTTTGGATTTGAATGGATTTTTTTGTCAGTCAAAATATTGACTACAATTTTTCGGGTCAAATAAAAAACACTGCTGCAAACTGTATTCAAAACTAAATTTAATTCAATACTTTATTTGATGTGCGTGCATAATAGGTATATATCGTCAGTATATTACTATATTTCATATTTTCTTCACACTACGCCTTTCTATATGTACTCGTGATAGTGGTATTGTGGGTATGCTCGTGAATTTTCTACGTCCTTTATTTGCGCTGCACAAAACCTACCCTTTCTGGTACGTATTGTACAGGAGGTATACCTAAATATAAACCGCCATTATTGTCGTTGTTGTCGTCGCGTCCGTTCGTCCGGCGCCAACCTCGTCGTTTGTAAGCGCACATTATGATGATGATAATGATGATAATAATAATAATAATAATAATAATAATATCATGCAGCAAACCACGCAGAGAGGGTTTTTTGCGCTATACACCGACGACTTCCGAAACGCATTTAGATGCGTATAATATGTATATACACATTACACACCCCCGGGGCCGGTCTCGCTCCCTTTTTCTACTTTGCCAACCGACATTGCAGGCGGCAGCGTGCCACTCATTTCAGCGTACAATATACATAATATAACCTCGTACTCTGTAAGAGATATAAATATAACCACGCGTGTACCGCCGACTTAAAAACTAAACCGTTTAATGACCCATTTGGTTTTGCGTTTTTTTTCACCCTTTATATATATATGTATATACTGGTCTTAAATCGACCGCGTGCGCATTTAAGACTCGACTATACGCACATGCGCACGCGTTTCATCATCGCTCCGTGTAAAAATATACCGCGAGTCTACGCGACGATTGTAATCAAACGATGATGAAGAAGCTGAGATGGTGATAGTTATAATAATAATATAATAATATGACGTTTAATACGTGGGCGCGGGGGAGAGCTATTATATTTATACACGCACAATTAGTCGACACGACGCGGTGCATTAAACGCGCGGGGATGCTGTGACCCTCCGCCCACCGGCCACCAAGCTCGAGGAACCCATCGACGGGCTAATTGGAGAAAATATTCACAGAAATCTCGGGCCGCGACCGAAATCGTCGCTTATTATATCGTATATTTTTTTCGAACTCACCGCAGTACATCTACCTATCTAGCTATTTTTCTCCGCTTCGATCGCTATCACCGGCCGAGTCGCGTAACAAACAGTGTCGTTCATTCAGTATAATAATATATAATATAAAGTTTTTAAACAGCTCACCGTGTGGTCCCGTTTACACGACCGCGTACACACGCACACGACAATATAATAATAATAATTGCCTGTATCGCAAACTCGCGCGCGCACTTGTGCGTGTGTACAAAAGACGCCATCGCGCGGTGCAAAGACAATGACGGATCGGAGGAGAGACATAAAAAAAAAAATAAAATGATGAGGGGAATAGTATATTATAAAAGAAAAAGAGAAATATTTACAAACACCGCCGTCGTTGTCTTTGTCGTCACGAGTGCGTGCGAATATATCTTGACATCCTCCGGCCCGCAGCCACGTACACCTTGTATTATAATATACTAATCGCGGCAGTGTTTCCTGCCAAAATCTGTAGAGTATACCCGGTCGGTATATTAATATTTTATTGTCTTCCATTATAAGATGATAATATCCCACGGTGACGATACCGTCGTATATATATAGCTACATAGAATGTCAGATCGGACGTCCGCTGCCGCCAGTGAAAAACGTTTGTTTGACGAAAAAAATACGACATGTGCAATGCACGGATATGTTGCATCCACTTGATAAAATTGTCCATTTCATGAAATGCATTTCCATATAAACCTTTTTTCCCGCTTAGTGAAATAATTAAAAATTTCATATCATGTAATTTTTTTCATCAAATGGCCATCCACTTGGTGAAATAAAATATAATTATATTAAAATGATTCTTATTAAGTGTGGCATTGACGTTATGGTTATATTTTGTTATTTATTTATTGTATATCACAAATTATTATTTAATTCCCATAAGGAGGTTGGACAGCACATATTTGTGCCCCCCTCTAATCTTACCATTGATGCGCCGTCGCAACGACACAACAAGAAATTACTTGTTCCGATTTTTCAAACCCTTTTCCATAATATAGGTACAATCCACAAAAAATGAACAACTATAATATGTTGTAACCGCAGAATTGTACAATGTATTGAACATAAAAACAGTGTACATCAGAATATGCACCTATAGGGCAATAGATCATTTTTATTAAAAGTACGTGTACCTAACAACGACTACAACAATACAATTATAAAAGCCTGGTCGTAAAGCAGATTAGACATATCAGATATTGATTGTAGTAAAGTAGTAAGTAAAAATAAAATAACTGTGATCGTATATTATGTTTTTGTTATACCAAATCTCTTATAAAATGTTAATACAATTCTATATTTAATATAATAAAATAAAAATATAATAATACAATAATACAAATATTGTGGTTTATTATGATTTATGTATTATTACAACCGGTGGCAGTATAATATTATATTCTGTTTCACTAAGTGGATGGCCATTTGTTGGAAAAAATTTTACGATATGAAATTTTTAATTATTTCACTAAGTGGAAAAAAGGTTTTCCATCTTATGAACTATCCAGTATCCAAGATAATTTTTCATAAAATGGACAATTTTATCTAGTGGATGCGATATAAAGAGTGCTACTCACAGACGGCCGCGGCAGCGGTATAAACGGCGCGTACTCGGAAAACGAACGAATCGGAAATATAATAAACGATGCAGGCTCGTTACACAATATATTGAAACCGTGACCGATTATATTATTGTATGAATGTAAATACTAAATAGCGTTTGATAGAGTGTATGTGTGTGTGTGTGTGTGTGTGTGTGTGCGCGCGCCCTGATGCGGTTTTGACGTGGTTCCTATATACTCTGCACCGGGACCGCCCGTCGACATGTTTTTATTATATTATATTATACACGATGCTCGATTATCTTGTTACGACGGCCGAAACGCCGTTGTTTGTCATCGTCCGATAAAATGTCGTCCCTCGTCGACGACGACGACGTTGATTATTAAATTATTATTCCGATAAAACATTATTCACGGTCAGTTTGTGATTTTTTTCGTCTCTGTGTGCACGTATGTAACACGTCGTGCGAGGGGTGGTCTCGAATATATTAATTTAATATCGTCGTCTACAGGCATTTTAATGTTAAAACAATGTTAAATAAACCGTCTCGTCGTCACGGGTCGCCGCAGCTACGATATTCGGAGTCGAATTCCTCAGATTTATATATTATATAATATTACACACGGTCAGTACTGTGCAGCCTACCTGTACATAATATACGATATCATCGATACTCATTATTCCACGTCACGGGCTCGTTGTTATATTGGGTACATTTTCTGTGGATGACTCGTCTGTCCAGCCGCCGACGTCTTAGCGCCGCCTCAGACTTGACGTGTGCGATAATCATAAAAAGCTTTGTGCTGGTATCGTGTTATGTAAATATATACATATTAATAAATAATATAATATATATAATAATACATACAGTTAATCAATTATTGCAGTATTGATTAAATACCAACAATCATGTATTCGAGTAACGAATAGTAAATATTATCGAAAGACCCGCACAAAATACGTCGGTGGGTACCTAACGTGTGCCAAAAATTCGAAAAGGACACGCGTCATGACCACCTCGTTCCGATTCGATTTCGTTTCTCACTGAGGATATCGTCGTGTGCCTACTTACGTCATTTTTGTTGTATCGTTTTTTACAATGTCTTCGAGTATTATTATATAAGATAATAATATATTATATTACCTATATCTACTCGTATCGTAGTGCAGGCCTCGGCGAGAAAATCAATTCCGTCAATCGACGACGGCCAGCGAGAGTTCGTTGTTATAATATAATAATAATAATAATATCCAACTATACATTATAACAATAACGTACGATACCGCCGCTGTAGAGGATAGGCGCGCACAACAATAATATTATATACAAACCGCACCCGAGACAATGGGTCGCGATGGCGCTCCGCGGGTGCCCCTACGCCAGTCGTCGGTGCGCAAACCGCTAATGACTAATTATTATACAACGTAAACGAAAAGTCAAATTATGTAGTGCACCCAAATCCCCTACCGTGGGTCAACACCTTGTGCGCGTCGGCCGGGTCGCGTATATAGTTATTTTTCTCTCCTCTCTCGCGCGCGGTCCACAATATCGTACCTCGTCGAAAATAATAATAATAATAATGATAATAATATCATATTATATTATTATCGTTATCCGCTCTACGCGTACGCAGCGGAGAGAAGAGGTGTATGACCGCCGTTTTTGTCGACCCCGACAGCTTTCCATTGTGCCCGGCGGGCCGCGGGAGAAAGAAAAGAGAAACATTATATAGAACCGTTTCCGTCGACGACAATCGTTTACGCAATCGCGTATCGTCATCGTCACCGCCGCGCCCATGTACAATAGTGCACCGAAAGGTAAAGCCACGGGGGTACACATCTATTCGTAGTAGTGCGTTTATTTTGCTGATTTTCGCGGGGGCGTAGATCGTTTTCAGAAACCGTTTTCCGCAAACCATCTCCAGGCGCCGGACATTGCGATTTGCGGTGTACATCACAGCTAGGATTTCGCGGTCTACGTGAGAGACAACCTCTAACCTCAACCCCGACCCCAACACCATCCCTCTTATCGAAGTCCGTGTCGTGTGTACGCACACATTATCGTGATGTTTTACAAACACTTATTCGGTACGTTGTAGGTATACTGTACACACACATATATATATATATATACGTATATACGTGCATGTCGCCAAATTGCGGAAGTCCCTCTCTACACACACACGCGTATAATATGTGCATCGTGTGTCGAGGGTCGTTTTCCGAGAGGGTGCCTCCGAGAAAATATTATATACATTTTAACATTACACTCGCGATCTCGGCGGATTATATGGTACAACGTTTTTAAGTGCGTATCAATGGGAATGGGCGTATACCGGCTCGGCTGGCGGCAGCTGATCCAGCGACGATGTACACTGCTGCCGCAACAATAAAAAACCTATTATCGGCGGCTACGAAACAGTATACGCGTGCACAAAAGACCGATATAATATGTGTATACACCACCGGGGCCCAAGCAGCAGCAGCAACAACAATAATAATAATAATATATTATATAAATAATAATAATATGAAGATTGATACTCTGTAAACCTAAACATATTATAGGTACGGTTTCTTTTTTTTACATATAAACGCAGGTATTGTGTCGTCGACGGTATTTCGTTTGACACGATAATGCGACCGTCCTGCTCTTTATTCCGGAGTTTCTTCCGCAAATCGATTACTACCATTGTGCAGGGGCCGCGCAAAGCGTTCGGCGGCGCGTACCGAATCCGTTATTATATTGGATTTGGCGAATTAGCCGCACTCGCAGGGACTCAACAGATATCACGTGTGACGCGCGACGTTGTATATAATAATCATATTATTATATTACAATAACCTTTACGTTCTGATGCGTATAATATAGACCGGCAACGACCGGATTTAAGCGCACTGTTTTGGGACCGGTGATGAAAGACAGCGTGGAGTATACACTTCACCGAAAGCACTGCACATCTCTTCCTAAAATTGGAAATTTAAAATACGTTCGGTGTAGAGAGGATTTAAATGTATCATCCTTAGAATATGACGTATACTCTTCTACAGTGTATAGTATAGTTCGACCGTTGAGAATGTATTATTGTTTGTTAGAAATATAATTTTAAAATATACGTATTCAAATCCAAATTTAGTTTCAAAAATAAAATGCTCATAATTTTATAAAGCTATATAATAGGTGCCTGTTGGTCGTATGGCACTACATGATTTTGAGGTAAACTTATTTATCCACAGCATTCGTCCACTAGAAGTATTTCAGTAATCGCCGAGAAAGAAAAGCGTTGATGTTCAACGGTTAAACCAATATATTGTTAAGCATATTTCTATAAATAATATAATTACTTATTTTCGTGATGCTATTATAATGAGTACCTATAGTTTTCTCTTACCCGTAAACGACATCTGTTATTGTGTAAACAGATAACGATTTTTATCGTTCAACGATTATCGATGATCGCCATTAAATTTCTTTATATTTCTGTTACAGGTTAACCGGCCGTTGACGATGAAAAAAGAAGGCATACAGACACGGAACCGGAAACTGTCGTCCAAGTCAAAGAAGAAGAAGGGTTCGATAGTCGGTGGCCTGGGTGGAGGAATTGGTGGTGGCATCGGCGGAGGTGGTGGTGGAGGCGGTGGTGCTTGCCTGTCGCTATCCGGAATGATGCGCGGCGATGGCACCGGCGCCGGTTACCATCACCCGGCGTCCGCGGCCCTGCACCCGCACCCCGCGGCAATGAGCCACTACCATCACCACGCGGCCGCTGCGGCCGCGGCCATGTACCACCATCACCATCACCAGGCCACGCAGCCAGCCGCACCCACCGCGCCCATACACCCGCACCACCATCACATGGCGTCGCTCACTGGACTTGGGTTGCCCACATCGTCAAACGCAATGGTAAGCACGCTGCAGTACAATTATAATTATTAATTATATTTATAACTGTTTACTCGAATTATCTGTAAATATTGAGTACATTCAGTGGAAAGTAACGTCGTAATTGAGCGACGGCAGATTGAAATAACGACACTAAAAAAATTCCGTTATAATATAATTTTTAGTCGTTAAACTATATTAAACTAATTTTGACTCGTTCGATATCTGTGACCTTTGTTGACGGTTTTTTGTTTTTCTGTATGTCTAGGCTAGTTGGAGATCCGAGTACGCGTGATTATTGGATTTGCCGTTCCCCGGGCACTCTAACCACAGCAGGGTCGGCGAATGACAAACATTAGTACTATATATTATTATTATTATTATTATTAATACTACTATCAATATTATTATCATCATTATTTTATAATATACATATTATTACATAATATACATATATACTCATAGTTCCTATTAATATTCCCGTTAAAAATGAGAAGCTGAAAAAATACAAACACTCTCTCACACACACACACATGTGCGCGCAATCTCGCGTTCACAGATGGCCAGTATACATATTATAATGTTATGTATGTATGTATGTATGTATGTATGTATATAAGTATATAGTCTTAAACGTTGTCGAGCATTATTAAACTAATTAAAATTATATACATTATATTGTTTTGTTTCGCATATCGATAATAATATGACGACCGTCGTGAATTTTTCTACAAGAATATACTATTTATGTATTGTTTCTTAATTTTTTTTCTTCTAATTTTAAAACTTGAAAAAACTACAAAAAAATATAAAATATATACAAAGGTGAAATATAAACGTTCATTTCTCTTTTCGCCTATAATGCCCATTTATACATATTATACGACGGCAATGTAGTGTTTACTCGAAACAACCAGTTTTTATTTTATTTTTATTTTTTTGAAACGTGCGTACAACGTCTACATCAATGTAAAATGCATATTTTATACAAAAAAAAAAAAATAAAAACAAAAAATATATATATAATACAAATAGATGAATATTATTTATGAGCTAGTCGAAAACGTGAACTTGTACAGAAAACGATGTTTAGAACTCAGATTTGTATATAGTATATATAATATATATTACGGAGATAATTTATTATAGTTTGTAAAATTTATTAAATTATGATTTACAGAATATATATATCATATATTAAACGATTATTACGATGTAAATAAATTTATACATGTATATAAATATAAATGTGTGTATACCGTTTGATGTCAACCGAGAAAAGCTTTGTATATACGATATTTAGTTAGATTATTATTATCATTATTATTATTATTATTATTATTATTATTATTATTATTATTTTAGAAACATTAAACGATTTAGACAAACGAGTAGTGTTATGTTTTATGTTATATTAATATACCTATATATCCTACTCACTCTCTTACTTACGTTTGAATATATATATAACAATATTTTTCAGTTAAGTCCAGGCAAAGAATCTAAAGCCTAAACTGTTGTAAAATTGTAGACTCTCTGATATTTCGTTTTTATATCAACACTATTATTTGTGTACATTTAAAGTTTAAAAACTTTGGAACGTAGTAAAATACTTAAATGTATTTTAGTACCTACCAATAAACGATTCACATAAACTGCTACACAACATTATATAGTTATCAGATCGTCTGACTTGGATATTGAAGTTTGGTTGGTCGAGATAAAAGCAAAACGGTAAACATATGGTAAGTATTCAAAAATTCTCAAATCATTTTAAGTTCATAATCTTTACCTACGTTATTAGTTCCATGCTGTGTACTTGTGGCATTTGCATACCAACCATAATATGTGTAAAATGTGTTTAACAATATAATTACACGATCTGCTATGTTTTGCCACAATAATATGAACAATTGGAAGTATGAAACTTAATTGTTGAAGTTTTTTTATGGATATTTGTGAATAATTTGGTTTGAATTTTATTAGATATAAATATAAATATAAATATAAATAATTCACTGCTACGGTGTAGAGTCTAGTTACTCATAATGCACATGTTAGATACTTATAGATTTATCAAAATCCGTGAGGTTGATAAAGATATGATTTTATTTTTTGGAATGAACATATTATTATAGAATGATCGTTTGTACCAATTAATTCCAGTATAAAAAGAAACATTTTAAAAATAATAATTATTTTCTAACTTTAAATTAATTAATTAACATTTATTGCAGTGATGGTGAACCTGTAACATGAAGTCGCACGTGTAACTGTCCACAATGAAAGTCATTTGTAGAAAATATTTACTTAAGCAAAATGAAATCCAAGCAAAATGTTTTACTTAACACAGAGGTATAGAAGATTCAGTATCCCTGATATATTGTCTATATAAAATATAATATAATTTATATTATTTCCAAAATTCATTTAATTTTATGAATTGTATTTAATTCTTAGCGCATTTTTGTACGTTTCCTAGAGCATAATATAAAATGTTATATTTTAAGGTTTCGAAAGTCTCGAACCCTGCAGGATATATATTGTATATGATATGCCGCGACAGGAGCACGGTACCTTAGCGTATTATTTCGAATAGATATTTCGTGGAAAAAAGCGTGTTCCGCAAATGACGAAAAAAAAAACTCGCAAACATAATATATTATACTGCGTAACTCGACCGATAACGAGGGCCGTGCTGCAACGGGCTCGTCGATGCTTATGGGGTTTTTGGCGGTAAGTAAAAAAATAAGAAGAAAAAACAATAAACGCGTAACTCGTAGGTCATGTCTACATATACGTACCGTATAAATGCTGAAGTCGCATTGACACAGTGCCAAAATAAAGCTATATACCTATGTTTATTATCGCGCCGGTCGATCTGCAGACGGACGGCGGCGCAGACCTCCAAAGATGAAGACGAAGCGCGCGAGATCCGCCCGATAAGTATACGAAGTATATTACCTATAATATATATGTGCATTAGAGCGGACGGACCTGAACGGATTTTACAAGTGTGCGTGCGTGTGAAGTGCCGCGTAAACGTGCTGCGGAATATGTGTGTGTGCGTGTGCGCGCCTTTGTGGCTGAGTGTGACGTACATATAATAACCGTATGTATACATCACTACGTCAAATCCATTGACGATATTATGTTATTATTGTATTATTCGAAATCGAATTCTCGTGGCGTCATATGTATTGCCTATATAGTATATTAATTAGCAGTCGTCGTCTTTCGCCCTCCTCGAATTCCGAAACGCATTCCTCTCGGCTCTCACATACTGTTGTGATATTTTCCTTTTGCCGCACGCACGAACGACAGTAAAACAATTTAATTATTATCGTTATTACTATATCATATAATAAATTAACGTATTGGTATTGTAACTGTTTTTTAGTCAATACAAATACGAGGGTCGAGGGTAAGTATAGTTTAAAAAAAGGTGAAAAAAACTTTTAATTTTTAACTCGCTTTTCTATTTTTCTATAAATCTATTACTCAATTTAGTTATACTCAAAATCATTTATATTTTGAAATAACTTTGTATTTAACTTGGTCGATTGGTTTTTAAGAATAACTTACTTTACACTTGACTGTGTTGCAGTACACCGATACTAGAGCGCAGGCGTGTGTGTATGTGAATGTGTGTGCGGCGACGACCATAATGCAATAATATTAGTCATACACAACTCGTAAATCGTAAATCATTATATCGCATACACACATACGTAATATTATATTTATTTACAATAATATATTGTAATAGCGATGATCGTATATACACCGATTAACGGCGTACTGGCCGCGATTGGCATGCGCTCAAGTACGCTAAGTACACACAGATATGAGGGCGCATAAATATATTATTATTTAATATGATATATGCGTTGTAGAGTCGTATGACGCGCGCACTGCACTTGGATTTTTATGGAAACGCTTGTGCACTGTTTGAATGTTAATAATATTATTTTATTTTATGTATACATACGGCCGTGCACGTTGGATACACTCGAATTATTAATCTATTTATGTGTGTGTCCGCGAACAACGACAATTTTGTAACAAATTCTTCGTATATTTTATTAGATACCTATATGGCTATATCATATGTATACTATAACTATAGCCATACATGTCTTATCATGAATCATGCATTATTTCAAAAACTATTAATGTTTTTATAAATAACTATTTTTTTTTACATAATTGTAAGTAATAAAAAATAAGTATTTTCCAAAAAAATGTATTTTTACTATTTTTTAAAGATGTATTTATACAATAACATTAGCATACATTATAAATTTAATACTCTGAAGTAGAAAATTATTCAGAGTATTTCGATATATATATAAATAAAATTTCGAAAGAGTAGTTTATGAGTTATAGATGTTTAAAGCTTAGATGAATCAGCAGTTTGCGGAATACCTCTATGCTACTCGCCATTTCAACTTTAAAAATATGTATAATTTATAATCAACTTGTCCGAAATTTGATTTTATACCTGTTAATTATTATAGAGAAAAACTGAATCATTGATTGCTTCAAAATATGATTTAAAAAATATACATTTTTAGAATATTATATTATTGACTTTTATTTAACTATAACTTACAATTAAATAAAAGCTATTTTTTCAAAAACGTTAATTGTTTTTGAAATTATAATTGGTGTGTCATAAAAGAATTACTCAGTATACTTTTTCTATAATCGTCATTTTTCAATCTGTTAGTGGACTGTAGACATTATAGACATACTTCGTTAACTAGCATGTGTTGTCACCGGCTTATAAATATATTAATTGTAGCGTTCAGGAGAATCTATATTTTGAATATTTTATAGTTAATTTTAAAGTAATCAATATTATTTAGGACATCTCGTCATCTCGTTTAGGTTTTTATTGTTTTATCCACTAGAGTTAAAACTTTATAAAAAAGTACATTTTTAAAATTTTAAAATTTTATAATTTATATGCCATATAGATAATCTTTTAACAATTTTTTTTAATCATATTATATCTTATGTTTTATATGAAAAACCTAACCTTATACAAATTTAGGATTTAAATATTTTAATAAACCTATTTCAAATGAGTAGTTAACTATAGTAATACGTTTTTTTAAGTTTCGATGAGCGAAGTGGAATGGTACAGGTTACCCCGCGAAATATTGGTCCACGACTATTTGGCCGCTTATTAAAACTTTAAATAATTATAATAACTATAACTAGTTATTTATAAATACTCGCTCGACAGTAAATTAGCATGTATCAAAATATTATGTGTCGTTATTTTTAATTAAAAATGTATGTTTATCAATCAAAAATTGGTTTTATAAATATTTTTCTGTAATGAGTTCAAACTATGTTAATAAGATGATATTATTAAAAAGTTATAAGGTAAAAATCGTATGTTAAACAAACCATACTGTATAATATATTATGGATGGATCTAAGACATATATTATGAGAGAGGGGAGAGACTAGAGAAGCTATCTAAGAAATTTTAGTTGATAGTATATACTATCATGTGTTATATAACACAATCAATCATAAGAATACATAACAATTAATTATATACCTACAGGGTGAGGATAATTTACTAAACATATGTACATCATTTTTCCCCACTTAAGAGGACATCATACCCGCATGTGTTATCTCCGTCTTACGAATGTAAAACATAGCAAGTTTGCGTTCAGCAAAATCTTTTTAATGCTGTTAGCTTTAATATAAGAGTCAATTTACCTATTATCAAACTTAAAGGTATTAATAATATTATCTAGGGTATCTCATAGACTTTTATTGATATCTTAATTTTTAAGTAAAGTTATGTAAAATATTAGAACTTTTAAATGCTCGTAACTCACTTAAAAATTAACGTATTAATAAAAATCTATGAGATTCCCTAGATAATATTATTACATTGAAGTTTGATAATTATAGGTAAATTGACTAATATTAAAGCCAACAGCATAAAAATGATTCTGCTGAATGCAAATTTGCTATGTCTTACGTTCATAAGACAGAGACAACACATGAGGGTATGACGTCCTCTTAACTACTTATATGTATTCATTTAAATATTTTTTAGACCTGAAATGGAACGTTTTGGTACGGAATTGTTTACTTTTTAAATATAAACTACGGATATTAATGATTTACGTATTAAAAATAAATAATAATATTAAAAAACAATAAAGTATACATTATAGTATAGTTTAATAATATAATTTTTTTATAATATTGTTAAATGATTTAAAATTAGCTATGTGATGCTTTAAAAAGTATTTGACTATAATAAATAATTGATTTACATAGAGTATTCGATATTTCTTTGATAATGGTAATGGATAAGAAAATAGATTTTACGATAACAGCAATAAACTACGCCGATATTACTCGTACCGATTTTTCCTAAACCCATATTAGACCATGTTTTCAAATATATACCTACTTTTTTTTGCCCCGTGGCGATATAAATTCAAAACGAGAACCCCTCCTTTTTTCCTGTAGGTTTAAAGGACAATTTCAATAATTATTTTAATATTTTAGATTTTTAATTGATTTTAACTCTCTTACATTGAACACATATCGACAATATTCCAAATTTTCTGTTCAAACAACCTAAACTATCTCGTTTACATTATTTCGGTATGTTTATAATATATTTATATAAATAATAATCAATAATCATATCACCTAATTATTATTTTCACTAATTTGACAGGTCATACATTTATTAAGTCTTTATCTGTAACGCTTAAAATTTATATTTCGTTATTATAGAGATATAGATCACATCACCAGTGATATATAATTGCAATATCTATTACTTATTAAATATGTATATTTTGTACGTAAAATAATAATAATACTAAAAACGCACTAATCAACAGTATCGGTCAACTAATGAAAATTATTAGAGGTTTTTTATATATATACAACAAATAACGCACCTATCGATTTCAGAGATTTAAAAAATTTAAACCGTCTACCGTCGCTGCAACGCGAAATCCGGTTTATTCTTGTACGCAATATCGTGTTAGCATAATATAATAACATTAATAACATATTATAATATTATTACGGCCACAAGCGTGGTGAAAAACAAATATGAATTACCAATAATTCTACAGGCGCGTCATTTTCGGAATTCAAAGATGAGCATTTACATCATTAAACGCTTTTTTTTTATTTCGCTGAATATAGTTTGTTATTATTAAATAATTCATCTAAAAACATCTTGATAGTCTTAAACTATTATGGCTTTTAATTGAAAAAATTATTGATAACTATATTTTGTTTTATGTATGCACTATGCACCTTCTAATTTTCATTTTTATTAAAGAAGAAATCGTGTTTTTTAATCATTAGTTTTTAAATCTGAGAGTACCTATTTTCAAACTGCTCTGATTATGGTTGGCGACTAACTTTTTTGAATTCTACGTTAAACTCTGAAATTATGACCGTAGAATAATTAATATTATAATATTACATGTAATATATATTTTGAATTTCGTCTACAGGCCGTGATATTCCCACTGTTTTATTTTCCACGACCGATGTTGTCATCCTTAAAGTTATAATATACGAATTACGAGTATAGGTACCTAAAGATACCTAGAAAAAGCAAACAAATATAACAATCTCATTATTTTTAGATTTAATTAAAACTAACTAGACGTTTCAACTTATAAATTTAATTTTTAACTTATAAACACTCAGTTTTGATAATAATAATAATAATTGCATTCTTCTAAATCGTGCGCAAACTTTCTATTATCTGCAGCTCATATCTCAATAATTATATATACAGATTATTATAGTAATATATACGACGGTTGGTGATTTTTTTTTCCCGAAGAACTAACCCGAAAAAAAATTATTAACCGCTTACTTTATTTGTTTTAATTTGATTTATTCTTATTGTTGGAATACATCTTGGATCAAAATACATAGAATGACATGAATTTAATATAATAGCATTTTTATAAAAATTCGTTTTTGAAGTCAAATCGTTTATTATAATATTATTTAATAATATTTATTGTATAAAAAAATTACATACCTATATAATACACAAAACATGATAAATTACAATTAGAATAGTATTAATATCGATGGTCATGGATTGATATGTGCACTTCCGCACTCAAACATGTTGAAATTAAATATGCATAATATGACAGAAAATATGCACCAAATATTCTAAAACTGCGAATTTATGCAAAATGATGTTTATTACTTCTAGAAAGGCACCAAATAATATATGTAAAATATTAAAGAAGAATATTTAAAAAAACCAAATAGATAAACTTTATAAGAAAAAAAAAATAAAAACTATTTATATTCAAATATTTTATTATATTGATAAAAAAACGCCGAATCTATAATTTTTTCGCCAAATATGCAATATAAAAACATAAAAACAGTTATACGCATTTGTATACTAACGTATAAAATATGTAAAATATTTTTTTTTTGTATAATTTTGAATTCAAAATCTATCAATACCTTTTTTTGTGAAATTGTTTAATTCACATCCCCTGTAATGTCGTTTACGTGACGAATACTTACATACTAATATAATTTATAATTAAGCCTCGGATTTTAATGCTCTAAAAAAAATTTTAAAATGCACTTTAAAAAACGGGTAAATTAGTGTCAAATTAAAAAATAATTGTTACAGATATTATATGATTTAGTATATTATATAGACTACTATAGTTCTTCAGTGATTCAATATAAAACAAAAATTTAGTTGTCATATCATTTATAAAAATTAAAAATAGATAAAAACAAAAAATAAATGTATTGCAAAATAGTACGCCATTCTGACAAAAAAATGCATATTCTAGCACTAATCACATAATATAATTATTAGTTTTACTGTGGTGTATCATATCCGTGTATTAATAATAATTAGTCCTCCTGATATTATCGTTATTGTATACATATTAAACATGCCGCGGCGAGGAGCAATAATAATAGGTATATATATATATATATATATAATATGTACATAATACCTACCCGCCGTACTCAATAATTATAAAGTATGTATTTACGATGCCTAATAACGAAATTATGTGTGTATAGGTGTACTGTTATTATTATTATGTAAAACGCGCGCGTGTATACTCCGACGAAAAAGGGCGAAGACTGTACGGTTCGCGCGCGGAAGGGGTCCGTCGTGTTGTACACATAAACACTTTCCTCCTCCCACACCGTTGTCGCACCGTCGTTTATAACGTTTACAACGCACTGCGTTTAGGTAGGTACCTACGTAGTATATTATATTATATTATATTATAATATATACCTCCATACACGATATTATCCTATCCTTTCCGATTATAATTATAACCCGCACCAATACGTACCCGATACCCATAACCGGGTATGTGCGCCGTATAATACAACGCTGTGTATGTTCCTTAAAATCGATATCGACGTGCACTGCCGTTATTATAACTGTTATTAAAAAAAAAAAAAACATTTAAAAACGCGATTTAACGATTACGATTATGACGTTGATGATTATTATTATCGTTTAATAATAATAATAATAATATTCTCATCGCGCGAGACCTTCGTTATTATTTTTCCTCTGTGTACGGGGATTGTACAATATAATATAATATAAAAATAATAATAATAATATATCGATTTCCCACGACATTGCCGTGTGCAGAGAGATTCGTGGCCGTGCGGGCTCTCATTAGACTAGCCGCCAGGTAAACGCGAAAATTCAAACTGCAGACTTGCAACACATACGCATCGTTTCAATCGAATTTATTTATCTAGTTTTACAGCGAGTACAGTCTAGTTGGTCAGCGGTAATCACGAAAGAATTCACAGAAAAAATTGATCGCTCTTTTTTAAGCACTTCAATGTCCAATGGAAACAAAATTTTATACGCGTGATAAAAATTTCGAAGCAAAAATAATCTTATGACTATACATTTAAAAGTATATAAATATCTAGGTATATACAATATTATATTTGTCCTTGACGGTTTGTTATTACGATGAGTTCTGTTTAACGTGATTACTGCTTTATAGAATTAAAAAAGAAAAACCTTAACCGACTTTACGTTTCAAATACTAAATGAATCTCTTATTAAGTTTAAAGAAAACTGGTATTGCAGGTTTTATTGTTTCAATTAATTATTTACTCACATTGTCATCATGGAGTGCACAACATTATTGCTCTCATTTCGTTTGAAATATGACAGTCGATAATTATATTTTAGTAGAAAAAACTTTAAAGTTTAGCTTTGTAATAAGACGTTGAAAATATACTGGCAACTTTGCAACTTACAGTAAATATTAACGGCATCACGAAATCCAGTATTTTACATGTATGATGATGCTCGGGGCAGAGTTAAAAGATCTTATGGTGTGTCCAGACATTCTTTTTTTCCTCCTTTTAAGAGTCCTGTATTTCTCGTATTCTTGACATCTATGTTGGACTATGCTTAAGTGTGAGAAAGGTGCCGCGCATGTAGGGAGTTTCTATCTTTACGTTATACTGCAGATACCTACTGATGAGCCACAATATTATTTAACGGTGCTGATTTAAATGTAAATTATGCAGTTTTTTCTGAATGTCTTAAAATATTACATTTCAAGTACAATATTTGAATCATAATTGATAATACAATAGTACAACAAAAGAAAAACTTATATTACATTATTCTCATTAATTTGATTTTTACAAAAAAAAAATAGGATTTCTAAGTTTTTAAGTAGTTTTTTATATATTTTATATGTATAGATGATATTTTATAAAAAAAACAAATATTCAGCTTAAATTATCCGCTTTGTATCAGTCAAAAATCGTGATAGCTCTAACATGATATATGACAACTACAGAATACAAACGTAACTTTCGTCACGTGCAAGCAGATTATATATATTATTTAAGATCGATCGTTTTATTTACGATTTGCATCAACACCAAAACATGCATAATTTTATAATTAAAAAATACAAATATATTTTTATTTTAACATTAAAGTATAGTTAAGAACAAATCTTAAGGAAATATTTTAAATGTGAAATTATTAACTCATTAAATCGTATTTTTTTAAGTCGATTTTCTTTATTTTTAGATCTGAGTATTTAAATCCGCGTACTAATTATTAGTATTAGTTGTTACGCAGAAGTAATACCACAATATTATGGTTATGTCGCCGTCGTAGTCGTCTCTGTCGACGTAGTCTTCCGCGCGCTAATAACACAAAAACCGGTCGCCATAATATAACATCGCATGTATGTATAAATACCTATACACATGAGTATTTGTATATAATATTATAATAGCTTACAAACTTCAATATCTTTCGCAAAAGGTCGTAAATCGTCGACCTCGTATTTTTTTTTTTTTTTTAATGATCAACACACGCCGTTTTCGCAGCATACACACACGCACGCATACACTTGGTACACAGGTCCCGTAATGTGTATCGATCCTTTCGCGCTTTTCGTTTTTCTTTTTTGCACGAAATCATTTTTTCACTCTCGGTGTACACAGTTGATGACGATGATGTCACAAATGGATACTTATAAAATTTATTAACGCCACACCATAGCTACGCCATTAAATAAGAATATGGGCTATGGATTTGTAGCAATATGCATTAATTTAGCTTATTGTAAAACGTAGCTTTCTTGACAAAACTTTCAAATTATCTAACAACCAATTCAATTTTGAAACATTTGTTTTTATTTTTAATTTAATTTATAACTTATAATTCATTTTATTCCTTTTATATTGCATTTGAATCTACATTTTTGAGGATTTTGAGATTTTATAGTACATTTAATTCACAGCTCTAATAATGTTCAAAGCTAAACTATATAACTTTGATTTATATTTGTTTTTATTTTTAATTATTTACGATTCAAGCCAACTCAATACGTTAAATAAAAGTTATACATTATTATTATTATTTTTATTAAGTTAGAACATTGTTGCACAAGTTAAAAGTTTTTTGAAGATAAAGCAACTCGAATTAATTATACATAAACTTATCAGTTAAAAGTTTATAATTTTTTTTTCGCCATAATAATTCAAATAAAAGTTGGAGAAAAAACAAATAATATAAAAAACTTTTGTTTTTATATTTTTATCATAGTAAAAACGATAAGTAAAACTTTCATGAACTACAAAATTGACATGTTGTTTTATTCACCATTTAAACACAATAAGAACCACATATTTTTATTGTAATATATTTTATAGCAAAACAAGCATCATGCCGTTGAATAATATTAACTGCAGAATCAGAAATCATTATACAATGAGAATAAAAACTGATTGCAGTATTATAAAAACCTTTAATTGGACTTGTACTTTTGTGGTAGAAATGTAATTACAGATTCTTAACATTTGAAATCAATATGCATATTATTCTACCTTTTACCTTTTGTATGTCTGGCTGTTTGACCGTGCTATATCAAACATTTTCTTATCGACATTTTTGTAAAACGATATTGGCCATAAGTTTTTATAATTTTATTTTCTATTTTTGATGCTATCGCTTTTTAGCTCTCCTCCGCTTAAGGACTCAGAAAATTACCTTTATACATATATAAATATTTAATAAACAATAATTGGTGACAATTATTAAAAAATAAACGTTATAAAAGCCTTAAAATATATCCATAATAAACCTTAATATGTACTTACTGTAGAAATTATGAAAACAATTATCGTGCACACGCGGTGATGAACGATATAAGTGCAGTGCAATGAGAACAATTTATAAATTTTAGTTTTTGAGTCACATGCAATGATTGAAAACACGAGCGAGACACTGTTGTGCACACAGTCTTGCACGCAACATATTTATAAATAATGCGTTCTATCGAGATAATCTGCAGTGATGGAGCCGCGAGTCACGCGCGACTTGCTATTGTTTAATATATAAACGTCACATCCTATTCGAGAAGAACGCGAAAAGGAAATAATCGCCGCGGAAAACGACTTTTTCGGTCAAAACTCGTTTAGGTCGTGTATATATATATATATATATATAAATGTAGGGTCCACTGCGTACCATGGCGTTTAGTAGCGCTACGCACTTGCAGCGCATGTAGAATGTATATATATATATATAGTGTCTCGGATCTCGCAGGGACGAACGGACCAAAAAAATCAAACGCTCGAGATTTAGTTCAGATGGTTTTTACGATCGTGTCGTACAATATATATGTGCGCCCGACTTAAACATATTATACTATTATATAACGCGCTCGAACGCCTTTCGCTGTGTAGCAGTGTCCAGATAGCTGGAAACGTATATACCTATATGTTATATTATACAGGGCGATTGTAAAGTGCATTTTTCACCCCGACGTGGTTGAATATTCGCATTTTACCAGGGATGGTAAGTGATAAGCGAACCATTATGGAGAGGAAACAAAGCTGGATCGCCTAACATGTTTTTCTCATTAATCCCTTCAGAGTTCGTGGAAATTTAAATGTTTGCTTTTTATAGATTCGTCCATTTTTGGTACGTAGAACTTGTAGAATAATTTTATATGGTTTAAACTGTATACAAATTTCATTGATTAAATAATATTTTATTAAATCATATAGTACACTATAAAATCGTGTTAACATTGTAACTATAATCGCAACTTCAATTTTTTTTCAGGACATTTTCAAATGGTCTCCAAGAAATTTTTTGTCGAACCCCGCACGTGATAGTACATAAAACGCGTATGAAAAACTGTGTACCGCGACTCGTCCTGTATATATACGAACGAGCTTAGATAGTTTCGCCGGACACCACGCCGGACATGACTAATACGGGTTATTTTGTATACAAGAAACCAAACGGCGACGGCGGAGGAAAATCGATTTTCCAGCCGATCGGGTCCGGCGCGAGGGCGTCACGTTATTATACGATCGCGGTGTACATGTATCATTGCGTAAGTGGCGGCAATAAGTCGTGTATACGCGAATCGCAAATATTATATATATATATATATATAGCAAACGGGAAAAGAAAAAGACGTAAAATATACCGTTACGAGGGAGATCCTCTGCCCGGTTGCTGTTTTCGGATGGACCGGACGAGGATTATTCCGGAAGCCCGCGCCGTCGATCGATTTCCTTTTTCTCGCACCGTATAATCGGTACAAAACGACTTTGCCGAATGCTATGCGAGTACGCTGCCGATAGGGCGTTGTTTCCTTGTGCGTATGTGTGACACGGTTAATATATGGCTGGTTCTATTTTTGTTCAGCGTCCAGAAAATATGCCACGTGTAATTTGTTCGTCCAAAAACGATATCACCGCCTGTTTGAAACATTTCGCGCCCCTGGAACTTATATATAAAGTTTTTGAAAACGATTGAAATTAAACCATCTGCGTGCTATACGCAACTTTTAACGAGTTATACTCCTATATTAACTTTGAGTGGATTCTAAAAAGAACGATGTCAAATTAATTCAATAAATAAATTGGGACGAACTCTTTAGATTCCTGACAACGCGAATTTATGACCTCTCACCCAGCAGCGACAATATTATACTAATAAAATCAGAATATGTCCAGCCGAAACTTATCAGATCCGTAACTAATTGTTGATATCAGTTGGTTGGTGTACTACCATTATATGCCGGTTCAGCATTTAACTTGACGGACATCCCGATCTCTGAAGTACACATACACATTCATATATACAATATATATATAGGGATACGGTTAAAAATTGTAATTAGTCAGGATCCTCTTGTTGTGTCCTAAAGAGTGGAAGATTTAATAAAAACAAGCATGTGCAACGAAAATGGACAGTGAGGAGGAAGAACTGACGACAATTAAAATCAGGAACTCTGAAAACTATATCTATAGAATATTAAAAACTGATGTTATTTATTGTCCCGAAATCGTAGAAAACTTAACAGCTCTACTCCTCCTCCCCTGCACCCCGCCACGACTTCATAACAATAATAATATCGTTTAGTAAAACATAGTATATTATTATAATTTAGGTACGCCCATCGTACGATTACACCCATAAACTCTGAGCGTTATTATTTATCGTATTTTATATTATTGTTGTTGTCCGCGATGCAGTTCGACTGTGGTCAAACGGCTTTCGATCGCGCGCGGAAATAAAGTATCGCAGACGCCGCCGTCGAGAAGGAGGGATGTCGAAAACACCGTGTTCATAAGCGTGACTTGATTAGATTGGGTCATAATTGTATTACATATTATACGCGTTTCGTTACGTTCATGTGCGTATACATTATATTAATATATACCGGGTGATCAAATTTAACGTGAGACACCCATAATTTCACGTTTTTAAAAATATGTATTTTAAATAACTTTAAGTCGTTAAAAAAACATTTTTCTAAAAAATATAATGTAAAATATATAGTAAACATACTTTTTTAATTCTTCATTCGATGAATAAAAATCGAGTTTTTAACAAATAAATTAATATGAGATAACAAGTATTTGAAATTTTAAACTTTGTATGAGCTGAGTGGAGCTAGTGGTAGCCTACAAGTATTAGCTCATTACGCTCATCTAAACTTTAAATACTTAAATTAATAATAATACGTTTGTTAATATATTAATTTTTATATTAACCTATAATCTATAGATAGTAGGAAATATACTTCCCCGAATTTGATTTTTATAGTTCGAAATACTTTTTGAATATGAAATTAAAAGTGTATGTTTCCATTCAAAAGAGTAAAAAAAATTTTATAAATAATAATAAAAAAATTTCATAAATGTTCTATAGCAACTTAAAAAATTAAATAAAAATATTTTTAAAGTTATTTTTTTGAAATAATAATAGGTGTCTTACGTTAAATAGATCACACCGTATAGTCTTTAATTTTTTTTTCACTCCGCATATAATTATTACGATACATTATACCTTTAATAAATATTCGTATTCGCAACTCGAGAGGACGTAGATTTTTACGAATTTTATTTATTACACTAAATATTGTATATTATAATATACTGATTGATCCGTGGGCGCGGAGAGCTAAGACGACGAAATTTATTCGTAACAGTGCAGAATTCGATTTTTAAGTGAAATTCTTAGAAAAATATTTGAAAACAATATGTTCAGTTGTAAAAGAATCACCTTCTATAAATAGTTTATTTTAAGACTCGCTTGATAACATATACCATGCAATATACAATCGATTTATTGGATCTCACTATTTTTTTAAATTATTTAAAAGGTACCTATTAATTTACCTATTATTTGTTTAATTGCAATAGCAAATAGTATGACATATTGCATGATTATCAGGTCAACACTATTAAGAAAAATTAGTAACACTTCATCTCCACGATGACCAATCAGCACGCTGATAAAAATTTGCGACGTTTTTGTTTATTGGCTATAGCATAGCTCTACTTTACTGACGACAGTAATTGATATTGTCACGTTCGGTTTATTATCTCTTACGATTGTCATGAAAACCGGACGGAAACCGACGACCGTCAGTTGTAGTCCTATCGTCATCTGTCGCGCAGTTATCGGGAACTTCAAGACTCGCCGGATTCCGAGATCAATATTTATTGCGAACGACTTCCAAATGCGTGCGGCCAACTCTGACGTGAGTACACACGATCTCGATAATAATCTTAAGACTTAATTGATTAATTACGATTTCGCTTTATCGCGTCGCTCGCTATTTATTTAAAAAAAAAAAAAATACCTACCAACGATTAATCCGTTTTTAAATCATACGATTTTACACCGGTAAATACCTTTGACATTTATTCACTTATAAGTAATAATAACGATTAACGACTGCACATTTTTAGTCTATTAACATGCAATTTCTGCTTTACTATTATCAGTATTATCACAGGATGTGATAAAATGATGTTTAATATACATTTATAGAATCTACCGGTTAATAGTATCTAAACGAGCCGCGATCACACACGTGTACCTGTATTAACTAACCATATATTGTATTTTCGTGATTATTTAACAGTGAACAGTAATCATCATTTCGAATCGTATTAACTTCTTATTCCGACTCTTGTTGCGTCGAGAAACGCGCGATTTCGAGCAGATTGTTGTGTGTTGTCCTATTTTTTGGACACCTTTATAATAATGTGTTTGACGACAGAGATACCGTTGACGTTTCACATTTTCAAGCCAAAATGTCTGCAGCAGCTGTTGTATTCCCGTTTAAAAGTAATTGTGCAGATTGAATATACTATATTTTATATTTATAATTGGACACAGATTGAATTTAATATTATATTACGTGTGCATAGAGAAGAACGGATTCGTCCGACCCAAATCGTCCGCGCCTAAGATAATAATAATACATATAATATTATAGTCGGTATATCGGGTTTAATTTATATTCGATCGATACGGGCATTCTCGTACGCGCGCGCGCGCTCGCGGTTTCATTTAATTTAAACAAACTGGTATTATTTTTATTTATTTTGTTTTTTAAACGTGTCTGCATTTGTTTTACATTTATACGCTTTTCGTGTACATATATACACGTGCACTGCTGCTTGCTACGTATTATAATATATTATCTATTATATTATTGTGTTGTATATTAAAAATACACGTATGCAGTTACTCATTTTTTTATTCTGTCTTCACCCCCTCTCACCGCGTTCGAATTGGTTTGAAATAATTATTTTGTTACCTGCGTTAATATTTTATTTCAGTCTTATCACATACAGTCTGGTTTTCGTAAATCATCGTGATTTTACACAACGGATAGGTTTTTAGATTTTTTAAATTTTTTTTTCAAACTTTGACGCGCTGTACGCATTATTTTCACGTAGACACGCAACGCCGGATCGACAAGGTATCGTCCTACCGAGTTTTAGGATTTGTAACTTTTAATTACAACTAGACAGTTCACTATACGGTTTAATAATTCGATTCAATTATATTTTCTTATCATTTTTGTACTAATTTATCATTATTATAGAAAATAAAATTACGTCCAAAAACTGTTAACCCGTCCATTTACAGTTTTACTCGGTAACTCGCCGGGTTAACACAATATTATTATGATACATGACGTCCCTATAATTACGTAATGAGTAATATAATATCGTAGATATTCAGCACTGTAAATTATACATCGATACGTACAATCGAAATTGACCACGGAATTGTCCACGATATTTCCCTCAATACAAACTGCAAATTATCTTTAATTTTTTAATTTTTTATTGAATACAAAACTTTATGGTACTGTTTAGATTTTTTAATCCGTTTCTATAACCATCATGTTTATTGTTACCGCAATGTTGTTTAATTGAAATTGTTTACATTGGTCTGACCATACTTCATGGTGGGACATTTCGAGAATGCTTACATTTGAAAGAAACGTTTTGTGCATAATATTATTTTTATATTATATCTATCAACTGCAACGGTCATCGACGAATGATAGCGCGTGAGTGCGTGACAACCCTGAAAAGTAAAAATATTTAATAAATAGTTTTGTAACTTCAGCCGTTTATTACTAACAACTATACGTACGAGCTGGTGGATATATTATAAAACGTTGACTGCATACAAACTGAGTTTTGTAAATAAAATCTTAAATTTAAAATATAATAATTAATAAGTACCAATTATGTCTATGTTTTATTACTAAACCAAGTTCCTCAAAACTTAAAAAAATACATCTCTTATTTTCACTTAGGATCATTGAAGACGACTGTAACATAAACTTCTACAGGTATAGGTAAATATAAAATCCAAAATTCCCATTATATAAAATATACTATTAATAACACAACTACATTTTTAAAGTCATACAGACGATTAGAACGATGTCATGCTGTGGTTGTTACGTATATGCGGGTAATACATATTACATTTTATATTTTACTTTTCTCAGTTAGATGATTAGTATATTTTTCGACCATGCATCACGTTACGTTCACTTTTTAGTTTTACTTTTAGGTATGTAAAATATGTTTTTGTCCAATAATATTTATTCCATCGACAATGAATTATTATACATTATATCATAAAATATGTAAGTATATTAAAATAATTGAAAATTAAAAATTGCATTAGATTGATGAACTGATTACTGAGTGGCCAAATAAACGAAAAAGTAACCTATGTTTATATCTAAAATGTTGAAGTCGATTTGTAGCCATTATTCAATAACAGTATCGGGTAGTATGAATAACACATCATCACCTATATAGCCGAAATCAAGTTTTCATTATCGCGAGGCGCTATATAGCTATGTATCGGCCTAATAGTTTCGTTGCACTCTAATACTATTAAAGATACCTATTTGTATGTATATACATACAATAATACTTCCATTCACGTTTGCTATATTTATAATAATCAATAACTAATAAGTGTTCATTATTGTATATTTTTTTTATTTAAATAAAATAAGTATAGGTATAGGGTATTAGTTAATGGGGCTCAATTAGTACGCATAAGTGAAGTAGTTGATCCAAAACTTATGCGGAACCAATATATTACTTATTCCTCATCGCCATTATTAGCTTTTTCATTCAGACTTTTAATTTTTATTGCTAAATAAAAAATATATATATATTTGATGAATAATATTTAATACTATACCGTGTTTCTCATAGTAATTGTTTTTATTTAATCAACCCTGTGGTACTTTATTACGTTTTAGAATATTATACTCGAATCGTTTCCATTCCATATCCATATCTGAACACAATTCACTCAAGGAAAACCATGGACCAGACTGAAGCTATTACGAAGACTAAAGAATTTTACGAAACATATAATATTGACGCAGAAAATATTATTTTTCAAAAAATTCCTGAACGATTAGTACATTTATATGAGTTAATCAACAAGCCCGAGTATCGTATTCCGGTAAATTACATAGAATTTAATTTTGATACCACCGTTATTACTAAAATAGAAAACAATGTTAACAATTATGCTGAAGGGGAAACTCCAAATGATACTGATCCAGAACAAATGCTCATACCGTCCAATAAAAATCTAACTGAATATTTTGAAATTCTGAAATCCAATATGATACAATTACTTGAAGATAATCGTGTTTTAAAAATGTGGATAACGTTGTTAATACCAAAAACTGAAGACGGCGACAATTTTGGAGTATCCATTCAAAAAAATGCCCTTTCATTGATACAGCAGATTGAGTCAGCAACAATAACTTATTTTGGAAAATTGTCCCGCTATTATGAGTATCGTGGAAAACTAATTTCCAAAATAGTTAAATACCCATTCATAGAAGACTATCGGATTGCTGTTAACGAATTTGACGAAAAACAAAATATAGACATTTCCACAATCATGCACGAAATTTATTTTTTCTATACAATATTATATAATGTTATCAACAAGAATATTGAAAAAATTAAAAATCCACGGTCGTCAAACATTGACTGTCTATAAGCACAGTAGAACCATACTAAAATTTTTGAATTTGAATTTACCTAAATCTAACTTAATTATATCAATCCTTTAAAATACTTAGACTTGTTTTAAAAAATATAATGTATCTATAGATACAGATAAGATTTTTTTTAAAAATCATATACTTTTTCCGATTGTGAGATTAAAAATAATTAGTAGGTCATCACTAAATACCTATCAAAAAAAAAAAAAAAAATACTGTTAAAATACAGTTTATACCTACATATACAAACTTATGAACGCGTAAATACTTGTAAGACGGTCTTCGACCTGCAATTTTTCACTTCAGTACAAATATTGACAAAGGAACGTTTGTTACCTATAAAGCTATAGCTAAGTAGTAAGAATTCAAAATGATCGTTTTTTATACAAATTGCATCCAATAAGCGTAATCCACAAATTCACAAACGATAACGAAATCGTTTAAAAAACGTGATATGCGATTGGTCCAATTACGCGTTATAATATAGTTTTTTTCGTGATACGTATCTATATAATATAATGTGTATAATGTGCACTCGGCAACTGAAGTATGGTTTACAAAACAGAATTAAACATTATCATTGCGACACGCAAAATTGTGTCAGCAAAAATACCGAAATTATCAGTCCGTAACCACGCAGTTGTACGTATACTAGATAGACATATTATTTAGTAACCAATAATTAGGAATACCAGACTGCAGCCGAGCTGATAAAATATTGTACCATATCGTTTTCCACGTCGTTATCGTGATCATAATCTATTTTATTATGTTCTTAGACTTGTCACTTTACACAATTTTAATAATGATTTCGTTTGAAAAACAGAAGTTTGTATTACTACAAGATACTTCTGATATAAGCTTATAAGATTATTCCATTACTTGTAACATTAATTAGATGTGGGTTTTAGCAGCTATTGATAATTTTAGTTTGTAAGTTTTTAATATATTGTATTATTTAACTGCACGATTTTAACTTATAAAAAAAAAATATATATATATATATATATATATTTATATTAAATTTTATAATTATATAAGATAAATGTATTGTAATTTTTTTAATTATATTAACTAATCAATTTATAATTATTGCTTATCTTTATTGTATATACTTCGAATAACTTTTTGTATAACTTATATTTTACATACAATTATAATTCGAATGATGAGCTCACACGAACATAATTAGCGGAGATTCATCATCTTCTTGAATAACCAATAAAAATAAACTGATTTGGCACAGAGGTATTAATTTGATACCATCAGACTTGATCGTCAGACAAATATACTGAATACAGTCGTAGCCTACGATAGGGCTGGTGCATGATGGCATATTTTCGGTATATTGGTATCGGCTAATAACCGGTATACGGTAATATCGGTATTACCTGTTACTGATACTGTAACACTAGCCTATGATGGTAAACAGTTTTCCACAATTCGTCTAAAAACGTTGTTTTTAAAAATGTATGTTAACACGAGTCGAATATTAATTGTACATACGTTCGACAAAGTTATTGCAGGTGTTGAAATGTAGTATATTGTGATCCGCGGTGTACTCCAGAGCAGACTTTGGGATTTCAGTCGATATAAATATATTTGCTGTTATCGAAGATTTTCGACACCAGTGGTATATATATATATATCACATGCATATATAATTTGGATACGCAACGTGTTGTTCTCGACGATTTTGTGGAATTCGCAAACCTGCACGACGTTGTTTGTTATTTATGGGATCTGCTAAATTGTATATACACGTATAAAAAAAACGATCGCTGTCACTTTCTGAATTATACCTACACGGCGTAGACGAATTTGAATATGCATAAATATATATATATATATATATATAATACCTATGTATTTTTATTTTTTTCAAGTCTTTGTTCCCTATTTTCGTTTCGAATTTAGTACAGTAATAATGAGTTGGGATTTCTAATTGTCAATTACTATCCGAGGGTAAGACCACGCGTGTCGGTTTTAAGATTTGCCAAAATGTTTAAATTGTTATTTAAAATTATATAATATGGATACATAGTACCTATCTATGTTTTTTTTATAACAATCTATGCGGAATCATGCTAAGTAAAATAAATAACAACTATAAAAATATCAACAGGTTTAGAAAAAAATAACTAATAATTTAATGTCAAAATATAAAACAGATAATAGCAATATTTTCATAGATTAAAAACAGTTTTGAATTATGACATTATTTTCTATTAATGTTTAAAACACATTAGATAAAAAAAATGATAACCAAATTCCAATAATGAATTATATAAATAATAATAAATAAAAATTATACGATTACTTTTCCATAAAATTAAAATATATTATAAACATTCGACGACAATCATTTTCAAGCTTGATACCTACATTTTTTTGATTGATTTTGTTATCGAATTATCTATATATTTTTTTTAATTTTGGATTTGTATCCATTAAATATTTTTACTTTCGTAGTTTTCATCCACGTTTCATGATTTTATTCGAAAAAACGCAAATCGTCTACCATGACTGTGGTGCGGCGTAGGTATACGTATATGTATCAAGAAAAATATAATAATGACCAAATATGAGAAATTATAGACAATAATGTATATTATCATAATGATAACAATCTTTTTACCGTATAGGTATGTTCCATATTGTTTCTATACGCGTACTAATATAGCAGATGGGTGTACTCATAATAATATTAGATTATTAGATTATACGCGTCCAATAACGAATTTAACAAATATTATTGACACGCACGTTTTATTGCCTCGTACACGGCACGACCTCTAAAAAATATACAAAAAAAAAATCCTGTTCGAGCGACTAGCCCTTACCACTGTAATGTTTAGTATGATACAAGTATACAACCACACCACTATGTAATATGGGAACCATTCGATTTAAAAACTCTTCATCAGCCATCGCTATAGACCATTATAATATATATGTAATGATAATATTGTACGCGTGTATACAATTAATTTCCCCTGTACTATTCTACACCGCAGCACTGCACGTAGTAAATATTTTATATTCTTTCGAAACCGAAACGGATGTCTGTGCACGAAATTTATAAATATGGTATTTGCAAACTATATAATATAATTGCGGTGCGCGTATCGCGTGCGTTATTGGCAAGAATGTGTGTGCAAATCGCTACTTGTCAGTCGTCGCCATTTTATTGCTGCCCACCCGCGGGTTAAAACGTTTGTTTCAAAAGTATTTTGAAATCGATATTTTAATGCTTTTATGTGTTAATAACTTTTTCCACGTTCGATTCGACGAAGTGAATTAAAACCTCGTACTGTTTATATAATATGTATGTGTTATAAATCGGGGTATTGTTGTCGTGTATGTACCTATAGAACCACAGAGATCTACCGAAGTTTGATCCAACGGAAAAAAATTTGTTTTAAACTCAGTTGGTGTATGTATATATACATAAGTATATAATCATAAAATAAATTTATCGGATCGAATTGGTGACATAATGTATAATAACCGTTTCTATTTTAACGTTGTCAGCTGTGTATATAATTCGTGGGTCAGGCACTGAGGTTAGAGCTTACTTATTATAGCTACAAGTTTACAACTGTTGTATTGTCATACATATAATATTATATATTATACATTATACTTCTTACTTATATTATCATTGTATATTACAATAAAACATTGCTGGATTACGTGTAATCACTAATCAGCCACTACATTAAATTTGGAACATCGATATATATTATACTTAGGGTAATTCACCATCCATCTGCCTCCTTTAATAATGCTTTCATTTGAGTTCTGCAGATTTTTGTTGTCTAGTATACTATTTAAGTATTCTTATTAAGGACCATACTTTCAAACACTATGATCGGAGACATGCGGGTGTTGCGTCCTCTTAAACATTTATTTTTATTATCAACAGTCAACATTGGAAATGGTCTACCGTCAATTTTGTAATCTAACGACTTTAACGTGTGATTTACTTTATTGCTAGTGATGTACAGTATACAACAAATTCAATTCGTATAATAAATTATTCATATAATTTATTGACAACATTATGTTAAATATAATGAACAAAAAGTTCATACTGATTATTACCAACTTTAACAACTGTCCACTATTTTACATTTTGAAAATGCAAAGATAAACAAAACCAGTTTTATTATTAGTGGTAAATAGCTATATAGGTTATCCCGTAATATTATTATTATTATCTAATATAGTTATATTACATACATTTATCAAGCTATACAGGAAATTATGTCGTAAATTATCTCGGGAGATTGCACGTCATATAGTAAACGTTAAAATGTAGACCACACATTAAAGTTTAATAGTGGTTAGCAATTAAATTCTTAGCGGTCCAGATAATTTGAAATAATATTTTCGAGGAACGGAAAAAACTTAAATATAAGTTAATAATTGTTATGTTATCATGACTATTATTTTAAACAACGATAAACAATGAACACCATTGTAATGTTCAAAAACATCATAAAAATAGATCAAATATCTATTATGTGCGCAAACCAGAATTTAACAAAATATTTTTTGTTGGTCCAGTTATTTCTTCTCCGCAGACCGGATTTGGCCCACACGCTGCCTATTGCCGACCCTTCCGTTAAATTAATGCTTGAATATTTTGTATTTTTATATAATAAAATGGCTATAACATACATTTTGAATCATTTGAAGTATTTTATATTCACTATACTCAGATAAATCTTGCAAACTATAACATTTAAATAAATAGATAATCATAACCACAATAACACAAAATTATTACGTGAGGTACTGTGGTATTATCTTAATTTTTAGGTAATTAAAACGTAATATTTTAGAAATTACTCGTTCAAGTTTCTATTTATAAACGTACATTATAGGTACTATTTATAAATCAAAATGTTCAAACAAATGTACTTAACAATTTATAATAAAAATTAAAAAGGGTAGTTTTTAATACTACAGGATAATCCTTAAATTCCACGAAAGTAATATATACATAATAAGCACATAAGTATTTGTAAATGCGGACCTCGAGCATAATTAAAAATTCCGAAAATCTGAGTTTGAACAAATTCACCATTAAATGAAAAATTGAAATAGGCATACAGCTAGGCCATTGCGACCAATTATTAGTCGAATTTCATATCGCTACGTTATTACGCCCAGTAAAAGATATACAGCATGATAATATATGTAAATTGGCTCGACTACGTTAACAAGCTTGTCGTATATAATAAACTCAAAGCAATTTAAAAAAAATATATCCTTAACAGTCTGCACGTAATATTTATACTATATTAGGTTAAGTTTTTTCTGAGTCGGGTTATGTTTGTAATCTGGTCGGATTATGAGTTTGTAACCACAGATTATTAGGTTGAGAAAACATATACTATACTAGGTCTGATACACACATTATGTAGTGTGTACTGTTTGCGTTTGAATGCATACACACAAGCCTATACGATTGATATGATATTGCTCTATAGCATTTTTCCTGTGACAACTGCAGTTGTGTCTTTTCAAAACGTTTTTCTGAAAACTATCGATAAGTCTAGCAACATAACAGTAACAATCAAACCAACATGTCTATAGACGTCTTAGGTTATTGTCCATGGCTGATATATAGTTTCATAATATAAACATTAATAGAAACGATATCGTCGTTGGTTCAATATTATTTGAAAATCGCACGAAAACGTCTTTTTCCCAAACGATAGTTAAACCGCTACTCTCCGAATCCCGCCCTGCGAACAGATCAAGTTTGCTTTTTACGCCAAATTCAAACGCCGGAGAAGAAAAAAAAAGAGTTAACGTTTAATTTACATCGACCTACTCGGCGGGGCTGTCGTGGGAACGCGTACCTATACACATCTGGTATTCCATCGTCGCAAACGCCAACGGCTGCAGCGCTGACCCGACCGTAAAACAGCGTCTTCGATTTTTTTGTCCGGTGATGTTTTCGTTTTTTGCCTCCGCAACAATTAGACACACACACACAAGCGCGTTATGCTCTGCGCGCGCGGACGATGTTTAAAAAATTCTTTTTTTCCTCTCCATTTCGACCTGACGTCAAAATTTTAGAACCTGTTATTATAAAAAAAAAGTATATATTATATACACAGAACGTGTTGTTTAGGTCTATATAATATTATGTATACGCACGACGGTCGCGTCTCCTAATTGGATCCGTAGGACAAAATATAAAAATATAACGCTCGTATATAGGTATTACCTACCTGCATATACTACCTAAGCAGTCGCGCGCGCGCACTCGTGTAATCCGCTGGCTACACAATGTCTGCAGCGGTATATAATATAATATATAATACACCTACCTACGCACACCACCCCAGAGCACCACTTATCCAGTTTTATTATTATTATTTAACAATATTAATAGTAATTGCTATGCACACGAATAACAACGATTATATACACATAATAATAATACAACAACGTGTATTCGTGTATATAATATAATATAGAGGTTTATACCCACCGTGATCGTGTCGCGTGGTCCGAAAAACTATGCGCGCGCGCGCGTGTTCACGACGTAAAAATGTGCGTAAAAAATATATCCTACATTGTTCGGGACGACGTCATCTCCAGAACTCCTCCCAAAAATGACTCGAGTGGTACCTACGGCTCGAATTATGGGTAGCCCCGTTGTATGAGGAAAAAACTAATAATGATAGCGGCGTTTGTTATTAGATAGGTACATTTGATATTTTTTTCTGTACCCGGAAACTTGTATTAAAATACGCATTTATTAAATTATATGAAATTTTCTTGGACCAGGCCCGGCTCAACGGGTAGGTGACATAGGCCTACCTATATGCCTGGGGCGGAATTTTTCAGAGGCGGCATTTAACATTTTTGTATTATAGATTTGATGTAGTATTTACGTGTGAGGGGCGGTAAAACTCGAGTTCGCCTAGGTGTGTTTACATCAAACACTGTCTCGGACAACGTATAAACTCACGGTATCCACATAAAGTTAATAAAGGAATGAATACACAGTAGAACCTCGATTATCCGAACCTCCGTTATACGAACCCTCTATTATCCGAACTGCAATTGGCGTATTCGAACATTAAAACTCGTATCCGCAACTTGGCTGCAGAAAAGCGCGTTGCAGCTCATCGTCAAATAACAATCGATGATTTTGATAAAAAAAATATAAAAAACATTATCTTATATATATGTAATGTATTTCAAATAATGTAATGTATGTAATTCTAATAAAAAATATGTATGTACATATTATAAAATATCTAGCTGTTTTAAAAAATTTTTTTTTTTTAATTTCCAATATCCGAGTTAGCAGGTGCGGTCCCAATTAGTTCGGATAATCGAGGTTCTACTGTAATAAACGCGCCTATTCTATTGCAATATCAATTATTATGTATGACTGTAAGAGACCGTAGTCGAATAGATGTATACAGCTTTTTGCAGAGGGAGACAGCAGTCTACCGGTGCTGGGATTTTTCAGATTATCTACATCAATAAATTAGTAAAAATCAGTAAAAGTTATGTCAATCTACATGCCAAAATCGAATATTTTTATGTTTATTTAAATGGTTTCTATTATAAGTTACACATTATATTATTGTTTTAATTTATTAGACACATCGCATATTATTATACTATACCATAATAATAACAAATGATTAAAATATTAAAATCAAATACTTATAAACACTATATTACAATGGTCACTTTTATAATTTTCATTTATAATCTTACGCATATTGATAAGCACATAAATACGGTTGTATATATTTAAATTAAATGACAAATTTACATCAAACTTTGTTCAGAATTATTAAGACGTAGAAAAACATAAAATTAATTATTATAGTTATGTTTGTATTATATATTTCAGCTATAGCAAAACGGAAATCGATTGAAAGATAGATTAATTTTAATCTGAGTGAATTCGAGTAAAACAGTCAGAATTTCAAGATAACTATAAACAGTAATAATACCAAAGTTTGGGACTTAGAGTATTTGCTTATGTTTTTAGATTGAAACATAACCTCTAACAGACTGTTATAGAAATTTATATCTTCTTACTATGAATCAATTATGGAATTTAAATGCTTATTTATTTTGTGCTCATAAAAATAATAGTATTTTTTAAATATATTTTTAATTTTTACTAGATTTTTCTTTTTATTATGTAATTTGTCTACTGTGTGTTAATCAACACGGTGTTAATTAGATATAGATACCAGAAGGCTAATATGAATAAAAGGAAAAACATGGAAGTGATTGAGGGGAGAGATTGTTTATTTGTTGAAGTTTAAAGGGAAGAGGTAGTTATCATTTTTGAAATCGCTTTATTACTTATTTTTATGATTTTAATTGTTTCTTTTAGTGTTTGGAATGACATTTTTAAGTTTTTTTTTTTTTTTTAATGCTTACTTTGATGATTTTAGGTGCTTTAAGTTCGGATCCTAGTACAGGTAATTTTAAGGCGTTTTATAAAAATGATGACAGCGTGTGACTGTTGCTCCCGGGAATTTCAACTCCATTGTACATATATTATGTCAGCGGCCGATTTAGGAATGCATACGTATATACGAATATACGACATCTTGTAACGGCATAAATTAAAAAAAAAAATTTAACCTTGAGGCTCTTAATAGTATGTCATTTACCTTTTTGTTTTTAAAAATAAAACTTGGAAAACATTTTTTATTATTTTTACGAGAGACCATTTCATATTCCCCGTTTCCCTCAAAGATCCTGCAGTATAATAACTATTATAGTTAACAATAACTAATCATTATAATTATTTTAATTTTAATGGCAACACTATTAAACCTACTCTTGATTTTATTTAAATGAATGAATTATCTATATTATTACCTTTAAAATTAATTAGCGTCAGCTTCTCTAGTAAAAACATTAAAAACTTATCACTGAATTCCCGCATGTGATAAGTCTTGTTGTTGTCCAATTCATTGTTCGTTATAACTAAACCAAATAAGATTATATTATAAATAAAATTTTTTTTTGTACCTAATCGACCATTTTTTGTAAAATAATACGTTTATATTTCATTGTATATTATTACAGTCAGCATCTGAAAATTGTTTTCAACTCGAGTTAAAAGATCAAATTTTTTTATTATCTTATATATAATAGCCAATAGGTACAGGCGTACAACCGCATAGATTAATCATACATTATGAATTTTTTTTTAATAGTATATAATATATTATTTTTTCTGTTAGGTCATGAATTATATGATATGAGCGTTTTTTCTTCTATATACTCAAATCACCTCGACTCCACCGTTATCTATCCTTAACCACTTGAAGCTCGCGATTTTCAGACGTCGCGTGGGAATATTATTCATTATTAATTATTATTATAAAATTGTTCTTTGTGGGTTATGAGGCTCAACGGAATAATATATAACTATTTATAATGTCCTATTATATAGTGTCATAGCGCGTGTCAAACACAATATATAATATTATATATCATCGATGACGGGTGGCGAACACGGTACAACAATGTAATAGTAATAATTATTATTATTATTATGTTTAAATTGTTGTACACGACAATACGTGAAATTTAATAACCGTGTACTGCGTTGCATTTAATATGATATATTTTATTATAAGATAATATTTTTATACAGTTCCGGGCCATTGTTTTTAAAGGGACCGGAATTTGTACCGTAGAAATTTCGCATATAGGCTTATAAACGGCTTTAAACGAGTCGAGTCACAAAATTAAACTTGTACACTATAGGTGGGTCCCGAATCACTTTAGACAAACTATATCTATACTACAATAGTTGTGTGCCAGGTTTTTGTTGCTTATAGTTATATAATTTTGACGTGCATAAAATATTACCCATCAGATATGTATAAAATTTGATATTCGTAAAACAATTTAACTGCAATTCTAATCAACTACATCTACATTGCCACCTTGGGGAAGAATATTAGGGCAGTCCCCCCTAACTTGTAGTTTTTCAAAATTGTCTTTGTTTTTTATAGATATTTTTCTGTAACTAAACTGTTTCTAATTACATTAATATATTAATACAATTGTATATTATGTAGATAAATGAATATTGGTACATATTAAGTATTAAATAATTATAAGTAATAAGTTAAATGGATACACTTTAATAAATTTATATTATATTTTGTTATCTAAATATGCAATTAAAATTTTTTAATCATAACATATTGTTAACTAATATTATTGGGCTATTTAAAATAATTAAATGCATTTATGTATGCAAAAATAATCCGGGAATCTATACTAGTATTCTTTCCGGCTATGACTGTATTCACATAAATATAATGTATAGTACAGGGAGTTGGAACCCAATTCGTATGCTCTGACTATGTTATATAAATAAGATGGTTTATATCAGAAATAAATACCTGGGCGGGACAAAATGTTTATTTTTTTATTTGTATCTATAAAATTATAGAAATACAATTATTTAGAAATTAAGACTTCATAACATACAATGAAAAATTGATTACGATGTAAAATGTCAAAATATGATTTTCCTTCTATGACATATTTGGTAGTTGTTTATTTTTCTTTGTATTCGAGTTAAAATTAATTTCTTACTTCAGTAATAATTGAACCCGTATAGCGAGGCCAAGTATTATGCCACTCCATACTCGTTACTCTGCGTCTTCAAGTAAGTGCGGCATTTATTCCATAGAAGTCTTTTTTTTTTATTAATGAAACATTAAAATAATTTAATATAAAATAATTATTAATTTCAAAGTATTTTGTTTCAAATACAAATATTTTTTAAAAGTATTTAAAATGCTATATTTCAAATAGGTACCTGCAGATACATATTATAAATGTATTTAAAATACGTATTAAAATATATATGCTTAAAAAAGATTTGAATACTTTTAATCGAATACTTACGTTTTTACACACAACACAGACAACTAGTCGTAAATCAATCGACTCTTTATCCGACGCGAGACGTCCGTATTTAAACGACGAACGTGACTGCGATTACACTGCGAGTATAATAATATTGTAAGTTATAGAGGTACCTACCTATATTACTGTGTGCAGCAACAGTATTTAGACACGTCAAACATGCGACGGCGAGGCGAATTAATCAAATTCAATATTATAATATATAATATTATGATACCTACGTGGCACGCGTGTTTATAGGTAAAAAATGAGTATGGTAATACACTAATACTAATTTCGCTTGTGTGGCTCCGGCTATTTATAATGTATGATTAGAACCTATTAAGAACTATCGACGATTAGTAACTGTATAATGTAACGTGTAAAATATTAATTATTTTTGATGTATATTATTATTGTTATCTTATAAAATTATAAACCGCGTGCCCGGCAAAGTCGTGCGCGAGCGTATTTATAACTGGTTTATATGATATTATTTCATATTATTATAAAACTGTGTAGTGTGAAAATATCGAAGTTTATACGAATATTTTACCAGTAGCAATTTTACATGTGTGTTGGGTAGATCACCAACCCTAGCCTGTATAAATATGTAATTATTGTGTAGATATATAGTTACTTTAATAGTCAAATCATTAATATAGTCATCAAAATAAAACATAAAACATTTATTATAAATAAAAATGATCTCGTGTATATATTATCTATATGTATGTGTGAGGATAAAGTGTCAGTGTCTAACACATAAAATTACTCCTATTCATCTATCAACGGAAACAATTGAGATGTATAATATACATTGTATATTTATATGAAAAATATTCCCCCCCCTCACCCGATCTGTCAAGAACCGCCACTGGATTTTAGTCTACATTATTCTTATATTTTATATCGAATTAACCTGCATAAGGGTTTCAAACAATGAAAAGTAAACTATTAGATCATTTGGATCATAATACATTACTTGAAAGTATTAAACAAATTTATTCCTCTAAATTTCAATTATTATTACTGAACGTTAGAATAAGAAATCATAAAATATAAGCAATAAATCAACGTACCTAATACGAGTAATTCACTTATTACTTATTAGATTCTATTGACTTTAAAAGTTTAAAACGCAGTTGCAAAACAATAATTGGAACATCACAAATTATTTTTAGGGTGATATATGGAAGCCGGCCTATTTATTCTATTTTATGTTCGATTTTTTTTTTTTAACCAAACTAAGAGTTAGATGAGTAAGTATTTATGGGTATTTTTAATTTATGTGATAAATATTGACTTCAGTTAATTACATTTTAAAATATATTGGTACATTTCAATAGTATTAAAAATTTTAAGATTCAAAATATTTAAAAATACATAAGGATATGATTACCTAATTAAATATTATTTGACATATATATTTTTATTCCTAAAACTCTAATAATTTCATATTGACATAATATCATATAATCACTTTTATAAATTTATATAATTTCTTACCTCCATTGCACTTACCTCGTTAATGACAATAAGTAAGTCATCTCTGACCTCTATAATACATATGTTTGATTTTATTTCAATGATAAATCATTGTATACAATTGTATATTCTTCAAAATAATTTTGAAAAATACTAGGAATTTTTACTTCTACTCCACTCAGAATCTAAAAAAATTGTATAGGACATGGATACGTTAAATATTGTCAGTAACATTTTTGATTTTAATACATAACAGACATAGAACACAAATAAAACACGTACAGAATATGAAGTGACATTCTTAACAAACGTATAATTTTACAACAATGTTCGCTCTAATGTGGACGCGGTTTAACGTCATTAATATTTTAGAGTTAGATAAAATATTGTTGGTTAACTAGGTATTTTTAATTATGATTTTACAACCTCAAGTTAATTTTTTTTTCATGAATTCGCACACATTCATCTGCCAACATAACAAACAAATAATGCATGAAAATATATAATATTACATTATAATATGTACCTATAATCGAGTACGTTTCCCGCCGTCTGTAGTAGACGGTTAGGATATGTTTTTTTATATACTATACAAGACCAAATACAGAAAACTTTCTGATGGATGAAATTCTGAAATCAAAACTTTTGATTGCTATTTCGGTGTTAAACTACATAGCAACTGGTCCAATATGTGATCTACCGATAAACTGCTATCTACGATAAAGTGTTGTAAGTATAATATGCAATCTACCGATAATTGTTATGGTTATGCATTTGCATTATAATTTAATGTATTATATCACACATTGGGCCGGTCCCTTAAACAACTGTCGGCTGCCACACAGGCCATCACTACATACAAATGGTATATTTGTGTCGTATCGCCGCACGTCCTATGTATAATAATAATATAGTATACAGCAGTTGTCCTCGGGGTGTACCTATACATATGCATTATTATCTGTGACGCGCGTGCAAGTGTGCAGTGAGTGCATTATAATTTATAACATCTGCAGCATCACGACCTGCAGTTATTTTTATGCTGGCCGATAATCATCCTCACCGGTCACCTATGTATTTACTCATGAAACGTTCACGTTATTTACACGCATGCGAGCAGGATTTTTCAGCCATTTCAGGTTAGGTGCGGCAGCGTTACATTGTTTAACTGGTTAGGTCTTTTATTACACTAAAAACTGTAAATGAGTTGCGTCAAAATAAAAAATTGTGGTCATCACTGTGGCTATGAATTGTATCCTTAAGTTTTTCAAGTTATACAAGTTGTGCCAAATAACCTTATTCACTACGGTACACAACTCGTGTACCCCTATTTTATTGTTGAAGATACAAACACAACTCGTGTGCCATATACTCATCTGCCATTATACTCTCCTCTACTACAATAATCGGATACCGAATTTGTTTTGGTAATATACTAATTGAGTCTCAGATTTTCGATGTTTATTTAGTATATATATATATACTATGTAGTTTGAAGTGAAGGAGGCAACTCACAGATGTCAAATATCTGTTACATTTAATAATTGATTTTTACGAAAAACATTTAACGATTCGAAAAACAATAAAGATAAACGTTATGAAGTCAGAATTTTCCAAATATTACACTTTTAAGTATTGTTAATATTTAATAAAAATGAAAAAAAAATTGAGCACAGTTTACACATTGTCTTGAGTTGTACCAACTGAGTTCACCACATTACACAATTTTATAGTGAATAGTACTTACCGAACTTCGAAGTCCAACTGGAACTTCCAGTAATAAGTAATTCCTTTAGTACAGTTCTCCACTTCTTATATTCTACGCCCCTTTGGAGATATTCAAGAGTTTCGCACCCCCTCTTATAAATTGAAAATATTGAATATATATATATAGTATATAATTAAATACAAATCTTACTTCGTGATGACAACTTGCGCTTCTCCAGCAATGTGCACCCCCCGATAAGGAAACACCGTTTTATTGACTAACAGCCAACTCGTAAATTGGCGCTGTAACTAAATTATATATTATGGATATAAAGTATATTAAATACGTTAATGTACCTACACGTGTTTTTTAATCGTATCTATAAAACCAGAAGTACAATTTCTACACGGACTTCAAATTATACACTAAGATAAAAAATTTCAAATACTCAAGCATTATTTTTGTACAAAAACTTCTATCACGGACTAATTTTTTATTGTACTTTAATTTGATGTGTGTACACTGTATAGTATGTACCTATGTCGAATCACTATATAAATGATATTGATATTTCGAACGCCATCAGTAGGCAATATTTTTTTAACCATAAAAACGTGCGCAGTGCGTGCGTTGTATATTCAGGTCGCGCTATTGCTTACTCCGCGGCTCCAAGAAAGATCTCATCAATTTCATATCCTAATTTCGTTGTCGAAAAAAGCCCGAAAGGTGGAATTAGATGTTAACGAGTTTATAGACAAGTTAAATTATATTTTATAAAAAATTACGGACTAATTTTGCACTTATAGAAAATAATTTGTGATTTCAGAACGTAATTTTTTTGTTAGAGAGATAAGTGCATAATTCGGTGTAATAGTTAAACTTAGCTGTATATTCTATGGTGAATATATAGGTAAGACTATATGTATAATGATATTAAAATATTATATACATATTATTTATATATATACTCGCTATCTGCCATAGTACTATACGAATACGATCGACGTCGGAAAAATCTCGTTAAAGTCTAATGAACGGTATCGCTTGACCTGTCTACACACACAACCGTTGCTATATATACTATTACGTATTACTATATGTATCGCGATCGTGTCTCGCGACCATTATAATACGCTGGGCCGGCTATATGGGTATATAGAGGTGTATTATATATATGTACACGTATAGCATACATGGTCGATGTGCGGCCGGCGGGTGCGCATATGGAAATTCGCACACAATTAAGTACGAATATCATATAGGTACCTATCCTCTTCGGCGCGCGCGTGAGTGTTTTTTTTTAACCGTGCACACATAATAATGTACAATATTATATATTATTATTCGCGAGGAATTTCGCGGGGAAACGAATGGAAGAAAAAATAATATATTTTAACTACCGGTCGATCGATGCGGATGGCGATATAATGCGCATATAATAATACACATACGTATATAGGTGTGCGCGACACGCATCCGTGTACCTATAATACTATACGACCGGGTATTGTGCCATACCTGTTTACGTATATACTTATGTGTAATGTGTATATATAATATGTTATGTGTATACGTGCGGCGGCGGTAGCTACTGTCGAGCAGGTATAATTAGGCGTTTAGGCGGAGCTAGCGTCGAGCCAATGATACGACACACGCGGCGGCCGTGTGGTATGCACAAGGACTGCGGCGGCGGCGGCGGCGGCGGCGATCGGATATTTCGTGTGACGACTGTAATATTTTATTATGTTATACCTATTATTTGGTATCTACCTATCACGTCATAATGATGATGACAACTCTAAAATAATAATAATATTACAAAAAAAAAACTATTATTTTCCTCACGTGCCGATATAAATAATACGCATAATATTATTTTGTACTGCAGTGTTTATAATATTAAGTATTAACGATGAATTTTATAGCAAATCTCGTTACAATAGTTCAACACAAATAATTATTACCTGCCTTCAAATATTAAGCAAGTATGTAATTTTTTTTTTGATTTTTTACTGGGAGTAACTCACACAGTCGCACATAATGATATAAATATTAATACATATTTATCGTGATATTATTATCTAAACTCGTTTATTCAATCAGTTTTCACTATGATTCAAAAACCTAGGAAAACTAGAAGATCAAAATACGCATTATGTTAATTTTTTTTTTATTTATACATTTTGAACAATAAAATTTATTTTTAAATGTTATTGATTGATAAGTAAATTATAAGTAAATTTAAAACTGAAAAATCGAAATATTATACCGATTACGGTGATTACACCCACCCATACGCAAATAAAAGTTATTGGATAGCAGCGCTGACGTAGCCTCAGTTCGAGTAGCATAAAAAAATCAGCGGAGCGCCAATTCGAGGGTCTGGCCGGACAACCCCTGGTTAACACAAGAAAACTACACAGTGGCCCACCCCACCCCGTATGTAGATAATGCATATGTGCAGCATTTCGTTTGTGTATAATATGTTATGTCCACGTGATTGATTTAACTAAAACGTGCGTCCCGGTCTGCAGCAGTGATGTGCGATGCGTGTATACGAATTTAGGGCGATTTTATGCCAAGATTATTACTATATAATATACAACCAACCCCGCAAATGTAATTCGACAAGTTCTTTTTCCGGTAAATCGGGTTCGTAAACACCGATTGCGCAAGTATAATATACCTACATATTATACTCAATTGAAACCATATATAGGGTAAAGCTCAACCCCATTTTATTCTTTAATAATGCATTTATGCAAATTCTGATTTTCGTTATTTTTCAGTAGGTAAGTACATTTAAAACCACATTTTCAGATCTTCAGATTTTAATACAATTTATGGAGCAACTTGTAGTTACACAAACTTCAAACCACCTTTTTTACTGTAATTTGTTACTTAGATGATTTTTAAAAAACTTTGACTCATCTAAATCGAAATTCAAACGAGAAGTTTCCAGTCTGTTAAAATATATGTAAGTTCTATGGATAAAAACCCTTGATTAGGTAAGATATTTAATAGTCGAATAATATTAAATACCTATAGTATATATACGTAACTACACTTAAGTAAACAATTATTACTACAATTTTCACATCATAACACCCATAGTATTTCCAATTCCTATTAATATATCTAATATATATATATTATAATATCATTAATACTTAAAATATAACAACTCTGGAACTAGGCGTTTGAATTTCGATTTAGATGAATCAACATTTTTAAAATAAAATAATCTAATTAACAATAAAAAAAAATTGGTGATTATTATTAGGAAAAAACATTTGTATCACTATATTAATCCTCGAATTGAATAAGAATCTGCATAATATTTGAAAATATGGTTTTTAAATTTATTTAAAAATTTCAAAAACTAGAGTTTGAATGAATTCATTATTAAACGAAAAATGAGGGTGAACACGCTTAGAAAATCACCCTGTACATATACAGTTCAGTCGCGCTCACCCTCATGAAGAGGTCAAACGGCAATCTATATATCTAATATATTTATGTACAACACGATGCGTGGTACCACAGGGGGGGGGGTCGTCCGAATCACTGTCGTATAGTTATATAAATATAGTAGCCACAAGCATCTAAGGGCGCCCAATCACTATATTTCAATATATATTTATATGATTAAATGCTTGGTAGAATTAAACATTTTTCCACCCCCGTGGCGTCCATTACCCCTGTATATATCTGTCAACCCTTGTAATGCCGCGTTAATTATATATATATATATATATATAAACTAAACCAGGGTACACAGTTGCCTGCTCACTCATCCGTCTAACTTAATTATAATAATGTTATTCACTTTCCATCTCTACAACAGCTTTATTAATATAGTTATTATATAATCGCGGGCTGCACATAGATAGACTGCAGGTTTAGGTATTTATATATTTATAATTTGCGCCTCACAAATCCGAACCAAATAGATAATGTTATTGTGAGGTGATCTCCGAGATCGTTTCGCTGGTTTTTTTCTTTAAACGGCGCTCTCTATTGTTGAAAAGCAAATCCCAACACAAATCAAAAAAGGATATGTAAATTCTTATACTAGACAACTATTTAAAGTATTTCATAGTTTAAACAATAATCAACAAATTTATTTTTACTTAATTTAGACTTAGGACGTAGCTTGGTATGAGTAAAAATTGTTTTTGTCACTGGTTTCAAAAATAACTTTTAAAGTGTGTATAATTAAATTTTATAATTTACTTATTACTATATTAATTGAAAAATCCATTATAAATTTATTAATTATTTTCTATGACTATATGGTGAACAAATTTATTACTTAACATATAATTTACTTCATAATTGGGTAATTAAAAATACTGTGAAACAATCATATTTGCAATAAACCTAATAGGAGGCTGAATTATAAGTATCTTTCACAACTAAATGATACACATAATATGTCTGGTTGTATGTAGATTTATAATAAAAATAACCAAAGATTTGGGTTAGAGCAAATCAAAACGTACACAACTTAAAATATAAATAACAACAATAATAATAACTGCAACTCCCATACGAGTTTTTTATGACTGGGATGCTAATTATTTTTATTTCAGTTAAGTAATAGTTTTACTTTAAAATATACGAGCATAACATTCAACATTCTCAAACATTTGAGAACATATAATATATGTTAATCTATATGAAATCCAATTTGTTTCAGAACTGAATGCATTTACATTGTAAAAATATTAACCTTAAGAATTCTTCATAACCATAAAAGAAATAACCAAAACTCTTGGCTAAACTAAATTACACCGTTCAATCATATTTATCAAACCATTCAAATCCCTTAATACCCACAGTTGATTTTGACACCATTTCTTAAATCTTAATCATCCTAAAAACAAAAAACCAAAATATTAAACTACAACAATACATAATAAAATCAATAAAATCAAATTTAGACCTAAATCGATTGCATTATTTTTACGCAATACCGCGATAAGAGATCATCATCGCTATATACAGTTAGGGTAAAAAATACGTACTGCTGCTGCTGCCGATAATCGAAAACACTTGGCACCATAGAATTGCCCATATACGTAACAACATAACGTTTTCGGTAAAATATCTTTTCTCTGTTCGGTCTTACATAAGTTAAAATAATATATGCGTTGTTATTGTTGTATACTATTATACACGCCCGACGTCCGGTATTACGTACAACGCGGATTATTATTTCGCGTTTATTGGAAACTGGCCAGTGGCATTGCATTATTCTATACTATATTATAGAACAGCAGCTTGCCACCCCCTTGCACGACGACTATAATATTATAGCTGTTTCGCGGGTCATAAACTCCGTACGTACAAGCGTCGTGTGATTCGAACGCGTTTTGGCAACGCCAAAGTACTAAGTGTTAATACAATATAATACATATATGTATAAACCAGATGGGTCGTGTACACAATATAATATACGTTTAAGTAATATGTATAACATATATATAATGGGAAATCACTATACGCGATTGTTATTTTTTATAACTGAAGAGAAGCACACAAGCACAAAAACGTATTTCCTTAGTTTACAATGTTTACATCAACGCGAAACATAATCATTTATAATATATTATATGTCTATTATTGTTAAATATTTGACTCGAACTCAAAGTGCACAACACACGTACTTTAATCTATCACCCAATCTCTGAATTTTATAAATGTTTTCTTGTGAATGATTACCTACTATCACTATCAGTACCTACTCTATTCCTGAAAATTCCTGACAAGATTTTTGTAATTTCTGTCATGTCTCATGGCGCTCAAGCACCTACTTATGACCCATTTCATGGGATGTAAAAAAAAAATTAATTAATACGTTACATTATATTATATTCATTACAATTTATTTTGAATATTTTGGTAACCTATTGCTAACGTGCGTTGTATTAAAATATTTATAGACAGAGCTAGTTCTTGAATTTCTTTTTTAATTTTAAGCCCCCGTGAAATTCGGAAACCTCAGTGTTCATGATTCTTGCTTTACAAGTTTAACTTTCACTAATATGGCTGGTGAAACAAAAATTTGCAGCATTCAGGTTGAGACAGTAACGAGGTAATGTAAATGTACATTTTCGATATCTGTACTGCTGTTAGTTGTTATGGAATTTTGCAGTAATCATTCCGAATTTTAGTGCATGTTTAATTTGTTCAGGAGTCAATGTAATACACATTTTTTCCACTCTAAGTCGTGTTTAAATTTTAAATTGAGTCATTGGTAACAGGTGCATAGGTTAATCACATAGGTGTATCACTGCAAATTATATTGAACTGTTATAACAAAATATATGCACAGATATAAGAAAATATAAAAAGTTAAACAAATCACATTAACCGTGATTACAACATTATATCTATGTACTAACAGATACTATAATGCTACAATGACTCATTTTTATTTTATCATAACATACGATTATGTTTATATCATTTTTAAATATTATATTCACGTAGATTTGCACTGGTATAAAATATTTTGTCAGAACACTCCTTAAACGAATATTATAATTCACATAATATTCTAAACATATTTACATTTACGTATAATGACGTAAGCCATATCATTTGCCATTTAAAATCGTCTAAAAATACTGCGCAATATTATTTATTATAAGTATTACATTATAAACCAATAGCATTAAAATAATATTTTGTTAAATTGTTAAGTACTTACTTTCGTCTTTCTTAAGTAATAAGGCAGCTAGTGCTTATAAATATAAATATATAAATAATGTTCCATGTAATTATTATCTACACTCATTATTTTGAAAAATATAATATATTTATATATTATTATATTTTTTTATTGTATTTTATTGTTATTGTTTTTTTTTTTTTGATTTCATACTTTCTTTCGACTTTTATAACTAATTTAACCACTCATTTTAATTTTAATAAATTATTATGAAATACCTAAATACTAGACAAGTATTTTGCTTTTAAATATAAAAACGAAATTGTTTATACTTATAATTTCTAAATAAGTAAATTTTAATTTTTTTTTTTTAAATAATGATTGAAGGTACTTAAAATTAACATCTTGTACAATTGTATAATATAACACTGTCGCTGATGTCTTGAAAATGTACATACGATTTTTGGCGTATACTATTATATTATAATATTAAATATTACATGATGGTATAGTATAATATATTATACTAAATATATTATACTAATGACTAGAACTATAGGCGTTACGTATAAAAAATATTTCATCTAGTACATATTTATGGGTAGGTATTAGTGTATTACATTATTGTCAATGTAACATTGTAACATTATGTTATGTATATACGTAATAATGACCATGTTACGTAAGACTTGGGTAATAATGACGTTACATTAAATTAAATTATGCTCAAAATGACAAAATATGCCTATGTAAAATAAAAACGGAAAAAGGAATTATTGGTGTGTAACGAAATTCGGACGGTGCCGTTGTATTATTAGGTTAGTACTTATAAGTATCTATATATAGTTGTTCAGCTTAGTGTATGTACTGCGTGAAGTCGGACGACGGTAGTGAAAATAAATTTTAATGTCCCCAAATAACGTCATCTTAATTTTTTTCTCTCACATTCTCGGTGTATTGTACTAAATGCTTATAATACACAATACACTTACATATGTTCACAATTTTATCAATACTAGATTTGCATAAAATTGGTGAAGGTTTTAGTCACGATATAAATAATATAATACACTATATTATACGCCAAACGTCTTGCACGCGCGAATGTTAAAATATTGTTTATAAACAATGAGTCCTTCGCACCCGGTTAATTAGTCGCTGCAGCGACCGTATATCGATCAGTTGATATAGGTATACACCTGTCGAATATACTCGTTTAAAAAAAAAAACCGACACGAGTAATAAAGTTAATTGTATATTTGCGTGTGATGATATAAGAATAATAATATCATAAAATTAGAAAAACGGCGTCTGCGTATTTATGATCCTCAAAGTGTTTAAGACTATTATACTTATAAATTATACATTATGTTTCGGTATTAGGTACCTTTCTCGCACACCTACGGAATAATAGTTATATCGTTAGAGATAAAAACGGATTAAAAAAAACAGTATTTAAAACGTTGCTTAAAATTTTTGCATGTGTCGTAAATTAGTAATTAAATAACGCTGAATAAATTTGGCTACGAAAAAATATATTATGTACTTCACCTGTTTTTATCACGAAATGAAATTATTTGATCGCAGTATAATTTATTTTATAATAAAATTGCAATCTATAGTCTGCAGAAACCTACTCTGTCATATCTATTTCAAACGAAACTGGGAAATGTATATAAAGGCGTGGAATCCTACATCAATGGCGGTCGGTAATATATCGTATGTTAAAACTTTAAGTAAAATCTTATGAGAAATAATATACAATTTATTTAATGTTAACCGATTTTAAAAACTTCTTGAAATGCGCTGATACTATAAAATATTATTTGTTTTAATCAAAATAAAGGTACAGTATTATGTACGAATTTTATTAATTGAAAATTTACCGCATATAATACAATCAGTTCGTTTCGTAATTTTAATAAAATCAAATATTTACCCGAATTTTGATGTATTTGAGTAATCTAATACTGCTGAGTCCAGACTCCGGAATAAAATCAATGTATGTATAAATGATGAAACGTGAGTTCGGGATTTTTATAAGATTGTCGGCACAAAGCCGTTCGTATCCAAGAACAGTGTACTATAATATGCAATACTGATTTGTTTTATATTCCTAAAATAAATCAAAGATCAAAATCCATCACGGCGGGTTTTATGTATACTGTTGCACTATTGCAGTACGAACAATACGGTTATGTAATATCGCTACATATTATATAGGTATAATATTGTCAATATCGATATAAGAAAGATTATGTCTTCTTTATCATTTATCGTCGTGATTTATTTTGGAAAAACGTTCGACAATAATGTCAATAAATAACATTTGTAAAATATAAAAATTATTTATATAAGAAATGTACACTATAGAATCCCACTAATGAAAATTGTAAATTTTACATAGAACAGATCTATATGTCAATTGTAAGTAAATACACCACTAGTAAAATCTGCCGGAAACAAGCAAATTTTTATTAAATAAATTAAAATAATTATAATAAAAATAAAACTCAAAATATATAGGTATCTATGTAGACATAGTAATTATTATTTTCTAAATTTTAATTTCCTTGATTAATACTATTCATTTTTATAAACATTTCTATTTGATCTTGTTTAATCATAATATTTATGAATTCAAAAATAAAACAATGAGAATTATTAAATTTTTTTTTTTTTAATATTAACGAAATGATTCACACATGCATGAGCACTTGGACTGATTCGTTATAGTATATCTTCTAAAAGACTTTATTTCTTGGCTAATATAATAATCATTTAAATTATCATAAAAAATTGTGCCACTTTTTAATATGCCGAGATTCTAATTAATCAAAACAATAACCACTATTGAATATTTGGTCAAAACAAACAGTTTTGCACTTATTATGAATCGCTTTTTAATATCATGTAGATATTATCTTTTATGCATTTAGTAATGAGATCATAAATATAGATACCTGATAACAAAACACAATAATTATCGATAACTGTCGGCGCGTAAATATCTTCAACGAATTCACTCGTACAACTTCATAATATTTTATTTAAAAATTCTTTTTTTCTAGATTTAATTTATAATTTCGATGGAATTGACATAGAAAGCTTAAATTGTATTTGCAAAAGTTCTGAACAGAATTTATCATGGACCTTATTTTTTACACCATTTCGGGTAGAATTTACAAATATCCACTAAAAATGACGCCCATAACATCGTGTTTGAGGATATTTTCTTGGTCGGTATAGGTGCATACATTGCATAGACACTATTGTATATTTGTATGTACCTATGTGCTGTATATTACACTCCGCCGGTGGCGTTTTAAGTGGTAAACAATATTCAAAAACTACATAATTCGTCGCGTACACTCGTGTACAATGATTAAGTGATGGAGAGGGGTGTTATAAATGCGAATTCCCTCGATTCCTATTATTACTATTATATTCAGGTTATATCGTTTCCGACTCGCATAAATTTCAAGTGTAATTTACTGCGCGCGCACGACGTATTATTATAATACCTACTATATAGTCGACTGTGGCGATAAAACAATATAATAATATCATAATAATACCGCAAGACGGTTGCAGGTGCTCCACTATTGAGGGAAGTGCTCGAGAATAGTTGGTATATATATATCATAGTCGGTCTGCGGCACACGCGCCCGCGTATATATATATCAAACTAGTATGGAGCGTATAAGTATATAAGTACGTAATGCATAGGTATTATACATAATATATATAAATGGACTAACCTTATATGTACGAAACGTCATAATATACACAGTATATATTATAATGTATAGTATATGTATATAACTCTCTCAACGACGACGTGTCTCGAGGGGGTGTAATTGAAACGGACGGCGGCGACAGGTGAAAATCTCTCTCCTAACCATATTTATATAATATATACCTACATATAATACGCACGCATCGATCGTAGGTAACTCTACGTGTATAATATGTACTTAGTACTAACCTATACACAGTCCGAGGCACGCGTCATGCGTACACATTATCATATATATATATATTATACACACATATATAGGTATATATATAGGTACGGCGCGTATATATAATAATATTATTATATTACTTTTTTAGACGTATGTACCTACAAAAATATGATATACGCGTGTCGTTCATCAACTTTTTCCCTTTACACCAAGTCATAAACAACATATAGGACGCGCGAGTGACTGTTTATTGTTAAATTTACAATTATAACGTGTACTGCATACAGTATACATATTATTTAATTACTAGGTATCTACATCGTACTGCATCATCCGGAAAAAAATTCAATTAGGTTTTCCTCTCGATTATTATTCAATTAATTTGTTTTTGCATAAATTACAAAATTATTATTTTATTATTTCATCACTCAATATTTTGTACCACAGCAATCATTTATCTATTTGCAATTGAACATTATTAGCAAAATTTATCTGTTGTGTTCACTACAAAAAATTATTGTGCATACCTTAATAATATATTTTTAAAGAAAAATGTAATTATTTCTAACTTAAATATATAGTTAAAGAATTCATAGTAACAACTTACTTTTTCCAGTTAATTTTAAAAATAATTCATGTGATTGTCTAATCACTTAAGTTTATATTATGTATATTAAAATGGAATAGTTTAGGATACATTTTTAACAAAATATTTATTTATTATTTAAAAGAATTGAAAGTTATACGACCACTATAATATCTGTAACCCATGTGGTAAAAAAAATAAATTATCTTATTTTTAACTGAGATGTAATATTATTTTCCATATTTAAACTTAAAATTTTTATACTTAAATTTAATTTTTCAACTATTAACTGACTTATCGGCTCAAGTTAATTTCGTTGCAAAATTGCACTCATTTGATTATTTTTTCAGTATCTATATTGTACTGAATTACATAATATATAAATTATATTATCACGCAGACAAGAATGTATGGCTGTGTAAGATGCAGTGACGGAAATATTATCTCTTACTTATCAACGCCACCGTTCGTGAGAATTTCCTTGAATACACTTAAATCCGAAGTAGATTATTGATATAGTACCAATTGCGATATCAAAAAAAAAAAAAAATTAAAAAAAATATATTCGTTCATTAGGCGGACATTTTAAAACATATTTACGTATACTACATGTACTTATTATATAATATCATGTGTTTCATATACCTATGTATTATACATTTATACATATATCTTCAAAATACCCACGTTTTGAATGTTTTCTTACCTGCGTTCAGTGTAATATTTAAAAAAATATATATATACACCTGTATAATAATCGCCAACTTTTTTTCTCTTGATAATTGCGCAATCAAATTTAAGTCAGGTCTATGGATATTTTAATACAACAGAACGTAATCAGCCATCGGCGATGGATATATATAATCGATATTATATTATATAGGTATATGTTTACATTTTTGTTTTCTCAATAGTCTTCTACACCTATAACTTTTATAGCTCGTACGATATTTGCGTGCCGAGTACCTATCCTACCTAATCACCTATTTATTCGTGAATTTAGTCGTCAGGATCGTAAAACGGACGAAAATAATAATAATGATAATATTAATAAGCCCGGCTACTGCGACGTGTATTATATAGGTACCTAATATATATTTATGAGCACCTATACCTACACTACCCATCTAATAAAGGTGTTATACAACACGTATTTTTATGTATATACAAGAATATTATACGCACCTATGTAATATACTTAATAATATATACAGACGTGAGACGTCGTAAGAATACGTGCGAATAGATATTTTATGTTATATGTATATATATTATTATATTATTTTGTCGTGATAATTAAATAAATTGAATGTGTTGATTTTTATTTCGATATTGGTTGCATATCTACACATTCGGTTATTTTATAGTGCAGGTGCGGGGGGAGCAAATCTTGTACATTTAATTGGAAAAAAAATTGTTTTAACGCCGAATTAAAAACGATAAACATTTGAACTGGAGATTGGAAAATATAAATATACGTATTTTAATCCTATATAAACAAGTTGTGCAGCAGATCGCATTTATAAATCTGATAATCATTGGACGCTTAAAAATAAATTATAATAACACAATTTAATATGCCAATATATGCGTACATTATGTAGGTACACGCGAGAATGAGATCATTATAATTAGAATGTGATGGTATGTTGTATGTTAGGTATCCAACACATTATTTCAACGTTATCACGTTATTATTATTATATTGTTCATTTAAATAAAAAAAATAAAACAAAACCTATAAAACATAGTTATCGTATTTTTTTCATTCTTTACTCTTAAAATGTTTATATTATGCAAATTTGAATTATTTTCGATAAATTACGCTCATGCACATAATAATTATATTATTTCATAAAATACGGCCTTATTAATAAAATATTATTAATTATATTTAATGTCTCATTTGATATTTAGCTAAATATAGCATTCACTATATTATTATATACATTTACCTATGCAGCTGATATAAATATATACAACGAATAATCGCGCAATTTCTGTATAAAAGTTGGTCTAATAAGATAGAAGTGTGTTTTTAAAATAATAATATTTATTTGTAAGTACCTACTTCTTATTCGTATGTGTGAATAATGTTGTATATTATTATAATAAGGATAAAGCGCGCGCGTAATATATAATATAATATATACGGAGACGTTTGATGTCTGACGTTAGCGTCGCACACTGACGGAATAAATTTAAATTTTACGACATTTTCGCGTGTCTGCCGCTGTGTACGCGAAAAGAAATCTATTAACAGATCTGCGTAAATGGAATTGAAAAATACGATTTTGTACATAAAACCCTGTGAACAGGAAAAATATTAATAATAATATGAGAAATTCGAGATCGCTCGACGAATAAATTAAACGGGAATATTAAAAAAATCGATATCGCGTGTGTGTGATTGGTAAAAAATTAATATCGCACACGCATAATATTATAATAATGATATATGAATGGGGATATTGTATATATATTATTACATTCAATAGAAACACACACCTGTACTTACAGTATAATACGCTAATATACAAGTATATACGACGTTTTACCGAATCGTCTTGCCTAAAGCACATTTTCTTGCGTGGTAACAATAATAATAATGTTACGTAGTGAATAAATAACTAATAGCTTTTTCACCTCTACTTGATTCTTTAAGTTTTGGTATTCACTTAACCTTAAAACTAAATCCCTTAAAAAAATGTAAAACACCCCCCCTCTATCAATTGATCTATTGAAATATAGAGGTGTCCCCAATACAGAGCATCTTACAAATAAACTGTTTTTAAATATTTGTACATTTTAATCGAAAAGAAATATTTTAAGAACAAATATAGCACATACTATATACAATACTCTACCACGTGTACTATGTATCACTCATATTATACACATATTTGGTGACTTGGTGTTTATTGAGGCAGCTGATTGTTGTGAATTCGTAATTGTGGAATGAATACATAGTAATAAATAATAATTGATTAATTCCATTTGAACTTTTTATTCACTTTTAAGGACTATACTCGTATGTTGACATTTTAATGAACGTTAGAAATGAGAATAAAACCAGATAAAACTTCCGTACGTAAGTGGCTTTTTCTTATGGATTTTTCGAGCATCCGTGTAATAATATCAGTGTTATTGGTAATATCTGATAAGTTCGTTATATTCAGTCATTTATTTTGACATATCTTACAATAAACTATCTGGAACAGCGATAAATTCCGGTTTTCTGTTTGTCGACGAGTTATCTGGCGACGACTATAAAGCCAATAGTCCTAAGTCTGTTAAAATGGGAAGAAAAATGTTAGTATAGTGTAGTACTTACCGAAAAATATTCAGTAATACCTAAAATAATTCAGGACTTTACCTACTGTTGTAGGTACCTATAAAAATCCGCGACCCAACTAGTACACTACCTGCAATTAGACACCAGTACTCGGGACCCAACTCGGATGCGCCGATAAATACGGCGGTCATCATAACCGCACATTTTACGACGCTCAATAGTCAATACCGCACACATTTATTCTATTGTTAAAAAGGGAAATTTGAAAGATTGATAATTCAAAACCACACACATTTGATTAACAATCAAAAATTAAACAACAAAATCAAATTGTTTTTCATTTGGACAAGTAACTATAATCTTGACAAACACCTTATGAATCAAATGTGATAGTAATTAAGGCAAACTAAAAAAAAAAGTATTAACCATAATCCAGATTGTGAATTTTTTTTTTTTTTGATATTGAATAGAATTAATTTTTCTGTATTATCCTGAGTTTTATTTTTATAATTTTGTGATCTTGATTAAATATGATAAATTTGTGTGCGGTATTAAATAATAATGTTATTTTAGATAAATGTATGCAGTATATGTTATTAATATATATATATCAATGTGTATGGTATTGAATGGTTTGATTTGGGAAAAATATGCGGGATTAAGGTATAAAAGTGTGCGGTTTTGAACGACACCCGATAAATACTACGTTGTTAACGCGTGTAGTATTATACACTTATCGAATTGTTAATATGGTACGTATATCTTAATCACATATTATAGTAAATAGTTTTGTTACATAAAGATCGTGAGAAATTTCGGGAAAATATCGATCGTACGACTACTGATAAAAAGTGTATATTCGGATACCAGCTTATTTTTATAATATATTATTAGTGCTATTATATGGGATTATATTATAATGCTGATAATCAGTGATCGAATTGGAAAAAATTAAGTAGAGGAGTTCAATTCAACGATTTAAAAACTGCGTTCCAAGTGCACAAATACTTAACACAGATCCGTGGGGGCTTCGCCCACACACTCCCTTCACAAACCTTACTTATATTTTAAATACCACTTTTCAGTAACATAGATATTTAAATTCCAAGTATAATATATTTTGATAGTAATGCCTACCTATGTCCTACATGTTACAGTAGAAAATAAAAAAATAATAATAATTGACATACATAATGTATTCAATATCTTAAATAGATAACAAAATTAATAATTATTCTTTTTGATATTAAAAATTATAAAATTCGTAATATAATTGACTTAAATTGACTTTAATTAAAATTATTTTGGACATAAGTTTGTACAGTACTCCCCCGGTTCAGTATAATATTATAGTTGGGGTACGGAAAAAAAAATAAAACAGTAAAGGAGCTCTGTTCCCATACGCCCCCCCCCCAATTCGAGCACTACTGATAATAATATTTGTCATCATTTTCCATCTTAACCGAAATGTTCGAAATTAAAATAGAATTTAGTGGATTTTTCACGCTTCTGAAAGTCGTTCAAAAAGTTGTTTTTATTTTACTTCGTTTTTTTCGTTTTTTTATAAGCGGCTAACACCTCGCCGAGGCTCACAGCCCCCGGGCCAGTGCTGATTGTATATACATAAACGACTAACGAGCACTCACTCTGCAGTTAATAATAATATATAACGCGCCTTAGAAATTCAAAACAGTTTGCCCAATGGCCTTTTAATGATGATTAATACAGTCGTATAATTTTTTATAGTATTGACACACATTTAGTGAAAATTGGACACAACATCGAAAAGCAATGCAATAAAAAAATGTACAACGCTGCGTAGGTATATCGCAAAGTTTAACAAAAATATTATACTAACGCCGTTACTTATACCGTAATTTATACCTATACAGATAGTCGATAATTTTAAAACTATTTATTTTGAAGAGTATTAAATTTCAAAGTATATTACGCATTTAATTGTATCGTTTTTTTTTTAAACTAATTTTATTTTTTATTTTATATGTGGGTAAAAAGATCTATATAAATGCATGCAATTATATCTATCGATCTTTTTTCGATAATCTTATTTTTATATGCATAAACCTTTAAATACTAATAAATAAATTCCTATGCTTACAAATAGGGTAACTGAAGTATTATAGTTATCAGCTAAACGTAGAACAGTATTGTATAATCAAGCATATAATATTATGTCTTCACACAAGTAGTGATGGCCGGCATTGATATATCACACTTTAATTATATATTTTATATACTGCAATCACAATCACTTACACAACGTCACCATATGCAGTTTAATCTATCAAAACGCTCAGAGTCACGTTCCACCATGTTTAACGTGTACAATGTGTATAGGTACTATGATTTCCGAAAAACAATTTGGCAATGTGGTTGACTGAAACTTAAGGTTAGGAAGTGGTAAACCACCTTATTACCACAGTTTATACTATATACCAAATACCAGAGCGTAGAACCCAATCCTAGAGGAAATTCGATAGCGGTATAGGTAAACGAACGTCAACGTTTGAAACGTTTATTAATCAAAGCGATATCTGCGATATATTAGCTAACCGCGCATGGTGTAAGACATAATATGACCATTGATCCTCCGTGATAGTAACTGATTATATAGATGGATTTCCATTGGACCGTTCGCGTGCACGTTTATTGTACACGCACATGCGTACGGTTGTACATAAGCAGCGGAAGTACAAAGAAACTCGACCACAGTCCAGTTTTGGTCATTGGAACCAAACAGACGAAACGCTGGATCATGGAGGAAATGCTACACCACGGTTAAACAACACACCGCACCAAAACAAGCGCTTACGAATTTAAACTTTTTAAACTTTTCAAACGTTGGCGTTCGTACTGCAAAACGTTTTCCGCTATAGAATTCTCTCATGGCGTTTACTATGTTTGTAAAACATACTTTGCTTTACCGTTCAACAAGCAGACAATCCTCATTTCCCCGATATCAAACTTTTTCAACGTTTACCGCTATCCAATTTCCTCTTACACAAAGCATACCTATACGTTAAACCAGTTACCACTTACCATTTAGTTCATGAATACAAATACTTGAACCGTCCAATCACATTTCGAAATTATTTTTTTTCTCGGAAATCGAGATATCTATGTTTATCTATGTATCTGTGGGAATAACACATTATAGTAGTAATATGACGTGTATATTATACACATCTATGTGGTTTTCTATGACTTCTTTTTTTGTTCGACAAATGAGCAATACATTTTTATCGTTGAATATATACACCATAATATTGTAATTATCGCGTTATTACGTTGTGGATTATAATATACTTAATAATATAGTTTAATCGATCGTCGCCGTCATAAAAATGAAGATGAACTTTCTATGCGCCGCGAGGTGTTTCGTCCGCGTGGTGTTTCGATCGCGCTTGACGTTGGCCGCCGCAGTTACCGTTCTTGGATACCTGATGGGCCGTTATTTTAACTACACAGTTAAGACATTTTCCGGTACCGACCTGGCTATGTCAACCCCCGCACAATTTCCTGTCGAAATTTGGCAGGGGGTCCAAACAAAAATCGATAAGATCGCTGGCGAAATCCACGAACTGCAGGCGTACGTGAGCAAACAGAAATTACGCTTGTCAAACACCGCGAAACGTTAACAAACGGTGTAATTTATAAATTAATTTATTGTCAATATATTAATAATATAATTTGTATTCACAGTTTAGTAAAAATATGATTGAATTTTATTTTTCGGTTGTATCCAAAAACCGCACACTTATGATTTCAACTCCAAAAGTCCAAAAAAGTCGTTACATGAAAACCACACACTTTATCGGTTCATTGTATAATAGGGAAATACTGGACAAACTATTTTTAATCAACAAACTAAATGTATTATTAAAGTCAAAAACTTTTATCGAGTTTACTACAAATTTTGGAGGACGCGTACAATTTTTTTATATTTGGCGATATTCTTAACACCCTGCAATATGGACATATGTTTACAAATCGTTATCGTAATATGCAAAAAAAAATATTTAATTCGTCTATAATATTATATTATTGCAGTAAGTATTTAGCCGACTTCTATATAACGGTAAATTATTAAAAAAAATTTTATCTAGCTAGTAGACGAAAAATGTATTCTCTGTATTATTATTTTTATTGGGTGAACTAATTTAGATTTAAATTTGATTTTTTGATATTACCTTTATTTTTTTTTCTGTTAATATGTTTGCATCGAATTTCGATAGCCAACAAAAATCTTTCTAATTCCTAATTCTTAAGACACCTCAACTCTGTAGCCATATGAGTACTGACCGTATATGTATAGGTATACAGTATATATAATATGTTAAACCGTATAATGCAGTATAGCAGAAACTTAAATTATATACAGTTTTATACTTTTATCTATACATCAGTATTTGTAAATCAATGATTTAAGTAATAAATAATAATTTTTATTTAAAAAAAGAATTAATATGCAAACTAAAGTTAATTAATTTAAATCAGTCATTATTTATTGCAGTTTTTAATACAATAATATTAATAATAGAATATATCTTGAAAATTAAAAATTAAACCGAGGAGGGGCGAGAAACGTAGCTCTATGTATAAATGTATAATATACATTATATATGTAGGACGTAGGCCGATAATCGATAAAAAAAAAACCAAGGAAAAAAGAACACGAAAAAAAGAACAATTTTTAAAAATTTTAAATATATTAATTGATCATGACAATTAAATATGATTACTTAAGTACATTTATATGACCATCGTGTGCACACATAGGAAATTGTATAAAAATAATTATCCCCCCAAAACAATTTGTAGATAGGTATCAAATTATTATTATTAATTATTTATCAGTTAATGATAGTAACATAGTATTATATTATAATTTTAGAAGCGTAATAAATATATAACAGAAAAACATTTAGCATGTTGCTGGTAACATTTGTTCAATCGGTTTAAATAAAAATGTATTTTACTCTATAGACTGTAATCTATATTATACAGAGTTAATATATTGTATTTAATATATAAAAATATACTACCTACTACCTACATAAAGATGAAGAATTAAAAATACATTTTTTATATTTCAATATTTTTAAAAATTATATTATATTTTTATATTTTTCTTGGGGAAATTAGATACTGACCGTTTTTAAGGAGTTCAATGTAGACAATTTATATGTGTGTGCTACGGTTCATGTAAATGTGTGCGTAGTAAGTGATCATTTTTTAATTTTCATATTCAATTAATTTATTTAATATTTTTAAAAATTGTTTTTTTTTCCCTGTTATTTTTTATCTTGGTCTTTATTCTTGGGATTCATGTAAGCCACACGGATATGTCATCTGTGATCACTTTTAATAGTTATGAGGGAACAATAAAGAAAAACTATAAATAAGTTATTTAAAAACTAAACATCAGTGTTAAAAGTCCAATTAAGAATATAATAAATTGAACAATATTTATATTGGTATTGTAACAATATTAATAGTCGGTTCAATTCAATCTTTAGTATAGTACAGTACCTATATTTAAGGTGATACTGTTCCTCCATTCCTTCGTTTGTAGACAGTAATCTACATCACCACTCACCAATATTATGGTACTGCGTCTGTTGTGAATTCTTCATCTATAGGTACATTTTTATAAGGTTTTAATTGACAATTATTCGATGCCGATAAATATTCACCACATCGTATTTTCTATAGTATTATCATGACTAAAAAGAGATCATTTTTAGATTTATAAATGCGAGATTCAATATGAGATTGATATAAAATGACCTCCATATAGATTCTTAACGATTATGAGGTACCTATACATTTTATAAAATAATCTTTAATCTATTCATGTTCGAATAATGTAATATTATTTTTATTTAGAACTTAATTTTACTCATGTAAAGTTACTAATGTAGACCGTATAATATTTTGCTTTTTATTAAAAACTACACTGAGACAGGGGACTCATCACCGGAAATCCATTTTCAAATCGACATTCCAATATTATGTTATATGTTATTAATTTCGTTGTTGTTGTGTCGCCTGTCAGTATAATCATTCATCATTATTATTTACCCATAGTTGAGGTCATTCTGTCGCGTGTAATGATAAAAATATTATTTTTAATAATGTATTGTAATATAATATTACTATATATAGGTACTCTTGGAATCGAAAGGCATCGCGTTCCACCAGTCCGCTAAAAATAATTGACATAATTTATCATTTTATTTTTTACTAGCTACCGTATTACTCAACATAGCTTTACTAAAGCCTAAAAATTGAGATGGGCAATTCACCAGTGCAAATAGTAATACATTTTTTTCGTACGTAAATTGGTATTGTAAGCAGTAATAAATAAATCTACAATTGTGATTTTAATATTATTAACAGGTGGTAAACGACTAAAAAATAACGGGTTTAATCTATTATTATTATTTTTTTATTTATTTATTTAAACTTTGTTATTTACAATTAGTTTCAACAGTTAAATAATAACAAGCAAAATAAATCTATTATTTAAATCCTTCTTAAATCGTCAAAAACATTCGAAAATTTTTTGATTCTGTGTTAGCCTCGGCTATACATTTAGCGTTTGATATACTTACCTATATTGTAGCCGTTATCCGTGGTTTTCTATTTGAAAATTCTTAATACACCCCGAATGAGATCCTAAATAATATATGTGCGTTGTGTATAGTTTTGTGCCAATTGGTCAAAAACATTGGATTTACATTTTCGTCAATTAAATATAACCTAGCAGAGAATATCTCAAGGAATTTATTGATGTAACGTTTATTAAAATTTTCCAATAGGTTTTAAGTCCATAGAGAACAAAAATTTAAAGAAACATTAATTTTTATTTATTTAGATTATCGATAATAAGAGATTGAACACTATTATTACTTATTTTCGCGCAGTTTTTGTCACTATATATAAGTTATTTTTTGATACGTTGTTTTTATTTAATATATTAATATAGGTACTATAATTTTCATTATAGCATTCATATTCATATCTTAAAACCTATTATTGTGGACTATTATTCTTGATAGGTAGATACAACGTTTAATAATTTAAAAATTACTCTTTCGAAATGTCGATTTAGGTAATAGGTACTTATTTCAAAACTAAAATAAAAATCATCTGCTTCATATTCACTGGAATAAAAAAAAGTATAGTTTTCATTAGAAAAAAATAAAATTTGATCTTAAAAGTATATATATTTAAAAATTCCAAAAATCATATTTTTAATAATTGTACTATAATATCTATTATAAATAAATAAATAATGGGAACGAATACAGCCGTTTAATAACTATGTATACGGTTTGAACGTCATGGCATGTATAGACAGAAATTGAAAAGCGTTATATATAGGTATGCAGTCGGATCTAAGATTGTATGTATAAATAATAATAATGATATATTAATATGTGATCTAAGAATCGGATACACCGCGAACGATAGATGAAAAAAAATAATATACACCCATATACGAGAGAAAAATGTTTGCGATCCGTGCGATTTCATCGTTGAACAATTTTATATTTTATTTTTTTATCGCGTTTTCCGACCAATGCACTATAATATATTATATACACAACATATACCGCGCAAATCAGCAAATACTTGTAGCAGTTGGTTTTCATTATTTATATATATATTATATACAAGTCTATATATTTTTGTTGAACATTTAATTTATATATATATTATAAACGCGCGACTTCAAACAATAGCCACAAGATATTGTTACTGATTTTAAACACTTATATTGAGTTATAATATACTGGGCATCATTTATGTATAATGTATATAATATATATATATATGAGTGTTGTCGATTTAGAGATTAACCCAAACGTCGTATCCGTTAAAAAATATTCCATCATACACAATTATTATTATTAAACAAATAGTGTTCATCCCAATATATTTTATCAGTAAACAATATAATAAAATTCCTAACTAACAAATCGCACACTTTCTGTCTACGCCAAATAGAATCAAACAGATACATAACGATACAAAATGTTTATGTTGTATTTGTTTTTAAACTACATCGCATAGACAAAACATAAACAGAAATAAAACATGTATTCCTATGACAAAAAATTGCTCCTACTAAAATGTACCTACATCGTGATTTTATGGTTATTAGTCTATTTATTTACAAATTTTAAAAATCAAAACGCTTCAATATCAGCATTTTAACGAAATAAAAAAATTTCTTCAAGTGGTAATTACCGCGATCAGAAATTTTAGTTCAGTAAAAAAGTAAGTTCATTTCACTCTTAAAGCAACTAAATATAAATCAAAACCAAACATTTTATAAATCTTGTACCTATATTCTTAATTATGAATTATTTTACTTATACCTACTTAAATTAAAACCATGCATTAATGAGCAATTTTTTACTTCATAAAATGAGGCTAATTTATTATTATAGTCGACATGTCATCAGTTACAATAGTATAATATAATAGGTTCAGTTATTGGATACCTCGAGATTGTAAAAAAAACGTTGGCCTGCAGATCATCGTATAGTGGTAAAGTATTAAAATATATTTACTAAATATGCTGCACAATTGAATAGCTAAATAACTGAGAAATATTAAAAATATATGTGTATATATAACATAACTCTTGTTCTAATAAACATGTAATTATTTTTTGTATTTATTAAAAACCAAAAGAATTTTCAAATATTTATTGGAACAAAAATTATAAGATGCCTAACTATATATAGTTATAATTTATAACTAATAATTATAATTATTTGCTAATTGTTTGCCACCTAGGTGTATACAATAATTATTTACAATTATGAATTATACTTTTTTATTAGATTGCATAATATTATTTTATTTCTCATAATTATTTTTTACAAACCCATTTAAATTACTTTATTTTTACAATTTTATCTTTTTTGACCTCGGTGAAATAAATATCTTTAAAACTGTTTTCAGTAAAATTAGGCAGTTTTGCATTTATTTCATTTTTAATCATTTATGAATAATTTACCGCGGTAACATGATAGAAATACATCACCTTAATGAATTTAAATGTAAGTATATTTTTTTTAAATAATTCTTTTTAGTATACTTCTATTATAACAATTAACAATATACATTAATGCGTAGTCATAATTGAACATTATTTTTTACCACCTCGATAATCACTCTTTACTGTAATAATAAAATACAAATAATTTATTAGTAGTGTCTACTATATCTTCACTAATTTTAGTGGACATTCATGATAATCTAGTAAAACAAATGAATTATAATTTAATCATACCATTTATTTATCTATATATTATATTATTTTTTTCATATATTTTATAACGTTATTATTAGTATTTATTATTATTTTACTCGGTTAAATAGCAAATAAAGCTTTATATAAGCACTCAGAACGATTTACCACTCACCCAATTATATTGGTTTAAACTATTTCATACATCATTTATATATTCTAACGAAAATTAATAGTGATGGATTGATACTTTCATACTATTTTGCCATAATTTGTGGGAACCGGAAGTCATAGCTTTCACATAATTGTCGCATCGCGGAACTCACCAGAAAAGACATTCTTGAAGAACACACAATGGTCCTGAAAGTCGGACACGTCACTCACCCCCAGAGACATCTTTTCAACAAATAAATGCATCAACGCCGTCATGTAATGGATAGAAAAAGTAAGAAATAATAATTATTATTATTTAATACCATTATATCGATTATCGTTCTGAACACCGATATAAAAATCTAATCTTATTTAAATGTCACGTCGTCTTGATGTGTTTGCTCCGTATGTGGTGTGATATAATTCAAAATGCTTTAGTTTGACCTCATTGTAAAACACCGTTTTTCTCATTGGTTTAAACACTATAAAAAAATGTAGTTAAATAAACTACCAATATAATGTATAAATGTACATAGATAGAACTTCTACGTGACTTAATTTTATAAAAATGTACAAATAAGTACATTATCCATGACTCTATAAGTGAATCATATAATATGTTAATATGTTTTTTTGGTGGGTAATAATAGTTAAATTTTCCAGTGGTGATTTATAAGGGAGGAGGTCCCTTTTCATTTTATTTTTTGAACTTATATTGGAAAAAAATACTATAGTAGACTATATTTTTTTTTCATTAAGAATATTTATTAAAATATCTGGTATATACAAGTAATTTTTTTTTTTATTTATTACAACAGGAATCATAATTTTTATTTTATGTATTTACAAAAGCATATAAAATTATTCCTTAATATATATAATAACACCCCCTTCCCTTTAACCAACCGACAAAATAAAATCATAAATATACCTCACATGTTACAATTAAACAAATACAAACTCCTGTTCGCAACATAAATGTCGACTTTTTAAAATCATTATAGAATTGCAATCTGATATGTTAGCCGATTATATAATGCGTGCGTACCTTCATATAATTACATCAAACGCTATAATTCTCTATAAAATATATTTTACAATAGTACCCCTATAGCACAAAACGTATAAGAGGTGGAGGTGTATGAGCTGATTAATGATAATGTTTATTAGTACGTATAGTATATATTTACTCTATTAGGTTTATATTATTAATTAAACAATTACTGTAAAAAACTATGAAATCATATGACATACATTTTATACAGTAATTCAAATCATCCATAATGTATGAGAAAATTCTGAATTCTGAATCAATTTAGAAATAAAGTGGGCAAGTGGGTACGACTACATTAAGTACGATTCTGAGTGGAAATGGTCTGTCAGCTTATACTACTACGTATATTTCATGATCTGTTTTTTTTTTTATATAGCTATTAAATATTAGTTTATACTTTATTATTAGTACTATGTAAGTTGATTAAATTGCTCCGAAATTATTGCATTTATTATATAATTAGTATTTAATTATTATAATAATATATGTATATCTCTACAATGTTAAATTATTATGATTAACTTTTGAATTAATAGCACCTTACTATGAAACAATATAAATAGGTTCATCGTATAAATAGATAATATCTTAAGATTCATCTACACATTTCAAAAGTATCATTACAAATACGTAGAAAAATTCATAATCTACTTAAAATGTTTAAGTTTCCATAAATAATGTTTTTAAATTAAAACTATTTTGAACATAGTTATTCATCATTATTAAAATATGTAATTTCGTCCAAATATCTAAAATAAATAATTATAGTTTTGTATTTAAATTTAATATAAACTATAATTGTAAGAAACATTGCATTACATTCTCAAACCTTAGCTATAAAAATTTAAGATTAAACAATTTTTACATTAATTTTTAGTACTTTTATACACCTTTAGCTTAAAACTTTAAATGCATATAAAAAAATATATTTTTTTTTACTTTTGGTTCCCAATTAAAGTACTAACGAGATCAAATTTGCTACTGGAAATCACATCCGTAGTTGAAAATCAAAGCATTTTTACTGCCTGCCCTCCCTCCCCTCCAAAAAAATGTCATGACACAGACAAAAATAAAAAGCACATTATTGTAAAATCAATACACTTGTCGCTCTGCTTAGGATCTAAAAATATATAATAAAATTATGTAAAAATTGATAAATATTAGAGCATATGTTAAGTTATTGATAACCGATAAATATTGTAAGAATAATATATCTATGGTTAAGTTAACTAAAATGTGATTTTATTATCTTTAAATTGTTGTATAATAGATGCACTACTAGTTTTCAAAAAATAAAATTGTACTGCAGAAATCTCAGCTACCTCTACGGAATTTCGAATTATCGTAATAAAAATTATATCATTCAATCAGTGGCGGATACGAGGGGGTGATAGAGCGATCGCCACCCCCCCCCCACCCCTTAGGCCGTATTTTTTTCGTTATTTTTATATTATAAAATTGAGCTGAAAGCTGATATTTTTATTTTTTGATACTACTTATAATACATAGAGCATTAGTTGGTGAAATAATGCAAATAATTAGCCCCCAATAAATTACAGGTTATATAAAAATAAGTAATTTAATTTTTAAAAATTCACCCTCGCACCCCCTTGAATGACCTCTGGATCTGCTACTGCATGCAATCGATATTGAATTACTCATGTGAACAGTTTTAATTTTTTGATAACTAACCTAACTATATTTATTATGCTCACAAACAGCAAAAACTTAACTTACTTTAAGTTGTTAAATTTTTACATATACCTAATTTAAATATTTTTTTAAAAAATGGAATAATAAAAATTTGAAAAATTCAATTACACATTTTTTTTTAAAAATCTACGCTATCAAATTAGAATTTTATCAAATATTGTTGAAAATACTGCATTTAAATCTATTAATTTTTCACGGAAATATATTATAGACGAAACTGGACTTTTTAGACATGCTGTAGGTGTATAGATCACGGAGAAAAAAACTTGTAATTTTAAAATTTTTACTATTGAGAATTTTTCCCGTCTTGCGCGAGTGACCATATTATTATAATAATATTCTCGTACCTATGCATATTACCATTATTATTATTATTAAATTCGACGGGCGTAATCTATTCCCGAATCGATATACGGGAAACCAGTTTATCGGCTATAGACATACTGTCTATGCGGATACATAAACTGGTATCGTATATTATATCTGTGTGTATATTAATCACTCGGCTGTGGCTGTGTAGCTTATGTATATAATATACTATATATATATATATATTATATAATATATGTATATACACTACACACCGCGCGTTTGTATAAAACAAGCGAAGAAGCTAATGACTCGAACGCAATGTTTACACGTACACCTCCGTTCTTAAATCTAATATATTTATGTACACATATCTGTATATATTTATATTGTATATCTGTACAGTTTACGCGCATACACACGTGACACATCATAATATTCTAATATAATATATTAAATATGTGTATATATGGTTATAAGATAGTAGAGACGGAGGTTTGGTTGTCGATGTCAGTCGATTTAATTATTATGATCGTCTATTCATGGTAAACGTGAAACAAATTACAACGTTTATAGGTACTTTTATTGTGATTTACGCTTGCTGTATAATATTATTCATAAATAGGTAGGTACTAAGTACTGTTGCATCGATATATTTCAAAAACATTATAGGATTAGGTTAAGTTTACATATTTTATAGATAATTAAGGTTATGAATTCGTATCAAAGCACATTTGTATAGTTTACATATTGTGTTCTACAGCCTAGCTTTCCTAACAGAAAGTTTGAATTGTGTAACAATAAATTTATTTTTGAAACTTTTACTACACTGTTTTGACTTTTTAATTTTTCAAATAATAGTTTTACATTAATCCTTTTTTTATTGTATTTTTAAGAATTTTAAATACATTTTTAAAATTTCATATAGTGTACGTTAAATTTACAGCCTTATACATAATTTCGAGTATTTTCATCAATGCTAAGCCACATCTTTTTAAAATTTTAAAATTTTCGTATTTCGGTTGATTCTTTGTTTCTGTTACACGCAATTATAGTTTACTGCACGTTTCACTGGACTTATTGGTATTTGGTATAAATGATATTTGATTATCTTCTTCTTTTCCGTAAGTCTGCAGTACAGAATATATTCAAGTACCACTACTATTATTGTCTCTTGAAGTCGAGCTAGATCTCACGCACATGAATACGATTCTAACGATATCAAATTATTATATTATAACATTATACGTGCGCGTATGTCCGCCACGCTTCGCTTTTTATTATATACTTATTTAATATATATATACATATTATACGCTCTTATGTCGACGGCTCGACGCGCATATATAGATACGTACGACTCTTCAAAGTACACCTACCTACCGAAAAATATATTACGAACCAAAATAATAGCGTGATATAGTATACTCATATATATATAATATACACACTAGTTGGCCCACAAACACGGTGACGACGACCGCGACAGGACCATATAATATTATTATAATATAATATATTATGTACGTCCTAACTGGTTTATCGGTTTTCATCGGATTCCATCGCCGCAGTGATTATAATAATATATATATATACACACAGTGTTTCCCACTACCACTGCGGTATATGTTATACGAAATCGTACGTACGTGTAATTATATGCGCGTATCGTATCCAAATATCTGTATATAGTGAATTAGTTGAAATTTTATGTATACTATATCGTATCTATATATATTTGTGTACAGTTGCGACAACGTTTCAACATATAAATAAGTGTATGTATGTATGTGTGTGAGTGTATATGTGTTTTTTAATATTCAATTAGAAACTTTACTATATACACACGCGCGTATAAATATACATAGGTATTATACCCATTTCCAAAAACATTTGTTAATCAAACTGTTTTGATCGATAAAATCTACAATATTATATATGTGGTACAGTTAGTAGTGCGCGGTATACGCCACCGTGTTTTCTCTCCCACGACGGTGGAAAAAAATTTAATATATATTTTAAGTAAATTAAATATTATTATAATACACTAATTGATTTGTATTGGTTTGTTTAGGTATATAACTTGTGATATCATATAGTGGCATCACGATGTCGCCGATAAATATTTTTCCGTGACACAACAAAATTTCAACAGCTAAAAACTCTTGTATGGCGGATTATGTATAACCAATAGTTATAACCTTATAACAATTATAACTATAATATTATATAGGTAATATATTATACAGAATGAATATAAAAATAGCTATCATAATATTATAAGCAGTAAGCACAATGATTATTATATGTTATGGTCTTATAGCCATCATCTACATACTTTATATTATTGGCATTTGACAATGTTGATTTTTGCATTCGATTTTATAAGTAGTAATGTTATACTTGCTTTTTTGATAACAAGTTGGATTTTATCAATATTAAAAAAAAAGTTATACTTAAAATATATTCGAATATATCAAAAAAGAAAAAATAGGTATATTTAAGGTGATACTGTTTCATTCGTTCCTTGCATTATGTTCAGTAACATATAATATAGGTACCGTTGCTATAGTATGGTATCGAAATCAAAAATTCATTTAATTAATCAATATTATTTTAGTTCTATGTAAGAATTATAATTGTCTAATTTATTGTTTGCCGCTGTATTATTAATTATAATGCAGTACATATTTTTACATAATATTTACTGATTGGACACCCTTTCACAATATATTACCGTCAGATCATCCTCAAAATGCTAAATTAGTACATATTAAGCATATGAAAAGTGTCATTAATTTTTAAACAAATACAACTTTCGGTTTTCGCGGCCATTTGTTTATATCAAACCTAAAAGCTTTGTACCTATATATGCATTTTTTCATAGACCATAAGTAAATCGACTGGTTACAAATTTTGGCTTTTAACGATATTTTATCTGAGGTGTCTGTGGCTTCCAAAACTTATAATTTAAATAAATACACACGTCATACTAAGTATATAGTTTAAGGATCGTGGAGGTCGGTGAGCATCACGTACGAACACTCGCCAATGAAATAGAATGATTGTAAGAGAGCGAAGCACAAGACCTTTGTCGATGACGAGGAAGCGACGACACTCGAGCGCGAAAACACGGCTGCGGCGCGCGTGTATATACAGTTTATCCGTGGCCGACACGGATATCGTGTTACGCGACAAAGGGCGCGCGTTCAGCTCACAGTCGCTCTCGAGTCGATATAATGTGTATGTCTTATATCATATAGTCTTGTACTCTTGTACACTATATATCATATATATATTATATATACTTATACGCGTGTGCTCGCAGCAGCGTCATCGTCTGTGCAGTGTGCACCTGCAGGCCGAGAACAAACGACGACAATATAATAATAAAAGACTATAAATAATAATAATAACAACCGAACTGGTTGAACGGAATAAAAAAAAAACAAACAGAAAAAACTACCTCTACGAATAAATGTGTGTGCGCGTCGTGTACGTACCTATATAATACTATAATAATATTATATTTTATGGTGTAAGTACACTGTACTCGTATATGTAGGCGATATGTGTATACTGTTGCAGTGTTCACGAACACACACACACATAGATACCTGACTATATTTGCGCGACTAAACTTATGAGTATATACAGGGCAATTCTTTTAAAAAGGTTAACGATCATTTTATTTTCTCGAAAAAATGTTGATCGTTACAAAACGCGGCATATCTATTCGAAAGTCAAAAATTATATTTTCTATTTTTTATCTTATAATCAACAGAATACGTCTTCAACTTAATATTCTGAAACAAAACATTTTTCAGTGAATTTCAATGTATAAAAATCCAATTTCAAACGAGTAGTAATTAAAATATGTTTGTATACAAAGTTTTGATGAGCGGTGATAGAACTTGCGGGTGTAGCGTTCTCTTAATGATAAAGACAGAAAGGGTAACTTCTATTTTATAAAATTAATAGAAACAATAATGATGAAATATTCTATAAAATGTATTTTTAATTTTTTTTTTAGTCCAATATACATGTATATATACTATGTATTACGAATATAAACATCCCATAAAATCTATGTATGAAACCATCGAGCCAATATAATCATTGATAATTGCATTCTCTCTCTGAAGGACACCGGACTGGACAAATGAATTAAAAAAATTCTTTTCTTAATTAATATTAACATAAATAAAATAATGTTGTAATATGATATAAAAAAAATGTAACTAAAAAGACCATAACAACTAAATTTGTATAAATATCAAAAAATAAAAATATAATAGTTATAAGTATAAGTTTTCAATATTGTTCATAATATATAAACCCTTCGCTGGTAAAAATCGTATCCTACTCCACCGCATTATACATAATACGATATTATTATATTATGTATACACGCCGTACACAATAGGACGCTAAAATGTTGGTCAACGTTGTCGCCGATATACTATAAGCTATACCTATATATACACATGTGAGTGTGCAGTGTGTTTTATGTGCGTGTGCGATTTATCCGATATATAATAAAATACGCGTCTTATATTATGTATTATACGATATTATATTATATTGTGTGCATTTGGCTCTCGCTACGACGCGTGTAATATACAAATTGGATTTATCGTCCGTGTCGTTTCGCGGCGCGGTCTTCTCTCCGGGCCGAGTCGGTGCGTTGTCGTCGTAGTCGAAGCGGCACATTATTATTATTGTTGTTGTTGTTGTTGTTGTTACCGTACGCGCAGTAATAATAGTAATAATATAATATATTTTGCGTTTGCGGGCTGTAGCTTCGGTTACAATCGACTCTCGGATCACCGACGATTTTTTTCTTTCGCCGTAATTTTTATTGTTTATCATTTTTTTCTCCACACGATATATCCGATATATTTGTATTTTCCGTTAACGATTTCCGATGACGCACAACACGACCGTCGCGACGATCATACGTGACGATATAGCAGTTTTAGGTAGGTACGATACAGCACAACATTATGCGACTGGTCGCACTACGATATTATAATAATTAATAATGAATAATAATATTGTATAATATTGAAAATTGCGGCCACTGTACTAGCTGTGAAATATTAAAATATTAAATATTAATTTTTTTTTTTAATCACCAAATATTTTTTGATATTTTTGAAGTGTCATTTAAATTCTATGTTTTGTGTACTTAACAAGCGTGATCCAGGACTTGAATTACGTACGCAACAATTTTACTGTATGTGTTATTCTTTCAATATTATAATATTAATACCACTACATTACTATTATACACAATAGATTTTGCAATTATAACCAAAAATTAGTAGACCTAGAAGATATTAATAATACGTCCAGTGGCGGATCTAAAAATTTTACTTTCTTGATTTTTAATCAAGTAAGTATGGTAATTAGAATGAAAAAAGTCTGAATTTTTAAAACTTTAAGAATTTTTGTTAAATAGGAAAATGATAAAAATGTAACTCAGTGTAATGAGTCAGTGAATAATTAAGCTAGCTTTAACATAAAATATTAATGAGAGAGATCCGATATCACACCCAAGCCGGTAAACGATTTGAATCCACAAAAACGTTGGCGTAAACAGTCTCAAAATTTCTATTTTTTTTTTAACTTTTCTCCAAAACTATTTCAGCTAAAAAGTTGGTTGATAGCTCATTATCAAGTAGATACAAAATGTGAGATTAAAAGTTTTCAAAAAAAAAACATTTAATTTTTCAATTAAAAAAATAGTTATTTTTTGCTAGATGAGGTAGATCACCGAAACTGAAGAACGGATTTTGTTATTTGGGGTCTTGTTAGATTTATATTGGCTAGAAGAAGTACTGTGAAGATTTTCAGAACTTTATCTTTAACTCTCAATTCACTACAGAGCTATAAAACTGAAAAACATACAAAAAAACGCCCAATAAAATGTTTTTTAATTTTTTTTTTAAAGCTCTGTAGTGAATTAACTATAAAAGATAGTTCTGAAAATCTTCACTGCACTTCTCCTAGCTAATTTGAATCTAACAAGATCCAAAACAATAAAATCCGCTCTCCGGTTTCAGAAATCTATCTCACTAAATGAAAATGAAAATAAAATACATTATACATACATATTGCATACAATTAATACATTTCTAAAAATTGAAAATCAAGAAAGTTTACATACCTATCTCTCACTTGGCGAGCGTTTTTTTTTTATGGGGGTTATATTATTTATATTTTCAGTAAATTAATTATAAATTAAAAATTTAATTAATATAAAATATATGAACAAAGTTTCAGTACCAATTATCCGACTAGCTATTATACCGCGTGTTCAATTTTAAAGGTATAACCGGTAATATTTCAAACGCATGACAGTTTGATTCGGATTTTTTTTACTGCGTACAGGATATATAAATACATCTGTTTTTGATAAATTCTAATTTTAACTATTTTTATCTGTGCATGCGCTGTAAAATAATAATATCTTAAATAGGAACCACTATTTTTGATACTGGATTTGGATTGATTTTTTTTTTCTGAGCAACTTTGATCTTTACAGTGTTTTGATACTTTTAAAATCGAAATTTTTAGGACAGTCGAAAGTTTTAAATTAGGTAATTCGTAATTATAGGTATTATTATAATAATTAATTTAGATTAAAACTACAAAGTGTATTTTTTATTATTACATCGAATTTATAAAAAATAAATCATTCAATTTATCGATAAATTATACCTATAATAATGCGTGATTAAGATATAGCGTTGAAAAATGCGATACTTACAAATAATAATAATAATCAGTAATTGCATTTTTGGAATATAATTTATTTAACCTTAGACTTAAATAGTTTTTTGTCGAAAATTATTTGGACTTCTTAAAGGAATTTATTAAATATTAATATAGCTGTATGAATGTATTCTGCAAGGCTGTAGTATTGTATTTAAGGATCTTGAAACATCCTTCTCTCCTTCCTTCAGAAATATTAACTTATTTTAACTATAAAATAACTTAAAAAACTATATGCTACACGACTATCAATAATCGATTTTTTTTCTTTCCAGATAGGATTGCCTAAGTAGTTTTGTTAAAATTGAATTTTTGATATTTTTTTTTTATTTCGACCTCTTGTGGCTGTATTTTCAGGAATTCAGTTTCAAAACGGTCTTCATAAATCGTTTCAGCACATTCGTCATAATAAAACAGTGTCGCGGTCGGTCATGTACTCGTATCTCTCGACAGTTTATTGGGATAAGAAAATAAAATTATCCAGTCGATAAAATGGTAATTTAATCGATTCGCCTGTGCGGGTCAATGTCAATACAAAATCGATCGGTACGTGTATATACATATATTACGTTATGTTCTTAAATTTCATCCCATTTAAGAGTGGAATATATTCGTTTTCACTATCATGTATACGCATCTATAATATTATATTATAACAACATAACATTATGCACTTGCCAGCAGCTAATGAAATAATCATTTCATATTTTATTACCTTGGCCGCAAACGACTTGCGACTGAGTGACGAGTGTTATGTATCCATCGTTTTCAATTCCAAAATATTCGTATTCCGTCATGATACGACAGACTGAGACAAATTGAAATCTAAATCGTATACGGACACTTAGGTATTCCACACGATATCATGTACATGCACTGCAGCAGTGTTCGTTATTTAAATATTCGAAGCAATAAAATGTATATACACGGCGTCTCTGACCAACACGAACAACTCGAGTAAATAAATAAACCAGTGTAGCCCTGTACTTATAATACTTATATAGCACCCTGCAGTGGTCTTCTACCATAAACAAATGGAAACCAAAATTGTTGTCACGTGTAAGCTTCAAAATCGGGTCACTATAAAATACTTTTAATAATTACAAAAAAATGTATAATAGGTATTTCCATCATTATTCGAAACAAATACAATTGACATGATAATAAATTAATACCAATAACATTATATTAATTAAACATTGGTCCGTTTTCATACATATAAAACGGTATTTATTAATTGTTTTTTTTTTCAAAATATATGGGTCACAAAATCTAAAGTTGACGCGAGTCCAATAAGGTTGAAACCCAACAAAATAACTGACTCGATAAGGTATGATAATAATGACATGTACTCGTATAAAAACTATAACACCCTTCAATTTAAATCATGAAATGTAGTCTCATACACTTATTAAATAAATAACAGAGAGAAAGATGAATTAAAAAAAACATAAATATTTGTGCACCTATATTTTTTAATTTTAATATCTATTCACATTTGAACAGTTATTTATATTATCATTTTAAATTTTCCATAACTAAATATTGGTAATTTTAACTGCTAAATGGTAACAGAAAATAATAAGTTAAACAATAATTGTATAACACATTAACATAACAACTATGATAACACCAGCACCAAAACTCACATAGCATTACGAGTGAAGTGAAAAATATATTTTTGGTGTGTAATGTCTCAAATTTGAACAATTTTCATCACATCGAGAATTTTCATAATATAGTGAAACCTCCAAATAACGGACACTCTCGGTCACCAAAATTTTGTCCGTTATTCGGAGGTGTCTGTTATTCAGAGGGGATACATATTTGAAATTTATTTGTATAATAATGTACATGAATGTATGTATAATGTTATTACTTATTATTTATTGTAAATTATTACATTTTTATATTTTAACAAACAATTATTGATTATTATTATTTAAAGTATATTTTTACAATCAAAATCAAAACTATATACATGTATTTTTAAATTTTTTTTGTTTGAAAAACCGGTGAGCTTTGTCTGTTTATAATTACACCGTCTCTGTGCAATCTCAATAGTAATACGAGAATACATACGAATGTGAATACGTGTTATTTTCAAATAAAAATTCGGGACTTACCATTATTTTAAAAACTCCCTATTAAAATAATGTCTGTTATTCGTAGAGTCCGCTAATCGGAGGTTTTCCTATTAAAAAATAGTGAAAATGTCCCCGTTCTCCAAAAAACGTCAGTTATTGAGAGGTGTCCGTTAGTAAAGGTTTCACTGTATATATTTAGCATAATATTCAATACTATTATGATTGCGATATTATGTGGTCACTAAATGAAATACCTGTACACGATTTTATGTAAAATATACATTTTTTTATCTAGGACCGTGTTTATAGTTTTAAGAACATATTTTTTTTCTGCAGGAATATTTAAAATATCTACTTCAACATTTATTATCAGTCCACTAGACTACTAGATCTTTACTGATGTGTAAGTAATGATATAATAGGTTTTTAGTCGTTTTCATAACAAACTTGTGATGGTGTTTCTCCATCTTCTTGATCGCATTTTCAATGCGCGAATAAATCTAATAAATTGTCGACAACGACGCATACGCTCCCGTTTTCTGTGCGCGTCGAGAATACGTTACCACCAACAAAACATCATTTGCTGACATAAATTGAAGGGACAAATATTGTCGAATCTTATGACCTACGACGTACGTGCGAACTAGTACCAGGGACTTATGCAGTCAACGTGCCACGCACTCGGTTTGCTCTGGTGCGGTCGAATATCGATTACTCAAAAATGTTGTACAGCGGGGTACAGCTCTGAGTTCCTGATGTGTCTGTCCAAAACACGAAGTCGAGATTTTTCGCGTCACACGAAGAGGCCAAAGCAAACAAATCGTATTTCGAACACTATTCAATAAGTTTTATTGAACAAATGATTGAAACAGTCTCATAAATGTTCCGAAAAACATTGTTGTGGAACAAATTCTGTTGATTCCAACAAGACATTTTTCAAATTTTGTTTCGAATAAACTAATAGCATTGTTCTAAAAATAATATATATGATAATCGCCAACCTAAAATATTAAACTTATTATAACTTCTATAAAATAATCACAAAAGGTTTAAAAAAAAGTACACAAATATAAATTAGGTATTTATAAATTGTATTACTGTATATAAAAATAAAATATAATACCTATACTTAGTAGTAAGTATTATATTATAAAAAGTTATACTACAATATCCCAATATTTTAATATTTCTTTATAATTTATAACTAATTACAATGATCTACAAATCGTTAATAATAAATATTAAGTAAAATTAGAATTAATGCTTCATAATTTAAATATTTGATTTGCGCAATCATAAAAAAGGCTAAGTAGAATCCTATAGTAATAAATTTGTTACACATCACGTCAAAGCCAAACATGTAATTTTATATTGCATATTATTATTTACCTACTTAGGTATTTTTTACTTTTTTAAGGTATATTTTTTTTTACCTATTTTTACACATTTTATCATAACGTTTATGAATCTGATAATTATAGTTATCATACATACTATTTGATTATTTGAAACGTATCTCTAAGCCTTAGTGTATATCTAGGTGTCTATTTACGTCATTCATATTGTAAATATTATTTATATTCATTTTTGATATTTTTTAATTGTAATACACAAATATTTGCATATTTTGTGTCTTCTTGTAGTCTGCCCTTATATAGTTATAATAAACGTTCGTCGTTTTTAAACGATACAGTAGTAGTAAATTTAAATGCGAAACATTCGCGCAATATACTAGGCACATCTGAGATTTTAGCCCGTATACACAATGTTATTTATTTCCTTCTAGCGTTTCTGTCAACCACTAGTTCTGAGCATAGTTAAATTTGTTTGTGTGTATGCTCTATGCACACATAAATAATTGTAGTCGATTCAACAATGTATATCGTCGACCCCGTCCACATTTCCTCGTCGTTTTCCAACTACTACTGCGGGTTGATGTCAACACGAGCAGCAGTATAGAACAATAACATAATATATTGTTAAATGTCATTCTCTGAATACCGAGCTACTTAATTAAGTTGGTGTATAACTACCAAACAAAATTTAAATAACAACAATTATTGATTACATACTTATGCATACTCTCGGACTCTCCTATACCGAATACAATGTCGTGTTTATTGATCGATTATATTATCTTTAAAATATACACCGATTAATTGTATGTAATATATATAATAATTACCTACTACAATTTTGTTTTTATCATAATAGATATCTTAAACATAGTGTATTTTAACAAATGTTCTGAATACTTTTATGACCATAGATGTTCAGATATTTAGAATTGTCTGTACCATTTAAAAACGTTGTATAGAAATATAAGCTTTTATTTTCAAATGATAGCCCCTTTTTGTACTGTAATTTATTGTTATACCGTACATGACAACCCGTGAGTATCACATTATCGTATGTTTTATTACATCATATTATATTATACAGGCATTTTGGTGAATTAGCAACTAGTAAATAATTTATATTATTTGACTTCATTAACACTATAGAATAGTATAAATATATTTTTAACCTACAAGCTGATGCTTCAGTAAACGCGTTCCCGTAAAATATTGACACTCGTGAATCGTGGTCAATTTATCAATGGTAAAAATATAATAATTACACGTTTTGCAGTGTAATATATAGAAATCTAACGTGATAACTCGATAATTCGATTTCCATTTCGGTTTAGTTATAAAATAATGAATGTATTATACCGAATACATATTATTTTTAATGTGTCAAAAACAATTAAGCTTAAAATAATATAGAAAATAGTCAAAGAATTTCGTTTAAATTAAGTACTAAAACAGTGGAATACACATATAGATATTATAGGTCCTTAAATATTATCATTTATCGTATTGTTTATATAAATTTTAATATATTTTACGTTTTCTTTATTATATGTAGAATGTAGATGTATAAGTTATAAAACTATATAGTGTAAACTGGTTAGTGGTTACACGACACGCGTGATCCGCAAGTAGTAAATAAAGGTAGATAATATGATAATAATAAAAATGTTGAAATGCCGATTTAACATTTTTTAACAAACTTAACACATTTGGATTTTCAAACGAGTTAATCAATAGTTATTTTTTACAATACACAGTAACCGGTATCGCGGGTCGCATGATTAATGTTAATACAGCAATAAAATACAATTTAGCAATACTCAATATAATTTTACTTAAATATATGTACACAATTCACAGTATACATATATCGCGTATTACGCACATATATTATATAGGTAGGCGGAGGCTGCAGGTGGCGGCTGTTTATATAAATTATATAGTATATTGTTTAAGATAATACCTAAGATTTTTTTATTTTCCTCAATATATTAGCTTTCAAACCGTACCTGCAGCAACGACATACAATAATGCATATAAATATATATGATGCTTCTAAGTATTATGTGACAATTATATTAAGATACTTAAGTAAATATTTTACATTTTTTACACAACTCGAGGTCAATATAAAAAAAATAATTATTTTTGTATTGTTATCGTTTTTGATTTTCAATAACTCAAGTTAAAAGTATTTAGCCCCCTCCACACATAAAAAATCCTGGTTACGCCTCTGTTCAAAATTGTAGTTCTATTATTTTTCCTACAATTCACAGGCTGTTGATCATATTGGCAACGATCCTTGTCACTGCATCTAAGAGTGAACGCTCCTTTTCAACTCTCCGTAGACTTAAAAGTTGAAGAAAACAGGCTGAATAGATTAGAATTAATGAATATCCACAGAGTTATACCTATATCTACAGCAGAGGTTATTGATGAACTTGCTCTCCAATGCCGTCGCTTATAGTTCAAAAGGTAATCATAATATGTGCACCATTATATTCATTCTATTCAATTTCGTGTTTTTTTTAATACTGTAGGTTGTAGTTGTTGGTTTAGTACTATATAGTGTATTATTTATTTGGTGTAATTTAGAATATAAAAGTATTATTTTAGCTATAGAATATAAGTTGTATACAATTTGTAGATCTTACACTTACTGTCTTAATATAATCATTGTCATTAATATAATAATTTATATCAATACATGGTATTTGTTAATGTAATACGGGGCGGGGTGCGGTGGGCCTACCATAAGTCTAGTGTTTATACATCGAAAGTCAATGTTCTGTATGACACGAGCCTACCAATCGCATTACTACTTACCTATACGTGTATATATATATATATATATTTATATACTTATATACACACGCGTCTATCAAATATAATTGTAACATACTATATAAATAAAATATTATTTGGGTGCGTTTTTTCCTCGTCAAAATATAATAATAATAATAATCGCGTACACGCCATATATTCATTAATTCCATAAACCTGAATATCTGCAGCGTTTGCGAATACACCTCTAATTTTATAATTTTTTTTTTTTATGTAATACGAATATCATATTATGTCCCGACTTCCTTACTATATAATATAAATGTATAAAAAATATATACAAGTTGGGGGATACGCAAAAAAAAATTCGGTTAGGATTTATCATTTCTTTTGATATTAATAATAATAAATATATAGAAGGCTTAGTGTCTGGCAATCTTCTAGATTCAATCACCTCGGCAAAACGATTTAAAAAATAAAAATAGTTGACAACAGTTCTGATTTTTGAAACTTTTTTTAAAATTTTCTATTAATTATTATTTCAACAAAATGTTTACGATAAATCTAATTTAATATTTATTAAGCATATTTAATTTGTTTGGCGAATTCTCATACTAATTTAAAAAACATGACATTATAAATAAAATCGTCTATATTACACATTGTTTATAATCGAACAATTTATAATTTGCGAATTTTTTTTTCATCATCACAATGATTTTTAAGTTGTAACGTCAGATAAAATAATCTCATGGATTCATGAATCGTGTGTAATTTTTTAACTAACTATATAATCATAAACGAAAATTTTACAATTATTTTATAATTGTATATTCAGAACTTTATAATTTATAGTTAATTCACTACAGAGCTTCAAAAAAAAAAATTAAAACACATTTTATTGGGAGTTTTTTTATGCTTTATAGCTTTGTAGTGAGTTAAGCATTGAAGATAAAGTTATAAAAATCTTCACAGCACTTCTCCTAGCCAATGTGAATCTAATGAGACCCCAAATAAAAAAAAAACCAGTTCTCCAGTTTCGGTAATCTAACACGCTAAATGAAAATCTAGCAAAAAATAACTATTTTCTTAACTGAAAATTAAATCATTTTTTTTTTGAAAATTTTTTTATCTCGCATTTTGTATCTACTTGATAATCCCTTTTTAATGAGCTTAAACTATTTCGCTATTATACTTTTGGAGAATATTAAAAAATAGAAATTTTTGGACTATTCACGCCAACGTTTTTGTGGATTCAAATGGTTATATCGCTTGGGTGTGATATCGGATCTCTCTCATTTATATTTCATTTTAAAGCTAGCTTAATTATCCACCTACTCATTACACTAAGTTACATTTTTATCATTTTCCTATTTAACAAAAATTCTTGAAGTTTTAAAAATTCAGACTTTTTTCATTTCAATTACATTACCATACTTTCTTGATTTTTAATCAAGTAAAATAAAATATGCGCAGCTAATGGTTATAATATATTATTATTGGTCAGTAGATTGTGGTCTCAAATCAATGACACTATTTTTGACGTAAAGCTAAATATAAAAATATCTTAATCTTAAATGTATACTTTTATAAAAACGAATAAGTTGTTTCTATATAGTTTAAATTATTGAACATTTCACTCAGCACTCAGAAGTTTATTTTAACCTTCATGATACATGTATGATTTTATTTATTTCTTTTTTAAACAAAATTGTTTTGTAACCGTGTACTGTGTGTCCATTAGTAATATTAAGTTTTCCTGCTACAACGTTCAACGAGAAAAATGTTTTTATTTTTACATAAATGTTTTTGCTAAAACAGTTGTATAAATATTATTTTTTGATGTTTTAGTAGTTTAAATTTAACAAATTTGTTTGTATATTGGTCATTAATAGATTTCACCAGCCTCCCTTCAAATTAAAATTTTGAAATTTTGTTTTGCGTATAATTGCCAATTGGTGTAAATTATTATGCTTTTATGCTACTTTTTCCTAAAAATAGGTTTTTTGATGTTTTGCATTTCCCCAGCCCACGTACCCGAGAAAAATCATAAATTCCCAATTTTCTTCTCGCCATACATTAGTGTGCCATGGTAGTTTAGAGTTTTGTGTACTAATTATTAAAATAAACGTGTACGTGTCGTTTACTATTCCTCCCCCTCCCTGAATGCTTAAAAACTACAGACTCATTATTTTTAGCAATGTATAATATTTATACATCAATAACATATATTGCTAACTTGTTATACTTTATTCTAGGTATTCGTCCGACAAGAAAGTAAAATTAATTCACAATATGTTTGATACGTTTTAAGACCGGTGCACATAATAGACGTAGTGATCTTCAAGGAATTCAGAACTCAATCAAAATTATTGATTTAAAATAATATACTGTGAGAGTACGATTAACGGATAATATTATTATAAATTCCCTTAAATTTGAAAGTTAATGTCACGCGTTTACATAGTTTTCATATAAATATTTATATTTGTTTTAATTTTACTGGTGAAACTATGCGTCAACACAGTGTTTGGCTACGGTAGAAGCTAAATTAGATGAAATAAAAATACGAACATCGCACCACACTGATACACGCTTTCGGATACCTGTTGCAGTATAATATTAGAATAATTGTTACAACACTGCTATTTTATTACTGAAAATGACGTGTTAAACGCGTTTCCGTCGAAATGTTTCGTAACACATATTTTATTTATTTTATACGTATACCTAATATAACAATATAACCAGTCGAGTTATTTTAATTTTGAAACATGTCACGAGCATTTTAAAATTTACAACAAATCAAAAACACTCAACGTGACCTCAGAAAAAATGTCAAATACGTTTATAGAAATCATCATTCTTGTGCACACAAATCTGTGTGAAATCCTCGTGACTGAAAACGACCTCGGTTAACCGTATACTGAAAATTCTCTGAAGATCATAGTTATATCTATATTATATATACATATCAGACATCAGTATGGTGTACAAATGTATTATGGTCTCGGTTATACTAAAAAATTTAAAAAATCTGTAGAATTAGAATAGTTTAACGCATTATTGTTAAAGGCTAAAAGAGGGGCGCCCGCCGTGGTGTCAATTAATTTACCCTGTACCTATACCTACCTCCTACATAATATTATATACTACACCATAACGTGATTGGAGGTATACCTACTGTGGGCGATTCGGAACACTCAAAAATCTAACGTCCCGCGAAGACGGCGTAGGGGCAAAAAAAAATCGAATAAACCGAAACGAAAATATAATATGATGACCTGTAACAGTGAAGAAGAACCCCCGCTAAGCGAGTCGTCCGTCGCGCGTACATAAAATGCGAGCGCGCTTTTTGCCAGTCGGGAAAAAAACCGAACACAAAACGAAATAAAACAAAAGGAAACGAAACCGGTCGCCGACGGCGTTTGCGTTTATAAAAGTATAATATAGGTACCTATATATATATATATAATGTAATGTGCGCGTTATTATATTGCTGTTTCTAAATTTATATTGTTATATATATTATTATGACGGAAGGCTGTTCGTGTGTGAAGTCGAACCGGCGGCGGCGGCGGCGCACAGGCGGCGTTTTTTTTTTGATAAATTTTTTTTCTATCGCGTTTCGGGGGACACCCACGATTTGCTCAGAACAGCGACACTAAACGCGTGTATTTTATGTACGCTAGTGTGTGCCTGCTATACAGGACATAATATGTTATGTATACCCAATTGCAGATATTTCTTGTGTGTTCATCCCCGTCACAATAACGCGCAACCGTTCTCGTTTCGAGGAATAGAATATAAATAATCGTCGAGAGTCCTTCGCCCCACGCGGTGAAAAGTGCCACAAAGGCACCGACCTGTGATCTCGCCATTTTTCGATAATTTCTCCTCCGAATAGCGAAAACCAATATTAGTAAGGTGTATGCCACTTGTCCCATGTGTAAAATAATGTTATCTATACCAGAAATTATTATCTATTTACTTAATGCAATCAACACTGCGACATTGCAAATTTATTCATAAAAAAATATAATTTCCACTAAGTATGCACCATTCTAATAAAAAAAAATCTATACATATATGATTAATTGTTTTATACAAATACACAATTTACAAATCGAATTTATTTAATTACATATAATAACATTTAATGTGGGCCCTCGAAAATACCCATCACGGGGTAAATCCATTGGCATTATACAATTTGTCTCGGATAACACCGTGCACGATACCGTCTATAATTAATAAATATAAGTATCTACTATACGTGTAAAATCAAAGATCTAATACGAATGACCTTTAGATACGTATCTACAGATTTTCATAAAATGTTCGTTAGATTCAACAAGATCCGTAGTGCCGTATTACTTACATTTTACTTTTCAACGCATAAATATTTAATATAGTTGAAAATATATGCAAAAAACAATCGTTTTATTTACATATGTGTATATTGTATTGTCAATGATTAAAGAAAATAAAATATAATTATTACAATTTAACATAATTTTTTGGCCTGTATTTTATAATTAGTGTCAAAACGACCCAAATAACTGTGTTAGAAATTTGTACAACTTCCGTATAACGGAGTTTAAAAATGAGTAAATCTACGAACGTTTAATTTGTCACGAACAACAGTATGCAGAATCACACAGTATAGATAATAAAACTAAATAAATATGGACTAAATAACTCTTTAATTAACTATTACCAAGAAAGCTATCAATAATTATATCATTATTCAACTACATTAATAACGTATCTAAATCTTTCTACTTCTAAGCAAGTTATAAATTTTATAAACGATAACTGGAACAACAATGGTAATAAGCTCAGTCTTCTGCGTGTTAAATAATTAATTAACTTCAAGAGTTCAAAACCCATAAATATCGTTTTATAAAAACACATTTAACATACCTATAGCTGAAAATACTAAACTTGTTAGTTACCAGCAAAACAATTTAATAAAAAATTTTAAAATGAGAACCCAAGAATTGTGGATGTGTTGTAACTTGGAGGTGGAATCGTTTCTTCCTGTCTCCACAGATACGCCTGAATACTACATTAGTTATTACAAAAGTTTTACACAGTAATTTGTAGGCGTACATTCTAAAAATACAATACCATAAACAATAATGACAGTCTCAAAAGAATTTATACTATGTCTTATAATTGCATTAAAGGTGTAAACATGAGGTTTTTATTATACTAGCCAAATGTTTTTCCTTATTGTCAAATTTAAAATTTAATTTTCTAAATCAAATAACCATTCAACATTTAGTGAAATATTTTTTCCTCGACATTTATATCACATTTATTACTATTCAGTATTCACGTGACATTATTATCTCAAAGCTTAGCTCATACTTATCAATATTATGTATTATTATGTAACACGCACTAATGCAACTTGGTGTGCTCAGCTAGCCAAACAATGCTGTTTTAAAAATTGAAAAATTTTACACTTCAAACATCTGTATATTGATATTTGATAATGACGTGGTGTTGCAGACAACATGGCTAACCTAAAAACAAAAACAACAAAAAATGGTATGAAAAAATGTATTTTAAAATAAACACTATAGATACCCATCGTCTAACCATCTATACACATGTATTACTCACTGTATAGTTGTCGTCTAGATTTTACATTAATTTATCAGGACTTTTCGACAGTTTTTTTTAACACTTTTTATTTATTTACACGATTATGTGAACGAATACAACCCGTAACGTCGGCTATTTAAAATTAATAAATAAAAATACATTGTAGTTTATATAAATTGTCCGTACGAGGTACAATGTTCACTTTACATTATTGTTTGTTGTTACCTACACGAATTTCGACAAACTTTGAACACATTGTAATAGTATAATAAGTCGTTATATTATTATCGTTGTTGTGGTGGTTAAAAATACGTCGACTCTAATTGTAATATGCAAAGACATAAGAACATACTACGTACATAATATAGTAGGTACTTGAGAAAATAATTTTGTAGCGATTCGCACGTTCAGATGACGTTTACTTTTCGCGTCCAGTGCAATAAAGCTATTTCACTGTCGTCGGCTTTACCTACAATCTACACAATAATACTATAATATTATACCATACGTTCGCGGAGAGAATCATATTATTCCGTATCTGTCCGCCCCTGCGCAACGATTAAAATATCATTATCGTCGATAGTTCCGCGGCGCGCGCTCGCACACACACATCATCATCGTCGTCGTATAACAAAACTGCTTTTTGTATCAAAGTGTATAATATAAATACACACATATATATATACCTATATAACGTACACGTATTATTATAGTTTTATTCGTCGATGGTTATCGGCCTCGAAGTTTTTGTAACCTGTCATGTCCGCCGCGTCTATAACGTCCGACTGTGTATATATATATATATATTATCTACACGCGCGTATATTATACATATATATATATATACAGGTATTGTATATAATAAGTAGTACGTCGCGATGCGTTTATGGTCGAAAATTCAAAAGATATATTGCGCGCATTTACATTTATATAGGTATATATACCCTATCTATATACGATGAGACGAGTTTAAAATTCGAAAATTATGCAAAACCACACGTCCGATGTCGCGTGTGATGCGTGCGTGCGGATAGAACGTCTGGGGCCGTTTGTTTATCGATTTTGTCAAATCGAAATATTCGAAAAATGTTAAATGTTTAAAAAACATTATGGCCAGTACGCGCGCATGTCGTACGTTGTAATGATAAATACATGCGTAGGTATATATATATATATATATATGGGTGTACGTTACCATGGCCGCACGGAAACGGAAAGGGAACGCACAGATCCGCAGCGCGGCGGACTACGCGACCGAAAACGTATGATGTACCTACGTAAGTGGATGGGTGCCTGCCTAATATATAATATACGGCCGGACCGACGAAATGTATATTGTTTTTTACGTATGGCGATACGCGTTTATAATAATACCGGAGGTATACCATTATTATTGTATTCGTTTTATCCTTGGTATTGTATGTTTACTGTTGTTGTGATATGAAGCGTGTGTTATGTGATCGGAAAACAAAAACATCGAACGGGTCCGACGATTTGTGACCTCGGAGCCTCGGCAAACACCGTACGGGTATACAACGATATTATACGATATGAAAATATTATATAAATTACCCAAACGACGAAAAAAAGCGATATTTGAAACACGCACATATATGTAATACTACAAACGCGGTTCGTTTCCCGCCACTCGTAACGTGTTTTTTTATACGTCTGTACATTGGATTTTCGTAAGTACGCCGTACCTATACATCATCACGTAACAATATGTTATGTACTTATATATGTGATGGAATAGCCAGAAAACGATTTGGAGTTTTTACCAATCGAATCGGTCAAATGAGATTATAACTGCACAATTAGTTCATTTATAATACTGACTAGACGATTTAAAATATGAATTTTGAAAGTTATTATTATTATTTTTCGGTGGTTTATTTTTAATGATGCTATTTTTTTTATATTTATATATATTGTTGACGACTAATAATTGTATTTTTCATTTTTTTTTTTTAGAATTTTAGCATAATGTGCAAATAAATAAAGTATAGTCATAAACATTTAGTTCCTAGTTAATAGACTATTTATTTTATTCTATGTATATCATTCATCTGAGTGAATGACGGAACCACCTTCAAATTACAAATAAAGAACTGGGTATAGATCACGGTTAGAGGTTAGAGCATATGTAAGCGGTAGATCGCACGCTACACTAGCACCTATTATTTCTATATTTTCCGCAAATTGTGATTAAATGATCATACCTCCATCAAACTCCATTTTCCATTCACCTATTGTCATTCAAGACACAGTAAACAAATAAGTATTTTTAAATCAAAAAATTACTAATCCCAAAACAAAATATCCTAACTCTTAAACTATAAGTACAACATGATTATTGATTATAAATAAAAAATTAGCTTTGTTAAGTTTTAAAATATTAACACTCCCCTCCCCCAACAACAACAACAACAAAAAACGTATTCTGAGAAAACTTAAAGGTATGCAAATTCTGAAAATTTATAGCTATAACAAATGAGTTGCAAAAAAGTCATGCGAAAGTCTGGAGTATGTATAATAGCTTAAAGTGGGCGGCAACTTCACGGACGACTCATCCTTAGATTACATAAAAAAAAAGTGTTTTATGATAAGTTTCTAAAGTCATATTTCCAATAACAAATGTATTATTGCTATAGGAAAATCGGGAGTTATCCGCGATCGCGATATCCTCTATACATACTATACGTACTTACCTATACCTATGTAAAGTGAACGCGAGACGAAAGCGCAAAAATAATGATGCGATCGCGTCGTTGCGAGCGAGCACAATACAAACCGTAGCATATACACGAGTACGCACATAAACGAAATCGCGGTCTTGTATACCTACACGTCTTCTACGCGAATTACTATGTATAAGTATATAAGAATAATGCCTAGGTATATATTATATACGTAATTTTATATTATTATAATGTATATGATATATATTATATACACAATATACATAATATATAGGTGGTACGAGGTGCCCGCGCCCGTGTTATAAATAACGACAACGGCGACGACGACGACGACGATTGCTAGTCGGAAAACAATGATCTCCGCAGCAGCAGCAGCGCGCGCCGGATCGAGGAGATGGAGGAAAAAAATCGGGCGAAAAAACTAGCGTACTTCTATATAATTTATAAAGGTATACCTATACGAGTACGATATACGCTGTATAATACACACACGCACATGACGCACTCGCAATAATAATATATATTGTACGACCATCGAGAAGCCGCTCGCGCGCCTGTGTGTGTGTGTGTGTGTGTATAATATACGGATCGCATCAATTATGTGTGTAAGTATAAATAAACGTGCTTATACGCGAGTGCGTGCGAGCTATCGTCGGCTGGCAATGACAAAAATGTGGACAAATAATGGCGCTCGGCGGCGGTGGCGGCGAAAACACCGTTTTTTATTTATTTTATTTTGTTTTTTAAAACGACCCGTGACGGGTCCGTCGTCGGCGGAATGACGGACTGACAACGACGACCCGACGACTACGACGCTGTGCCGAGTGATGGAAGCGCCGCCGCCTTCACACTATATATATATATACGTATATACTATATTTTATACACTATATAAGCGTATAAGAATTACGCGCGTGTACATAAGACGACGTACATGCGAAGAGAGCCTCGCTGCTTGTCACTACAGAATCAGCCGACCAGATAATAATAATAATAATAATAATATATAACAGCGGCGCGTGAGGAGAATGTGTCCTTTTCCACACGGTCCGTCCTCGCGGTCATATCCGCGTACCTCGTGTATGTACGATATAATATAATTTATTATTAGAGGACGTCACACCCGCAATATTGTCTCAGTCTTACACTCTTATCACATGACATATTATCAAACTTAAAGGTGAGAATGACGTTATCTGAATTTTATCATTGGATTTTTACAATATTTTCATTTTTAAGCTAAGTCATGAAAACTGTAAAACTATAGGTTTATTTACTCATAGACAATGATGTACTTACCCTATTATTTATTTCAATTTATGTCAATTATATAACGAATTTTTCGATTTTTAATATCAAAAACAATAATTATTAATTCAGTTATTGAAATACAAATTATGTATGTTGATTAATATAATTTTTTTATTTTCTACTGTAACATGTAGGACGTAACCACGAAGGTATTACTATCAAAATATATTATATTTTGAATTTAAATATTTATGTAGCTGAAAAGTGCTATTCAAAATATAAGTTATGTTGACGAAGATGATGTGAGAGCAAAACCCCCCATGGCCCTTCGGATCTGTGTTAAGTAATTGTGCACTTAGAACGCAGCTTTTAAACCGTTGGATTGAGCTCTGTTTTGTTTGCTCAATTCGATCACTGGATATATATATATCAGGGGTGGCCAACATGACTATGTACGCGAGCCACATATATAAATGCAATTATATCAAGAGCCAAATTATTTAATCTGTACTTTTATACGACAAAATTAATAAAGATAGCTAACATCCGATAAACATATCAAATTACAAAAAATGAAATTACAAAATAATAATAATAAAAACATTTTTTTTTTTTTAAATGTTTGCAAAAAAAATTAAAATTTTGTAAATAAGACCGCGGGCCGCTACGTCGAAGAAGAAAGCCGCAATTTGGCCACCCCTGATATATATGATATATTATATACCTAATACATATATATATATATATATCAGATGTTTATAAAAAATATTATGAGATTAATTAATGAACATCAAACCGAAGTTGAGAATCAATAACCTCGATAATAATAAATTTATATTTTTACCCATCTAAAAAATATCCATTTTATATACCTATATGCTTATAATCTTACAAATAATAATGTGTACCTAAACATTTTAAAGTAAGTTTTTTAACATCAGATAATAACATATTGAATTAAAGTATACACTTGTACTTAACTTCAATTTGTATATTATATTCACCTGAAGTCTTCCCCTCCTTGAAGTTACCTAGCTACAATTTAAATAATATGTACATGCCTCTTTAGCCTTTAAAATGTCTGCGTTTTAATTCATACTTATCGAACAATTTAAACTAGACGATTATAAGCCAACTTTGTATTGATATACTTAATAACGTATACTGGTATACTTTACTATATGCTACATAAAGATATAGGTTTATTATTATTTATTATGACACCCAACATTCGAATTAATCGTCTCGATTTTTGTGTTTTTCGGAAATAAAAAATGATTAGAAATTAATGAGCAAGTTTCAGCTCGCTTGATTAATTTTAAAAAATATACATATATCGTAGAAATTTTAAGTGTACTACAAATTATATTATATACGTGAGAACTTCTACATAATCCGAGACGCCACGCTTATTTTAACGACTACGCGTTTAATATCCATAAACATATATATATATCTAATAATATATTGTGTAATATTTTAATCGTTTTAAATTTTTAATAACTAAATAACGTTCTAATTATTTTATCGCGGTCGTTGCCGCTGCAGTGTTCTGTAGTTATAGGACCATATACAGAGTGATTTCACCGTGCATTCTAACCACTCTTCTATCTTTTAATAATGTACTTGTTCGAATTCTGATTTTTGCTATTTTAAAGAGTACCTACTTAAACTTTGTATTTCCAATAAGATACTTATTTGGTTTCACATACCATTTAAAGAGTGCCAATATAACAAGAAATACTTAATTTTTTCAAATGACAATTGCTATTTTATACTGTAAATTGTTAGATCATATAAGGTTTTTTTTAAAGTGCTGATGCATCTAAATCGAAATTCGAAATGATAGTTTCTGGGTAATTCGATTGACTTTACATGCACGATGTTTTAATAGTATAATAGTTCTTAATAATGGTTTGACTTAATATACAAATACACATATGTAATATAAAATTCGTATTACTTTTCTGGAACTCATTACTCGAACAATTTTTTACAAATCATGATGTACCAATAGATCGTTTATAGATATTAAAAATAAATTTATTGTTTTAATGCATAATAGCGAATAGCCTCCACATTTGGTATTTCAAAGATCATTTAATAATATTATCCTCGGTACACCTCAATAACCTAATAGCTCAGTAACAACCATTCGTTCAAATTTAAAATATAGAAACAACATAATTTTGAAGAAAAAAAAGTGTGGTTATCATACGAAATACGAATCTAGTCACAGGACATCCCTTAAACGGCTTAAACGTCAAAAAAAAGGAAACAAGTGTTAATAATTTAGCATCAATCAGTTGCATCGTCATCAGTGATCACTCTGTATTCACAAACTGTACATAAAATATACATAATATTAATATAGATAGGTTACCTATCGACGGTTTGAGATAGAAACCGGCGACCCGTCGGCGAGTCGATCTCCTCCTCGATCATAATAATATTATACATACATCGTTTTGGAAACGAACACACTCGCCGCGGCGTTAATTGTTTTTTTTTTATTATTATTTCACTCCTCCGAAGATTGCAATCGCTCGCTCGTAATATTTTAATAGTCGTTAACGAAATCGGTACAAACGTGTTACCTATAGCATCGTCGGCTATGCGTAAACGTAAAACGCATATTATTACATATTATAAATATAATATATATATATAGGGTCAAGAATTGTAATTATTTTCGTTAAATTAATCCACATATAACATGTATGTATGTATGTATATAAATTGTAAACGGTAATGCGCTTATATAGATGATCTGTGCACACACATACAAGCGCCGCGTATATTACACTATACGAAAACGTCTCGTTAATAGTATTGTTATTACGTATATATTGGTACGAAACAGCTGCGTCGGTATAGGTATTTATCATAACGTTTCACACTTCCCACAGGATAGTTAATAATAATTATAACAATATAAAAGCGGCGTCAAGACCAAGACAATGGCGATTACGTTTATATGCGTGTGTCAGATAATAAAACACGCGTACCTATGTACCTATATCCTATAACCGGTACAACACCACCTGTGTGACGTGTACAACACTGCAACAGCGCAGATCGTCGTCGGAGACGACCAACAGATTTTTTTTTATCTTTTAATCTCATCGAAATAATAACAAACTTATTAATATGGGCGATATTATTATGTATATAATCAAACGACTTCCTGTATATTATTTTAATAGCGTAACGATTACCGCGTCAAACGACCAACACGTACAAGGTACAATACGATAATAAATGTCGATACGTTGATGCTGAAAGTAAAAAGAGCAAGGTATAAGTACTTTCGTCAAACGTGGGGACTAGGTAAAAAGTTTATTATTTTTTTAGATTCTCAACTTGACTCCTGCGTGGTTAGGAAATGTCAAAATTAACTAAATAACTTGGTTAATATAACTTATAACCAGTGCCGCAATTATCGCCTGAGGGGCCTTCAAAAATTGATGTATCGGGGCCCGATTTGTATGAACTTTTTTTTTTTTGTATATAATAAATATAAGCAAAATTCCAAAATATAATAAAAAAACAAATTATCTTTATCAGCGTGAAATGTAAATAATAACTCTGCGATGTTATATTGTAGTCAATTTTGTCCGAAAGGCTATTTTTATACATACTGGAAACACTATACGGGCCAACTCTCTCCAATCTTTATAGTTAACGATTGTTTTCGTGCTTTGTGTCTTTGTCAAATGTGTTTGGTACTTTGGTCTTAGTTACAGATTCTGTTCCACTACATACATCGATCGTCCAACTTAAAGAAAGGTTCACAGGTTTATACGAAGTAAGAGTAACTAATTTAATTTTCTTATACCTCAAAATATTTTAAAGTGTAGTTGAACATCATGTTGTAAAGGCAACTTATGGTTCAACTATTTTATAAAAATGACATCAGTACAGATATAATTAGACAAATGTTATGTATGAAAAACATATTTAAAGATTCTCTAAAAACAATATACAGCATAAAACAATCTTTTGCTGTGTCTATTGATATTTACACAATGATGACCTCTATTTAAAAGATATTTTCAGTGCATGTATTATTTTCCTAACATTGCCCGTCAGTCGTCACTATAGCAAATGTTCATTTTTCAAATTGAAAATTACTAAAAATTTTTAAGAGGACGTATCACACGCATGTGTTTGTCTCCAATCTTACACACACACGACATAGTAAATATTCGTTCACCAGTTTCAATAATGTGCTTTTAGCTTTAATATTAGAGTGAATTGACTCATTATCAAACTTTTAGGTACGAACATTATCTTTGTTCTCTCGTTGGCTTTTTATATTTTAATTTGTAAGTGAATTACACGTTTACTATACACACGGTAATTGAATGTATTTACCTATTATTATATAAAAAAAATTGGACAATTTAAATAATGGAACTCCATAATTCATAAAAAAAAAAAATCAAAAGATGCAATCACATTAAGTGCCACGAAACTTAAATTCACCTGCTATCGGCCATGTATTATAAGTATAAGAGTATAACTTTCCTTTATAATACGTAACTAAACGTATGTCAACGTTTCAAGGAAGTTTTCATATTTAACACATTTCCAAATCGTAAATCACACGATCGAATTTCTTTACCCGCCGTATCGTATCTCTTTGTGTTAATATTGACTTGCATTGTTAAAATACAGTCAAATGCTACAACTTAGGACAGAAAAATTCATTTAAATTTTATTCACCGTAGCTGCTCTGTATTTGATACCTACTTTTTTTTATGTGTAATTATCTACACATGATTATCTATGGACTAATGTGATACTACAATCCAAAACACAAAATAATAACGAAGTCGTCAGTCACTATGGTTTATACAATTTCTAAACAGTAAATGGTCCTCAAAAACTTTATCCGTAAGTCATTAAATATACTTTAAACCACAAATTTGTATCCTTTATTTTATCTAGATAAACGTGTAGTCTTAAGTTAAAAAAAATAAATTAAATTGTATTAAATATTTAACCACGTAGCTTATACTTTTAACATGTAATACAATTTGGGACATAGGAACATATATTATAATTTTTATTATAAATGTCAGTAAGAGGAACATTTAAAAATTTTCCCTTATTTCATTTAAGAAAAATCATCAGTACTTATGAAAGTAAATGTGTGAAAAATTAAAAAAATTAAACAGAAAAATACATACTTCCTAATGTTGATGATTTGCAGAGGAAAAAAAGAAATTGAATTTGTTCATTGACTTTTTTATCTATAAATATATAAGAAATTTGCTAGATTAATTGAATTTTTTATTCCTAATACTAAAAGAACTTGTTTAAAAAATTTATATTTGTCCTTGTTCCAAATTGTAGCATTTGCGGTACTTTAATATTTAGGGTAGGTACGGTACTAGGAACATATACGTACTTACCATATCAAAACCTACATAAAAATTTATTAATAATTTTATCAAGGGATGGTCACTCTTATTATGTTCGTTTTGTATGCAAATATTCATAAAAGTTAAATATGGGTATGTTTATTTATTGTTTAATAAAGTTAGAATAGCTAAATAGATAAGGATTCCAAATAACTGAACCATATTCAAATAGATTAAACTAGAAATAATATCACACTCACTGAACTTCAAATTATTTAGAAAGAGAAATTCCAAGATTAATTTAATTGAACATTGAGAATATTGTTTTTCACTGTTCAACCACATTAAAACTTTAATCAAATCTTATTTTAAAAAAAACTAATACTATAAAATAAACGAATATCATTTTTTATTATACATTTTGATTTAAATTAAAAATTAAATATGGAACAGAACTACAAAATAACCATGTCACTAGCATGTTACCTAAACCCACTTGACCTTAAACCATATTACATATTTCTGAAATGTCAAGATTACTTGATTGGTATACACCTTAAGTGGAAAAACGACTAATTCATTCAATATCTACCCACAAAGACAAAAAAAAAAAACAATTTTTACCGGGACTCGTGGTATATTCAATCGGAATATATTAATACTTATGGATGGCAAATCTGTGGATCACATGCCTGAAATGACAAACAAATAAAAATACTGAATCATCCGAATATGTAATAGTTAAAAATCTAAAAACTTTTTCATTACCAGCGATGACAAAATAATAAATAATTAAATGAAACATTAAATACTAATATTTGTTTACAAACAAAATACATTTAAATACATTTTTTTTTATTAATATACATATATATATATATATTTATAATTTAATGGCACACAAGAATCAAAAATTAACATGTAATTATTGCCACGTGAACTTAGAAAAATTTATCACTCAATACATACATAATAATTTTAAAACTACTTGTATAAAAACAATAAAGTTGCACAAATATAATGAATACTAAAATACTCTATACCTCCATTTTGGAATTGAAGAATTAACTTGAATAAAAAAGGATAATCTTCATCTAAATTAAGACGAAAACATTTAGTGGGATGTCATATGTAATGTCAAACAACCAATGAAAACGGAATCCACCAGATTGAAACATAATTTATAAATTTGTCTTTTCATAAGTCCGTAAAAAACTATTATTGAATGCTGCAGACCTCAACAAAGAAGGCGGTTCTTTTGGGCCAATCGGTACTTCAATCAATTTCCTTGAAAACGGAGACCAGAAAATTTAGAAAAAGAATTGAATAAAAAGACTAACATTAATAAAACCAGTAATACTATCTTAACACTGATATTATCAACATACATCTAGCTTTCTATCCAAAATTCTTCCAAATTACCTGATCAGTCATCATGCAAATTAATTAGAGAACCCATTGGTCCAAAAGACCACCTATAAAATAGAGGGCTGTAGTATGTAGAGTGGAGACAAATCACAGAAGCAAAACCTGGAAAAAAAAAATTGGATAACTGTATCATATCAGCATATTGTTATTAAAACGTAATTAAAAATTATAAGTACTTAAGAGATGCCAGCGAAGTATTTGTTTTATCTCTAACCTACACACAACATAGCAAATAATACTTTCATAAAAATGACCATAACCATATTAATTTCTCAAATTAGAATAACCTATAATAGAATTTAAACTTAAGAACATTATCTCATAGGCGTTTTATTATTTATATTTTAAAGAGATTTGAGTTTTTAAGATGTTTAAACAATTAACAATTTTAAAATAATGTCCTGAACTTTAAATTCGATAATAGATCATTTCACACTAATTTGTAAAAATACGGTTATAATTTTTGAGAATGTAAAATTTTCTAGGTTGCGCGTGGGGGGGGGTTAGAGATAACAAATAATACGCTGGCATCTTAACATTTTATATAGATATTTTAGAGATAAACAAGCACAGGAATACTAAGATGTTTCCATTTCTCTTTGAATATGGAATTTTCTTGAAAGGAAACCTTTTTAAACACATGCACTACCATAAGGTCTAAAAAAATAAAATCAATTATAACTATAAACGAATAATATACTAACTAGATTCTTTATAATCCATAAAAATCACAGAATTCTGCAGGCCACGACATTGAGGGCGGTTCTTTTGGGCCAATCGGTACTTCAATCAATTTGCTCGAAAACAGAGACCAGAAAATAATTTGGAAAAAGAATTGCATAGAAAGACAAACATTGATAAAACCACTACTATCCTAGCACTGATATTATCAACATACATCTGGCTTTCTATTCAAAATTCCTCCAAATCACCTGATCAGTCATCGAGCACATTAATTAAAGAACCTATTGGTCCAAAAGACCACCTTCAAAGTAATGGGCTATGATATTGAGAAGACAAATCACAGAAGAAAACCTGAAAAAAAGGTCAATTATCATATAAGCATATATAAATCATAAAAGCATAATTAAAAGTACTTAACATTTTTAATAGATAAATTTATGAGACAAATATGTTGACATACTGAAGATTAAGAAATATTCTGAAGAAAATCTTCCAAAGCACATGCACCACATCAAATCTGAAAAAAAAATAAAACAAAGTAGACACAATAATCCAATAAAACTATAAAAAATAATACATACTAACCAGCATTTCTTTATATTCCATTAAAATTGCAGTTCTACAGACCACGACATGGAGGGCGGTTCTTTTGGGCCAATCGGTACTTCAATCAATTTGCTCGAAAACAGAGATCAGAAAATAATTTGGAAAAAGAATTGCATAGAAAGACAAACATTGATAAAACCACTACTATCCTAGCACTGATATTATCAACATACATCTGGCTTTCTATTCAAAATTCCTCCAAATCACCTGATCAGTCATCGAGCACATTAATTAAAGAACCTATTGGTCCAAAAGACCACCTTCCATATAGAAGCTATGGTATGAAGAAAAATTCCAGTACAAAACCTGAAAAAACTTGGAAAACTGTATCATATAAATATACTATTATTAAAACATAATTTTAATTACTTAATATTTTTAATAGTTATATTTGAAATAAAAAAGCAGGGACATACTGAAGATATTTTCACATTTTCCCTGACTGGAATATTATGGGAAAGAAAACTTTCTAACCACATGTACACATCAAACCTGAAAAAAATAAAGTAGATACAATAATCCAATAAAACAATAAAATAATAATACTACTACTAACCAGCATTTCATAATATTCTATAAAAATTAGTTCTGCAGACCACGACATGGAGGGCGGTTCTTTTGGGCCAATCGGTACTTCAATCAATTTGCTCGAAAACAGAGACCAGAAAATAATTTGGAAAAAGAATTGCATAGAAAGACAAACATTGATAAAACCACTACTATCCTAGCACTGATATTATCAACATACATCTGGCTTTCTATTCAAAATTCCTCCAAATCACCTGATCAGTCATCGAGCACATTAATTAAAGAACCTATTGGTCCAAAAGACCACCTTCCATGTAGAAGGCTGTGGTATGAAAAAAATCACAGTACAAAACCTGAAAAAATAAAATTAAGTTAACACGATGATAAATTAAGTCTATTAATATAACAATGATAATATGCTACAATTTAGAAAAAAAATTTTGAATATACAGTGGTTTTAAAGCACACATTATAAAGTCGCATAGTAACATTCTCACATTACTCAAGTTAAAATAAATATGCATTAGTAAATATTATATTTGAGTTGGAAAAAAATTAATTAAAAGAATGGCATAAAAAGACTAACATTGATGAAATTAGTCCAATCCTAGCACTAGTATTTATATACGTCTAACTTTCTATCCAAATTCTAGCGAATTACGTGATCAGTTATATCAAGTGCATTAATTTGAGAACCCATTGGGGACCAATCGACTTCCTTCAACGAGGTAGTTTAGTAGGCGGTGTAGTATATGGATTAAAAATTAAAAATGACACTCTTATATCTTTTTAAGTAATAAATTGAAAAAAAAATGCAGTAGTCATAAATTATAGAAATCCATTCACTTATAAATTGGAAAGCGATAAGAAAATTATCTAGTAATTACCTCGATTGTTTAAAAATTTTTTTCTCCGAGATATTAACACTTTAATAAATAAAATAACAAAAAATATATGCTTGGATACTTGTTGAAAATGTTGAAACTTTAAAATTAAGAATTCATCAATTTAAATTTGTTGACTGAAGTTTTAGACAGTGTATTATTGCTAAATAAGATTTTTTTAAATCAGTGTAGTAAGTATAGTGTAATAACACAAAAAACCCTACTTAATTAACAACAATTTGTAATAAAATAAAATGATATAAAAATTATTACTGTCACCACGACTTTTCATTAATATGTATTCAACACCTTAAATAGAAAGACAATAATTTAATTGTAATTTTTACACAACACATAGAAGAGTTGAGCGCTAGGTAATTTAAAGATAGCTAACTAGTTATTCAGTTGTTCGAGATCTATGAACTATGTGTGGTAAAATTATGTATAAATAACAGGCTTTCAAAAAAAAAATATAAGATTTTTAAAACGAGCCAAAATGCCTGGAGATTATTGTAAAAATTTAGTCATCACTTAATTTGTCATTACCTTGCACAATAGAGGGTGGTGGTCGCCGGCGCTCAACAGTCGTCCACCAGACGCATCGAAATCGGATAGAAATCACTAAAGACTAAAGAGCCGACCGCAAATCAAGTCTAAGGCAAATAAGAAACTATGAAGTGGGACGGCTCGTGGAAGACTGAATCCGAAGGAAATCGTACTGTCGCGATACGGAAACGAGAGTAAATGACGAGCGACCAGCGGGCCAATGGGATTACGTTTCACGAAAAACACTGCGCCGTTATTAGCCGACTGTATTTATAAATGGAAAAACCCCGGCGTACAAAAACGATAGACCGAAACTCGTAGGGATCTATAATAATAATAATAATAACAATGATTGTATTGTTGCCGACGGGCCACGGCGAATTATAATAGCAAATACAGCGATATCACTATTTCGATAATGTAACCAACCGTAATGTCATGCTACGTTTAATAACTGCGTAAATAAATATTGCCCAATATATTATGCAATACTATATTATTTTCAATTGACAAAATTTACATTGCTGCGTAGTAAATCGTTATTGTAACCTGTGGGAGGCGCACTGCGGAGTATGATATGGTTTTGATAATAATTAATACGGCGGTGGGTGCCATTGCCGACTAGGGTTTTTTTTGTCGAAATATTTCATGCAATTTATCAAAATGATAAATTATTGTCATACCTACAACTGTCGACTTTTGCGCAAACGACGAAATTACGAAACGTCGCTACATTCATTACTATAAGTTATAGCGGCGGACCGTTGTGACCTTATCTCGTGCTCTCGTAGTTTAGATATTTGATTATCATTTTACGCGCGACACCAAACGTACGAGGTCGATCAAATTTTGTCAATTTTATATCGCGTCCAACTCTCGTCTTGTTTGTAATATATTATTTTACATAGTTCGGTTTCCTAAAGTTTCTAGATACGATTCGTCTACCATCAGTACCATCACTGCAAATCGGTTTTAACGAGACGCTTTTTCTGATTACAAAATATTAACGATTTTCGATAAACGTTAGATGTAATGATATTATATTATTATCATGTGTGCAGTAATATTTACGATTATTGGCGAAGGCAGTCGTTTGTGAACGTATATACGCTCGATTAGTGCCTACGTCATACACGTTATCAAATCTAAAAAATCTTAAATCTTAAATTGTCATCGATTGGATCCAAACAAACTAAGATCTTATCCTATTTAAAATGTATGTAAAATAAATTATTAAATTAATTTTGTTTGTTAAAATAGTTTAAAGCATTTTTTTTTAATTTTGCATTTTTCTTTTATGAATAGATTTAATAGATTTAGCTGTTTTAAAAGACTGTATTACTTACGAGCTTATTTTATTTTATATACATTTTAAATATGTGTTTTGTTTGTTTGGATCCAAAATAAAATTATGCCACACTAATCATCCGTATTACATAACCATTAACCATATTGAAAATGATAATACGTATGATTCGAAATTATTATCCTAGATAAACCTCCCTTATAATATTACAAATTATCAACCCCCTTTGGCTATCGATTGATAGACGATGATATTTTGATCGTGTGTATCGACGTTGCTTTGCTGCATGCAAAATTATTAATTACGCACACGTCGGCGACCGCGTACCACCATGTGAAATTCAACACTGTCTTAAAATGTGTTTAAATAGTTTTTTTCTTTCACAAGCTCTGACGACTAGTCAGTCTACTGATATATTTAGCCAAGATGCCAAAATCAATTCCTTTCAGATATAAGAAATATATTTTGTTTTCGCCATTGATTTAATTATAAGTCTATAAAGTGATTTTTTTAATATACTTAACAATATAGCCAATATAAGGTTAAATTATTCAACATTTTTACATAAAAATAATTATAAAATTCAATCTTTTAACTTGTTGTAATAGTCGCAATTTAAGAAAAATAATATTATAATGACTAAATTATCCATTAATCATTATATCTACGTCTACACTAATATATAAATTCTTTAAATTGCGTTCGTAGTTATCACGTTACATATATATTGTCTGTTGAATGTTGTTAATTGATAGTTTCTCGTTGCCAATTGCTCCGGTGTGAGAGACGCCAAACAGTTTTAAAATATCAACAATTGGTTGCTTTAAAAATTTAAAATATATTGTATGTAAGTATATAGTAAATATTGTTATTTTTATCGTTTTTATAATATCTTATTCTCGCGTTGTGTTTTCATTGAAAACCGAATCGTTATAACTTATAAGCTATACAATTTTATAAAATGTTATTGTTTTCAAACTTCATTAAAATGGCGGCCTTTAGATAACGCTCATTTTTAGATACCGTATATATCGTAGTACCGATGCTAATGCAAATAATATTATTATTAAAAAAACAAGCGTGTGTACGTTATTAATTATGTAATACGTTTAAGAGCCCACTTGGGTGGTTGGGTTATGGGGCTTACGGCGGAGTAAACTTTGGCATCCCTATTTTTTCTGTTTCTTGTTCTCGTACTCACACGTGTGCATCATTTCTACACCTGCCATTAGTTTTGCAAACGTTCCGACAGACGAAGTTGAAAATTTAAAATATATTGTATTACATGATAATAATAACTAATAAGCAGGTAATATATTATTGTTATACATGACAAAATCTACTTCTAAGCTGGTTACACACGGAGCGAATCGAAGAATCGAACGCACACGTCGTCCTCGTTATTAAATCGCGAACAATAATCGCCCAAAATAGTACACGTGAATTTAGACGTGTATACTCAAACGGGAAAAACAGGCGCGTTCGGTCGCGATCGAACGCTAAAATTAAACTGTGGGTTTCCAATGTCTAACATGTTAATTCACAAGAAACATTTCCAACGCTCATATTATATCATATATCAATATGTTGCGTTCAGTTTAGTGGGTAAAATCAGAAAAATTGGTGAGGACGCAATCTTTGACGTGATTTTAAATGCTAGTGTGTAATTAACGCGCGTTCAATTTTTTTAATTCACGTCAAATTTTAAAACACGGACGCGTGCGTTTGAATCGCTCCGTGTGTAATAAGCTCTAATTTCCAACTTCATTTTTTTAATTCATAAAAATATTGAGTACATAACCCCTCAACTCCACACATGAATTTAATATTTTAGTTTAAACTGTTTAAAGTATGATGAATAAAAAGCGGCCTGCTTAAATTTCGGAACTATTACAAACTCAAATAACGTCACTGAATGCGTTTGATTATTTGTCTGTTCAAAAATATCGGATTTGATGGAAAACGGTGAGAGAGACTCATTTATAACTTAGATTTTTCAGCTTTTGTGCTCTGTAAGGTAAAGGTTACATCGTTAGGTCTATGCGTCTAGTTACGCCTCGCGTTCATTATTACATTTGGTTCTACTGCATCGCTTTAACGGTCTAATTACGTTTCGGGAAAAACACTGCCCTATATGCATTATCCATGTATAATAATTATAACAAAAATATTCGTCGTCATCCATATCAGTGGCGCTATTTGAGGAACTCGGAAACAATGAAACCAAGCCTTCGTGTTGATATTTTAGTCCCCCTAAATTTTAGCGATTTAAAAATAAATTTAACAGTATTTTTCCATTTATAATAATACTGATAATTTTACTGTTCTACAAGACTATAAATATAATGTTGATTGATTTATTATTGTTAACTGTATACAGACTTATTTGGACTGTAACTTTGAAAACAAATTGGAAAAGTGTTGATTAGTATAATAATGTTAGTTATTATTATATATTAATATTATTTCATTAAAATATTACTTTATAACCTGATATATATTAATATATTACCGTCACAGTAGTACAGCACTATAATACAATTTTATCAATTTACACTTAAAAATAGTGCAACAGCGAACGGCAACATATAGATGTGTCTTGCAATACGTAAAATTACAACTTACTATTCAATGTTATTATAATGATTCTCAAATTAGGCAATTTTAACATAATAAAATATATCACAAATAATATCAATCCTGAATAAGTTATGGACATTTGTCGATTTATAAATTGAAAAGGAAAATAGCTTTATAATAATTTATATTTTATTGTTAAATATAGTAATACCAATATAGTATATTGTATACATATTATATAGTTAATTTGAAACATGTTACCTGAATACAAAATTTTTAATTATAAATTTGTTATTTTGTGAATATTGACTATAATACAGTTATATATATAATATATCCTTTACATTTTTTTTAACCTACTATCATAATAAAAATATACATCGTGCTTTTCTAATTAGACCCTAACCCAAATTCAAGGTTAGCTCCTCCACAAAAATTGTTGACCTATTAATACCGTCGAGTTATTTATGTTATATTATACATTAGGTAATGAGCGCAAGCGAATGGACTTGCATCGCTATGAAACTATAACACTATAATCTATATTTTGGACTGCGGAGCTGACCGGACCCGTGTGCATGACACATGCTATGCTCTGTATAATATTATTATCATCCTTACCGCGCGATACATACATAATATTATTCATGAACAGATGTTTACGTACACACACACTTCAGAATATTAATATATTACTACTACTACTGTTCCACTAATACTTTATTATAATAATTCGTGTATATTGTATATACTATAGTATACCCTCCTCGATATCCCTATCCCGAAGCACGACGTTTCCTGCGCGCACTAATTATAACGCCGGTACGCGTCAAACGACGTAGTATAGTAATAGTAACCAAATATATAACATTAAACGTATTAATAATGAGAATAACATTGTCTAAGTTAAATGAATGACTCGCTCGCGTGCACCTACTCCACATCGCACAAATGCCTTCTACCGTATATCCACGTCACTACCCAGCTCATCGACAAGGCCGCGGGCCTAGGAAGTCGGTATATATTATATATGGCGTGTACTTACACCTACCCTTGGGGGACAGCGAGTGGAGTTAGTATTGCCAGTATTGGACGGTGACTGGTGGAACTAAATATATAAATACAATGTTATAATTTATTATTATAATCAACAACATTTGCGGTATATTGGTAAATAGTTTGGCGGTCGTGTGTCCGTTGCATATTTCATAATAGATTACTTTTAACTATAATAAAATATCAGTTAAATACATTTAACGACGAACAACTTTTTGCATAGGGCCCCCACGCCGATATTTAACAAGCCAGCCCGCGACCAAGTACGAATCGTTGAATCGCAATATACGACATTACGGCATGAATAGTGAATACATGATATATTATAGAGTAACATGTAACATATTATCACATATTGTCGATTGACTCTGTTGTGTTGACTGCGTTGAGATATCAGTGTGTTAGACTTATATTATTTCTATACGTAGTTTCATACGTTGTAGGTATGAAGTGTATGTGGGCTTTCGGAATACGCTCCGTAACGTTTGTGAGAGACATGTCTCCGTTTAACAATACTCGATAACAATGCTATTTTTAATTTGTATATTTGCTGTGTTTTTGACCAATGTTTCCTGCATTATTTTTATATACAGTGAAAACTCTTTATAACGAAACTCTTTATAACGTAAACATGACATAATATTGGTTGGTTTGCTTTATAATCCATTAGTCAATTCATTCTCTATAACTTTTATTTTAAATTCGTTTACTCATTCGGTGTAGATACATTTTGCTATTACAGTGGCAAGCAGTATTAAACTACGATTCTTGAACCAATAGGAATATGTAAAAATGATCAGGTCATGACTCGTATAATGCACGCTGCTGGGGCTATACGAATCGGATATTATAATTGTTATTCGGAGGCAAACTTATGAGTGAAGGGTGTTAAACACATTATAATTAAAAATAAATTAGATACATATACGTAATTTCATCGACGAATATAATATTATACATATTACACGTGTACAAGACACGAACCCTCAGTGTATTCGGATGTCCAAGTTAATTTTTTGTATTTTGAAAAGAAAATATTTTTACATGTTGACGGTTTAAATTTTATTCGTATTTTTCCGTTTTTAACCAGTGAAGTCGTATAATTCTACATAATATTATGTATGAGTATGGTCTCCATATTTCAATAGTTTATAATACACATTACACTATAATTAATTGTCTAAACAAACATAATTGACACGCTCCGGCTCCGGTGACCCACTCATCTATGACTGTAGGAAGCGTTTGGATTTTTTTCTTTTTAAGTGATCTGTGGTTCACGCGTAACTCCGCGATCAGTAAGACACGCCAAGGTTTACATATTTATATTTTTTAATAAACAAATTTTCTAATTACTGTCAAAACTTATCAGTCCACATCGTATACCTGTTTAATATAATATAGTGGAAGTTCAATTAGATTGTACATAATTATACAAAATAAGATACATGGAAAAACAAATACTTATTTATATGTAGCATGTACCTTAAATTTAATTTTGATATCTTCTTTGTACTTCAATGATTTTAGTATTATAAAATACGGAGAAGAATAGATGAATAATTGTTCATCTAGTATAACATATAGAAAATTCGTGAGAAAAATGTCATTAGCCTTATAGTAAATAATTAGACATATAAGTGGTGGTTTTTTTTTATTAATTACTAAATAATACATATTTATGACATTTTAATAGTGCTGAATTATGATTGTTCTGATAACGGTGTTAAATTGTTGCACCATAAAAGACAATGGAGGACATTTAGTCATGGAAAAACAATTTTACACTTTTTTTTGTTTATAATATATGAGAAAAACCCGATTTAGACCATTAAAATATTTAAAATGCATTTTACCTAACTGCTAGACCTAAACAACATAAATACAATATTATATAGTATACATATTTTGTGTGTAAACGTGGAAAAATGTGTGCAGCCTACTAGACAAACAAACGATGGGAGACTAATTCTACTAAAAAATCACCAGACATGTCTACATATTATTATATAATATGTTAAGTTTGAGTATTTTACGTTGGATATTATATATAACCATGTAGGTAGGTAACCCACTTACCGCTATATATATATAATATACATATAATGCTACCTCTATTATACATGGTAATCATGGTACATGCCATATACATGCCTTCAGAAACGGATAGACCGGGAACACGCTACCAAATTTCGCTGACCTTTCGTGTTCGAATTAATATTAATGAGCTTTGCAAGGCTGTGTATATATATATATATATGTATATATATATATATATATGTATAGGGTGAAACACCAAGCACACTCAACCCTCTTTTATCCTATTTAATAATGCATTTATTCTGATTTTTGGAACTTTGAAGTAGGTAGTAGTGGTATTACCACTTAAAGACCACACTTCAAATATTTTGATTATTTATACCTTCCATATCCTGAGATAATGCACATTTATTTTTTCAAATTTAACCTTTTTTACTGAAAATTTATTGTTTATCAAATGATTTTCTGGAAAAATATTATGCATTTAAATAAAAATTTGAACGAATAGTTGCAGAGTTATTAAACTATTTAAACTATACAATCAACTGCAAAATATAATAGATAATAAATTAAATATTAATAACCTTTAATAATGATTTTATACAAAAAAAATAATAAATTTAATATTTAGTCTAGATTTATTATGTACTCCGATATAAATGATAAATAATTTTAATAAATGTTGATTGATAACCACATTATATACACGAGGCTGTGAAACGGGTACCAAGGTATTTAAAGTTTAATAGCTCAGAGTTTTCTTAAAATATCGATTTATAAATCATTGTTAAAAAAAAAGTTCACAGTTGGTTCAACTTGGATCAGAGCACTCTAAATGAATTAAATAATCCGAGTATTTAAAAATGTAATCTGTAAGGAAGTATAATAAAAAGTCTAAAATACGGAATTTGGATACATTTAATATCAAAGGAAAATCGAGGTCAACATGCTTGAGTCTCATACTATATTACTTGGGTAATACCAATATTTATAATATTATTAGTATGTGTGTATGTTGTTTAGCACTATAGCGTGTTAAACACTATATCCGCCGCCGAGGGTATAATAATATAATAAAATAATATGCCGAGCGGACGCATAACGCGCACGCGTGAGCATTAAAATACAACAATATTACATTAAATGTATACATAGCTTATATAATCGCGCGTAAGATTGTTCTGTCGTTTTTATTAAAAAAAAAAAATTTTACCGTACACACCGAGGGCGGCGGTGGCGGCAGAGGAAGGTGAATATAAATAATATTATTAAAAAAAAAAAACACACACACACACAAATACAAAACAAACAACGAAATAAACCATATGGGCGGCCGTGGCGGTTTTCAGCTTATGCTAATTTTTCTGTCGAGTCGTAAAAACGCAAGCCAGGTAGGTATTATAATAATAACGAGCAGCCGTTTATACGCGTACATTTATTTATATATACGTTAGTGACTATTTCGTTTCGCAGTTTACCCGTTGCCATGACTACTATTACAACTGTCTACTAACTACTTGCACACACACACACACACACACATGTATATGGGTTTTTGTTCTACGCCACGCTACCCGTTTTGTTTTCTAGCAGTCGGGCGCGCGATAATATAATTAATAATATTATATTATAATACCTATCTAATTCTAATGATATTGTTCTCGTATTGTGAGCGACTAACTCGAAAATCGTATCGCCGACTGTTAACAAACACTGTTGTGTTGTACGAAATCACTCCATATGATATGAATCATCAGTCACCAAGAACTAACGTTTATAGAAATAACCGTGCTATAAATAATTATAAAAATTCGATTAATTTCAGTAAATATATCATATTCCTTGAATTCTTCAATGCTAAAAAAGTACAACGGGCTATGATGATTACGACGGTAGCATAATATCACAAAATAGATTAAATTAATCTATTCTGTGGTAATATACTGACGTCTATGTTAGAATAAATAACAATTTGACTATAAAAATGTAAAAATTAGTTTGTGAAATGAATGTATTCCAATATTTCTCGATAAATAATGCAATCATAATTTAAAAGGGTACCGACAGAGAAGGGGGTTTAGGGGTTCAACACCCCCCACAAGAAATAAACATATAATGATTTGTTTTATGGAATATTACATTAAATAGGGGTAATAATCATTTATGCTGAAAAATAATTTATGCTGTACCATGTTACATTTTATTACACGATTGCATTCGGGCTAAGTACTAACGTGTATCTGTGAGTGTATAATAAATACGTTGTTATAATATCATCGTTATCTACTTTGAATCGTGCAGTTCGACATAAAGATAAATATAAATCTTATCTACAAATAACTGCAATACTACAGTGAACAAAAAAGTATAAAGAAATTAGATTATGGTGGAACGGTGGAAGTATGAAATCCAGATGAATGAAATTTTTAAAAATGCTCATTCAGTTTTACATGACGTGTGTGATGAAAAAATATTTCCTCTTGTACGAGGAAATACCAGTGAAAATCAGGAAATATTCTCTTTACCAGTGACGACGGCCAAACCCGAAATGACTTTTTCGACTGTTACGAGAAATATAAAGAAATAAAATAGCGATGTTAAAATAACGAAACCAATAATGGCGAATAAAGAATACTATAGCAGTAAGCAGTATAGCTAAGACTTTAAAAAACTATAAATATTATTTATCTAAGACGTGTATATAATGTATAAATGTTAAACAAATAATTATGTTAATAATAACACACTACATACATAAAACCTATCAGTATATTAACGAAATTTTAATATTGCCATAATAAATAGCAATTACTGGTCAATGTCACTTGCGGTATATCCAAAACCGAATTTGCACAGTGAATTCTGAGCAATTATCATACATGTTGTTTTAAATCGTAGCAAACGAATTGCGTCCCATGTTCCCATTTTCACACGAATTGCGTCCTGATAATATTTAACAACTACACTAATTATTTTCCTTCTCATTTAACTATTCAAGAAAGACTTGGAGCTGCCTATAGCAACATTAGCAACATTAAATATTATATTGCTAATGGTAGGTTAGAAATATTGTTTTTCATTGTTATTCGTAAAATTAATAACAAATAATAAAATGATAAGATTAGGTATTGACGGTATTATATTAAAATGTTATTGAAATATTATTAATGGATTGGTAAAAATTTTAAATGATACAGTTTTGATATAATCAAAACGTGTTATTTTGTTCACGTTATTATTAATTTTTATACATTCTGAATTCAGGGACGCAAATAATCGGAACACAATTAGTATGTCACTAATCGCAATATTTATATTTTATATCGAGTACGTAATTCGTATGCATCCTTTTAAACACATCCGTTATTATTTTTATACGGAGCGGAAATTCGGCGTGGTCGAAACAATTCCACTGCACGTCTTATCTTGTCCACAGTTGTCTTTAATGTACATAATAATATAATATAATATAATTATAATTATCCATGCAGTGTAAACTGTGTACTGTACACTTGATACGGATCGAAGTAATTTCGAAATATAAAACTAAAATAAATAGATACCATCGTATCGTTGCATATTGAAAAATGAAACTAATAAGTATTTGTTTATGCAACTCTTCTACATTACAGTTATTGTCGTTTCGGCTTACGGATAAAATAATATAACTTTACCAATACGATTCCTAATTAATACATTTAAAATTCATTCAAATTCATATTACACCAATTTTTTACTTTGGTTATTAATCAGTATTGCATGACATTATCGCTGTTTTTGATACGTTATTTTGTCGTAGTACTCCCGTTCCAGATTCCAGAAGAGGCGGTTAGGTACAAATATTTTATTAAAATAATACAAATCGAATTCAATTCAATGTTTAAATTATTTTGTATCTTGACGTTAAATAGGTATCAAATAATCACCCTGAATTATAATAATTGTTCAAAGTAACCAAAATAATGTGGGAAAATCACATCACACGTGTACTTGGCGAGCATTGTAATCGTGGACGCAGTATTTTGAATTCACAATATTATTTATTATGATTATTATGTGAACGCAATTATTTTTAATTCCTTTTAACTCGTATCGCTTTTAACGACAACCGATGGGAAACCCGCACGGACCCGGCAAGCGAAAATAATCGTTATCCTAAAATACAAATAGAATCGGTAAAGCACGACTGACAAAATATAATATTCGACAAGGAGTAGGTATTACCGCATGCGAGTCGCGTGGCCACGCGTGTTGGACCGGATGTGAAAAACCCTGGTAGTCTTGTTCTGATTAAAACTATACAGTGTATTTATAAAATTATTGGAGTTGTATCACAGAATATATATATATCGTTGAAATGATACACTAATATTCATCAATCGTAATAAAATCTATTACGTAATTTCGTATGGCATTTCATAATCCATGTTTACGACCAACTGTCCGCAGACCGCAATAATAAAGGTTAAACTACTTCAGAGTTAGTAGTGTTAATATGATATAATTTAAGTAGTCCCAAAAACAAAATTTTTATTTATAATTCTTGTTGGAAATATTAATTTTATTAAATAGATTTCAATGTCTGATTAGTTCATAATTTTAGTCCAAATACGCATTTAATTAAAAATGAAAAAATGTGAACAATATAATTATTAATTTCATTAAACCGTACCTATACGTACCTAATTTACTATTAAACCTCAGAATCTCACCACCACATAAAATTTAATCGATAAAGTATTAAGATACGAAAATGGATTTTGTGTGATATACACTATAAATAAAATTTAGGTATATATTCACAATGTGCACGTTTTTTGACTAAAATTCGACCACAGCTATAACATATTACACCTATTGTCTATGTTAAAATAATACCGATTATATTGATTAATATAATAATTATAACTATTGGTCGACAACGTTAATTCGTGAATAGTTATTTATCTACTTATTAATATTTAAGTTTTAGAATATTTGTATCTCACATTTAGAGTGAATTTATCAGATAGTTTAGTTATAACAATTAAAAATTATTATCAAACACTTATGTTGGTATACGCTGAATAAAATATACAAACATTAAATTAAATTAAAATGCCAAACTGTTCAATAAATAGCGTTTATCGACGACGTGGACGTACGCCAAAGGCCAACAGCCATTATATTTTGTGTAAAGTGTAAAACCAATCTCAAGTTCTCAATAAAATAGAATTATCGCAGCGACTACTATTATTCTGCAGATACAGCATTACGCGTAAACAAAAGAAAACAGAACTGTGGTAAGTTAAGCTTTGTGAACTTTATGGAATTATTTTAGTGGTTGGAAACTCGAAAATAGAAGCCATTGAGAAAATGCATCTGTATACCATGTTGTGAAACATACAAAAAATCAGGGCCCAAAGCCTTGAAGCACTGTCATTGGCAACGACTCGTTGCTGTTGTAACGACCACTGAAGGACTTGATTAAATTTTACTTTTCTCCACCAGTCGTTCTGTACTTGTTAAAAACTTAAAAGATTTGAAACGAACCGTTTCAAAGGATAATTAATATTATACGAAAACAATTTGGTGGATGCATGTCTATAATATACATATTCTTTTACGATATTCAATGGCCGACCAATTTTAAATAAACAATAGACATATACTTTATCCATGACGAATTGTAGTTCCAATTTTCATAGATATTACGATCTTTAGTATGTGGACATCATTGAGCTGAACCAGTCGTTTCAAACTCATTCTAAACCTTTTAATTTAACTATTAATAATTACTGACTATTAATTATAATTATATAATTATTAATTAAAATTAAAATTACAAGATCATTACAGTTAAAAGAAGGTGAATATTATTATTATAAATAATATATACTATGTATCGTTTATAACGAATGTTTTATTTTATATACCTATATATATAATAGTTATAAATTTATAATTATTATTGAGCTGTATTAATTTAGTTATTTAAAATATTAAAATTAAAATTAAAATAATTTTAATCTGTGGGCCAAGTTTTTAGAAACAATAATATCTATTTATATCGTATTATTATTTTCGATTATTTTATCGAGAAATATTATAAAGATTTTGTCAATATTCACGCTTGAAAAAGATAAAAAGAATATTATTAAACAGCTTAACTACATTTTTAATTGTTGTCATTTTTAGGATTTGTATTTAAAAATTTAAGTTTTAGATTATTTGATTTTTTTATTTATTGGCATAAAATATTGGAAATAAATAGACAAAACGTTTTAACGATGGATGAAGTTTATAATACTGACAAAACACAAATGATAATTAGATAAGTGCGATGTGGCACAACCCAGTGGCGTAAAATTCTAGTACTCCCTGTTATATGATAAATAATAATATATTACGTAAAACGAAAAATGTTTCCGTGTTCGAATATAATTAAATTGGTGCCGAGATGGTTTTGTTTATAATTTTCGTCACAAATCACTAATTCGAAGTTTTCGTTTCGGTAAACTATATATAATTTTAACTACTATAACTAGGGACACTCAGTAGGTTTAAATTTCTATTTTTATATTTGATTTCGTTCGGTACCTCCATTAGATATGAAGTGAAAAAAATTCTTTTGGTCGTTTCTCAATTATTTCTGTACACAATTATACTCACACACTGTTTATCGAATAATCAGTTTTAGCAATAAAATATAATATCATATTTTACTCGTTTTATGAAATAAGTTATAATAATTTTGAAAAAAAATACTTACGGGCTCATAAACGTTTAAAGACGTAAAGATAATAATAATACTGCTGCAGTACGCCAGTACCTACTTCACAAATACACGTATTATAAAGTACATCTACTGAGTATAATATTATTTAATGCAAGAGGGGCGGCGAATGATTTACACACTCCAGAGATCTGTATCTGTATTGTTTATTCGCGCGTAACTACATGCAGTAAATGGACTAATTTAAGTAAAAACGAATAAATGGAAAATTAATGTGATTTTTAATTTTTTTTTTTACAGTCATATTATTATAATATAATTGCAGCAGGTACTTACGAATAACTTTACTTATGCGTTATCTATATAATATAAGCGAGTGTTAAGTATGATTAAAAAAACTTTAAATACTAGATACCGCATGGTCCGCATGATAATCAACCGATTAAGTATTAAAAGTTTAGTTCATATAACATTTGGCCTATAAACATTTTTTTACTCACTTTTTAATAAAGCTAATATATTATTATTATACTGTTATGTACAGTTTATACAAAATACATACGCCAATATTGAGTGATTAAAATATTTGCAGTCGTGTGTACTGTGTAACATATAATATTATAATTAAAGTTTTTTTAGGAACCATATTAGACAAATATTTTATTAATATTATTTTCTATTGAAAGTAATTTTGAACTAAATAGAATAAAACAAAAGCATAATATATATTCGGAATAAATAAATATATTAATGTAACTATATCAGTGACTTTGAAACGGGAGTAACAGAGGCATTTAAGAACCTTCTACACCCCCAGGGCTCAGAAATGAAAACATTTTTTGGACGTATTTAAAATTCTTAAGCTTAACGCATTATATTAAAGGAATGTGTGTCGTCGATAGTGTAAATAATATCAATTATTTGGTTATTTAATAATTTATTATTGAATCCATTGTACATTGATAATTCAGTAATATTTTAATAGGCAACCAGTGTTAACTTCAGGTTTGATTGCCGATTTATTTATAGTTTATACTAACGTTGTTTATGCACTATCATAAATTGTAGATCGTAGTATATTAATAAATAAAAATAATAGTTGTAAATTATATAATGATATTGATATAATATTATTAAGCCTTTTATATAATATGTAAGTAATCACGGTTATCACGATTTATATTTTGTATAATTAAAAGTAATTCAATAAGACTTTAATACTTTAATTTATTTTATTTTTTTAACAAACCATACACAAGTTCATTATATTTTTTTTATTGAGTTATGTACTCAAGTTATAATATTATGTTGTTTTTATGTATGTTTCAATATTATATATTTATTTTTTATTCTAGTAAGTGTACAGCAATTCTATAAATACATATAAATTATAAATATATATTATGTATAATTGTATCAATATTAGAAGTACCTATGTATAATATATTTGTAGTTTTCCATTTTCGATGGTTTATAATGCTTTATTTAATTTCGATACAACTAGGTTATACATTTGAAATATTTTTACTTAGTTTTCTCGTAGAAATTTCGATTTCGATTTATTAATATTTTTAAAAAATCATCTATGTACAATAGAAACGGGTTTCGTTTGAAAAGTGATGTTCGTACAATTACAAAACACTCCGTAAAATGGCATTAAATTTTAATTTGAAAATACGGGCCTAAATTTTACTTAAAATCCGTATCAATCAGAATTTGTATAAATGCATAATTTAATGGTGTTAAGAGACAAGAGTATGCTTGATAAATCTAGCTAGGCACTCTGTAGTATACTTAAGTGTAAATATGCAATATAGTTGTGACACAGATAATAATATAATATAATAGTTGTATTGTTTACACGAACACGAACCCGTGCAAAACGTCCGCGCGTATCCGATATACGAATTTCCTTTCATATTATTATTATAAAAAAAATATAATAACATTATAATCGCACGCGTGTGGTGTGTGTGTGTGTGTTTTAGAAAGTTGTGCTCTACGTATCGGCATCTCGTAGTATAGTACAGCTTATCCGGTTGTCTGCGTATTGGCGTGTGCGTTTATAAAATAATATATATTATATTGTATACTGTCGGTATGGACCGTATTAAGTCTCACAACAACGTTTTCAGTGGGACAAATAAAAACGAAACGTATTTCGACGATGATAACAATCTGTGAGCATTATATTATTATTATATATCCCGCGTGCGCGGCACAATAAAAAAACAACACAATAATAATAATAATAAATACTATAAATGTGTATCGCTTGCCCGTCGCAATTTTTCGTTTGTCGATAACAATAGACTCTGCTCCTGCAGCGGCGCCGGGACTTATCGGCCCACCCCAATTTCCTGTGAGAAAATAATATTATGCTCAATCGGGTAGAACACGAAATGTCACCGCCGGTAGTCCTGCCGCGGTATATTATGCCGTTCCGGAGTAGTTCCGAATGTTCCGATGTTGTTGGTGGTCAAATATTTTAATATCTATTTATATTATTTTTTCTAGTTGACATAATGACATGTATATGTCTTTTGGCTGGGGCCATTGTGATTCTATAAAATTGTGCGACACGGAGATGACGTCATGAACAGATTGTAGGTTTATGACCTATGGTATGCATGTCCGATGTATCTGCAAGTAGTGGTCATCATCTTGACGGTTACCGGTACCGGACGGAGCGGACAGCGATACCCTTTTTTTTTTACACGTTTACCGATATTGGTAAATTACTCAGTAGCTATAAGACATATACGTGTCCAACGTATCTTTATGTCTCATCTGCATGTGGAGATACGCGTTTTTTTTATTTCATATTTTATTATCAGTCATGACATATTATTATTTTAATATTTATGATTATTAATAATTATAATGAAATTAATGTCGAGACGACGACAAACGATGATAATATAAAATAATTTTTAATAATATATTCTTTATTTATATGAATTTTTGTTCGTCATTAAAACCACTTTTACATCGTACATTTATTATGAGTAGCGGTGGTAATGGTAAGACACGGTAGAGCGCCTACGACAAAATAGCCTCAAGTTGTACTGCAATTTTTCTTAAAATCGTTTCACATGTTCCAACCATGTTGAACCAATGTTCAATTTCGATCATGTTTTCCATTTGAACAAATATCGTTATACCTAAATCTTTTTGGTATTTATACCGCAATACGCCAATATGCGAACTTAGTACTCACAATGTAATAATATTATGATAATGTGATCATAACGATTCTTAAACCAATGGGGCATGCGTACAGTATTTTCATCGTGATCATAGAATAATATTATTATTTAACTGATGAATGTAACAAGCATTGATTAAATATTATGTGAAGTAAATTTAATCAATGTATATATTTTTGTCGAAAATAATTTAATTAGTTTTGAACTTGTATGTTTTGATAATAACATAATATTTTTCCTAACTATTTATAAAACGAGATTATTTATGTATTTTGTCCTAACAAGGAATTATTATTGGAAAAAACCCATTCGTGTTCCACGCTATCTCGAACCCTGATATTACTAGTCAAGTAGCTCTATATTGTTGTATAGACTTATAGAGTATAGTATGCTCCTAATATTAATAACAATAATGTTAATATTGTTGAATTTAATTTTGAATTCACGATAACAAATATTGTTTATAATTTAGACATGTCGTGTACTGTACTGACGTGTTTACTTAGTGCTTATTTTATATAACTTGTTAAAATAATATTAGTAGGTATTATGTTTACAAATAATAAATTTTGAATAAAATAATATTTGAAAATAAGTTATTTTTATGTAGGATAATAAACTGATAAGTAATGACTAAAACTAGTGATGTAAAATATAAATTATAATATGGAATAAGGAATAAGTATTCACTATTAACCAAGTGACAGGGAATTTCGTACATTTTATAGCGACCATTGCGTGCTAATTGAGACACATGAATACAATATTACAAGGGTAACAATTCTACCATTTGAAAAATATGTTTAAACTGTTTCATAAATGTACCAAATTTTGAGTTTCAGTTTATGATTCTGGTTCATCTAATATAATACCAATAAGCTATGAGTAAAAAAAAATACGTGCGATCAATATATCTAGTGCTCCACAGTTTCCTGAAAAATAGTGAAAGTTGGGATTATGCTATTATTCAAAGCTTGTTTCAATTCCATTTTATTCGTGTGTTCTATAAAATACACAGGTGTATTCATTTTCCGAACACAAAATGTCGTGTTTCACGCGAGAGAATATTATAACAAAACTTTTATTTTAAATTTTTTGTATTTTAGCACGTTAATTGGAGGACATTTTCCTTATATTTTGAATTTAAATGAAACGGATCTGCAGGAACGCCGATCATTCATGGCCGTCGTGATAGTTCGCATATGAATTATAAATATTAATTTGTGATCCATTATTTTATTTTATTGTTTCATAAACTAAAGTAATGAAAACAAAATATATTTCGATATATTAAATCCCACGTATTTTAAATGTATAGTGTTTGAGGGAATATTTCACTTTTTCAGTTTAGTAAATTTCAATTTGATTAAATTAGACATTTAATTTGCGCCCTATTCGTTGTTAACTTATTTATTATGTCTACAGTCGGAGTTACCATTGACTCGCTATTCACATGTTAGGTTAGTGGACTGTGCTGGAATGTGAAAGCCTCGCGAATATTGTGTGTGGCGAACAAAAAAGTCGGACGGAGAACGAAAAACAATGTAGACTGAGTAACAAATTTTCATTTTTAGAAAAATTTCGTACATTTTGGGTTGGTGAAACCAAACAAAATAATATAATATTATTAATTATTATACATTGTTCGAAGGCGCGGTCGATTGATATCTATTTCCATCGTTATAACTTTATAAGCAATAATATATTGCTATACAAAAATAATTATCAGGGGAAATCCGAAATACCAGAAAATACAATACACGTATTGTTACAGAACCGATATCGATACGACACACGTGTGTTACAATATTATTAGTCGACCGTAATAATATTATAATAAGCATATTATGCGTATTGTTACACTGGGAAATTTACGACGAAACGTATACATCCTATAACATCGAGAATTATGTAGCGTGCACCGCGGAGTGGTATTCTTTGACGTACGGATTTTGACGGCGGAATACAAATCAGCTTATCCGGTTATGCGGCGCATACACGTGTAATATTGATTTTTATTAAAACCGTACACATGTACTACATACAAGATACAACATACTATGCGGTTAGAAAAAAAAAAATGACCGTTTACAAGAGACTAAATTCGATGGTGACGGATAAAACCGGGAAAACAGATCAGCGTTTTAGATTTCAAACGAATTACATCATATTTTTTTAAAAATATTTTGTGACGTCCGATGTAACGACACGCACATTACGTTTACTCGCATAATATATTATGTATATGAAAGTGTGTTCGTTCAAAAACGCACACACGAAAAATAAGACAGCTGCCTCGCAGATATGGACAACGTCGTTTTAATTAAAAATGAGTAGGTAATAAGTACGGATACTTACGTTTACTTTTAGTATGTATAGGTAGGTATATGTAACATACGACTATACGAGTGTTTGCATAATTCACACCTTTTAAGAATAATTCGTTTACTGTGTATTATACAATCAAAAGTCTTATTACTAGAGAACTATAATTTTCAAATTAACAACTGCAGCTGATATTTAAATTATAATATACAGCACGATAAAACGAAAACCAGGTAAACTAATTGAGTTTATTTTGAGAAATGAGAATATACATGGACGCATTGTACGTTTAGCTTTTTTTATACCTTACCACTTTTAATTGTGTACACTGTCTGTATATCAAGCAACAGTAACATCATAATTTTTAGAATTATACAGCTGGTCAAAGAAGCACGTGCTAATGCATAATAAGCCACAATAATTAATTATCTATTAATTTAAATTTATACTATTATTTTTTTAGATCAATTAAATACCTAACAATTTAAACTATTTATTAATTTTTTCACCTACCGATTAATTAGAATTTGTTATTTTTTCATATCGATTAAATAACAAAATTTGAATTTGTATTACATTTTCTTACTTAAATTAGTGAGTTAAAATATTTTTCCGCAATATTTATTGTAGGTGCTGTTCATCTTTATATACCTATAAGGAGATAAATGGTAAATGGAATGGAATAAGCTAGTAGTAGAAATTTACAAAAGTGGTTGGTCCATGCCTTATGTTGAATTAGGAACTGCATTGTCCATCGATCAAAAATAATGCTAATGTATATAAATGTAATATAATAATTTAAACATTAAACTACATTTTACAGGGGACACGAAAAACTGTCTATATACAAGACTAGAAAGTAGGAAGTCCTCTTTTTGCACTAAAAATAAACATCAGATATCAGTGGTGGATATTTCCGTTACGGTTTAATTGAGTCGTCCCGTTTATACACTAAATATGTATCTAAGGACCTAAGGTAGAGAAATACAAATTCAGTAATAATTTGATTTCGTCAAAAATTGGACATGCCTCTTTCTGCAATTAGTGAATATCTTAATATTATAAAGATACACGAAGATTGCATATTTTATATAAGTGGTAAATAGTGATACAAAACATTATTTTTAGAAAAAAATCGAAAATTCTCTAAAAATCTTGAATTTATATGGATCACATTTATACTATAATAATAAAAAATAAAGGTATATATAAAATATAATATAATATTATACTATTGTCTGTAAGTTCTAACCAGTAAATTATATACTAATTAGTATGTACATTAGAATGTTTATGCTACGGGCTATACCGATTCATCGCGAGCAATATATATTTTTAAAAAAGTATTTATATACTATTATAATTTACTTTATAGTATATATGTTAAATCGTTACATAGTAGTATAAATTAATCATGTTGTTCATGTTGATGAGTTATGTAAAAAATTAAAAGTTATTGGAACTGTAATTATTTACGTGTTTAATTTTCTATTTTAATTTGTTATTCATTATATTAATATTATTATACCTGTGCAATGAGTACAACGAAATAGGTCACTTATTTTGATTCACTATCAACTATCATGAACCTGCAGGGTAATAAAGTGAATGCCAAGGTGGATATATCCACCTTAGTGAATGCACTTATTGTGATTGCACTCTATGATAATTCTCAGGTATCTCTCTATTTTATGATTTCGACATTTTAAAGTTTCTGAAGTATAAATTATTAGTCTATTACTTTCATTATACACATATGACTATCTATAAACCAAAATTCATACGACGAACTCTTCGTATTCTCTCTTTGGCTCTAGCGCATAATATAGACAAAATGTATTTATATAATCATTATTTATATGTTTTAAGTATCTTAGAATAAAATTACTTATCACAATAAACAAAAATTATAAAGAATAATATTGTTGAGTGAATGACATACCGATTCGTCTCGAAACAATTTAATATAAATTAATTTTTTTTTTTTAATCCAATACAAAGTCAAATAATAATAAAATTTAAAACCGAAAGTTAAACCTTCAAAAATATTATCCTCTATAATTTGTGTGATCGGTGATTAAACTAAGATAACTCAAAAATTACAAAAACGATTTTACAGGAATGTGTATTATCTATGTCGCGGGTGGATCTAAGAAAAAAACAATTAATATTGCTCTAACTTCCCCTTAAAAGTATCTATTTACTCTGTATACTGTAGTCCATAGATCCATTGAGTATAGTCATAAGTTCACCCTACCATTTATTTTTTAAATTTAAATTTAAATATTTATACTCTACTTAAAAAAAAATTTTATTTTTTAATTTGTAGTTACTTTTAAATAAAATTCAAAATATAAATTAATATTTTAAATTGTCCTGTTGATTCATGGTAATTGTATAACCTAATCGAAACATAATGTGTCCAAATGTTCAATCATTATTTCTGTATTTCCTGCCTATACAATGGACATTATATATACATTCCTACTTCGCGTGTAACTTATTTAATATTTGATCGAGTAGACCGCAACTAATAGTTTTTGCTGAAGAGGGTTCAGCTGTTTTTCGATAAAAATCTATTCGATGCGAGCGTGTCACTATTATTACTTATATAGTTATATAGATAATATGTTACCGCCATAATATGATGTGAAAACGTGCATTTAAATATAATATAAAATATTGACTTTTTACAATATACTCTGTGGATTTTTGTATTTGTTTCCATGTAATTAGTTGAATTATATGTATGATGACATCGTGTTCGGTAAAGAATTGTTGTAAAATTAATATACAAATTATATGTTACATATACCTACACAATACACAATACAAATATATCATCGCACATAAACACGAATAGAGATTTCGTTTTCGATGTAAACTACAATATTATACATAATCGGTATGTGTTTACATGTTATGCATATAAAAACAGCTTATACTATCGTATATAGTAAGTAGTGACTATAGTGAATTTTATACGAAGAAAATATTTTTAGCATAATAATTTACTAAATTTATAGACCTGGTTTGGCAATTTAGTGTCTCGCAGTCTCCCCCGTTTATCTATAACCAAATAAACATTATTTAAATATTCTTTTCGATTAAAATATATTTTAGTATAAATATTTACACATAAATACCTTGTTTGCTTATTATTCATTTATCAATAAAAGTCACTGTATTTCGATAGGGCATATACATATATATTTTTTTTATATATAATTTATTTATAGGTATTTATATTTAATTTATCAAACTTTTTTTAACAATATTAGAGGAAAAATGACACAGACTCGACTTATACAATTTGTGTCACTTATTGTATTTTAAAGTTGATTTTTTTGTTTAGTTATTATATTTCAACATCTTATAACATGAATAAAATTAAGACATTGTTATACGGTTAAAAAGTGGTAAAATTAATTCCATTATTTCAATAAAAAGCACTAAACATTTACTTAAATATGAAGTTTTCAATCAAATTATCAATGGAAAATCAGTCTTTTCATAACTATATTTAAAAAAGAAAAATACGATTTCAGTAATATATTAAATTAGTTTATTTTTAGTTCACATTCTAAATTGAAAATTGTTATATATAATGTCAAAAATTAACTAACACGTGAAAACAATACATTTTTATATACTATAAACATCATCACATTGAATAATAAAAATAGTTTTTTTTTAAAAATTACCAACTCTGGATAGCAAATTATAAACATAGAAATGCATTTTTAAATGCTTTTAAAGAAATATTAATTTTTGTTATTTTATAATTACCTGATTATTTAAAACTCACGATGTAAATGAATTACAAAGTATTAAATCCGTTTTAGTATTGTACTCAATAATCTCAACACTTTTCTGGTTTTTTTCTCTTATATATAAATATAATACATTATGTTATGAATTTATAATTATTTATACACCATACAGTGTAACAGATAGACTTGACCAAAAAGAAAAATTAGTAAATAATTTAAAAAGTGTACTCGTCAGAAAATTCTCAAAAATCATATTTTTAAAAAAGTTATTACGTTCTAAATTAAATAAATCAAAAAATATTGATATTTTAAAAAAATTTAAAAAATAAATTACTTGACTTAAATAAATAGTTTTACCATTAAAATTATTCTTATAATCACAAATTGGTTATTTTAAATTTACCCAAACAAATTTTAATTTTTTTATTTTCAGCACTAAAAAATAAATATAAAAATAATTAAATTATTCATGTAGCGCTAGGTTCTCTTAATGATAAATAAAAAAAAAATTGAAAATATTTGTTAGAATAAAAGTTATTCCAAAAGTCAGTTCTATCTGTTACACTCTGTATGATGTAAGATATTTTTATCTATATTTCTTATTATTCGCTATTTTCCTACCTATTGATAAAATAAGTTATAATAACTATATCGAAAAATACTTTAAATTTATTTAAAATTAAAAATGTAGTTTATTAATTGTTAAAATTATTATTTATTAGTATCCAATATTTATTTTACCTATTTATTTAAAAGATTATTATAAATTATGGCTATCAAAAATTTAGATAATCATAATAAATATTAATTATATGTAATTTTCCTAATAGTATAAATGTAATAATTTATTAAAAAGTACTACTTTATATTTCAATAAAATGTATTATTTATATGATGTACCTATTTTAGTATAATTAATACAACTTCCGCATTAGATAGATAACTATCAAGAAATATAAAATACATAAATCACATAAAAATTAAACCTTGAAATTATATACCTATAATACTTACATAAAATGTATTTTTATAGAATACTGTTATAGTATTTTCTAAACGAGTGCTATTATTGTAACAAAAATTTTATAAAATTTATAAATTTTAAAAGTTAGTTTCATTATTTTGGATGAAAATAGATTTCCAAATAATATTATAATATATTATATATTATTTACTATGTATACTATTATAATCAGAACACATTTTACCGAAAATATTGTATAATATTAATATCATATATATTATAGATACTTGTTTAATGTTTAAATCGTTTTTGATAAATTTCGTATATTTTTCGTGGTGACTATAAAACTATTGACTGACTTACTATACCTATTACCCATAGTCTATATATTCTATAGGTTAGAATGGTTAAATGGTATTTTATATTTATTGTTATAATGTTATAAAAAAAAACTTGCGAAATCCTATGTATAAATCCAAAAAGTTAAAGAGTATATAGTCAGTATAGGAATATTCTATTCTATTATATACTATATATATATATATGTACAAGTACGAAAATAATGAAAAATGTTATATAGGTAATAACACTTATAACTAATAAAGTAATAACAGATCTGTTCCGATTTTTTTGTGATTATATTACATTTTGAGAAAATGTTAAGATAATATGTCAATCTCTCAGAAATTTATTTCATAATTTGTATGCTATATATGAGATTGTAATCTAAAATTGCCGAAAAACCATAAGCAAAAAACGATTTTGCATATTAATGCGTATTCGATATTTATAATTTATATATATAATTATATATTCTTCTATTTCTTCTTGAGTTAATACTAAATAAGGGGCTTATTTGAATTATTTGATAGTGAATAATAGTATTATCTATACATAATATTATAATAATCTACTTGTATAGCATTTTTATCACAAAGTATTATTATATATAGTACATAATACCTATATAACTATTCAGCTATAAATACTTTTTATATATACGCGCTATTGTCACTATTTTGATGTATAAACATAAATAACACTATAAAATATTTAAAAAGCTTAAAAACTCGCACATCTTCTCACTCGTCACTCGTGCGCTATATATCAAGGCTAATATGGACTGATTTCCCCGACTCTGTATATAATATATATATATATATATCCTATGGCCTATACTCACAATCACAATAGCGTATAAGTAAACAATATATACGCATCATATTTCCTATAAACGTATACTGCAGCAAGTATATACTTAAATATATATATAACCATAAGACAACGCACACACATACACACGACGTTTTATATATAAATATAACAACAAATATATATATATATACGAATACGACGGCGGTGTAAGTGCTTATACACTCGGGCGCGTCGGCGGTTGTGGGTGTCTTCGCCGGGGCAGCGAAACACCTGACCCAGGACGGTTTGTACCTCGAGGGTGTGTAGCGTATATATACGACGTTCACCCCGTGCAGCCGCGTACAAACTACGTATACACTATATATATATATATATATATTACGCGATAAACGCGCGGCGGTAATAACAATAATTATTATATTAAAAAATACTTATACCATATATACACGGAATGAGCGGTCGCGCGCGCGAGATACTCGGACCGTGTTTAGCCGGCGGTGGCGACTATATGTACATCGTGTATACTTATACATATATTTATATAATATTTTATAACATTTATACTTAATATACGCAAGCACGATGCGTGCACACACACACGACATCATACGCGCATATAATATGTGTACAAGTTATATTATTATACGGTTATGATTAACAATCGATCGCTGATAACGTCAAGTGATAACGCGCCCGTACCGTAGTGGTGACCGGCGCGGAGCGCGAGCGTTCAAGTCTCCTCGCGCCGCGTACTAATTATTGGGTTCCCGCCGCCCCGCGCGGTAATAAAATATACGCGCAGCAACAGCAACCGCAACAATAATAAAATATATATTATTCTCAGCCGTTCGGGCGGATCTATCGAGATCGATACCGCGCGTACCTATATTATATACTTTATATATATATACCAATAACCGCGACGATATGATCAGACGACGAGATCTATAAAGCGCATGTGTATATACCTAAACGTATATATGTATAGAGACGTGTTATAATAATATACACGAACGAAATTTTTTTTTTCGATTTTATTATAATATATTATATTATTATACGGCACGTCGGAAAATAGGCGGAATATATTTATTTACAATAATATAGTATGTATATAGTGTGTATATATATATGATGTATAATACCTTTATGATACATAAATATATAGGTATTTTGTATTGTACGCGTAGTCTTAATTTTTTTCCGTTCCAAGTCGAAGGTGGCGACGGCGGTGGTGGCCGGTGGAGTCGGGGGAGGAGGATAAATAAAAAAAGGATTCTACGCGGACTGTCGTGCATATACTACGTGGTGGTTATACCAGCGGCGGCGCGCGAACTGCGTGTGCGACGATAAACGCGGGGCAACGAGGCCGCGGGGCAACGAGCTGCTGATTTATTGCCGTAAAACCGATCATTATATAGGTACGCGCGAGTGCGAGAACGACTGCTAACGGACGACAAGACTATATTATGGTATATACTGTCTATACTCGTGCCCCACCGTGCACGGTCTACTTGACCACTACCGCAACCACAGCCGGTCAGCTAATTCGTCTATACGCTTATATATTTTTTATATACTTCGTTCTTATTATTCTTTACATCACATATTATTATGGTCTATGAGTTTAATCGAATCCAAGAACTCGCGATCGCCATCTATGTATATATTACGTATAAATATACATAAAAAAATTTTAAAATTTATTTTTTTTACGTGCTAAACTGCAGTCCATATATTATGCGCTATGATGTGCAATGTCCGCTAGCACTAATTTAAGGGGCGTATACCAACGTACATTTACCTTTATGAAAACGCATAATTATACCGTATTCTATATGTACCATTATCGTTATTACAAATGGCGGGACAGTAAGATCGGCAACGAGTAAAGAGTAAACCATATCGTACGATTTTTATTAGATATATTAATTTATAAGTGCGTACAGGTACGCCATTTTATTAACGCGTACTTATAGGCGTAGTTTATGTACGTACTGTCACAACGTGCGATTTCGGAATATATATTGTACTTGAAACATCCCTGCACCATATTTCTACCAAATTTTACTGCGATTGCGATGCAAGTCTTACACGAAGTCGTTCTGTAATCGTGATCTTATTATGATTATATCAATACCCGATACTGCTAAACGCTGTTACTTGTGGAAATTTTAAAATATAAATTATAGAAAAACAAATAAAATTATGTATAATAAATAGGTATAGTTTTAAATGATATAATATATAGCATATACTATACCAAATGATAAGAAAACCCTAACTCTATATAGTGAGGGAGGACTATATAAATCTAGACAAACAGGAAAAACAAACTGAAATTGTTATTTTCATGAAATGGTATTTCAAAAGAATAATTTAATATAGAAATAGTATTTTCAAGGATGAATATATTCATCATATCATATCATATATATTTTTAGACTGTTATTTTACTGTTTTATATTTTCCTGGGTACAGTTTTGAAAAATATCATTCTAAAAATATATTGTTCATCGAAAAACCCATTCCTTTATTATAATATCATTCTTTTGATATATATTTCCTGACAAAGTATCTAGTCATTATTTTCGTGAAAAATACGGTTCCATATGAATATTTTCTTTCTTTATACATATATGTATACGTACTCCTTCATATTTTTGTAACTGACCCATGTTTGATGTTACTGTCAGGCTATTTAGTCTATCCGGTGGTGTCAATATTAAGTCAATGGATTATTTTATAAAATCCGATTTATCATATATTGAGAAATGTTTTTAATGTACTCAATACTCATAATTTAATATACACGAGTGTAATTTACACGTATTTACAAGAAATGAAGTATACGAGTATCTCTTAACTATATATAAATAATTTTTCTTATTAAAAATAATTATAATTTATAAGTGTACAGTGTACTTGTTTGATAATAATCTAAAAGCAATAACCCGTGAAAATTTCCGATATTTTTCCTGTACATACTTACACACCTATTTATGATGCATGTCGCATGTACATACACGAAAAACGGGTCAGGCGTTAAGCATTCGAGAAATAGTTCTTTAAAAGTGTGTATTATAACCCTATCAACCTGAAATATAAAATTTTAAAATCCTTATAACTTGTTTTATAATAAAATTGAGTATATAGATAATTTTTTATACATACTATATTAAGTACCTTTAGATTTGATTAACGGACAATTCATTTTAATTTTAAAAACAACAGAGTAAATAAAATGTGTTATGTTGTGTGATGGTGAGACGGATGAAGATTTTTTTTGTACGACATCGTCTTCAAACATTTTTCTTGTATAATAAGTATATAATGCCACTCGTACACAGGCGGTATACCGCATAATAATTATAATTTATATTTATTATTTTTGCGATAGAACTGCATTCAATACATGTTTTTACTTATAGCTTATGACTTCGTAATAAATCATTATTACATCATAATATGTATGTGTACGCGTTAAATCTATTACATTATTGTTCATTATTGCTAGTGCATAATGTAATCACGATTCAACGAAAAACTCCTCTGCAGCTGGGAAAATAAAAAAAATAATTTAAATTAACATATTTTAATATTGCTATTGATTATATTAAATTTAAATTGTACCCAACGTGAAAACTACAGGATAAAATGATTATTTTAATTCATACCATTGCACATGTTACTCACATAAGAGAATTTGAAAAGCAAAAAATAATCGATTTCTGAACGTGTTAGAATATATTTTGTTAAAAATTGTAGTCCTTAGATCATAACTGATCAATGTTTACGAAACATATATATATATATATATATACATAATTAACATATTATATTACAGATAAATATCATATTATTGTACGGTTTGTTAAAATTATTTTATAAAACCAATATTAGATTCACAAATATGATAGGAATAAATATATGTATGTATTTTAGTTTGCATATAAATATCTCTTATGGATAAAATAATGGTATAAATGGTGTGGTATTTTCAACTCAATTTTTAAAAATTTATAAAATTATTTAATATAGTATTTTATTTAACTTATTAAATACGTTTTTCTTAAAAATGATAAGTTATGTAAAAATAACTATATAAAAGTTGATTTTGATAACAATAAAAGTTAGGTGTAATTTATATATTTTGTACTAAAAACTTCAAAATACTGAAATTCATTGAATCCGTTATGTAAAAATGAATGATGTCTATAAAGTACACTTTTGACCTATAAAAATAATAATGATACTTATCAGTTTACAGTTTACTATCTATCGCAGTATTCCATCTAATCTACTACTGACATTGGCAATTGGCATACTATAGTTGTATGATTTAAGTTCATACTCTTATAAATATATTAATATTAAAACAGTTGTACTTCAATTTTCTGATACTATTTCTTCGGGGCATATAATTATATCACTGAAATTTACATTTATAATATAAAAATTATAAAAAGTTTGACGAAATCGTAAAATTGTAGTTTAATCGCGGGTCATCACTCGCCATGGCGACGAATAGCGGCTATTCCGTTGTATATTATTATGTATTAAGATTATATATTTTCTTGAAACCAAAATAAAATATCCCATGTAGGATATCATGTGTACCGTGTATAGTGTGCACACTACACGTATACATTATTATTATTAGATGTTTAAAACGACTTTGAATCTGCGGCGGGTAAACCGAACAACTCAATGCACTTGCCGCCGGTGTGACTAAAAAGTAAAAAGTCACATGTTACATAAAATATAGCGTACAAATAAAATAGAATGTCGAAAATCGAGTCGAAACAATAATATACGGTACTATACACAATATAATACCTGTACACGGTATGAAATACGCGCCGAGACGTGTTAATTTTATTAAATTCCCAGTAACCAGCTATTGCTATAAACCCTCACTCGCGGGATTTTATATTATATTATGTGTATAATAATATATACAATGGAATGTCGGTTTTTGTAATATATTAGGTGTAGTGTATTATACGAGCACGACACGAATAATATTGTCAATTGTTTTACGGTTACACACACACACACACACATATATATAGCGTGTGTGTGTGTGTGTGTGTGTGTGCATACGATATACCTATATAACAATATGATACTGACGAAACTAAAAAAGAAAAAAAAAAAAACGAGGTAGGTGTACACGGCACCGCACACCATATACCTACGTCGCGAGAGAGGCGACCGCGAGCAGAGCTCTGCTGACCGAGCAATATCGTATAAATAAAAATAATAATAATAACAATAATAATATATCGTATTATGATAATGTATGGTCACGTTCGGAATCAAATGATTATTGCACGTGATTTGTCGTTAGCCCACACGACGAACAATGGGGTAGTCGCTCACACAGTTCGATGACCCCCCACCCTTATAATATTATTATACGCGCCCGCGTCTGTGCGTATATTATAAAATATTTTCGTGTTGTTTTCGCAATCGATTACGTTGTAAATATCGTACACGGTTGACCCGTAGACATGTCACACAGTGCGGCCCGTTAAATTATAGTGGGAAATGCAGTATTTACCTCTAGTGCGTTTTATGTATTATTTATTATTCAATAGAACAACGCCTATAGTGACCACATATATACAAACGGTGCTGTTTCGACGGACTGCGTGGCAATGGTTATTTTTTATTCCCACATATTATTATACTCGCACATATAAATATATATATATATATATATATATATGGCTATATGCCTATATACATATGCACATGTGCACCAAGTCGCACAGACACGCGCTCGCACACACATTATTATATTATTATGGTGAACCTCTGTAGAGTCGTAGTTGTAGGCGCACACACTTGCGTTATGGATTTGCCTGCGTACATATTGTATAAACGACACGACGGCCGTGCGACGTTCGAGATGTCACAACACACACACACACACACACAATATTATTACAGGCAAAGCATTTGATATTATATAGGTGCCTACACGCTCTCCGAGAGAGAGAGAGAGCGAGAGAGGCGGAAAATATGATAACGTTTACCTAATGCTCGCGATGTGGAAGGTTATATTTTATAGTGCATGTATGTAGGTATAATATGATATTGAAATGCGTTTATAGTGGAAACGATCGTTTCGTTGATGATTACAAAACTCACATAAATGCCGATAAGATTATTGGTCGGTCAGTACTACACAACATAATATTATAATGTATAAAAATATAAAATATCACGAAACTTGCGATGTCAATGCCGGTGTATTGGATTTATACTTCAAATCGATATAATATTATGCACAACGTTAACTGCAGCGTGGCTTGTATTATAACGCGCGAAAATTAATACAGGTGTGTATGGGTATAGTAAATGATAAAGATCAAGAAAAGTCACTTATTCTTTCATAAAAAGCAAAGAAGTTGTCAACTGCGAAAACTACTATAATAATAATAATAATAATAATATGCACCTTGGTGTTCAGGGTCGCGGAATGCGAAAGGTTAGAACTTGAAATTCTCTAGATTCGAGATAAACACAACTCCTCGATATACATTTATACCTAATCTAACGTGTTCATCATAAGGGTGCTTATATACTCATATTGTACAATTGATTTATATTCCCTTTCTGCGTGTGCACAAATCTACGAATGCTGAACTTCTTATTGTTAAACACAGAAACAACATGTATGAACAAACGCACGTATAAAGCTTTGATCCCCTCTAAAAAAAGTCTGTGAGTAATTAATTTCATTAAAACTTGATAATCGATAACCACAAAGTTTTGAACTCGAATTTACTCGACTTATCGACTTTTAACGTTCTACGAAAATTACCTAGGTATACATGCTTCTTTATATACATGTGTATACTACACATGTATATAAAAGCATAAATAACATCAAGATGATCATATATAACAACTATTAATATTTGTGGATGTTTTGAGTGATAAAAAAAACACACTTACGTTTATCTGTCTATCCCAACGCATAAAATATAGTCAAAATGTAATTAACACGATTTACGCGTATTTTTACGGGTTGGTCAGAAAACGATATACATATTAAATATGCAAACATTATGACGAGAAACGGGGAGTTTTATGGCATCGACAAATAAAAATAAATTAAAATATCTTCTCATATACGCTATGTGTATACGACGCGTATACATGGACGGTAAACTACACCTATAATATTATATTATAATATGTATATACCTTTTATACGACGACTGGTCAAGCGGTGTGTGTTTCTAATTAAAATAATCGCCTTAGCAGTCGTGCGTATGGAATTCGTATGTTATGTGTATAAAATAAACGAAATTCCATCGATCTCTTATGCGTACAATAAACACAATATTATACATTCCCTCCGAACCGTTCGACCCGTGCGTGACGGGCTGTGTGCCTATAACGCATGATAGTAAAATAAAAATATCACTATAATGTATAAATATAATATTTGTTTCAGAGTACCTATATACCTTACAGTAAACCTAGTAAGGTAATCAACAGTAGGATAATATACGAAATCACATGTAAATTTATACTCAAACGCGCGTAACATTATCAAATAATAATACCACAGACCCTAAATTATCGGAACCGTATCGTTTATCGATCTGACGCAACGACACTATATAATATTATGACTACCACAAGTGTACCTACCTATATAATGTGATGTGCTCACAGCGGTGAGTCGATTGCCACCGATGACTCGTGCGTCTATATAGCGGTTAAAAAAATTTAGTGGTTTTGGTCGGTCGTAGGAATTTTTAAAAACAATAAAACTGCATATGCGGTGTAACTGATTATTAACGCTTAATTATATTATATACATACTAATATATTACGCATGCACAATACGACAAGATATTGTCATAATGTAATGTAGTACTATAGTTTAATTATATATATACGAATCAATAAGCCAATAAATATAATATTAAATACACCTACTTATGTTCGTTATCCTATTTTCATTCCTGTCCAAAAAACGAACGAAATAATCATAGTCCGCACTATATGTTCCGGTGCGAATTATCGGCCTCTGCAACTTTTCTACAGCACTTGTCACGCGCGTGATGATTTTTGTGGATTAATTTATACATTGATACAATCAATAACATTTAATTAGGTATTCATAATAATAGGTATAATGGTATATACGTACTATGGTATATTATAAATTGAGTTTAGTTTCATAAAAATGTAAGTTCACTGTTCACTATACGTGCAAATAATTTATCCATTGCGTCTCTGCAGTCTGCAACAGATAAAACATTTTAAAGGTCACATATAATGCACCTTATTCAAGTATATCACGAACATGATTGTTCAACTAAATGATTTCGGTTACGCCTCCGAATGGTCGAGTAACATCACTATACAGGTTACAGCCAACAGCCAACAGGTCTGCTGAAGTATATTAGATATACATATATTGTATTATATCATAGTCGAACAGTATATATATAATATATATGTTTGTGTTTTTAACCTTTCAGAGGATATTTGTTTATGAATTTCCGAAAGTTGACAAAAATCATAAAAAAACTGCAAAACCAGATCAGTAAAAAATTCTTTATTAACCTAAATTATCGATGATTTAAAATAATGTATTTACAAAAATAAATTATTTACTAAATGCAAGTATAATAACATGCAATTATAATACACCCAGTTCATTTAATTTTTCTAGATATTCGTGTTTCTGTAGATTGTATAAAATACAATAAATATAATTTAAATCAAAAAAAAAAAAAAAAAAAATATTGAATTATTCAACATTGATTGTAATAAAATGCTTGATTTATTAACACACATAAGGTAATAAAAAGAAATAACATCGGTCACCGATTTCCCATACTGATCTCAGCGCGAAAATAAGCCCCTGGGCCGACGTGCGCCTTGAAATAATTAATTATTACCCGATAATCTTCGTGTCATGGTGCATTATTCGTTATAGAATTCTATCAGTTCGTGAGACCATGTACCTGGAAGGCTTATGTAACACAATTAAAAAGCCATTTTCGATAAGTGATTGAAATCATATAGATGTTTAATATTTCTGTGCATTACCTATAATGATACACTTAAATGTATAAAATTTTCGAAAATAGTAATTGATCAATAGTTTTAAATATTGATAATAAATAATAATAGGTACTGCTAGTTATAGATTTAGTTAAGAATCTTATAGAAATAAAAGCACACCATTCACGCAAATAATTTAAATTAAATTATGTCTGTGAAAATAAAGTTGAAGAAATATCGTGTTTGGTAGATAAATCGTGCACATGTGTATTTTAGTAGATAAATACCGAAAATAGTATATTAGTAAGTATTTAGCTTAAATCTGTAGTAAATGTTTTTAAAATAAAATAAACGTGATATTTACTAGTTAAAAAAATAGGTATAAGTCATCAATTACTTTGATAAAGATACAATTTAATACATATCCGATATCCATTTATTAAATTTCAATAATAAAATAATTTTAGATTCTAAATGGAATGTAAGATATGATATATATATATATATATATATGTACATGATGCTACAGCCCACATAGGTACATGTCTTTGATCAATAATACTTTCAAATGATATTTAATACATTCGAAATTGTTAAAATATTATTGTACTTGGATATTATTTGAATTTATATCTTGAATTATTTTACAATTTTAGACAAAGCAAATAATTTATAACTTAAATTATTGATGATAAAATAATATTATTTGTTGACTAAAATACTGAATTATAAGAGCTATAACTGTAATTTAGTGTTGAATTACGGTAATAATTATACTTTAGTTACTATAGTTTAAATGTATAATATATTATTTACTGGAACATTATTATCTTAAGTTTATAATTTATACTATTAATATAAATATAATACCTAATAATTAATTATCTGCATATAGACTATCAAACGGATATGATAGTGTCCATAACATTAAATAGTATGGAATTAAATATTGCACATATATGTATATTATGTTTGAGCAAGCGGCCGTGTAACTGCAGCAGATAACAATTTTATGTATTAAATAATAATTCCTAAGGAAAAAAACAGGTGCAATTGCAATATACGCACAAAAAGTAACTAACTGCAGGTTACAGGTGCAGCAATTGTAATATACTACATACACGCATATAAAGGTACAAGGATAAGATATTATAGTCGTGCTTATAAATATATACATATGTGTATGATATGTAACCGCGGCGACCGTATTTTAACATATTATATTATAGTGATATTATTGTGATTGCACACAAACTCACAGTCCCAATCGGAAAACGTTATCTCGAACACACGCGTTTAAAACAACATTGCGAGTCAGTAAAACATAATACAATAAAACATATAATGACTCGATCGTTTAAACTTTCGCGGAAAAATAACACTGTACGTTCAGTTTCATACGTGTACTGTGTAGGGGTTGTATTAATGTATTATAGCCTTAATAGGTGCCAAAGTCAAAGTGTATCACTATATATATAATATAATATTAATATTATACTATAAAATACAAAATACTAATAACATAGATTTCGATAAAAGCTTGGACGTTGAGTGCATTGAGGCCGATATGAGTGTTTCCACGCACGCATACCTATATTGGCCATATTATAATGTGTAATAAAATTAATAGTATGTTTATAGTAATAGAACAATAAATTGTGGATTTAGGTAGTATTGAATATTAAAATACCCGATGCAGGTGCATCAAAATATAAAGGTTATGCATAAAAGAGCATTTCAGAACTATACTGTAGTAAAATAAACTTTCCATAATATATGGTACCTACTAATATGACAGCAATATACAGTATTAATGTATTATATCTATATAAATTAATATGGGTTTGTATGGAGCTTATAAACTTGGAAACTACTGAACCAATTCGCACCACATTTTACACACATATTCCTTATAACTTGAAGGGGATGGTATTTTCCTTCGTTTCTGAATCCCTAAAGGTTGCAAGACCATCACTCACCTCACACATAAATTTCGTTTTGGTTATGGAAAGAAAATTTAATAAAAAATAATTGATTACAGACTAACCGAATTGTAATGGGAGTAGGTATTTCATTTATTATTTTTTTGCTATTTTTTTCAAATGTACATCAAAAAACTTAAAAGGTAATGTCCGTTTATTTGTAGTTTATAGAATCAAAAACTATTCAACCAACTTTGATGACAATTTTAGAGACTGTTTTTAGAGAAAGTTTAGATAGAAGTTTAAACAAGGTTTACAAACCTAATTGAAAACTTAATGTCTAATTGAAAATATAAGGCGTTATAATATGTGTATGATGTTTACCTTTAGTTTTGATTTTGGAAAGTAAGCATTATATTAAGTTAATTTTGACTTAACGAATTGCTTTTGTTTTTCATAACTTAATTTGATAGATATTAAGTGGTAACTTTATAAATATATTAACATTGCTCACACAGTTGCTCTCATTTAATATAATGACTTCCGTCTACATAATAAATTTGTCACCCGCGGGAATCATATACAAAATGACGACAAAAATAATATTACTCATCAGTCATCACATTATATTGTTATCTATGAGTAAGTAGATAGTATACACTATACAGTCATGGTGTCATTAGGTTAGGTTAGGTTAGAAACCTGTAATAGTGTAGTTTCAAAATAAATGAGTAATGACTAATCACAAATCAAAAATGTCATAGGCGAGATATGTGGGTGGTGCCAAGTGCGACAGTTATTGTGGAGACAATAAATTAGTAGGACCTGTATACGAGATCTAAGATACACAATATTTAAAATACTAAGTTAAATATGGCGTAAGACACTGGAGTCGAATAAAAAAAAAGAAATATTCAAAAGGTGGTGGTATTTGAATGTACTTTTAATTTAAATGTCACATAATATATATATATATATATATATATATATATATATTATATATGAATATGGATTGGAACTATTAATTATTTTTAACAAATGCTTTTCTTCTGGAATATTCCCTAATTTATTTAAAAAGTCTCTAATTATCCATTTATTTAAAAATGGTGATGTAAAATTATGTAACAATTATAGATCAATCGCTTTGACATTAACTATAAGTAAAATTTTTGAGAAATGTATAAAACTAGATTAATTAAATTTCTTGATAAAAGTAAATTTTTTAGTAATAATCAGTTTGGTTTTAGAAAAGTATTATCTACCAATCATGCCAGTATTTAATGTCACTAACTTTATATACGAAAATATTAATAATAATAACAATGTCTTAGAAGTATTTATTGATATAAAGAAAGCTTTTGATTCTATAGACCGAAATATTATGTTAAAAAAACTTGATTATTGTACTATTCTGGTGTACGAGGAATAGCTCTAAATTTATTTAAAGCATATTTTTCGAATAGAACTCAAGTGGTGAAAATAGAAAAAATTTTAAGTAATGAGATTGAAACTTCTTTTGAAATCTCACAAGGCACACAGTTTTACTAGTTTTAGGTCCTTTATTATTTTTAATCTATATTAATGGATTAATAAACCTAAACATTGATGGTAAAATTATCTGCTTTGCGAACGACACAGCCTTATTATTTAATGATAAGTCCTTAGATAAACTCTATGGCAAAGCAAATAAAGTAAATATCCTAATATTTACATTTTAGCATTAATAATTTATCTCTTGATTATACTAAATATAATATTAATATAAATAATAAATTTATTTTGAAAAAAGTAAGTTCTATAAAATATTTTGGTGTTTTTATATTGACAATCAACTGAAATGGAACATTCATATTAATTATATAAACAATGTTATTCGAATTTTTCTTTATGCTTTTTAGTTTTTAGAATTCTGAGGAATGTCTTACCACCCAATTTGAGAATCTTAACATACATTAGCTTGGTATAGTCTATTATTACTTATGGTCTACCCTTTTGGGGAGGTTCTTCCATGTCACATAAAAATAAGTTAATTTCTACTATAAATTCTCTATTAAAATTTATATTTTTCAAGCCAAGGCTATACTCTAATCAAAATATATACAAAGATTATAGTCTCCGTAGTTTAAATTCTTTTTATTTTAAAATTGTATGCCTTTTTATGTTTAATATAGTAATATTATTGATATATCTACACATAATCATAATACAAGGTTCAATAATGCTATTCGTATTATTGCTCCAAAACCTAGTACTAATTTTAATAAATTTTGTATTCTATTTGTATTTTGTAAAATTTGCACTACCTTAAAAATTAATTTACTTTCTTTTAATAACAACCATATATTATTTAAGCAATACATTAATACTATTGGTTTTGTAAATCTTTCACTTAAACTGTGATAATCAACATTATTAGCTAAATTAGTTGTAAGGTCAAATGACATTTTTATTTTAGTTCATTTTATGTATTTGTTAATCATAATATCTTGATATTATATTATTATTTTTCTGTTAAAAATTGTATTTATAAAATTATGAGTCCTACTCATATCACAGCCATAGGTTGAGAAGACCAACACTGTTATTGTTATTTCTTGTAATATTATAGTAATCTTCTGTTATCGATAAACAAATTATTATTATTATTATTACTTAAAATGTTTATGTATATTATGAATTTCACCATATGCAACGACAATAAATTTCAAATATTTGTATATAATAGATGTATTTTTTTCTAGTACCGTGACACCTCTGATAGTAGGTACCAGGCCAGCTGCAGATTTACGAGTTTAAAGCACGAAGCATAGAAGAAATAACTTCTAAACTCGAGTCTCACGCGTCAGGGGCCTCGTGTATAAGGCGTATGTCTCAACGATTAAACGGGGCGCGGGCGGATGGGCACGCGTTCGTGTTCCGATCTGCGGGTTGCAGCAGCATCCGCGACTAACCGAAACACGGTTGCAGGCGCGCGCGACACCTAGGCACCTATATACACAATATATTATACATAATATATATATATATATATATATACGCGGACACGGTTCGACGGCATAAAAATAATGTTTGCGGATAGTATACGCACACGCGCACACATATACATATTCGTGTACAGATAAGTCTGTGTATTATATATATATATGTATATAGTACGAGACCGTCCTGCGCCGCTCTGCAGTCGCGTACGAGACGCGTCGAAGCGGTCCACAGCCGTTTGTCTGCGGTCGTGGACGTTAGTCAGCGTGTACTTACGAGAACGAGAATATTATACGTGTATATATATATATATACGCGCGTGTGTGTACGTAATATACGAATGAGAACAAAAAAAAAAAAATAAATAAAGACGACGGAGAAGTAGTGCTCCTCTCCGCGCGCATATAATACATACATATGTGTATATATAATATAAACACTGTAAAAACATCAGGTAGTCCATTGTTTTTTTTCTCTCCCCCTACCCCGCCGCGACCGTCTCTATATATATTATCGTTTCCACGGAACGCATAAAAACGAATGTGTGTATAATATTATATTGTACGTATAAAAAAAACAAAACGAAACGAAAAAAAAAACCGTCGCAGTCGTATTACGATTATACACGTATACGTGTATAGGTATATTACGGCACACACCAGCGGCAGTCGAGCAGTGTCTCTCCGGCCGGGGACGTGTGTCTCTGCCCCGTTTTCGTGTCCGTATGTACTGCGCATATACATATTACATTACGCGCGTGTGTGTGTATCTATTCACCCGGTTTCGAGTTTAAAATATTTTTAATTAGGACGGCGTACGCAGCGTGTTAACTGGCACCGGGATCTCGCGCCGTTGCCAGCCTCCCCACGATCCTTGTCTCTCTCCGTCGTTTTCTCTCGCAGCGCATCTTTCTCGGCGTCTCTCTCTCACGCGCTGTCCCTGTCTCTCTCTCTCTCTCTCTCCTCTGCGACCGCGCGCGCGTGTACACCACATACACCGCTACCACCCGTCCGCCAGCGCCGTCGCCGTCTCTCCTTATTTATTATTATTTCGTTTTGTCCGTCGATTAAAATGCTTGACTGCGACACGTCGTGTTTCAGGCCGGTCGAACAAGATAACCGTTCGGTTAAACAACGACAGAACACATAACGATCGTCGTCGTCGTCTTTTTCCACGTTTATTTATTCAACCCTCTGACCGGAGCATCGTCGATGCTGTTAATTTATTAGTACCTTTTTTTCTTTACTTTTTTTTTTCATTTTTGTTTTCGTTATTATTTTATTTTATTTTATTATTATTATTATTTTTTTTTTTTTATTACCAAGAACGTCCGTACGCTGCGGTGATTAATAGAGTTTCGTTAAGTATATACGGTTTTCCTATATTATTATAATGTAGTTGACAATTGGAGGAGAGCATGTCTCGGGCCCGAGAGATTTACGCAAATCTTTCGTGTTTTTTTTAAAGGGGAAATTAATTCGTAAATAAAAAATAAATAAATAAATAAATACCCGACTAAAAACCGACAGGCGTTATTGAAATATGCAGATACGATTGTGTGTGTACACGTATTATACTTACTGGTATATACTATATATGCACACATATACTTGTCTCGTACCATATATACATAGTATATAATGTACAGTAAAACGGGCGCTAGTAGACACCGAACGAATAATATAAACACACACATACATACTAGATGCGAGTACACTGCAGTAATACAGTGTACAACTCACATGCATAACTCCTTGGCACATGTACCTACTGTTACCAGAAGTACAACCTGACAAGTTCATTCTGTATGCTGGCATCATGACACAAGCTCATTCGTTTGCTCGTACAAATGCCTGATAATGCGTACGACTCGAACATTATATCAATCACTGTTTAAAAACCATTTGAATTACATTTATTTTATTTCGTTGCATAATATTCTGGGTAAGACTATCTGTGTGTAATAAATATACGATATGTTGTAATCACGCGTAACACGTAGAATGTAGATTCATAGATTAGTCGGATTAGGTGACAATATCTATATACCAAATGTCTCAAGTGATGCCTACGATTTTATTATTATTAATATAGAATGACAAAACTGAATGGACGTAGTGTTTTATACGCAAAAAAAGAGTTATCCCGTATCAGTAACTACAGCAACGCCAATGGTGATATCAAAAAAATTTGCTTCCATAGGTCACTGCACAATTTGTCGAACAAAGATTCTTAATATTTTGACTTAGCGTATGCGTATTAATATATTATGATAACATTTATGAGATGAGAAAACTTCCTTTTTCGGTATACTAATAATTATTGTAGTGACTCATATTTATAATGTTTATACGTGTTAATACGTATATTATAATATGATGTTGTTTTTAAACAACACCCGTACAATTAAAATACTTAGTAGGTGTTTGTAAAACATATAACATTTAATTTGTACATGATCTAGATAAATAAATAATTTTTTAAGTTATTATATTTACATTTTAATTCATATCATATATTAAACCATGACCCATAATATATTTATTTACTATTTCGATGTTTATCTGTTGGGTATTTTATGTATAGTGAACATTATAAGTACACCTCACGCATTTAAATAAAAAATAATTAACGTGTTAAATGTTGTATTTACATATAAGTAAAATTTATAATTATCTAATTATCTATCAGATTATATTATTATTTTACCAACATTAAATTTAAAACATAACAGTTTAGGACGTAGACAATTGACGTTTCCTTCAATCAAACCGCCTGATACTCCAATGTACCGCTTGTGACTTATGTATATTACTTATCGTATTTAGTGTAAGCATACTGAAATTTTAAATACTCGGATATTATAAAAAAAAAGAATATTTTACAACCGGAGATATAAAATTATTTTGTAGTTTTAAAAAAAAAATTTACCAGAATTTCCGTAACAGCAGAAAGTTGAAAAAAAATCATGTAAATTAAATGTTTTACGTTTTTTTTACGTTTAAACATCTAAAATATAAGATTATAAAAACATATGACACTAGGAAATTACACAACCATTTTTATCTTCGCGGCTGTATAAAAATAAATATTAAAATACGAGTATACAAACCATTGTGAAATAAATAAATTTAAATGTGTATATAAAAAAAAAATTAAGTTACTTATAAATGGTATCTACGTCCTACATTCTATAATCTATAAAATTGTTTTTTAAAATTTCTAACAGTGTGTAATACTAATATTACTTAAGATTCAAATCATTAAATCAATCGAATAATAAAACGCAATAAATAATAATAGTAAAAAAAAAAAAACTAAAACGAGGACCAAAATTATTGAAATGATCTTCATAGTACATTTAATGATGTAACGAAATCCAATAAATCGATGATATAAATTAAGATTTACAATCGTTATCTGTTATTGGGCTGCAGATAAAAATTAAATGCCTAAACGGCTGTCCACAGAAGTCCTTGGTATAGGAATAAAATAAATAGTAATTGGTGTACAACAGAAACAAAACCGAATCACCTGTCAATACGACAGTACCCAAAAAATGTGTTTCTGAAGACGGCCAATGTTGAGTTATTGTGGGTATTGCCGCCAGCGTCAAGTAATACTCAAAGATATTTCCATCGTTGCAACGTTCAATTGCCTTCAAACACCTGTAGCTACGGTATTCCTTATTAGTGTACCGTTTTGGCGATTATTATCATTATATTATTATTATTATTACTATTATTATTATCATTGCAGACAACCGACACGCGCCTATTGATCCTTTTTTTTTGTAGTATTTTAATTGTTCAACGTCTACCCATGGAGAAACTAACGTTCGGGCGGATACAAAAACGACAGGAGTTTAGAATAGGTTCTCATTAGTGCCGATCATTCAATTTCAATTTAACAATCTTCTTTAATCCTTTCTATTTTGGATCGATGTATTGCCGTCGAGTAGTAGACAGACATTTTAACCGAGGATGGACTAAGAAATTGACAAACGAATCCGAATTGCAGATAAATGAATCGTTAGGATTATAAACGAAACTAAGCCAACTGTAACTTATACGAATATATCCTTCCAGAGACGGGTAAAATCTTTTTTCTCGAAAGCGCAACAATACAATCGTAAGCTAAGCTTTTTGTCTTACGGACACCGATCAAACATTAATTATACAATGTATTTTGTAGATTAAAAATAATTGACTGGCACTTGGCATACACCCATAGTCAAAAATCAAATGTAGGTTTAAGCTTCTTATATCGTAACGATATGGCGAAAATTGTAAACATTTGCCAACAAAATAATATCTATAGACAATGACAAATAGAGTCGTAGAGTTTTCGTATTATAATAATACATAATAATATTATGGCGTTATGTTTTATTTTATATGTCGACGCGAAACCGCGGTGAAAACCGGTGCTGCTGCACGCGGATCATTAAAACAATATTTTACAATGCGTATCGAACCACGGGTATAAAATTGACGTCTGTCCGTGGGCGTACAACGAACAACATCATTACCAGTTAAATTAGTATCAACACATTGTAAATAGAATGGGAGTCCGACTGCATCGTTCGTCGCCCGAGAGGCTGTTGGTGAATGTGTGGGCGCGCGAGAGCCTATACGGTGTGGTGGTTTATTACGACGGCCACTGTTAGATAAGTAATAATACAATAATATTGTATAAACATTATAAATACGGCGGAAGTGCAACTTAACCGACGAGACTTGTCAAAAAACTAACGTTCTAGGAAAACATACATTTTAATATTGTTAAATTATATTTTGTTATTGTTATCGTTATAAAATCTGTCAAAATTTTCTGTGTGGAAAACCCGCGCGATTGATTTGCCTTTTATAATCGGATAACACGATCCCTGAGAGACTCGTCGGAAAATAATAATAATAATAATATAATGATATTTTACACGCGAGTGACTTTATAATAATACAATATTATACTTAGTATACATGTATAGACAGTTAGTGGACATCCAGTCGCTCAAGATTAATCCTTAATGTATTTATCATATCAGGAAGCCGTAAATTTAAAATCCGGTTCGATATAATTTTATTTCAAAATACGCGTTCATCTCGAATTCAAACATTTTTGTTACTTTTTTAGCATCTCAATCTTAGCATCATCAAGTTATTAGCGATTGCGCGTACTAGACGTTATATTTATAAAAGTATATATAAACTTACTTATAACAGTTTATAAGTATATTTTTTGTTAATAAAACATGAGTTTTTCAATGCAAATATGCCATCGTGGCATTATACGAATAGGACGATCAATTAGTTGTTAAAAAGTAATATTAACATAAAAATATTTATTGTGCAAAATTAATTTAGTTGGTTAACTTAACTGTTCAATAATAGAAAAATATGTGAACCTTATACACCAGAATACAATTTTTTTAACACCAATTTGATTTGAGTATGATTTTTCTGTGTAAAAATACCTATATTAATGCAGAATAAAATAAAGCACCAGAATAGAAATTTAAAAAAGTGGTCCATATTTTATTATTTTTTGAATTGTGGTTGTAATGTTATACGATATTGTCTCGGTATTTTGTACAGACTCAATTGCATCAGTGCACTTACTGCAGGCGATGAGATTCTGTACGACGTGCGTTACGGCGTTACGCGCTCGCTTTGACTTCCGACGAGTATAATATATATTAATACAGAGGTACACATGCAGGCACGCGTCCACATATAGGAAAGGTGCGTGTCGCTTCTCATAAACATACGACAACACACACTATAACTAACTACCTACCTATCTACCTACTCCGTATTATATTTTACGTTTGCGGATTTAACGTACCTTCGACAGCTGCAGAAGTCTCAACTTCTTAGGCCGGTGAAGAACCGTGTGGGAGTAGACACAGGACAACGGCTACTCGATCCGTACGCAACAACGCTACTCGGCCCGAACGAGCCGTGTCTCGTTCACTTTAGTACGTGCCGATTCTATAAATGGTATTTCCGCTGCAAACAATATTATCCATTCATTTGTGTTAAATTATTTTTTATTATTTGATGAATGAAAAATAATCGCTGCAACTGTTATTTATGTATATTATATATCTCCACACTGTACATAGCATAATATACAGCACAGCACCTATACTTGCAGTATATTAAAAAAGGTGCTGTGAACGATCGTAATAAAAAATACATACTGGTTGATAAAAAACTGTATCTAAGCATATAAAATTCATCAAATTTTCAGTCACCGTATAAAAATAATTGTTTAGTAAGTAATTATTATTTCGGAATTATTATTTGAAATTTGAAAATATTCATACAATAACTGATATTATACAAATTATGTTAAGAGTATATTAAATATTAATAAATTACTAATTAAAATTTTTTGTTGATTAATTTATAATTCCGTTCATAATAATTTCATACATTATTTCACAGCCTAAAATTACATTATAAACCTACAATAGTGACTAGTGACTACTATTACTAAATCACTACGAATCGGAAATATTTACTAACAATATATATGCGTTTATCGTTTATATACAGTTGTAAATTTTCATCTTAATTCATTTTTAATATTTAAAAAAATTATATTTTATAACACTAATTGATATCATAAAACTGAGAACTGCATGGTTTAAAAAAATATTATATCTACTTATTGGTATATTATATATATATTAAAAACACTAAACAAACAGTAAAATTTATTGGTACTTAAGCAAATTTAATTACCCACAAAGATTTGTAACATTGTAAATATGTAATATAACTTATATAGTCATAACCTGTACATATATTTATATACGTATATAAAGTACGTATGTACTTATATATTTAATCGAATTATTTGTTTTAGTCCACCAATAATATTTTACTGCCCAAATAATAAAGGGTGACTATAGGTAATTAAATTGTAAACAAGTTTATTTATTGTTTTTTTTTTATAGTTTTATGATTTTATAGAGATTTAAAATCATTTGGATACACAGTTCTAATTTGTTTCTATTAAAAAACATATTTGTATACAGTTATATCATATATTACTAGCTGAACTTCTTGTATAAACTGTAATTAGTGCAATTTTAATTTAATAAATAACTAGAAAGTAATATAATATTAATAAAAAATAATATATATACCTATAGTATATAGCTACAAGAACTTTCAACGATATAATTTTTAAAAATCAAAAAATTATCACTTAAACATCATCAGAAATAAATTTCATCACATCTAAACGTTATGTTAGTCACGTAATTTTAAATATATATAATATACATTTAATATAAAGAATCAATATTATAATAGCTTTTTAATTTTTTTTTTTTTATCATACTGATGGTCACAAAAATCCCAAGTTGGTTAGATTTAATCTAAGACAAAATTAAGATTTAAATTGAGGAATTCACCACAAAGTGAATTGACCTAGGTTAGGTTATATCTAAACCGGTTCATATTATAGATTTTTGAAGTATCTCATAAAATTGCATATCATAGATACCAAATTATAAAATTCAATATACCTATATAACATTTAGATACGTATCATCAACGACCGGTACTGTGTTCCACACCGACGAGGTTTAAAATAATTTAGAATATTCGGATTTTGCAACTTGAATTATTCGGATATCACATTCCGGCTATCAGAGTATTTAAAAAATCCGAATATATGTTCCAACGACCAACACTAATACCTATATATGACTAAATATTATGTAAATTTAATAATGTATTAATGTAAATATTATTAGAGATTAGAGCTAATATTGAAATAGAAAATCGTTAAATATAACATCATGATAATTAGTATAATTCAATGCTTATGGTAAGGTTAAAAATTAAGTCTAAATCTATCACATGCATATTATACACACTACAAATGATTTATCCATAAATCAATAATCATTATACCATTTATACCTATTTCAACTGAACGCATGGCCTTCAATTGTGGGGAAAGGCTAAAAACTCCAATATTAAATCATCAACAAAATTCAAACTTTCCAAAATATTGAGCTAAAAAAATTAAATAATGCCCCACCATACTTATCTAACTGTATACACAATTCATTCCGATTTCAGATTTAAAACCGTCAACGAAGAAACAGAACTATTTTACAGACGTTTCTACAGTAGTCTAATCTCTCACACTATTTCACTTTTCAGAAATCTCACAGTCCTACAGTATTACTGGTAATCCTCAAAATTGTCTCAAACGTTTAAACAGCGTATAAAAATCGATTTGTGAATGTCATGCATTGGGTATAGCTTCCTCTTCAAAATCAGTCCACTATTTACTATGTATATAAATCAGTATTTTTTCATCCCATATGGTTATTGTTCCCCTTACTAAGGATTGTTTATTTATTCTAAAATAAAAATGATTGTGCAGATAAATCTTCGTATGGTATAATTATAGAATAGTGTCGAGATAGGGTGAGAATATATTGAGCCAACCGTAAAATTTTGAACATAACCTAGCCTAACCCCTTACGAAATAATGAAAATTTGTTTTAATGATGTGATTTATGGTATTGATCTTTTAGTTTTTAGCATGTTATAGGTACAAAATATATTATATAAACACATTACACTTCAAAAATCTTAAATATTTTTTTCTGTTTTACTACGGCTATCTGTTTTTGATGATGTCTTTACTGAATTATAATAATAATAATCTTTCGCTCCGCTACAAATACAAGTGCCGAGCATGCAGTCTCGTTTTTTCATCGCAGACTACCTCCGGTACTGCTGTTATACACTTATACCAGGTCATCGGTAAAGTAGAAATACAATTAAATAAATATGTTCAATTTGCATTTTATTTTGACGCACTCTGTATAACCAATAAGTGCTGCAGGTAGTCTTGTCACAATCGTGTCATATTTTACCGTTTGGTATTTATCCGTCACCAATACATCGACGGACAACGTTTCATATAGTTACGTTAGCCACGCAACAACATTAAGTCTCAAGTCGTGTGAATACGCGAATACGTGCGTGTACATATGACACGCAGATACTTGGGTGCTAAATTCCGCGACGCTCGATCCGAACCGGTACCGGACTGCGTGGAAGATACACCATACACGTCCGCGTATAATAGAGGCAGACCGGTCAGTCTCGATAATAATAATAATAATAATAAGCAATCACCCCGCGGCCGATTAATGATAATAAACCACCTCGTAAAAAACTAGCCAGTGGGGCGTGGCCCGTTTGCGCGATCGAGCAATCCGATTGGCCGTTTTATTGGTAGTTTAAGGCTATATACGTACGCGTACAATATATTATTAAACTCTACACATACACACACGCATATTATATACATACATAATTCACACACGCGTCCATAAAGGCACCTATAATGGGGATTCACGCCGGTGTCTATATACGGGTCGCCCTTCCACCCATCCTCATCGCGTCCCGGTCCGCTGCACCCAGCAACCCCTACTTGGGCCCGATGAACTTTTATCTCCGGCGGCCGATCGGCACGTACAACATATTTTAATATATACCTGAGCGCACACGGCGCGGAGACAAACACCGAGCGGTGACGTACACGTAATCTGGATAATACGCCCGTGGTGTACCTGCAGAACAAATTGGGTTCGCTAAACTCGACCGCGACTGCCGCTGGCACGGCCTAGTAACAAGTCTTAACCACGACGATCATCTGCCGTGGTTATAATTTATCACCGTACAGGTGAACAGTGTGTTACCAACGACGGTATACCGCGGTTGTTGTATGATAGTAGAAATATTCGTGCGAAGTATCGAATGGTCGATCAATCAATGAAAATCAATTATGATTGTCGCGTTTTGATTTTCGGCGGGTCAAATTCGATAGTACGCGCACCAAAAGGCTAGTATTAGGTATTATATAATATTTTGCTGAACAATTCTGTAAGAATATTGACGGCTGTTCTCGAATTTCGGGACGATCCTAAATTCTATCTCTGTTCTGTCCTTTTCTATAGTTTACCATCGATTACCATTAAATTGCTGATGGCTACTCTCTTACACTACAAGTTCCTGATTTTCGCGTAACGTTACTAAACCAGTGCGGTTTTTGACTTTGATTTGGCTCATAAATCGTAATACAACTCATTAATAGTGGAATTTTGATTTGCTGTGAGGTAAATTTCGGGTCAACTTTTGTGTACTTAAATACTTTTATAATGGGGTATAATATTTTTAACGGATTATTAAACATTTAATAATCATGATTAATAAAATAAAAATGCTAAAATCACAAAGATAAATGCATTATATGTATCGTCTAATTAAAGATTCAGGTTACACTCAACAATATATACAATATGACAGATAGGTACATAAAAAAATATAACGTTTTTACAATAATAATATATTATAAACAATTAAAATTAACACGTGACAATATTATTAATATTTTAAAATTTGAAATTTTAAAATAAAAATTAATACCCCCTTAGTATTATAACTACTTGAATTGCAGAACTGGATATTTTTGCATTAATGTGCAATTGAAAAATTATTTAAATTTATTATATACTTGCTTATTATATTATACTGATTATTTAAAGTGATATTTAGTATATATTATAAGATATCTTTTTTCTCAGATTATTATTTTTTTTTTATTAGTTATTATAGCTGTTTAACAATAATGTTAAATTTCTTTTCTTGATAATAATTTATAGAATAAAAAAAATATTTAATGAAATAAATTAAAATGAATTACGCATCAGCTTATTATACTTAATAAAGCAATAAATAAATGTCTATCTTAAGTTTTTGATTTTAATGATAATAACGAGGTTATGACGTATTATTGTTAAAAATAATATCATTGATTATAATATAAAATTCCAATACATTATAATAATACCTTTATACTACGATGAGTTAAGAGTATAATATAATGTACACATATTTCTATCTATACACAAAGCAATTATAAAATATTTAAATGTATTAATACAAATTAATCACTTGAACTATTATTGGATATCGTCCGCCATAATATAATAAACAAAGGATTTGTTAAAAAAATGGGCAGTAAAAAAAATGACGATATTCATGAAATTCATAAACGAACTGTTTGTTTGAACAAATGCTCTTAGATGATACCTAAGATAAACATGTTATATTAATATGTGTATAGATAAGATAAATGAAGAATAATTTCCATCTAGATAATACATCTTGATAGTGTTCAACACTGTCATTAAGCTTCTGTTGGCAAAGATGTGTATCGTGTAAATCATTAGAAACTAAATTGGCACAAAAGTAACTTTGTTCACTGAAGTCACTATGAAACTATTAATTTAAATTAGAATGTAAATTTAAATTTAAACTGATTCCCCATCGTAAATAATTAGTATATAATTCGTATTCGTGGAACAGAAACAAGTTTCTAATACTATATTACTATTACTATTATACGAATTCAGTGATAATCGACCAGGTAGAAGCAGGATAGGAGATGACGTATCAACCTACATAGAAATTATTAAGAATTGAATTTTGTGTATAAAAATTCCCGATTTGTTATATTAAACATGTATTTTATTGTGTGTCAGTAGGTATACTAGCGTCTAGCACTATACTAATATATTATGTATCCACGTTTGAACCTATAGAACTCGTTCACTCATTATATTGTTATTAATATTACTACTTAATTGTAATTAAGTTGTTAATTATAATAATACATTTTTAAGATATAGACAATGATACAGTTTTACAAATATAGACTAGCAGCAGATGGTTGATGTAGCTGCAATATAAGTAGGTGTAGTGATAGTTATCTTAAATTATACAAATATAAATACTCTAAATCTGTACCAGTTGCTTCTCGTACTATGCTATTTAAAAAGTAAAACAAAATACACTGTGATTTGTTGAGAATACAAAATTGCTGTTGCTTTTTATTTTACTTCCATCTAGAAATTTCGAACGAAGATTATTGATTGCTTACACAGACAATTAACAGTCAGAAATAAGTTTAAATAACACTAAAATCTCTGATTAAAAAAAAAAATTGAATTTATACTGTGATGATTGATGGCTGTCGAGTCTTTACGCAATTATAAAATGTATAATGACAATAATTATTAATTAATAAATAAGTAATAAAAGGTTTCAATAAAGATAATAACTATTGACGATTACCTCGGATGATAAGTGTAAATTATATCGATATTCAATGATATAACTATATAAGTCAAGATATATTGAACATTGAACAATAATGAACTGATTTTGGCTGCTTCAATTTTTATGAATGGATTTTTTAAGACTTATGTGAAAAAGTGTATACAGATTAGAAGAAAAATTTTATGAAGTTAAATAAATATAATTCTTTATTTTTTGTAAACTTTAACAATATTAATGTTTGAATGTTCATTGATGAATAATTAATCGTTTTTCAAAATGTTGAGTTTATTTAAAACAACTCATGATGATTAATAATGAAGTATCTAATAAATAATGTAAAAATATGTTTAATATATTATATGATAATTTTGAAAAAATATTTTTGTTACTCGAGTCATAAAAAAAATTTAACTTTTATTGACATTATTATAATTTAAAACACTTTTATCCTAGCTTTTATTGACAGGCAATTAATAAAATTCTATAACAAACTATTATTACGTATACAAATATACAATTATGCAAATATTGTAGTAAAAACAAATTAATAATATATATCAAAATATCAAGTTTATATCTATGATTAAACGAATATTAGAAATAAATATTTACTATATATAAATGCTTATATGATTTAGGGAAAAGTCATGCCGACTTAGGATCTAATATTATTCAAGTATAATGTTGATTGTATATGACCATGGGGAAGTGGAGAAATTTCATAAAAGTAATTGAAATATTATATTGTACAGTTGTTAAAATATAAAATTAAGTCATTTTATGGGGCGTATTTAATACGTTTTGTTGACTTGTTGTATATAGTAAAAACTACTTATAGATAAAGACATATTACATATAGTTAATATTACTACGTGTAGAATTCATCATCATCATATAATAATAATAATATATGATCATCGGATACTGAATAGGTATAATATCATAGATATTAGATATACATCGTTTAAAATGGTGTTATTCTATAATAAAATATCCATAAAAATAAATGCACTCCCGAGCGTGTTCTAGTTTGTCCGATAAAATAAACGGTTGTACGGTGTAAGTGACACAATTTAATTTGTTGAGCGTAGCGAAATTACAACGTCTGACGTGTAGTAATTAAATCGAAAATTACACGGTCGGGTCAAAATTTATTACCGTACAAGTAATAGTAGTTAATATGTATTACACACGGCTATATATAGTAATATTAATATATTATAACTTCAGGTATATTATAGCGATGATGGTAGAGATGTACGCGTGGAAAACACGCACTAACGCATATAATTCTAAGAGAATAACTCTTATAGTTTTATACTGCAGAGCTATAACAATATCATAATTTATATTAATAATAATATAATCTATATAACAGTAATCTAAAACTTTTACAAATGTGTTATTGTAATATTTATAATTATAATGTTATTTACCGAATCGTTTTGATAACTGACTCACCTGTACCGAGAGCGAAATAATATAATCTAATTATTTGTGACTTTTTTCAACTAGTGCGAGCTTTCGCTATTCTGCATTATAATAACTCATGATAACTAATAAATAATAAATCATAAAAATTACTTTTAAGTTATAAGAGTAACTACTGTAAATACTATTATGCCAATTGCTCTTAGGAATGTCGATGTTTTAATTTTATTATGTAATAATTGTAATTTGCTCGTTTTTGTGTAATTGAAATACAAGTATTATGCTGAACTATATTTTTTAAACACATACCTGACAAGGCATATTGGTCAATTAATTTACCATCCACTTTTATTTATGCTAGTAGATTGAAAACGGGGTGTCGAGGCTTGACCGTTCCGGTCAGGAATGCTGAAAAAACCAAGAATGACTATTGACTATTTGGATTAGCTCTATTCCATAGCAAGTTTCGCATTAAATAATTAGCTTTAGGTTTGCATAACATTGAGTGCATATGGCGATATCACAAATAATGTAGGTGTTACACATATTTTCAATGCAGAGGTAAACACGTCAGTGATAAAATTTAAACCGTTTAATGCTTAATTCACGTACTTTGTGTTATTTAACGTTTTAGTCATGGATACATAAACGTACCGAGGGAGTAGAGAAACGGTCGAGGGACGAACAATGTTTTTGCTCTCTCCTAGTCTCAATTAAAAACTGTCTATGTGTAGGTACGCCACTGGGTTGAACGAATACCAGAGCCACCGGTAATCGCGATTGGTCGGCGACGCTGCACGATAGATTATTATAACGGGTACGCCACGGCGCGCGCGAGACTTGTGTGTTGTGATTTATTATAATTGTGATGCAGCAAGTCTGTGGCGCTTTGGCAATATCATATAATGTACCTCGGTGGTATGTACACGCACGGCATAGAGGCACTCGGCGGAACTTCGACCGCAGTAGCGTTGACGAATCTTGTGGGGCGTTTTGACAAACATCGCCTCATTATGTAATATATTATTATTATTATGGTATATTAGTGCGCGCGCTCGCGTGCGCGTGTGTGTGTGGTTCTATTTATGTGCATGGACCACAAATAGACGGCTGTCGCCGGTAATCTCTTCATCTATAAAACGGTCGGGCAACATAAATAAATTACCGCCGGAATAAATCTAATTAACCGGCACACACAACCTGTATGAACGTGTATCTCCGAGACCAGTCGCGTCCTATACGAATCTTTCTCGTACGTATCCTAAGCATTATAATATATAATATTATGTACATACATACACGATCTATATAGCCAGTAGATACTATTATTATTATTATTATTATTCTAATTTACTTCCCCCGGTCTATATTAATTAATCGTCGGTGGCAGTGGCAACAGCCCATATGCGCGTTGCAGCGTCCGTTTATTATCATCGTTATTACTCGTCGTCGTTACTCGAATTATTAACTATTATATACGGGCACACGTAATATGCGCAAATAGAATGGATGGGGATGGGAGGGGGAGAAATCACTATACTCGTATAAAAAATATTTCAAACATAATGAAAATATATATATATATATAAGTTTAGGTAGAATTTATATTTAAGATTTAACTAATATCACGCAGCAGAAGCAAGCTCCCTGGATGGGTTTCTTTTTTTTTATCATTTATTTGATATAAGACAGTTAATGGTAGTTGCGGTTTACATGAGCACTGAGTAGTTCATGGAAGATAGGGAATTCTTGCATAAAAATATTTATTACTTGTACCTAATGTCGTATAACACTGAAGTCTAATGAACTCAAATTTGAAACATAATTTTACCCACAATATATAAATACAATTTATAGGGTGATTCAACACGCATGCTCACGCAAGTTTTTTTATTTAATAATGATGAATTCAAATTCTGATATTTACGTTAATTAAGTGTAATTAAATACCATGGATTCAAATTCTTAAGATGTTTTGAATTACTCAAGATTCGTCCTGTGGTGATATAAACATCTATTTTTCAAATGAGATTAACCCTTTTTACTAAAAATTACTTAGTGAATAATTTTTTTTTAAATTTAAAATTTGAATGAGCAGTTTCCCAGTTATCAAAATATTTATACTAAAGATATTAGTCTTTAAAAAAAAGTTTAAAAGAAATATAAAATATGAAATTTAATATTAGATCTAATGTTTATTGTATTTGGGTCATTTTTAAAAATTATAAATATCTATAGATTAATATAAGTTACTTAAATTTTAAATCGCAATGACCTCCATATCTTCCAACTGATTATTATCATGGACCTATTTTCCTTATACACAAAGTTCAATAACTCAAAAACTAATCGTTCGAATTTTGATTTTGATATAACGTTTTCAAAAAAAATATCAGCTAAATAACTTACAGTAAAAAGTGAGGGGGTTCTCATATAAAAAACAAAAGTTTATATTTTTACGAATATTCCTTGAAAATAACGAAAAATCTTATGCATTTTAAAATATTATCTTAAGGTATATCTAAAAATTCTAAAAACTGATCTTGAAAAACTGCAATGTAAAAGGGAAAAAGTGGTGCGCATCCCTAGTTGATTACTCTGTACATAATATTATGTATTAAATTATTAACCGTAGAATTTTGCGAATAAATATTGTTAAAAAACCAACCGTGTCCGTGGTGTAGTACTACGGTAGATAACCATAACTTCATATAGTGTAAATCATAATAATATAATATTTTTCTTCGCCTCACCATTACCACCGCAACAAACGCTGTTTGTCTTTGCAAACGCGCACGAACACATTTGATACACCGCGCCGACCACTACAATTCAGTCGAGTTCGACTCGACTGATATGTCTGATAACAATAATTATTAATTACTATATTTACGTATAAGTACTATATGTCTATATCTAAGTACTATAAGTGCTATATTGATATTACGTAGCGTTTGTTGCACCGCATCGTTTCATTTTGCCACTGGCACGGTAACACCGAAACGCCAACGATAACATCGGAGTAAAAATTATTTATTACTTTCTATTATAATTTATTGAAAGTGTCACAATGCACAGACAACAACTGCTGCATTTTAATAATACTGCACCATCATGTTATTATTATGTTTTTATACAAGTAACTATATCTACTCATATAAATACGTTTCGGTCGATTGCTCGCAAACGTTCCAAATTTATGAGAATTGTACAAGTATAATAACATCTATAGGCTATAGCTAACTATAAAATGAAATAGGCGCTTAAACAATACGCCTAACTATTGTTTAACTCGGAGAAATGAACGATAATATTACTTGTAATAATAGTTTTTGGACGGTTGGTGCTAAAAGATATCTTTGGAGCCGTGTAAGTCAAAAAGAGTTTTAAATTATTTAAGTAATATAACTACAATGTTTTATTATTAGTGGCAGATCCAGGGTTTGATTCTGGGAACGGTCTTCTTCTAAAAAAAAAAAAAATACAAACTAAAATACTCAGCGAGAAAAAATTATACTAGTTAAAAAAATAGGTACTTACACAATATTATTTTTTAAACATCTTATACTATTTATTAAATAGTGTACTATAAACTATTTGGCACATAATTTTGTTTTGCATAATATTTTTGTATAATTAATAATGTAAAATATAGGATTAATTATGATTGTAAGTATATAACGGTACAAGGGTTTCAGTTATGGCGATCACAAATACTAAATTTTTAATTAGTTTTAGAATGATTGCTAACAATATAAATACTTATAGTATCATATTCAATTTGAGTTTGAGACAATTTCCTATCAATAGAATAAAAGAAGTAATATCAACGTATGACTAAATTAAAAAAAAAGTAATAATAGCTCGTTTTGGATTGTAACCACACACGTATGGCATGAAAATAAGCATAATGCTATAATATTTTTAGAATAATACATAAATTTAATTTACTGTGGGGTATAATATACGTCATTCTTAAAATAAATATTTGAATTTAAAATATCAATTAAATACGTCATGGTGGGACACTGGGACTGTGGGAGGCCTCCCCCATTGTATATTGTACATGGTATTATGTAAATGTTAATCTGCACGCGTCGATGAGTTAAAGCTAAGTAGGTATCTACAGTCTACATACATATGATAGATAAAAAATCGATAGCTAGTCGAAAAATACTTATTAATTATTTTATTGGGTACATACTTATATATACACTTACATCTATGTAATAGTGTAACGGTAATTGATGTTGCAAATATTTAAAAAGTATTTATTTAATAATACAATATAACTTTATTTTAGAATCTAAATTAGGAAGGAACACTCATGTAAATATTAAATTTATCAAATGAGAAATTATATAATATAAACATTATAAAGCAGTTTTTAATATAAGTCATTAGTTATTATTAATTGCCTCTAAAGTAGTGTATATGATGCAAAGCAGGATATATTTTAAAGATCAATAAAAAAAACCATTTAATCCTTTGACTTTTAAAAAAAATCTTATCTTTTTTATATTCTACATATATATTTGCATATGTATATGTTAATATTTAAACCTACTCAGTTTGTTGTATTTATCTATCCCTAATTAATAAACTAAATTTTAGATTGTTAAGTATTTGAAAATATATTTATCAAAAATTTTAACATGTAAAAAAAATATTTCTTATTTCATAATACATTTAGATTTTAATATAATAACATATACTGTAATTGTATAAAGTAAATACAAATTTAAACAAATATATGTATTTTAGAAATAAATAAAGGAAAATTGACAACATAAAATTAATTTAATATAATTAATACAATAATAATATAATTTATAATACTAGGCTATTTAGAGATAATATTTTCTAAATTATAAAATTATTTTTTGTACATATTACTCTATAAACCTATTAATAATAATTTATCATAATTTAATTCATGACTATTTGATATAAGTATATTTCTTGTATATAAATTTAAAGATAAAATACTAACACAAATAATAATAAATATTATTTTAAAACACTTTACATCCATATTTTTTTTATATTAAAAATATTATCAAATTTTAATTATTATACGATTAAAAATTATTTTTTTGTTAATGTTCTTATTAAATAAATAAAACTTGCTTAGTTTGCCATTTAAAACATATTATACAAATAATATTTTGAATATCTCAATTGTATTGTTGAATATCAATTACAAAAAATAATACAAAATTATAGTTTTTATCTAAATGGATACATAAACGATTAAATTAATATTTTTTTTTTAAATCGTGGGACAATAATTAATCCATACCGTAAACTATAAAGTTAATATATCAAAACCTTGAAAATATTTATAAATTATAATCGTGCAGAATGAAATGATTACGTTTATTAACAAGTGAAAAATGTTTTGTTATAATAATTATATTGTATATTTTTCCACATTAACCTAGTTAATATAGAATATTATTTATGGTTTGTATAACTTTATATATTACAGTAGCTAATGATTAGTTAAGTATATAGGTAATTATAATATATTATAATATTTTAAATATATCATATTTACATAGTATGAACATTGAACGAAATTTAAAAATAAGTCCTTTTTTGTATGTATATAAATTGAAATAACTGTTTTGTTTCTAAAATTTTATAACTTTTGTATTTTTAAAGTGAGAATATTTTTTTTTGAAACAACATCATTGTAAGATTTTAAATGTACCTACATATTATAATATTCTACCCTCTTATTATACATTTTTTAAACAGGTAGTTAGGATTATGAAAAATAAAAATAAAATTAATTTGCCCATTACAATGTCAAAGTGGTGTGTATATTTGTCAGTACCAGACTTCACGCGATAATCAATTCAGTTTTTACTGGTTTTGTAAAGATCAAAAACATGAATAATCTACTCGATACAGGTAAATTTATGGCACTCGAAAAGTCTACGATATTTTGTTGTTTATTTTTATTTTTTCCTCGTGTCCCATTAGGTTGTTTTATTATAACCACCAATTATCCACAACGAACGGATCTTAAAGCATAAGCACAAAAGAGTTATTCGGGTTTATAGTGTTTATACCTTAATACGTCGGCGGAGAGGAAGAATTTGTTCCAGTGCGTTCGTATTAAAAATTCGATAAACGAGAGTATCGGGTCATAAATATTCATGTTTTACAGACAAATATATTATTATTGACGAGAGAGTATAATATAAGAACATTTAAAACGATGACAAGTGACAACAATGACAACGTATTATTCGATTGCGATCATAAAACGTATATCCGTGTGTACCTATAATAATGTACGTCATATTATTATTTAAAAATGAGATTTAAGTCGACCGCCCATTTATCCCGCCTCTTTTAAAAACGTACACGTTTGTAACTTGTCCAAACACACTCGAGAGAGTGATTTTTTGTTCTGCAATAAAAATAATAATAATAATAATATATCTTTTCAATTTTCATCAAACACTTGTGTACGCCCAGTTTTTGATGTGAGTGCAAACGGTATTATCGTATTATTATGTGTAAATGCTGTATATACTCTCGATACACAAGAACCAACGGACAGTATGGCACATTTAGGGGTAGGTATACAGGAATAGTATGTATACAATTATACATAATAACGAATAAATTGTATTGCGTGCGTCGTAACCAAATCTATTTAGACCTAGCCTAGACCAAAGCCTAGACCATAATTTTCCATTAAAGAACTCATTTTTTACTTTCATATTTTATCTTATTAAAAGTATTTTTAAGAGTATTCTGAGTATTAAGAGTATTATATTCATATTAAGGCAAAAAAAAAAAAATTATAATTAGATAGGTAGTTCATGGTCTTTGACCGTTTAACCGTGCAATTTTGCATATACTTCAACTGTAAATGTGTAGGTATTGTTGTTGTAAAACATTATGTAAGTACTCATTTCGCTGCTAATTCATAAGATTAAATACCACGATATACTATGATATATTCAGGTGAATAAAACTAAAAAAAAATCCAACCTCGGTTCGATAGTTCTGACAGGATCTGATCGGACAGACAGTCGACATTGAATAAAATATTTAGCTTATATACTTTATGCCTGCAACAGCAGTAGGTAGGTATATAAAATACCTGTGTCGAGTCAAATAAAGAAATAAATTAAACCCGGTCCCTAAATTCTGAATGAGATTTCACGACGGCGTCGAGGGAAACCCCCGTGATATTTCTAAAAACAAAAGGAAATAAATAAAAAAATCGTATATATTTCGTAGTGTAAGGGATGCCAGGTATGAATGCAAGACGCATAGAATGCGCGTACCAGAACATGGTGTGGAAAAAAATAATGGCAGGGATAAACAATAAATAAGGCGAAGCGCATGTAATGTCCCATTGTTCCCTGCGGTTTCGTCCTATAAATTATCATTCTCCAGGACAAACGTCGTTGCATCGTTTGATTATAATTTATCTCGACTCCTCGACGTCGACGTCGTATGGACCCGAGGCAATAACGTATAGAAATTTATCGGCTTATTAAAAACTAATTTTTGATTCTCGCACTGGGTTTAGGTATCATTGTTATTTTTTTTTCAAAAGGGGACATTTTTCATTTGAATACTCAAACAGTCGTATACGTGTACTTAAGATTAGGTACCTGTGATTGCTGAGAATAAAACAGCATAATTTATTAGCCATGTTTTTTCCCTTAAAAATCTTGCGCATGAGAAAATTATAAATATTACACAACATAAGTACTGTGTATGTGGAATGTTTTGTTTTATTAAGGGTTTATGTTTTAATATTAGAATATATAATTTCTCACTAACTATTGAAATTATTAAAATTACAAAAAATCCTTATAACATAATAATTCAACCGGCGATAATAATATTTAGTTATAATATAATGGTTTTTTATTACGACTGTAGCATCGGTAAAATAAAATCAATACAAAATAATTATAAATAATTATATATTTTTATGTTTATTTAAATTAAAAACTCTGAGTTTGTATTAATTATGTTATTTAATCATGTTTTTAAAAATTTAAGTGTATTGTAGATGTAAGTACAATCATTTAAACACTAAAAAAATAAAGCAATCAAATATTTTTTTTGTCGTTAGACAACATTTATCTAACAAATAATATTCGCGTTTAACCGGTTCTATTTAATACGATCATCAAATAATTGGTTCATTAATTATTTTTTTTCTTTGATCTAAATTACTAACTTAATTGTCCAAAGAAAAATAACAGTCTTATCGTATAATATCATTGTTAATAATAAAGACTTAAACGTTTACAAGACATAAAAACTAGTTTCTTTCGTTTATCTTTTTTAAATAGATTGTTTTGAGTTTCATAAACAACAACTCTAGTTAACACTTAATTAAACGTATTAATATTTATTCAACATAATGTACTTGATATTTATTCGTCTGAGAATATTGTTATTGTGTTAACCGTTTATAAATTAAAATGATAAACAGGTATTTACGTCTAATACCTACAATAGTTTTCTTTTTGAGATTTTTAAATATTTATGAAGACCATTCATATTTCATGCATTATTAAGAATTAAATAGATATCAACAGATGTCTCTAAATAAACTTTTGTTATTATGATGTAGTAATTTTTTATTTTAATTATTAAAATTCGTATGTAAAATATTATAATTATTATGTAAATTGTTTTTGTTTGAAAACGTGCGTAGTTTATATTTTTTTTAAATAATACTTAGAAGATTGAAAATTATAATTATTTAGTATTAAAAACAAGATTTGTTATATATAATTAATCATATTGAATGTTTATAGACATTTTTGTCAATATGCATTATTTGTTTACGTACGCAATACGTGATTATACAATCCAAGATTTTTTTTCATTCCGCTTGTAATTAAATTTAACTTAATGTTATGTGCATATGTATTAGATTACGGGTTTTAATTACAGACTATTTTTTATTCACGTGAAGAATGTGTATCACACATTTAAAATTACTTGGTTTTTATGCGTCATGTATTTGTATATCGTCCGTCCGCCTTGTCGTTTAAGGCCCGGATTCGGGTAATTAATATGGTCGGTGCAGGCTGCGAATAGTTTTACCAAATTAATATTTATACATAGTACACATTCGGGTATAGTATGTTTATATTTTAATGATATGTATATCGGTATACCTACCCAAACACAATTTCGACGCGAGAACATTTTAATTGTGGTTCGGGGTATGGGCGAAGAAACGGGGAAAACCGTATGTACCGTATGTACAACGTGTGCGTTTATTACGATGTGCACTGTATGTACTTGACTACTTATTATAGGAAGGACAGGAAGGTATTTGTATAGGGTGGGCCATCAAGTTTTACCGTTTTCCGGTGTATCTCCGTATGCGTGAACGCTCATCTTACCTCTATATAAAATATATGACCCATGTATAATATTTAAAAAAAACTGCTCTCTGAGCAATATATACGTGTTTCAATATTTGGTGTTTCAATTTCATCATATCCACATGTGTTGTCTTTGTCTTACAAGCATACAGTGTTTAATGTTATTGACAAAATGACTATACTACATTTTCATTCAACAGAATCGATTTCATTTTGCTATAGCTTTAATATTAGAGTGAATTGACCCGCCATGAAAATTAAAGTTAATATGATCCGTGTACGCACTACTCAGCATTATTATACGCTTTAAATTAATTACGTTTGAAATATCTCGTACATCGAACGTGCAAATATATATAGTATAATGTTTTTACTTTTAAGTTTGAAAATGATACAATTCAAATAAATAGAACCGTATGTTCAATTTCAGTAATAAAAAATGCGGATACGTGAAAAGGCAGTTGATCACCCTGTATACAGTGGTATGTTATATATATTAGAACACGACCGCCGTAATAATAATAATATAAAATAATTTTAGTAATATCGCGGTGGGCAGGTGGAATGCATGTGGCGCGCGATCGCGGATGACGCTTGAGGGGTGAGTATCAGTGACGGTAGTGGTATATATTAATGTACTTATACATATACTCACACACACACACATATATATACGTAGTCGTACTGCTGTTGTATATATGTAGTATGAGGACAGACATATTTTACACGACGTTATTGCGGTGACGTGCAGGGGGTGAACCAGGCGCCACTAGTGTCACGCTGTGAGCGTCGCTAATGACAATTTGTCTCTTCGTGCAGCCAGCGCGGATCGACGGGCAGACGACGATGACGACGGCGGCGGTGGCGACGACGACGGAGACGGTCAATAAAAACCTTATTTTTACTCGTTCCCTCTCCTCTGCCGCCATTGCAAGTATTAATAATAATATTATTATTATTATTATTATTATATGTGTTCCATTCGAAAACGTTTTTATTTTATAATATTATATCGTCTGAAAATTTCAGGATAATAGTAATAATATTATATTATATATTTTCTGGGAGAGTTGCGTTTCGTCCGCCGCGAGGGGGGGTCGTCTTTATTATTACATATACACACTACACATATTATATATAAATTATATAATGTATACGTTTCGTGGTATTGCTTCTGCAGCACTTTTAGGCCCTGGGGTTTCAAATGAAGGAAAAAAACCAACAATTATTGACAAGGCCTACCGTGCAGGAGAAAAACAAATGTCTAAAGAAAAAAAAAATAATTGCCCACGCGATTGATTTATGGGACGGTAAGCCGATTTATGTTGTTACATTTGATATATACGTATAATACCACATATCATAATATATATATATAACGTACACCTATAGTGCGATTAGGGTAGGCCACTGTTGTTTCCGGGATTTTAAATTCCAAATTAATAGACCTTTTTTTTCGTTACTGGAGGGTGTGGTAAGAAATCCTTTTTTCGTGAATGAATCTCTATTTTGATCACCCGTGTTTTATTGTACCTACACAAGCGATCGCAGCAATTTTCAAGTATTTATTATTACCCGCTGTTTTTTGTTTAGTATAGTAGTATTATAAATTAATGTTTATATAATAGTATAAACATTGAAAATAACCATTTACATAATCATAATATTTGTATATTATAATGTATAGTACACGAATTCACGTAACTAATACTGTACTAAAATGCATATTCTAATTATAAGAATAAAATTATTTTCGTACTAAAAAAAGTCAGAAATAATAAAACTAATACTAATAATAAAAATCATGAAAATTGTTGACCAAAAAATATCGGTAAGTTATATTCTTCATATTATTATAATTTATATTACCATGTCATTTTTATTTTACTCATACAACGTATATTTACTGTCAAACTTTAACCCTTTTTAAAACAATCCATTTCGTTTTGATGACTAACACCTATTGATTTCTTTATTAAAACAACGAGTTTGTATGTCACACATGTAGTAAGTATATCTCTCAGAGTAAATATTTTAACGATTGGTAGTGACTAGTGTTGGAGTGTTTCACTTCATAAATACTAAATACTTAATGAGCTAAAAAAAACATCAGGTTAGGTTATAATTATATATATAAAAAAAAATACTTCTGTAACTATGGAGTTGTGGTTAGTATGTAAATAAAAATAGTTCAAACTAATAAATAAACATAGAATGTCAATTGATGTGCAATGTTTTATATGTTAATGGTTACAAATATTGAATTATGAATGACTAGGGAAAATTAAAATATTTAAGTTTGTTACAAAGCTTTCTTATTTTCTTTGACTTAATACTAATAGGTGCTTAGCTGATTGTGATTTATTTTATATTTTTATTTAAATAAATATTATATTCTACGTTTATAAATATATTCATTTTTAGTATTAATATTTAAGTAATTATAAAGTGTAATGTTTTCGGATACAGGTAATCATAAAAATATTTAAAAAGTTTAAGATTTTATCATGTATTTTATTTAAAGTGTACGGTTTTTAGATTCAATGGAATAAAATATTAGATCTGTAGGTATAAATTGACTAAATGTAGTACAATACCATACATTCCATACATAAATTTAGTTTTAATATACTTTTTATTTGACCCCTGATCGTAACTTTCGTCTATTTATATATAATGAATATTTTTTCAAAAAATTGAATTATCTTATGATAAAATACTGACCTACTGACTTACGACCTGATAAAATACTGCCATAATCTATAAACTATTTTTAAAATTTATTCAACTAAAAATATTTGTATATTTTTAAATAAAATTAAACAACGAGGAAAAAAAGAATAGCGAAGTATTGAATATGTATTTTAAAAGGTCTGTCAAGCGAATTGATAAAAATATTTTCTTACGAATTTCTTGACTACACGAATAATACACGATAATACATATTATTATCACCATACTTTTTTTTTTTTGATGGCCCTGCTTGTATCCGTTACTATAAAGTATTCACTTGAAAATGCAGTAAATACTCATATAAAAATACATTATGTATTTTTGAACATAATCATTTAAGTTTTGACTGACAGCAGGGACTTAAAATGCCAGATTTAAAGAAATTAATTATTTTATATAGTTGAAATAGACTAGTATGAGTAGGTAGTAGGCATGACTATTAACCTTACTAATGGAAAGGTTTAATATCTTATGAATAATTAATTATAATTATATATTTTTTATATACCTGCAATGATATAATATGAATTATTTAAGTAACACTAATGGACTACTGCAGTATTCAATAGTCAGTAGCATTAAAATATTTTAAAGTCTGTGATTTAAACAAAAAATTAACTATAGTACCTATGATTCTATTATAAAAACTTTTTTTATTCGTGTACTTTGTACTATGTAGACATGTAGTTATAATAATTAATTAAAGAGAGTGATTTGCATAAAATATATTATAAAATAAATACTTTATAATATTTACTATAAGTAAGTAGTAAATTGTTTAGAAATGAGGTATTAACTTAAATAAATCATATTCATAAGGTTGTGTTTTTTGTTTTTGTAAAAATAAATTAAAAATGAATATAATAAACGTAATAATTAGGGTTTGGTATGCAAGTATTTTAGTTTTAATAAAAAAAGGAAACTAATGAAAATCGTATGGTTTTATTGTTTTTATAATCTTAGTGTTAGAGCTAATAAATAAATAATGTAAATCATTAAAACTGCTTTAAAATACGCCTAAATCTTGTAAATCTATATAAGTTAGTGTATTTAAAAACCGAAAATAATTAAAATCGTAATACGATTTGCGATAGCGCATTAGGACGTATTTATTGTATAGTACCTGATATAAAACCCATAATAATACGAATCCCGGAATAAGAATCCCCGGGAAAAAAAATTCCCGACCTTCGGAAAAAAACCCTTACACTTATTGTTTTGAATGATTGAAACGTCAAATTATAAAAATAATAATGATAATAAATAATAATAATAATAATAATAATAAATTCAATAAATATAATAGTTAATAAATGTATTTTTTGGACTTAAATGTTAATTACAAAATTCTTTATAATTAATTAAAAACATAGATTTAATAAAACAAAATATATCATTTATATAAATTTAAATTTTTAGAATATGTATTGTGAGTTGTAACATTGGGTTATTTGGTTTTATAAATGATATATTTTTTTTATTAATTATAAAGAATTTTGTAATTAACTTTTAAAAAGTCGGGCTGTTTTTTTCTGGGGATTTTTATTTCGATTACCAATAGTACACATGATGTACTTTTACTGATTAAAATTATTATTATTTAAGTTTAGGTTCTGTTTATTATTGAAATGTCCTAAAAATGTACTTATTCATTTATTTGAGGTAGTATCATCAGTGTTAATATTAGTATATATAAGCAAAATCAAAGTTAATTTTGTGTTTATCACGAGTCCATGACAAATTTGAAAATACTCATCAATATTACAACTAGCCGGTTGTTATGGTAATTTTATACATTATTTTTTTCTAATGACATAAGTCCAATGTTTACTCTGGTTACCAACTCAACAGGTATCAGCTATGATACTAATTGCCAATTGGTGTGTATGGTATATCCATAAATTATGTATACGTCATATTTTGAGATAAGTATAAATAATTTGATGGCATGACATTTGTATAACAATAAAACTATACCCGTGTACATGGTATATATTGTATATCCCTATATCTATCGAAAGACTTATTTAAATCGTAATAATTTTAAGTTGTTTATTTTTATTTTTTTTGTATTCTGATTTTCGATAACTTTAAACTTGTTGCAGACATCAATAATTAATATTGTATTAACACGCATTATTGAAAATTATATATTTATAATTACATATTTGCATTATTTTTAAAATATATTAGCCAGTTAGTTATAATTGTTTTAAGTAGTACGCTATTTAACATATTTATTAGGTTTATAAATAAAATATACTGTAGCTATTAGCTTATAGTACAAGAGAAATACAGTCCTAGTAAATATATTTGTAACTGCATTATATATATATGTGTATTGTAGTGAAGAAATATTATCATTTTATTAATATTGGACTATTTTGTTTGAAGTTCATTAATTCAATTAATCTAAAACTTTATTTTTATGTATTATATCAACTGAGTGATTGAGTACTTACTGAATACTGCAGATCAATGATCATAGATTCACAGACAATACGTGGATAGTTCAGTAATTTGACTTCTAACAGAATTATTGACTTTTGACCCCCGCTTGGCCCGTTTTAGTAAGTACATAAGAATACTATATTTGAATTTCTTAAAAATACTAAATGGGCAAGTTAAACATATAGACATTAAGTATATTATATTATTATATATATAATATCAAAATTCCATACATTAGTTAGTTATATCTTAAATATAAGAATAACAAGCAGTCTGTCTAAGGGTATGTATGAAAAAAAAACATGAAATAAAATGTTTACGTTTTATCAGTTGTTTCATCTATAAAATATGTACAAACGATGAAAGGTAAAAAAAATAAAGGATAAAATTGGGGGTGAATTCTTGTAATAGTACAATATATAAATATAATGTTCATAATGGGTGCGTCAGACGTAAATTGTCCGAACATGACTGTCAGAATCAAAATGTATAGATTCAGTATATACGTATAGATGTATTAATTCATTAAAATATAAAATGTCAGTATATTATATTATTATTTGAGTTTAAAGCTCAGTTTCGATAATAATAATACCTGCTATTTTAAAATATAAATAATAAACTATGATAAATCGTATTTTTGCTAAAACAATTAAGTATTAGACTTTCACAGACGTCGTCAATGAACAATGCAAAAGAGAAAATTTACTAAAGATATAGCTAATGTAGGTATTGACTAAAAAAAACTTAGACAGGTGTAAAATTATATTACTTACTGACGATAATAGGATACGTGAGTGGTGAGTACTATAAATCAATTTATTTCACGTTTATTATTATTGGCAACTAAAATATTATATACTAGTAGATACCGAATACCGATAGAGAATAAATAATTTTAGTTAGGTATACCTAATTTAATTTTAAGATTGTAATGTTTTCAAATTTCTTTATATGCAGACAATTTTCAGTGATGAGTTTAATTAGATTATTAAAGTAAAAATTAAAAACTAAAAACTGACTTTTGGATTAGCAGAAGGCTCTAATAATATTCAAAATAAATATGCTACAGAATATTGAATATTATATAATGTGGGACTTTCTTCGTTACTCAGTTTCTCATAATCACAAAATTTCGTAAAATTTAAATATATCTAGATCAGGCGCGTATACAAAAAAAAATTTCGGGGGGGGGGGTCACAAAATTTAGCAATACAAATTGTGTCGCAACATAATAAAACAATTTTTTCCACGTTAATCGAAAATATTTCCGGGAAAGGGGTTGACCCCCCCTGTTTAGGCGCCTGATAGGTGGTATTTGATTGAGTAAGTTCAGTATAAGTATCTAATAACTAATAAGTAATGATATTATGTTAATGTTTCTCACGGGATAAAATTATAGACACAAATATATCTACAAATTACGATCATGTTTGTAAAAAACATTTATGATTATATTGCAGTATATTATTTTGGGGTTTCACCTCACAATACTGAATTCTAAATACATAATGACTTAATTATATTTAAGAAAAAAGTTCCGACATAAATTAATATCGTCGAGAAGGCGAAGTGAGTATAAAACGATTGCGAGGCACGTTAATTTTTTTTTTCATAAATTAACGACAATTCTTGTAAAAATAAATTACTATTCAGGTTTCGGTTGCGTGTTTACTGCAGTCAGAAGCACTTTTATCGCGATAATTTGTTCTGTTATACTCGGAGTCAGCAAGTATTTACTGTTTAGAACTTACGAGTAAGTACAGTAAACGACAATAGTGATCCAGTAGATTTATCGTTGGGAAAGATGTCCGGCGGGGACGAGGAGGGTGCTGCCACGGTGAAAATTTGAATACAATGGTCTGAAAATTACCGAGTTGAAGCCACCGATTATAACGTCGTTACTCCCGCGTGCCTTGTTATTAAAAAATAATAATAATAATAATAATAAACTAAAAAAAGGCAACCCTGGTATACTTCAAATAGGTACAACAACAAAATAAATAAATAAAAACAAAAATAAGGAAGATAAAAACCGTAACACACCACCAAACAATGGTTCGACGTATAAAAAACGTGTATTATAATGTACTCCAGAATAAAATATTATACATAAGTATTAAACCTTCATACGACGTTTGTATATATTATTTTATATATATATATTCATACACATTGGAGATCGCCCGCGGGGCCGATCCGGTCAGTTTGGCGAGAAAACTATTTGGAAAATGTTCAATACACGCTATGATCAAGATACACCGCGCCGCAGTACTGCGGGTGATAATAATAATTATAATAACGCATTAATTTCTAATAATTTTTTTTTTCCGTCGAAAACAAAATACATATAAATAATAACATTATAGGTACGCATAATATTGTACACACCGTGTGCGCCAGTATCGTGTTATTATAATGGACCGGTAATTATGTTGGCGGGTTATATACTGATGAATATATATATATATATGCCAACCGACGGACACAGTACCTATATAGTATACATACATTCACATAATATTGCAGCGCGCGAGGGCTATAACGATAGCAATCGCACGATGACTACGACTACGGTCTACGAGACTTCGGTCGCGACCGTACGATGAGGATCGCGAGGTGCGAGACCGCGAGTGTATTTCTTGAGACGGTGGTGGTGGCGGAGCGCGATTGAGGGATACCTCGCCAACGCTGTCTGTATAGGTAAGTACACGTAGAGCGGAGAAAAGAGGAGTCGATAGAAAAAAAATAGGTAAAACAAACGATGTCTACGGGCGAGATCCACGATGCAACGGTAACGACTTATATTATATTATAGGTATATATAATATTATGGTAAACACGTACGTATTTACGATATGTAGGTATCATACACAATATGATTTAGTACGGACTACAGACAAACATGTGGGTGCCCCCTCTACCCGGCGGCGTGTTCGCTATGTTTCCGGGGGGAGTGTTAGGGGTTGGTGGGAGATCATTATCAAATTCCCATCTAACCACCACACCAGATCGAATAGGAAAATAATTTTATAAATTATATAGTTCATAACTCCAATATAATATAGGGTTACTTTTGGCTTGATGGTAATAATATTAATTGTAGGTATATTATAAATATCGATGTGTTCAAATTGTGTAAATGTAAAATTTCTTAATCAATATACATAAATTATATTATAAAATATTTCTTAATACAAATATTATAAGCAAGATATAATTATTTATAGTAATTTATAATTAATTTAAACTTAGGTGACTTAAAAAAAAGTATAGCTAAATAGCCTAAATCAAGCTATAGTATTAAATTACTCATTCAATTTAAAATACTTACCTGTTCATATTTCATAATAATCTATCAAGTGTAATTGATTAATATTTATGAATCAATAATATGACAAAATATTGTATTGTAGTTGATCCATTTTAATCTATCATATATTTGTCATGAATACACTTTTGTGGATTTGCATATTTTTTTCTGGTTGATCTTATTGTATGCTAAGTAAGTAAAATAAACGATACTCAACGTTGCTGTAAGACGAAGGTATTAGGTATAAAGGATTAATAATGAAAACAAAAAGTTAATAATAATCTATCTATTTTATCGTTGTCATTCAAATGAGCTCTTCTTTTTTAATAAAATATTGTTGTTTGAAAATCTATTAAATTATTATTTTGTTTTATGTATATAACTATACTAACAGAATCGACTATCAACTATAGACTAAGGTTTATATATTATAATATTTGTGTTGTTACTTTTTAGTTTTTTGTACCTGCTATCTTAGTCTTTTGAAAAGTTTTTATATTGTTATAAGTTTTGCGAACGTAGTGAACGAATTTTTAATACATATTTCATAAGAACATTTGGCATATGAAAATATTGCTCTCTTAAAAATATGTTTTTTTCGTCACCACGTGTAAAATTGATTTGAAAATTTGTGTACTCAAAAACCCTATCTGATTTGTTTTGTTTACGCGCTTAAGAGTATAATATTTTTAACGTGTATTTTTTATATTAAATTTTGTTTAAATTGAAAAAAAAATGTCCAGTATTCAAAACATTAAAAAAAATCTTATCATCAAATTAATTTGGAGGAACATGACCTAATACATCTTCATCTTCAATAAATACAGAAAGTATTACTGAAATTTTCAAATGTTTTCAATTAAAAACAAATTGTTTTATTTTATAGTGAAACAAATGCATTATTTTGCTAATAAAAATGTTTATTTTATATTTTTATTGTAATATACCTGTAAATATTTAATATTTTTACATACCTAAATATTACGTTATATATGTTATAAAAGACTTTTATAGGTTTTTACTATATACCTACTATGCACTAGGGACAGAAATACAAATACTCCTAAAATAATGTACATTCAACTAAAATACATTTTTTCTATGTTCGTATGACCATGCAGTCTATAAACATAATATTATAGTCAATATATCGAAGCGCCTGGAGGTGCTTTTTACTAGACTGCTAGACGCAAAA